>NC_136066.1:661252-1322504 GCF_964261635.1 Lissotriton helveticus
AAAACTCTGTATCATATAATTGATGACATTGATGAATATTGTTGGGAAATATAATAAATTGTATCAGATAAAATGCACATAATGGTTTAAAGGAATAATTCAATTCACGTAGTGCGTACCAGAGTCCCAGTGATTCACAACACTGGGCCATATACATAACTTTCATTTACTTGACATATGTTTGTTTTTGTCAGTTTGTTTCCCTTACGGTGACACTTTCAACAATTCCCTCATAGTTCCTCACCTTGGGAGCCTCAGAGTTGGACTACAGGGCCTGTTCAGCACTTGATTGCAAATCCTGTTCTGGAACACTACTGCTAGATAATTATATATGTATGCATGTGTTTTAGATTGGTCTCAAAACCTGTGACACTAATGTATGTATTTATCAATGTATGTAAAACGTTAAATGCATCAATCAGGAATGCAATGTTTGTATGTCACCTGCACTAATTTTGAATGCAGGGTCTGTGTAATTGAAGCACATGAGTTGATACTCATACAAGGCTGGATCTGTGTGTGACAGTTTTTTTGATCTGTAGGTACAACTGAATTGGCAAGTATTAACTGACTTTACAAATTATTTTACTGTGCATGACTTATTGTGAAACCTCGAAAATTAAAAAAAGAGGTCACCAGGGGTGAAGTAGTAAAACAAACCTACCCTGATGAAGGCCCTGGACAGTTTTTCTGCAATTAGTGTAGGCAGAAACATGTTGGCAGTATAAAGGTCAAAGGTCCATTAAACCGTATCTGCCCCTTATATAGTTCATTTTAATTATCTCCCATCCACACCCCTAATAAAGGGATACCTTGGGGGGGGATAAATAATTTTTATTTAAGCGTAGCTCCCCGACTAGTAATATACAAAGAGCTCCTTGGAACACGCTTGATCCCACCCTGACCTTTAGGGGTAAGGGTGAACCCAACGAGGAAGCAAGACACTACTAGAGTGGTTGAGGGTTATATATAATAAAAAGGATTATTTTTCCTTTTCCCCAATTCTCACTGAAGTAGTGTTTAGTCGTGAGGCACATACTTCACCACACCTTTCCTCATCAGCCGGACAGACTTCTCCATTAGTCTGTTGTAGTGTCATTCACATTTTCTTCCACCCACTGCAGCATGCATCATGGAGTAAGGGGTCAGCCCCCTAAAGTCATCTACTGTCAGTTCCTGGCATACTGCCCTTTCACAGATAGCACATCAACACAAAACGTAGTTCCTTTTACTGCTAGGGACTGCCATCGAGGCCAACATTATACAAGATGAAAGTGGGAGATTTTATAAAAATAGTCTGGAGAATCTGTTTCCCGCATTGTCCTCTGTAGTGTCGTGAGACTATGTGCGCTAGGACCCTTGCAGTTCTGGGTGGACTCAACAAGGAATTACGTAACTTGCTGGGAGGTGTTAAGGTGTGGTTATTAACAGTTATGACATAATGAGAGAGCAGTGTGTAATTGTATGCAGAGGAAAGAAAGACACACAATCCAGAGGTCTGTGTGTGGTGTATTCCTTTGTATGCTCCCAGCACTGGGGAGGATCCTACAACTGGCGACGAATAGGGGATCTGTGCCTTTAAGAAATGAGACTGCTCTCCCTGAGACTTTGTAACGCTACACAAAACTGCTAGTGTGTGCCAAATACGCATAAGTTGATGAGAAGCAGTTCGATGTTGGCGTGTATGTGGAGTCGAAGTCCCGCACAAGCTCATATACGGCCCTGGAAGAAGTTGAAGGCCTTGCAGAGGAGAGCATTCGAAAAGCCCGCCAGAAAACCCTGGTGAGGCCAAAACGAAGAGATATTATGCAACATCATAACACAGAGAGATACAAACTGAAACGCTAAAGGCAGCCACAACTAGGTACGATACAGAAAGCTAAAGACAGTGATGAACAAACATGAGAGACTAAACCGTCACTTATTGTCAAGAAAGAAGATGGTGCCTTACAACACCACAGTCTCTTTCCACTTGCACGCAGCTGTTGAGAAAGAACTAAAAATGCTGTTGAAGCATGACATCATTGAGTGCCCCACCGGTCCAACGTCATGGTGGTGGTGCCAAGAAAGGCCAGTGGGGGTGCAGTGCATATCTGTGTTGATAAGCTCAAGCCAACAAAGCAATAGATAGAGAAAGACATCTTTGTCCACATATAACGGACATGATCATGCAACTGAATGGCGCTAAAGTATTAAACGATTTTGACCTGACCAAGGGATACCAACAACTCAAGTTGGAAGAGAAATGCAGGTACATCACTACTTTTTCGAGTCATTCTGGTTTGCTCCGATACAAAAGGTTTTGTTTTGGAGTGTTGTCAACTGCAGAAAAATGTCAGGATGTTATATGGTGAATAATTCAACCTGTGATGCATACTTTTAATTACAGTGATGACACACTGGTATTTGGGGCAATGAAAAAAGAACATAATAAGGCTCTTATGTAAGTGTGCAAGTTACTTGCTGATGAAGGTCTAACTCTAAATGCAGCAAAGTGTAAGTTTCACAAGACCAAACTCACATTCTTGAGCATATTGTAGGAAAGTAGAATCTGCTTTCATGGTTACCCCCACTTTTTATCTGGTGTCAGTATGTTGTTGATTATTCTGACTGGGATCCTGTTAATCAGGAACTTAGCAAACTGCCCTCTCTCCCCTGAATTGTCTCTGGTAAGTACTTTGGTGTATCCACAATTGGCTACTGGTGCACCCTTAAAAGTCCCTAGTATATAGTACTGATGTATCCAAGGCATCGGTACACATGGGGTCTCCCTTGGACTGCAGCATGTATTATGCTACCCATGGGAGTCCATTTAAACTGTGACTCCAGGCCTGCCAATGAGGCTTGTGTGAGTTGGTGCTCGTACCTCTCACAAAAGATATACGTTTCCTTATATCTGAGGTCACTGCACTTAAAACCGATAAGTCAGCTTCATGACAGGCTCTTCAGTCCTGAAGGCAGGGTGCTTGGTTATAAGTGTGAGGGTGCCCCTGCAAAAGCAGGACACCCCTACAAACCCCAGAGTCAATTCTCCATACTTTGCAAGTGCGGTCAGCCATTTTAAGGTATATAGAAGACATCAGTCATTATGAGATGTCTAACTATATAATGGCTGCACCGAACCTGGTCATGTTTGGTTTCAAGCATGGTGTAATCATAACCCAAAAACAATTCTGTTGCTGGAAGTATGATTCCATGTACTGGGGGTTACTATAGGGAACCCCCCTGTACTCCTGGCAACAGACTTCCAGGGTCTGCCAGAAAGCTAATGCTGCTGCCGACTACAGACGCGGTTCTGCCCTCCTGCTGCTGAGCTGAGCTTGACCAGAAGAAGATAGAACAATAGGCTTTCTGTCACAGGGTGGTGTAACCACCTCCCAGACAGGACTTAGTGTATCGGGCTGGGGTGGGGGCACTTCCAGCACCACTATATTGGTTTGAAGGGCACATTTAGTGCCCTCATTGCATACTGCGGTTTGAGCCAGTTCAGGAACCTTTGGTTCCTGCTCTGGAACAAAACCTGACAAATTACAGGGTAGCATCCTCCCCTCTGTCCAGCTCCTCCTCTGGGAAGGACCCACAAGTTGTTCCAACACTTTCCTGAGGGTACTAAAGGGCTCCCCTGTGGGTGGGTCCCTAGATTCAACGTGGAACAAGACTCACTACTGAAACCAAGACATTCTTCGGCCGTCTGGACACTTGGACTTCGTTGGACTTCGACTGGAACTGAGACTGCATCAAGGAAGACTCCTGCTGCTCCTGGTCTCGTCGTTCTTCAGGTCTTCTGCGTTGACTATGTCTATGCTTCATCCAGGTTCTCCAGAAGGCCGGTGGCCATCAAGGACATCCAAAGGAATCTCCCTTGGAGTGAAGTAGTCACAACCCTACGCCTGCATGCACTGTAACGAGGGTGACTGGTCTGCTGCTCCTGTACTCCTAAGGACTGCCTTGGCCCAGCAACACAGGTGGTGATTATGCAACTCCCCAGAGGCCTGACCTGTCTTCTCAGCAAGTTTGAGGACAGTATCCCTTGTGGCTGCTGCTGGTACCAAACCCCAGTGCACAGCATTGACTTGCCGTTGCCAAGGATTGTTGGCTCTGCACTCCAGAGATCTTCAGGCTACAAGAAGCTCCAGCCTCCAGCACCTCATCCCTCGAAGATCAGCGTCCTCACTGCATCCTGTGCACCGTGGGCCTCCATCTTTGGTGAGCTGCCTGGGGGGCAGACAGAGATACTTTTTACACAATTGGGCAAAGATTACTTCCAATTTGTGGGTTCCGGATATTGTTCAAGGTTATCAAATAGAGCTGTCTCACCTTCCCTATCAAGACTCATTCCCCCCCTCCTTTTGTACCAACAAGACGAGTCTTGTATAGACTCATAACTTCTGTAATGTTTGTCAAAACAGGCAATTGCGCTGACGTACCCACACACAAAAGGGTTTCTGTACTAGATGGTTTGTCTAGATCTCAAAGATGCCTATCTGCCTATCCTCATTTGCCCCTCTCCTCATCGGTACCTACAATTCGGAAGCAAAGGGTAATGGTACCAGTAATAATCTCTTTCGTTCGGCCTATCCTTGGCCCCCTGGGTGTTCACCAAACTTTTGAAACCAGTGGTTGTCCGGTTACGAAAGATGGTGTTTCGCATGATCATCTGTCTAGACGATATGCTCCTCCTGTTCCAAGATCACTCCCTTCTGTTAGTGCATCTGTCTTTGACAATGTTCCTTCTTTGTTGTCTGGGATTTGTGATAAATACCAAGAAATCGAAGATTGTTCCATCCCAACGTGTGGAATTCTTGGGCTTTCAGGTAAACTCCCTCACAGAGCAGTTGCTTCTTCCTTCCTTGAAAGTGAACTCCAATAAGCGGGAGTTGAAATCGACTCTGTTGAAACAATGGTGTTTTTGAGATCGCTGGCCTGGATTGAGGGGTTGCTAGCGTCTTCGATTCAAGCAATCTTTCCAGGCCTATTGCACTACAGGGCTTCAGCGTCTGAAGATCCATCTATAGCAACAGGCCTTCAGTTTTGATCATCTGTTTCCATTGGCAACCAAAGCCCAAGAGGAACTTCAGTGGTGACTTCTTCACATGGAAGCGTGGAATGGCAAGGCCACTTTTGGAGTATCACCAGATATGGTCATCGAATCAGACACCAGTTGCTGGGACTGGGGTGCACGATGCAGAGATTCTTCTACAGGCGGTTTTTGGTCAGCCAAAGCATTACGTCTTCTTCATATCAATTGCCTGGTACTTTTGTCAGGTTCTTTTGCCATAAAGTCAAACCCTCCCATCAATAGCAACTGCTGCATCCTCTTGCAGATGGACAATTGTTGGACTTGGCCCTTCTGGCAGGTTCACCCCTAAACTTTTTGCTTTTCATGGTGACCTAGTGGTAGTGATTTTTGGCTTCTGCGCACTTTTACTGTGTCCCAGTGGAAAGTGCGTGCGCACTCTGAGTGTGTGTAGTGAGGTTGGCCTGCCCTCCCATAGGAATGCATGGGGAATGTATGTGTCCCTGGTAGTTCCTGATGCGTGGGTAGTGCAGGTGCGAGTTTAGTATGTGCGGACTCGTGTGATTAAATGCTGCGCAATGATGTATGCGGTGTGATTGTGTCTAGTGTGGAAGTGCCACTTCTAGAAGTTGGCATGTTTGTGTAATTTGTGTCTGGCTTGTGATTGGCTGGAGCTGGCTGGTGAGCCTGGCTCCATGAGTCATGATGGGTCTGCCCCGGTGGTGAGTGTGGAGATTAGCATGAGTGATGTGAGGGAGGAGTACATCGGGGGCCTGAATAGGGCTGAGCTTTCCCCACACAATGCTGGCTCCGCCCCCTGTGGTGCGTCTAATGTCCCTAGCCTGGCCAGTGAAAGAAAAGGGTGGCTGAGGAAAACAAAGTGCTCCAAAACCATCTGCGACTGTTTTTTCCCCCACCCTGCACCCTGAGACAAAGGGATTTACTGTATAAAAAGAGGCTGTGACCTCTTACAAAATGTTCTCTTGCTGATCTTATTTTGGAGGGGGCCTGCTGCTGCTGGGCGCCAGGAGGACCGCCACTGGGGACTGCCTCCCTGCCTAGGAGGACCCTGTGAGCTGGCACCTGGGCCCAGTCCTGCCCCCCCCACCTCCTGAAGGACCTGTTGCTGGACTTTTGATCCCCTAGCACTTGAGAAGCGTTTTATTTGGCCCCTAGCACTTCAGAGCGCTTTATTTTGCCCTAGCGATTGGAAGCGCTTTCTGTTCGTAGCCGGTGCCCACCCAGCATTTTCCCCGCAAGATTGCAAGTGTGGAATCCCTGGCGAGTGCCCACCTCACCCGGAACCTTGTGCCCATGTGTTTTGAACCCTGACGGGTGCTCACCCCGCCAGGAACTTTGAGATAATTACCGAGGGAGCCTACCCCTCAAAATCACCGCCGCCCGCCCGGGGATCCGCTGAGAGGCTCTGTCCTGCCTCCACACCCCAGGGCCGCGCTGCTATTGGTTGCAGCGCGACCAGGAAGTGCACAGCTTGACCCAGAAGCAGAGGTGACGAGCAGGAGGCAGCAGGAGCCTACCCCGCGCTCCTGCACTGCCCGGAGTACCCCAGAGGAGGAACGGCCACCAGCGAGGCCCCGGCGAAGAGGAGCCCCGCCCGCGGCACCAGCAAAACCCGCCCTCTGGCAGGAGAAACTCAGCAGAGTCCGGCCGCTGCACAGAGGAGTCAGCAGGACTCCGCAAAGCCGGTGAGTGGGGCCCGGTGTTGTTGGTGACAGAGGGGGGCGTAGGGGCATATTGCCGGTGCCCCCCCAGTGCTCTCTCCAAGTGAGGGAATTTGTCTATTGAGAGCCTGCCAAGGCTCCCGGTTGCAGTATTGTAGTTCGAGTCCCCCGAGGGGGACTCCACCAAATCAGGGGCATTTTTTTTGTTCGAGCCCACGAGGGGCTCCAGAGGCCAGTTGTCTCTCCGGAGTCCCCGAGGACTCCAACGACGGGGCAAGATTTGTTTTAGAGCCCGGAGAGGCTCAGGGGCATTAGTAATTCGAGCCGCAGAGGCTCTTGGCGGCATATTTGTTTACGAGCCCTGAGAGGCTCCAGGGCACCACAATTGTTTCTTCAGAGCCCCGAGGCTACCTGCCCGCAGTGTTGTTTCTTGAGCCCATGAGGCTCCAACGTTGGCCCCACTGGTTCTACAGCTGCCCAGCACTTAGTGGGCAGCTGCTACGTTTAGGCCTGGAGCATTTCTTCTTTGGCTGCCTGCAGCCTGCTCTGACATTTGGGACACAGGGCGTCCTGGCCCCAGAGAGGTCAGTTGGCCTGGGCACAGTCACAGGTTGTGGCTTATGTGTTTTCCGCGCAATTGTTCTTTTTCCTACACCGCTGAATGTATGTTTATGCATCATGTGTTTTCTTCCCTACACCTCTGAATGTTGTGATGCATCATGTGTAATGTGTTCATGACTATACCCCTAAATGTATAGTGATACTTAGGTGGTTGTTCTTTCTAGTACAGGTGTTGCTAGTGAGGTCCAGGTTCCCTGAGTAGTATTCTCCTAAGGTGGTTAGGGTTACGTAGGTGGTACTTACCTGTTACCAGTGATTACTGGTTGTGTGCTCTAATTTTCTATTTTGTGCTAAAGTGATTATTATTCTATGTACGTAGTGCTATTTCCAACAAGTATTCTAAACCTAAAAGTGCATATTCCTGACAATGGTCTATGTGGCCCTGTCCTGTACATATCCCCTGTAAATTCTGCCCGTACCTGTTGGCACATTGTAAAGTGAGTGTTTCTTTATCTAATGTGTTGGTTGTAATACAAAGGCTATTTTTATACATAACCTTGTGTGGAGTTTCCTTTGTGGTGGGCCTTGGGTGTTGTTGCTGGGGGTGCGTGCGCAAACACTTAACTTACATAGCCTCCGGGATAAACCTTACTGCTGGCGCCACGTTTCCTAGAGGGTGAGCAGGGGTTATCTTTGGCGTGTAACTCCCTTGCCCTGACGTAGGAATGGTGGTTTCTGCCTGACTTTGGCGCCAGCCTTAGCCAACCGGAAATCCCATTTCTAACAACAATGTTTCGGCAGTTTGTTACATCAACCGCTTGAGGGGCATGAGATCGCGACTGCTGGCAAACATAGCCCAAGACTTTTGGCACTTTTGCCTTTCTCTGAAGATTACAGTTCAGACAGAATATCTTCCGGGCAAAGACAATCTAGTACTGGATTAGAACTCCAGATTCCTGAGGGACTTCAGTGATTGGAAACTCCATCCTTACATCTAACAGGAGATAATGTTGGGTTCCGTGCCATGTGGACGTGTTTGTGTCCTGGCTCAACACTCAACTGACATGTTCTACAGTTGGAGGTCAGATCCGATAGCCATGGGGACAGATGCCTTGCTTCAATTTTGGGAAGACCATATGCATTACGTATTCCCTCCTTTTGCCATGATTCTGAGGGTGTCGGCTCAGGTCTGACGTCAATCGGCGACTCTGGTTCTCGTTACCCCACTGTGGAAGACACAATGGTGGTTGCTGACTCTTTTGGAATTATCTATAACTCTTCCCATCCTCCTTCCGGTTTTCCCTTAGTTACTCCTGGACCCATTGGGTTCGCCTCACCCTCTAATTCTTCAAGACCAACTGACTCTCATGGTCTGGATGGTTTCAGGAGACATGAACAGATTGAAGGAATTTCGGCGACAGGTGCCGAATTTATACATCAAGCTTGGGCTCCTGCCACTGGCAAACGATATTCTTCTGCATGGAAACGTTGGGTGGGTTAGTGCCTTCAACGTGAGGTGGATCCCGTGGGATCTAAATTGAAAGACATTCCGAATTTCCTTTACAATTGTGCTGAATCTGGATTATGTTACAGGTCAGTAAATAATTTTAGGTCAGAACTGTCAGCAGGACATAACTCTATTGATGGCAAGCCCATTGGTGTCCATGCCATGGTATGTAAATTACTAAAGGGTATTAGGATGGCTCATCCTCCGAAACCTAGGTATAATCTGTTATGGGATGTTACGAATGTTTTATCTTTATTAGAGTCATGGCCTGATAATAATGATTTGATTTTGAATTAAATTTCTGCCATATTGACTATGCTTTTATACTTGATTTAGTGCGGACGTGTGTCGGTGTACATGCTTTGGACCTTGCAGGTAGGTTGTTTTCTCCTGATGGTGTTTCTTTTCTTATTTCAAAATCTACAAAGAACATGCCACAATCTATTGATTATCCTGCTTTTCCACACAATGCTAAATCATGTGCAGTAAAATGTTTAAAAGTTTACGAAGAACATACGTTGGCTCGTAGAACAGAAACTCTTGCCCCCTTGCTGTTGGCTATCCAAAAGCCTTCTGCCCAGTGTCAGCAGCAACCTTGGCCCGTTGGGTTTGTTGGGTCATGTCTGAAGCTGGAATAGACATATCAATGTATGGTGCTCCCTCAGCTAGAGGGGTATGGCTTCCAAAGTTTTTGCTATGGCTTCTAGATTAGAAGATATTCTTTGTGCTGCTGATTGATCATCTGACTCCATGTTTAAGATTTTTTTATTATAAACCTATTGTGCATGTTTATTCTATTGTTGTCCGTGAACTTTGAACCAGCATAATCAGAGCCTCCGGTCCTGCCATAGAATAGAACATTTTCTAGCATTTTGCGACAAAAATTTTAGATTCTATTAAGGACATGGATGCAGGGATTATACCACCCGTTGGGACAGGTAAGATTTAATGTCTCATTGCTGTCATTGTATCACACAGTTTTTGTATGATAATAGTTGTCCCTCCCTTCTGCTTACAATTAGGTTATGATGGGACTCGAATTATTTTCTTTTTGCAGGACCAGATAGGAAACAAAATGAACGCCCATGGCTTTGCTGTTTCCAGCAGTTGGTGTTCTTCTCCATTGACTCAGTGGATGTACCTGCTCTACCATGAAATTGCTGTTATATCCTTTTCTTAATCTGATGATTTTAAACCCACTGGTTCTTGTACTTTATTCATCCTTTTATTGGATCTTTTTAAATGGATTCTAAAGGTTATTTTAATTGCAATGAAATGCTCTTTTTTATTGTATACTTTTATGCATTGTCTCAATGCGAAATAAAGTCGGTTGATGATGATTCAGTGAATGTTGCCTTTCCGTCTGGATTTCCTTATTGGATTCTGGGAACTCTCCGTTGAAAGTTTGGAACTGTTCTCATTTGGACTATGTTCTTTCTAGGGACTGCTTATTCACAAAGAAAGAGGCAGGAAGATGGTGCCTCTTTATTTTGTATTGGATGACCACAGATGATTGGTGGGTTTGACAGAGGCGTGGTTCAAAGCCTCATAGGAAATGTAGTGTGTTTTATGATTACTGTTTTTAGGTCTGGCCTCGGCAGCGCTTGCCCTGCTGTGAGATATGCTGTATTCAGGATATGGACATAAAAGCTCTGCCCATTATCAAGGACTGCTCCTGTTACATGTGTTGTTACTCAGAGTTTGTGAGCACTATTTGATTTTAGGTCGAGCATCAGCATGTAGGCCTGACTGCAAGACCTGATGCAATCGATACTACTCCTCTATTCCCACCTGCTGCTTACTCATAGGCTCAGTGCAGCGTCGGTCTTCTTTCCTGCCTCCTAATTCGTTCCTGCAGCCAATTCCGTTTAAGGGAGAGGAGCACCAGCCAATTACAGTTTCCATACGCCATCATTCGTCATGTGCTGTTTGCAAGAACTCTTTGTAAAGGCGTTGCTTTCCGCTGCTCACTGCTTTTCGCCCCTCACTGCCGCTCACTCCTTGCATAGCTTGCCTTCTCTCTTCTGCATTGTTTTATAAGCCCTCACCCCATCGGCCTCATCCTCCAGAAGTGATGGTACCAAGAAATCCCTGCCCTTTCGCTGCCTCAGCCGTGCCCTTGAACTTTTTTTCAACTTTAAAGTTGCGAGTGTATAAAAAAATCTCTGTCCTTTTGGTGCTTCCGCTGTGCCGTTGAATTTTTTTTTTACTTTAAAGTTGTAAGTATTTAAACAAATCCCTGTGCTTTCGCTGCTTCAACCGTGCACATTGTTTTTTAACTTTAAAGTTGATCACGACACACGGTCACCCATAGACTCCGCCCACTTTTGCCTGTGCTTCTCCTTTGCCCCTTCCGCTACCAGATGGCGCTGAGAAGAGAGCTACACGGGGAACTCCGCGACTTAGGATGGAGCCTAAAAGCCACCGGACGGCAGGTGCTGCCGCATAGCTGGTCCGAGGCATGCTTATAACAGCAGCACCATGCCCAGTCTTGAGCTGCCATCTAAATATGACACATTCTCTTTCCAAGAGATAAGAGGGTTGTGTGCCATAAGGAAATTAAAGCAAGGACAGAGTCCCACCACCCAACACATGATAGATATCTTAGTGGCAGATGACTTGGAAAAAGCATCAGGTTCAGATGGACTAGGTGATAGGGATGGGGGCCATCCATCATCAGAAGAAGATCCTAGTGGGTTACACAACCAGGACTCTGATGATGATGAGGATACAAACCAGGTTGAGAGCAATGAATCCAACCTGGGAGACACAGGGCTATCTGGAGATGAAGAAGGCCAAAATAGGCCTCCCTCCATCCCCCCACGTAACCTTGGTGGTGTACCTAGAAGGAACAGATCACCTTCAGAGGAATCTAATCATTCTGGTTCATCAATGGGGTCCTCTGCCTCTTCTCATAGGAGGAGAACTTCTCCTGAGAAGAGGGAACATGAAGCTAGAATGAAAGAAGTAAAGCTCCGGATCAGGAGGCAAGAGATTGCCTTATAAAAGGAGACCCGAGCTCTCTCTCTCCCTCTATCTCTCTCACTCTCTCCACAGATGGACTCTGTTGGGCAAAGGCAAACCTGGGACCCAGTGGTCCCAAACCTGACCTGTCCCTCCAGTGTTCCAACCAAAAAGATCCAACCCCCAGCTGTAGGCAGCCAAATGTTGATCCTGAGAGCACAGTGCAACTCAGTCATGCAAAGAAAGGCATATGATGGACAGTGATTGGAGGAAGCTGAGCCCAACCTTAGTGGAGCCTCACTTCAATACTCAATCCCAACACCAGCCTTTTACTTTACCAAAACACCCCACAGGAAGTAATTCCCAATGGTGGAGACCCTCTGATACCCTTGGGGTGAGGGATTGCTTAGTGGATCATAAGACAGGTGATAACCATGCTAGTGCAGGTACTTCTTTATATGGCCACTTAGTCAATATAGGCCCAACTGGGCAAGGTTAGCCTTACCTCCTTTCGTTTGGGGGGGTTGTGTAGGGAGGTGGAATCTGAATGCATGGTTACCCCCACTTTTTGCCTGGCGTTTTGATGGTTTTTGACTTAGTTGGCTGGGATCCTGCTATTCAGGGCCCCAGCATATCTGCTTTCCTCTCTGAATCCATACCATGTACTTTAGGTACATACCAGATTGGTTACTGGGTCACCCTTGTGAGTCCCTGTACATGGTACCATAGGTACCCAGGGCATAGGTGCACCAGAGGCCTACCAGGGGCTGCAGCATGTATTATGCCACCCCTGGTTAGTCTTCCAAAGTGACACCACAGGTCTGCAGTTGCAGCCTGGGTAAGGTGGTGTAATCACCCCAAACTTAGATATAGTATACATATATATATTATATATATATATATTACCTACTGGCGGTCGCCAGTAGGTATATATAGTTAGGATTTTTTCTCTATGGGATTTTTGAAAATTCTATGTCGAATAACTTTGGCGTTTGAGGACGGAATTGGCAGAAATTTTCAGGAAAATGGCACATTTTGTTTCGGAGCAGCCCCTGAAAATTTGGGGGGGTTTCGTCAAGGGGGGGCCGAGAAAAAAGGGGGGTCCCAAAACGTGTTTTTCCCATGCAATTTTCCATAGGGCGGTTGGCCTCACTTTTAGCTCGAACGGCTGAATGGATTTTCACGAAACTTGGCAAAATTGTAGGGACTGGTAGCCCGATGTGCCTTTGCTAGGTCTCAATATATGTGTTCCAGTGGATTTTGAGAAATTAACGTTCAAAAAAATATATATATCTGTAAGCGCGCTCCGGGCAGCGCCTCGGTTCGCGTACCTGACGCGTAACGGAACTTCGCGAAGCGAAGCTGATTGGCTCTTCGGTGTCTGTCAACATTCTAAACAGTCCGGAGCGGCCGCCATCTTGTCTCTCGGTAGGATCGAGAGACAAGAGGAGGCCAAAACAAAGGGGGAAATGACCATAAGGGGGCATAGTAGATCCTCCCTGACCCCCTAGGTTTGATGTGGAGGCTTTAAAAAGGCCCCGCGGGGCAAAAAAAAATAAAAAATATTTTGGTTTTTTTGCTTGGGGAGCGCCCGGTACGCGCACCGGGAAGCGGTCTGGGGAGCGTACTATAAGGAAAAAAGAATGATAGACTATGATATTTTGAAATATTGTATGTTTATTGATTGTTCTTTTTGTTGTTTTTTTATTTTTTTTATTTAAGTAGCAGTATTTATGATTATTAAATATAATTTTTTTTTGTGATTGTGCACAGTATACTATAAGTCTGACTTTACATTATAATCAATTTGGTACTAGTTTATGAATTACATATAAAAATGATTAAAGACTCAAACAATTTTTTATTATTAAATATAATTTTATTTTTCTGATTCTTTTTCAAAATTTAATAGAACGTCTAACATTTGACTGTCCGATATGTCTTCTTTTTGACTGAACATAACTTCCCACATTTGACCGTCCTCATATTGAAGTAAGAAATCCACAGATTCTACACATTGTAGAAGTTCATGGTCTCGTGATTCATCCATGAATTCCAAGTCAATGGGTTCAATGATTTCCTCATTGTTCATGTCTAGGACAATTTCAAAGGAAACGTTCTGTTCTCCTTCCATTTTTGTGCTGAAATTTGCATAAAAAATAAATATATCAGTAGAGATAGGGCACTGTTGGGTTTAAGTTCAGACAGGTACTTTTGAGGCGTGAAGTAGTACTATTAAAAAGTGCCTGTGAAAAAGCCTAAGTAAATTCATAATTATACCACAGAAACCTAAATCAATCCATAATTATAATAAACAAGCCTTTCTCAATGTCTAACTCTTACAGAGGGATAGTATATAACTATCTGAAAATGTTTTCAAATTTATAAAATAACATCTTACCTTTTAAAAACAAGTTTAAGTTGTGAGTGAAAATGATCTTGCAATGTAGTTCAGGAAGTAGTAGTCAAAATGGCTGTATTTCTCTCTCTTTCTTTATATATATTCAGGTACATAACCAATCAAATGTCAGGTAAAAAAAGTAGAAAATGAAAGTAGCATTTTAATTGGTTGTCAATTCCAACACTTCAGATGTGTTTTGTGAAGTAATTTACCTCAGGGTATTTAGAGAGGTCTACAGGCTAAATGGCTAAATGGAATTTCAATCAAATTTGTGAAAATGGTAGGGATTGGTATGTAGTATGAGCTAATCTATATTTGGTGAAAGTGTCTCCAGTGGTTTTTCTGTGAATTACTTTCCCACCTCTTTTGAGCAAGCGCTTCCCGGTGTGCGCCCCGGTACGCGAACCGGCAGCGTTACGGGAGTCCTCCATTTTGTGTTTCGGTAGAATTGAGATACAAGATGGAGGGCAAATAATGTTGAGAATGGGTAGAAGGGGGCACGGTAGACGTATCCTGACCCCCTAGGTTTTCTGAGGGTGGCTGAGGAGGCCCATATGTGCGAAAAAAAAACATTTTTTTTCAAATTTTCGCGCGGTTAGCGTCCGGTGCGCGTACCGGGTAGCGCTCCGGGGAGCGTACTTTGGTGAAAATTAGTGAAAAAAGTTAGAGTAAAATAATAATTGTGAGTGATCAGATGTAGGGTAGCTCTGAAAAGAGCTTTTGGGTCCTGTAGCTGATGTAGGTACCTACAAGTAGGTACCAATGCACAGTCTTAAATTGAGGATGAAAATTCTGTTCCCCTCATCTGAGAAGTGAACTCCATCTGCTCTGTAGATATCTTGCATGTAGTAACGCAAGTTATTGTTGTAGATGGAGCCCATTCCATGGTCTCTCATGTAAGCTGAAACAGACTTATTTACATGCTTCTTCGATTTCTCAATTTGTGGACAAAATTCGTTTGACCACCTCCATTTCTGTCTTTGGCATATATTTGAATATACCAAGGCAGTTTGAGGAAATAGTGCCATCAATTGCTCAAAGGTGTCCTTTAAAAGCATTTCCAGACCTACCCCAGTCAAAGTGCCCAAGTCATTTCCTCCACAGTGCACAATTAACAGGTCAGGTTTTGGCAAATGCAAAAAGGTTTTCACCAATGGTATCAATTGGTGACATCTTAATCCTCTGTGGCCAATCCAGTTGATTTCCACATTTTGTAAATTGAGGTTGTGTAAATTTCTGTTATCAGCAAACCTTTGAGCCCAGTGGATATAACTATGTCCAACAATCCAGACAGAAAACATGGTGAGAGGAGGTTCTGCTGCAGTCAGATGAAGTGTGGTAATGAAATGGCAGTTGAAACAGTAGGAGTATGTAATGAAAAAAACTGTGGAGTTTCTGTAGTAATTAATCAGTAGCAGTGATTGGTGGATTTTGATTGCTGAAAACAGAAAGTTAGGGTGCATGGATGAGTTCTTTGAAAGATGTAATTTGAATGGTCAAGAAAAAATCATTTTATGAAAGATTGCACTGGATACGCAGGTGTACTGAGAGTTCAGAGTTCAATTGAAACATTGTTGTGTGAACTTGCAAACATGAGAGGTCTTTCAGGAGGTGGTTGCTATGGAAAAAAGGCAGAAAGGGCAGAGTGAGGGAAGAGTTTTGATTGGGTGACATGAGAGATATGTGTGATGAATTGCAGCATTTCTGTGCCATTGTTGGTTGCAGCTTCTGGAGTGCATACCTTTTGCTCTGCTAAAGAAAAATTGGTGTGTGTCTGAGACTGTTTTGAAACTCAAAAAGTATTTGCTAAGGTGAGAAAAGATTCATTTAATTTAAATAGAGAATAGTATGCTTTAAGGAGAAAATTATGAAGAAAGTTGTGTATTTAAAATGTTGCTTTGTGTCAAGTGTTTTACAAATAGATTTTGTTTCTTTGAGTTACATAGCCATGTTACATAGGCATGTTAAAAGTGACGCAAAAATGGTGCAAGGGCCTTAAAAAAATGCTTTCATGTGTCTTAGGGCATTTTAAGTCACTTCCCCATGAATGTAGGTATATAATTGCTTTACATGATGTGTTTAAAAACGTTTTTTGAAATCAATTAGGTTTCTTGATATGTACTGCTAGAGTTTCATAGGTTGCTTGGGGCATATTTACAAGGCCTTTGAGTCTCTCTGATGTTATTTTTCCCATTTTAATTTAAGACATTTCCCCGTGGTGCAAGGTCCTTGTAAATACGCCCCCATGTGTGCTTGGCAAATTTAGATTTTGATTCTTTGAGTTACATAGCCATGTTAAAAGTGACGCAAAAATGGTGCAAGGGCCTTAAAAAAACGCTTTCATGTGTCTTAGAGCATTTTAAGTCACTTCCCCGTGAATGTAGGTATATAATTGCTTTACATGATGTGTTTAAAAACGTTTTTTGAAATCAATTAGGTTTCTTGATATGTACTGCTAGAGTTTCATAGGTTGCTTGGTGCATATTTACGAGGCCTTTGAGTCCCTTTGATGTTATTTTTCCCATTTTAATTTAAGACATTTCCCCGTGGTGCAAGGTCCTTGTAAATACGCCCCCATGTGTGCTTGGCAAATTTAGATTTTGATTCTTTGAGTTACATAGCCATGTTCCATACAGTGCTCACCTTCTGCGTAGTCTTTGATATGCTAGACTCCATCTGCACAATGAGATATCTAAGCAAAGGAAACACAGGTGATGTGATTGTGAAATGAGCAAAAGAAATTCCACATTTTTCAATTACATCACCTGTGTTTTCTAACATTACGAATCACATTGTGCAGATGAGGTTTAGGCCTGTCCAGGGACACAGAAGAGGTCTGGCCTTTGTTCAAGAGTGCAGTGGACATGACTCACTTCATTGGTAGGCCTGCACATGTATTATCTCCTCTGTACTCTTCAATAAGCCTAAATTTCATCTGCAACCCTGAGTAGGCCTCACCTCAAACAAATCTCTGGATAGGCCTCACCTTATCGTCATCCTGAATCAATCATTTAAAATGTTAGGGGCAGATTTATGATGGCCGTGCGCCTCTTTTGCGCCGCTGTTGCGTCACTTTTGTGATCCAGCAGTGATGCAAAAGATGCACCATGTTGTAAGATAGGCCTCACTTCATCTCCAACAAGATACCGTCAGTTTAAACTGTAAACATTTAGGACTGTGTAGGGGGCATGGAGAAGCTGAATCTTCTGTAAATGTCAAAATTGTTGTATACAGTGCTCAACTTCTGTGTACTCTTTGATATGCTAGACTCCATCTGCACTATGAGATACCTCAGCAAAGGAAACACAGGTGATGTGATTGTGAAATGAGGAAAAGAAATTCCACATTTTTCAATTACATCACCTGTGTTTCCTAACTTTATGAATCACATTGTGCAGATGAGGTTTAGGCCTGTCCACGGACACAGAAGAGGTCTGGCCTTTGTTCAAGAGTGAAGTGGACATGACTCACTTCATTGGTAGGCCTGCACATGTATTATCTCCTCTGTACTCTTCAACAAGCCTAAATTTCATCTGCAACCCTGAGTAGGCCTCACCTCAAACAAACCTCTGGATAGGCCACACCTTATCGTCATCCTGAATCAATCATTTAAAATGTTAGGGACAGATTTATGATAGCCGTGTGCCTCTTTTGCGCCACTGTGCGTCACTTTTGTGACGCAGCTGCGGTGCAAAAGATTTGCTATGTTGCGACATATTTACAACTTGATGCATCTAGGCAGATGTGTCATGCTGTAAAGTCCTGTGCCACATGAAACCGATGCAGCAGTGATGCAAAAGATGCACCATGTTGCAAGACAGGCCTCACTTCATCTCCAACAAGATACCGTCAGTTTAAACTGTAAACATTTAGGACTGTGTAGGGGGCATGGAGAAGCTGAATCTTCTGTAAATGTCAAAATTGTTGTATACAGTGCTCAACTTCTGTGTACTCTTTGATATGCTAGACTCCATCTGCACAATGAGATACCTAAGCAAAGGAAACACAGGTGATGTGATTGTGAAATGAGGAAAAGAAATTCCACATTTTTCAATTACATCACCTGTGTTTCCTAACTTTACGAATCACATTGTGCAGACGAGGTTTAGGCCTGTCCACGGACACAGAAGAGGTCTGGCCTTTGTTCAAGAGTGAAGTGGACATGACTCACTTCATTGGTAGGCCTGCACATGTATTATCTCCTCTGTACTCTTCAACAAGCCTAAATTTCATCTGCAACCCTGAGTAGGCCTCACCTCAAACAAACCTCTGGATAGGCCGCACCTTATCGTCATCCTGAATCAATCATTTAAAATGTTAGGGACAGATTTATGATAGCCGTGTGCCTCTTTTGCGCCACTGTGCGTCACTTTTGTGACGCAGCGGCGGTGCAAAAGATTTGCTATGTTGCGACATATTTACAACTTGATGCATCTAGGCAGATGTGTCATGCTGTAAAGTCCTGTGCCACATGAAACCGATGCAGCAGTGATGCAAAAGATGCACCATGTTGCAAGACAGGTCTCACTTCATCTCCAACAAGATACCGTCAGTTTAAACTGTAAACATTTAGGACTGTGTAGGGGGCATGGAGAAGCTGAATCTTCTGTAAATGTCAAAATTGTTGTATACAGTGCTCAACTTCTGTGTACTCTTTGATATGCTAGACTCCATCTGCACAATGAGATACCTAAGCAAAGGAAACACAGGTGATGTGATTGTGAAATGAGGAAAAGAAATTCCACATTTTTCAATTACATCACCTGTGTTTCCTAACTTTACGAATCACATTGTGCAGACGAGGTTTAGGCCTGTCCACGGACACAGAAGAGGTCTGGCCTTTGTTCAAGAGTGAAGTGGACATGACTCACTTCATTGGTAGGCCTGCACATGTATTATCTCCTCTGTACTCTTCAACAAGCCTAAATTTCATCTGCAACCCTGAGTAGGCCTCACCTCAAACAAACCTCTGGATAGGCCACACCTTATCGTCATCCTGAATCAATCATTTAAAATGTTAGGGACAGATTTATGATAGCCGTGTGCCTCTTTTGCGCCGCTGTGCGTCACTTTTGTGACGCAGTGGCGGTGCAAAAGATTTGCTATGTTGCGACATATTTACAACTTGATGCATCTAGGCAGATGTGTCATGCTGTAAAGTCCTGTGCCACATGAAACCAATGCAGCAGTGATGCAAAAGATGCACCATGTTGCAAGACAGGCCTCACTTCATCTCCAACAAGATACCGTCAGTTTAAACTGTAAACATTTAGGACTGTGTAGGGGGCATGGAGAAGCTGAATCTTCTGTAAATGTCAAAATTGTTGTATACAGTGCTCAACTTCTGTGTACTCTTTGATATGCTAGACTCCATCTGCACAATGAGATACCTAAGCAAAGGAAACACAGGTGATGTGATTGTGAAATGAGGAAAAGAAATTCCACATTTTTCAATTACATCACCTGTGTTTCCTAACTTTACGAATCACATTGTGCAGATGAGGTTTAGGCCTGTCCACGGACACAGAAGAGGTCTGGCCTTTGTTCAAGAGTGAAGTGGACATGACTCACTTCATTGGTAGGCCTGCACATGTATTATCTCCTCTGTACTCTTTAACAAGCCTAAATTTCATCTGCAACCCTGAGTAGGCCTCACCTCAAACAAACCTCTGGATAGGCCACACCTTATCGTCATCCTGAATCAATCATTTAAAATGTTAGGGATAGATTTATGATAGCCGTGTGCCTCTTTTGCGCCGCTGTGCGTCACTTTTGTGACGCAGTGGTGGTGCAAAAGATTTGCTATGTTGCGACATATTTACAACTTGATGCATCTAGGCAGATGTGTCATGCTGTAAAGTCCTGTGCCACATGAAACCAATGCAGCAGTGATGCAAAAGATGCACCATGTTGCAAGACAGGCCTCACTTCATCTCCAACAAGATACCGTCAGTTTAAAATGTAAACATTTAGGACTGTGTAGGGGGCATGGAGAAGCTGAATCTTCTGTAAATGTCAAAATTGTTGTATACAGTGCTCAACTTCTGTGTACTCTTTGATATGCTAGACTCCATCTGCACTATGAGATACCTAAGCAAAGGAAACACAGGTGATGTGATTGTGAAATGAGGAAAAGAAATTCCACATTTTTCAATTACATCACCTGTGTTTCCTAACTTTACGAATGACATTGTGCAGACGAGGTTTAGGCCTGTCCACGGACACAGAAGAGGTCTGGCCTTTGTTCAAGAGTGAAGTGGACATGACTCACTTCATTGGTAGGCCTGCACATGTATTATCTCCTCTGTACTCTTCAACAAGCCTAAATTTCATCTGCAACCCTGAGTAGGCCTCACCTCAAACAAACCTCTGGATAGGCCACACCTTATCGTCATCCTGAATCAATCCTTTAAAATGTTAGGGACAGATTTATGATAGCCGTGTACCTCTTTTGCACCGCTGTGCATCACTTTTGTGACGCAGCGGCGGTGCAAAAGATTTGCTATGTTGCGACATATTTACAACTTGATGCATCTAGGCAGATGTGTCATCCTGTAAAGTCCTGTGCCACATGAAACCTGCGTCAGATTTCATGTGAGCGTTTTGCTGTAGGGTGGCCAGTCATTTGCATGAAAGCCCTGTAAAACTAACACAGTAAAATTAAGAAGATTTCACTGAGTCACATTTATGGCATTGCTGAATCAAATCCTTACGCCTGTTTGAAACAGCATCGCTGGACATGGTTAAATAATATCTGCAAAATGTTACTCTTGTTAAAAAAAATTACAATTATAGTCTCTGTGATTTGTCTCTTACTCTGCAACATCTCATTGTTGTTCTCTTTCTTTAAAGATAACGACAACATCAAGCATGAGCGATAATGAGCAATCTGTTGATCTCGATATTATCATTGAAATTGTGATTGAAACATCAGTGGAAGTAGATCCCTTGGATGATTTAAATCCTGAGGATGATGAAGAACATGATGAGGATGCCGATTTGTCAGAATTGTATGACATAGGGTGGGAAGCTGACCTGCTTGAGCCTATGGAACTATAAACATTTATTTTTAAAAGTTACTGGAAATGAAAAGTAAACATGTAAACCGTTTCATTTAAAATTAAACACAACTTCAAAAACAGGTTGTGTGTAGTGTCTTTAATAAAATAGTCAAATATGCTCATAAAATTAGTTCAGATTCACATATAAAACAGCACAGGTCAAATGTAGAAGCATTCCATTTCTTTGCTACTATTTGTGACTACTTAATTTGCCAATGCACTAAAAATTATTGTATGTAAAAATGACAAGTAGTGTGTTAAATTTTTGACGACTGTTATTGATTTACTGTTTGGTAATAGTGGTTAATAACATTTTTAATTATATTTTACCACAGATTCAACTGCAGATCATTTCAAAAGTACATAATGCCATCTAAAGAACGAAACCGAAAGGCTACAAAACGTCAAAGACAGCAGCTTACTAAATGCTTGCAGCAGTCCTCTACAATAAAAACTCGTCAAGTCACCAAGAAAGCTCCGGGTAAGACAACGAAATCATTCCTAAGAAACATTTGTAGAAAAAAGTAGTACTACAGAAAATGTTTTAGTCCAGAAAAAGAGAACCAATTTAAACGGAAAGGAAAGGCCAATCAAAAATGTTACTGCTAGAGCAGGAGATAACTCTGTGCATGGTAGTAGAAGGAAAAATCAGTTTAGGGACATTCGTAGACGAATGTTCTGCAACAGGATAATTGGCAATTTGTTAAAAAATATTAAGAAAGAAAGTGGTTTTTTATAAGAGAAAAAAAAAGTTGAGAAAATTATTGATCAGGCCTTTGAAATTAAGCGAAAGTTATTTATTTTGATAATCAATAGAATTAGGAAGCTAAACAAGGCAATTTATGATTTCAAAAGAAATAGTAGATGGAAGAGAACAGTTAATCGTAGTAATTTTTGTGAAGTTTTTTCAGGAGAATGGATGCATAGTTCAAGTTGTGAGGCATTTTTTAATGAGGAGAGTTATTTCCAGGATAATGATTTGGTGCATGCAGTTGACACCAGTGGTCGAGCTTATGAGGTGAAAGATGGTTGTCCAGTTGAAAAAGAAAAACTTGTGACAACAGAGGCAGAAGAGGTGTTAGGTAATGAGGTTTTAGGAAGACGTCCTAAGGGACCAGTGTATATCTGGAAGTGTAGTAGTATTTGCAGTGTGCGACAGGATTCCATCAATTTGCTTTGTGATTTTGTACGGACATTTAATAAGAAAACTTTAAAAACAGAAAATGAAGTTGTTGCAAGAATTAGATCCTTGCAGAGTGAGAGAAGTGACAGGTTTGCATGGTCATTCACTGGCTTGTCTTTCCAGGAGAGTATCCCAGAGTGTTTTTCATCATTTCAGGATGCTAGCAGTGCATCATAATAAAGTGAGGAAATTAGTTAGAATGTTGTATTATGCTAAGAGTCCAGCAATTATGCTTAAACAATTATGCACTGCTCTTTTGCATGGTTCTGAAGTAGATGTGAAGAATATTTGTGAAGAAATTGAGTTTTGTTACTTTGCAAGTAAAGAGGAGAATGTTGAAATTGACCCAGAAGAAGAAGGTAATGTGGAAGATAGTGTACAGGTTTCCAGTACAGATAATTTTCAGAAAGAAATTGCCACGTTTCCGGTGAAATCAAGTGAGAGGTCTAATTTTACTTGTGTGTGTTGTCGACGCACTTATTATAAGAATCAGACTAAGTTAGTGGATTTATATGCGAAAAGTGAAAGTGAAAATAATAGTGAATGGAAGGATTTTGCAACATACTTGATGGTAGAAAATTGTTTTGATTTGGGATTGGATCAACGTGTGTGTACTTATTGTTGTAACAAATTAAATCAAAACCGGATGCCTGCTAGAGCGGTTCATAATAATCTGGAATTGGTTGAGATTCCTTCTGATTTGAAGGATTTAAATACTTATGAATCTATTTTGATTCAAAGTATCCATCCCTTTCAGGCTATTGTACGAATGGAGCCAAAGACAGGGAAATTGCCTCCATCAGATTTACAGAGAGGATTAAAGGGAAGAGTTGTTTATTTGCCTCTAGATTTGAAGAAAAACATTAATACGATTGGAGTAGAGAAAGTGGAAGAGGAACCTCTGGTTATCTTAGTTAATGGGGTTCCGACAAAGAGTAAGAAAATCTGGCAAGATTTAGTGGATGTTAGGAAAGTCAAAAAGGCAACATTGTATTTGAAGAAAAACAATAAGTACTACAAGACTGTATATGTTGCAGAAGAGGAAGTAAGTGAAGAAGAGGATAGCGATTTGTGTGCTGGTCAAATTGAGAAAGTAGAAGCCTCTAAAAATGAAGAAATATATGAACATTATAGTGTTCATCCTTTGCATTCCAAGGAAGTCATGGGGAATGCTATTGAGTTGTTTCAAATGAAACAAGCCAAAGGAAGTCCCATTAGTGTTTGGGAGGAAAGTTTGGAAGCTCGGTGTTTCCCACAGCTATTTCCAACAGGTCAAGGAGGAAGATATGATGAGCGACCTGATCAAATTCCTGCTTCTGAATACCGGACTTTACGATTGTATGCAGAAGATCCTAGGTTTCGTCAATGCATTCCCTATTTGTTTCATCTACTGTTTGAAAGCGATCTGTCTGGACTGTCATATGCAGTGAACCACATCTTGAAAAGTGGTGTACAGATGCAAAATATCTCGGCAAGTGACTTTATGGATAAAGTCAATGTGCAAGACAGTATTTTGGATTCTCACCTGATTAATCTCATGGCGTGTCAGCGTGGTACTAATGAGTACTGGTACCGTCGTCATGGTGATTTAAAATGTATGCTGAGGAACTTAGGAACTCCCACATGGTTCCTCACTCTCAGTTGTGCCGAGTATGGCTGGGAAGACTTACTTGAATTTCTACGAGAGGCAAATGGAAACATTGAAAATATCGAATTCAAGACACCCGGAGAACTGTGCTCCTTGGATCCAGTGAATGTATGCAGGTACTTCAATCATAGATTTGAAGCTATGATGTCTTTCATCATGAACAAGAAAAATCCACCTCTTGGAGAGGTGTTGGATTTCTTCTGGAGAAAGGAGTACCAAGCAAGAGGTGCTCCTCATATACATATGCTGCTGTGGATCAAACATGCACCCAATTTTGGAACAGATCCGGATGACTTAGTGATGAGTTTCATAGAACAGTATTCTACATGTGCTGCTCCAAAGGCAAAGGAAGACAAAAGCCTAAGAGAACAAGTTTTACGCTTCCAAAGCCATCGTTGTAGAAAGTACTGTCGTCGTAAATTCAGAAACAAGGACAAGTTCTACACAAAATGTCGTTTCGCCTTTCCACGACCGGTGATTTCTAAAGGAAGAGTGAACAGTTTGATGTCTTCACTGCGACATAATGTGATGAAGAAATCACCCAAAAATACGTACAATTTGAAAAGGAACGAAGAGTCCAAGTACATCAACGACTACAACCCAGTGATTCTGTCCATGTGGAATGCTAACATGGATATACAGTTTGTGGCTGATAACTGTATGGCTGTGGCTCGGTATGTGACATCTTACATCACCAAAAAAGAAAAGACAGAATTGAAGGATATGTGGGAGGACATTTCCCATGAAAAGAGCCTCAGTAAGAAGTTGTACAGTTTCAGTCTGAAGATGTTGTCGCATCGAGAAATCGGAGCTTACGAATGTTCTGACCGGTTGTCTTCAGCAAGTCTCTATGCCAAATCCAGGAGTATCATTTGGGCGAGTCTTGGTCTTGCTGCAACGCGTAATCGAGTTCTGAAACCTGTACGGGAAATTGAGTATTTGGCGGAAAAGGAGCCAAACAGTACAGATATTTTGAAGACCAACATGTTGGATACATATTATCCAAATAGAAGCAGTCACCTCGAGAATGTTTGTCTGTATGAGGTTCTACAAAATTACATATTCAAGAGGAACATCAAAGAAGATATTGATAAAGGAGTGTATGCTGTAATTGGAAGTGAGGGATGTCTGGTCAAGCAAAGAAAATGCCACTTGGTAAACCATCGAAAATTGAGTGGCGAATCTCCTGAAAGAAAAGAGTTTTTCTATTTAGCACTTTTGCAACTTTTCAAGCCTTGGCGTGCAGAAGAGGAACTGCTTGGAGATTTCCTCTGTTATGAAGACTCTTTCAATGCCGCCAAGGAGACCATAGAATGTCCTGTTTTTCCCAAATATCTAGAAATGTTGAATGCGGAAATCGAGCAGGAAGCAACGATTGCAGCCGAGATTGCTAGAGACAGTTCTCAGGACAGTCAGAGTTCTGTTTCATTGAGTCAGGATCCACTAGGAGGACCAGTTATCGAAAATGAAGCTGTCACTGCCATGATTGAAGTGTAAAGAGCCATGGCACATGCTCAGGAGGATGCGGTTAACTTAGAAGACTTGGAAAGACAACTCAACGTTGAGCAGAGGAAAATATATGACGAAGTTACCAACCAAATAGATCATGGATTAAGTCATGAGAAGAAAGAGTGCTCATGTACGTCGTTGAAGCCTGTCCGACTGTACGTGAGTGGAGAAGCGGGAACTGGAAAAAGTTTCCTCATTAAAGCAATTTCATGTTATTTGCAGAAAAGGACTGAGTCATCGCTGTCTTGTGTTGTCACCGCTCCAACTGGACTGGCAGCACATAACATTAAAGGTATTACTTTGCATCGTCTACTGATGCTGCCAGTGGAGCATGATAACAAATTACAATACCACAAGTTATCTGGAGATGCTTGTTGTGAAGTTTCAAGAGTCTTGAGGAAAATTAAACTTCTTATCATTGACGAAGTAAGCATGGTTTCCAATGTCATGCTTGCCTTTGTGCATTTGAGAATGCAAGAAGTTCTCAAAACAGAGTATGTTAAAATCTGAATTGTGGCATAAACATTATCGGCGCCATCTTGTCCTTTTTCAGATCCATACGTGCGCGTAAGCAGCAACCATTTTGATTGCCATGGCCTCTCTGCCCACTCCCGATAGCCAGCGTCTCTCTCTCCCCCTCACTCCCCAGCCTCGCAAGCATCCCCGACAGCCCCCGGTCTCTCCTGCTTGGGTCTTAAACGCACCTCCAGCTCGACCCTGTCTCCGAGCCACATCCCGTGCTGAACCCCCCTCACTCTTTCATCTCATTCATAGAACAGGCCCTTTTTGATAACCTCTTCCTCCATGCCCGATTGTCCGGCCTGACCCCAGGCCATCAACTAGCTCAACAGATGCAGTTTATTGCCCCCTACAGTAGGACCTCGCCCCACATCAAAGGAGCGGGGATTAATCAATGCCTTCACACCCCTAGATCCGACCGATCGCCCACATTCCTGTTCCCAGCGGAATGTCCAGCTGCGCGATAGCCATCATGCTGAGATTTGGGGGGGGACCTCTACTGTAGATATGTGTGAGAACGGGCCTGAACCGGGGATTCCAAAGATGCCTTTGTGAACTTCAAAGCAATACCACGGATGTCATAAATGTAATAAAGCCATAAACCTGTGTATAAGAGGCCAGGCCTCAGAGATGCGGTTAGAGCACCTCGAGAAGATACTCTGTTGTCTGATTTGACGTGTTCTGCTCCATCGGAATAAACTCCTGTTTCCTGCCTTCCAGTCTCCAGCGCCTGCCTCTTTATTTGGTAACCGTGAGTTGGGTGAGAGGCGGCTAACGCCGGGCAAACCTTGAAAAGGGGTAATCGACCTGATCTGCCTGACCCTTTTTCCTCAATTGGCGTCCCAAACGTGGGGCCCATCAGCGACACGTGGATCCAGTGGGAGAGGTCCTGACGACGGAGTGAACGACTGCAACGATCGGGAAGTGCACCTGCCCGATAGACCCTCGTCTGGCAGCTCTCGAGTGATCTACGGTCCTGACTGGGAACCATCAGGAGTGCCACGACAGAAGATAGAGGACGATCGGGCGCTGGAATCAGAAGACAGGAAACTGTCCATGCGGTCCGGGTAAGGTCGTGTAACACGACAAACTGTGAAATATTTGATTGATTGATTGGAAAATACTAGTATTACTCTCCGAATTGTTGGTTCTCTTGGAGATTCTCTGTCTGCAAACGGAGAGGAATAGAAAGTATTCTCTCTTCCTTTGCAGGTAGTGAAGGGTAGGTAACGCAGGCTTTTGCCCCCGTTGTAATCCGTCGTGCCTATCTTTCTCCCCCACTGATTGATTGTTTGCCCGAACGTTGTTTGTTCGAGGATTGTTTTCTCGAGAATTCTCTGTCTGCAAATGGGGAAGGATAAAAGTATTCTGTCCTCCTTTGCAGATAGTGAAGAATAGGTAACGCAGGCCTTTGCCCCCGTTGTAACCCGTCGTGCCTATTTCTTTCTCGCCACTGATTGTTTGATTGAACGGACATTAATTGTTCGATATTGGTTCTTTGGAGGTATTCTCTGCTTACAAATAACGTGGAATAGAGATATTCTGTCTAGTCTTTGTAAACAGTGAAAGGATAGGTAGTGCAGACTTTTGTCCCCATTGTAACCCGTCATGCCTATCTTCTCCCCATTGTTCAGTAGTTGGTTCAGCCCGGACCGCTTATTGGCGGTGGATCATCCGGCTCCTCTGGAGGGCACCCCTAATAAGGATATGCTTTTAAAGTATGGACTAGTCGCCGTAGTTTACAGTAAGTTATGGCATAAATATACTAAAAAGGATCGAGAAAGTCAGGGGCCACTGATAGGATCCTTCGATGACGCAAAAATAAGCGTGCTGGAAACAGCCCTTTGTAACAATAAAACAACGCCCACTATGCTTGATAGTTTCGGCATGTGGCGCAAGGAGACGGAACAACGAAAGAAAAGAAACGAAGTCAGACTAGAGAAAGAATTGCGAAAAGCAGCTCATTTAGCTGCGAGCAAGTTGAAAGAAGAGAAAAAGGAAAGAGAGGGAGCTAGACTCACGCAAGAATCCGAGACATCGAGCCAATGTCCCGTTAGAACACCCTCTACGCTTTACCCTGAGCTACCTTCGAAGCAGCGAGCGAACGATGATCTACTGCTAGGTCCCCCGATCATCTACATGCCCCCTCCATACGCCCCTTCCCAACCTCTAGTGCAACGCACGCAACCCCCTAGCACAGATGAGAGCAGTGCCAGAGCCTCGGTCCTCACGGCCTCCGCGCCGGCCGAGCCCCTTGTACTCAGCGCAGCGCAAGCAGCAGCATTAGATGAGCCGGAAACTAAGAAGAAAGACTCTGCTAGGCTTCATCGATTGAGTAAGGATGAACGAGCAGGGATTGATAAGATCGCAAAGACGCTAGTAGAACGGAAAGAAAACGAAGATTACGTGACAGATATATGCAATACATATGCTGATAACCACAAACGACACTTTGTTGCACGTTTCTGTTACCACACTCTTAACGCCTATGAAGACCGGTATCGTAACAAAGGTCCTGAAAGCCTAACGGCTCTGTATAGAAAAGTCGACATTGGAGAGCAGGGCGAGGGTGATGTGACGGACCTCTTCTCGCGCACGCTTGAAGTCTTCCGCCACCTCACTGAACAAAGATTAGAGGCCGACACCACGACCCCTGTAGCGACTGAACCTCAACCCGAGAGAACTGACACCATGATGCCAATAAGAGAAGCGGCACCTTATTGGGTCCCCTCACGAGGACAGGGAACACACGACGATATTAACCACCAAGATGCGAAAGGGAGGGTAGTGTACAACTGGGTCTACCAACCCTGGGATCGGCAAGACATCCTGACTTTCCGAAAGTCCTTGCCTGATCTACGAAAGAACCCCACTGCCTTCTACACAGAATTAGATACCGCCTTGGGTTCGACGATTATGACCCTAGCGGACATCGACTTGTTTTTTGGGCTATGTCTGCCAGCTGATGTGTGGAAGCAAATCCGGAAAGTCGACCACCTTGAGCTGTTCGGACATACCTGGTCACAACTCGATGGCATAGACAAACAGCGAGAGCCCGGACAGAAACCCTTGAAATCGATTCTAGACCTGCCAGACAAAATAGTACTAAAACTGAAAACCATAGTACCAGAAAAGAAGGTGGACTGGTCGATAGTAACGGCTTGCTGCCAGAAACCACAGGCAGACGTCTCAGACTATTTCTCCCGGTTCGAAGCGGTGTTCTCCGATTACAGTGGCCAGGACATGACCTCTGCGACCGGACATCACTTGCTCGTCCAGAACTTTGTAAAAGGCCTGACACCAGAAGTCTCGCAAAAACTGCAGACTAGTGAAAGTAGTTGGGCTGCCTCCAAACCCGCGGCTATCCTTCAGATGGCTCAATACTACGAACGGCAAAAGAACGAGAACGATAGAGCGACTGAGAAAAAGAAAAAGGATGATTGCTCAATTGCAAGGAGTGACGACAGGAAGGGAACAGTATACAGGAAACTACCAGTCGAATGCTCCTAGAAATCCACCCCCTAGAGACCGCACACCCGCACCCGGCGCTCCACGAACAGACCTCGATGAGAACCAGTGTGCGTTTTGCAAGGGATATGGGCATTGGAAGTCCCAGTGCCCGGTCCTGCTAGAAATGTACAAAAATAGGGACGCAAAAGACGTAGCGGGTGGGCCGAAAAATAGAGGACAGGGACGAGGGCACACAAACGACGCCAGCAATAACAGATCAGGCAGACCGAACACTTTTGACCACCCCCGACAGAACCAATGCCAGCAGACTGACTGTGACGATGCCCGCGACTTCGCATAGGATTGCCTAGGGCAAGGGAGGGATCCAGTCGAGCTCTATGTTGACCAGCAAGGTCCTTATGTCACCGCTAAGGTCCTAGGTACGAAGTCTCCATTTCTGGTAGACACTGGCGCGACACGTAGTGCGTTATCTAAACGACTGATTCCAAGGGCACCCTTGTCTGGCTCACGCATAACATCAATAGGCTTTGATGGAACGCCCTCCACTAACCCCTTATCCGCACCGGTTTCCTTCGACTTGGACAGTAACCCCACTGACACGACGTTTCTGCTTTCCTCCAACACCCCCGATGCCATTATGGGACTTGACTTACTGAAGCATTTCCGAGCTACTATCAGGTGTTCACAGGACGGAGTTCGAGTCATTCTGTATGATAACCCGACTTTGCTCAGACCTCATCCCGCTCGACACATATTCTCCATCTCTGACGCTGACGCATCCTTACTTGACTCTCTACCTCTGTATCTGTGGGCTAAAACTGACGCTGACGTAGGACGAATGATGATCGACCCCGTGCACATTACTGTTCGCCAAGACGCGATACTCCCAAAACTCCCACAGTATCGGATATCGCCCGAAGGTGAGAAGGCGTTGGTAATGATAATCCAGTCCCTGGTAGAGGCAGGAGTGGTAGAGGAAGTAGTCAGCAATATTTGCAACAGCCCTATCCTACCCATTGTGAAGAAGCAGGGCGAGGGAGATGAGAAAGCGTACCGCTTCATCATCGACCTTCGAGAGGTCAACAAGGTAGTTGTACCTCAGTACCCCGTAGTCTCAGATATCGCCACCATTCTGACCCTGATTCCATCCACAGCCACCACCTTCACTGTAATAGACCTCAAGAAAGCTTTCTTCTCCATCCCCATCCACCCAGACAGCCGCTACCTTTTCGGCTTCACATTAAAATCCCGCTCATATAGATTTTGTAGAGCTCCACAAGGTTACACAGAAAGTCCCAGCATCTATAGCCAGGCCCTCAAGAGACAGCTGGACGCCGTTCAGCTACCGGAGGGAGTGGTGTTGTTACAGTACGTCGATGACATCCTTCTGGCGGCCGACACCACTCCACTTGCAGTCACAGCCACCATCCAACTCTTGCACTTCCTTGCGGAAAATGACCACAAGGTCTCCAAGAGAAAGTTGCAATTCTGCCAACCCCAGGTCACCTACCTAGGCCACCTCTTGTCCAAAGACGGGAGAAAGCTTACACCCGATCGAATTCAGGACATTCTAGAAACCCCTGTCCCAAAGACCCAGAAACTAGTCCGCTCCCTGGTAGGCCTCACCTCCTTCTGCCGGCAGTGGTTGCCAAATTTCAGCCTCATTGTAAAGCCACTACTTTCCCTACTAGCCAAAGATGTCCCCTTCCCACTCCCTTGGACCCCCGAATGCCAATCTTCCTTCAAAGAACTTCGAGACGCCCTTTGTTCTGCACCAGTCCTAGGAACCCCTGATTACACCAAGCCCTTCTCTCTCTACACTCACGAAAGGGAGGGGTGCGCTTTGTCTGTCCTGACTCAAACTATTGGCCCCAAGCAACGACCCTGTGCCTATTTCTCTGCCACCCTTGACCCCGTAGCGAGAGCCTTGCCTGCTTGCCTTCGAGTCGTAGCTGCCGCTGCTGTCTCTATCCGACAAAGTGAGGGGATCGTACTATCGAATTCCCTCACGGTATTAGTGCCCCATGCTGTTGACACCCTCCTGAACCAGACTAAGACGCAACACCTGACCAGCGCACGACTGACTGGATACGAACTGACTCTGCTTGCACCCCACATCACGCTGAAAAGATGCACCACACTGAACCCAGCCACCTTGTTGCCTCTGCCCGAAAACGACCCAAATGTCCCCCCTATACATGACTGTGTGACCCTCACAGACGAACAGACTAGGAGTAGAGTTGACCTCCGAGACACCGCCTTCACAGACCCTGACGGAGAGCTATGGGTAGACGGCTCTTGCATCAAACTCTCCGACGGCACCACCTCAGCTGCCTATGCAGTAACGACAGCCCGAACAGTAATTGAGACAGCCCGCATCACACAACGATCCGCACAGGCGGCAGAACTGATTGCCCTCACACGAGCATGTATTATAGCGACAGGGACCACGGCAAACATTTACACGGACAGCCAGTACGCCTTCGGAGTGGTTCACCATTTTGGACTCTTGTGGAGAGAAAGGGGATTCCTGACGTCCCACGGCACGCCCATCCTCCACGGAGATCTAGTCTCCGCCCTGATTGAAGCAGTTCTCCTCCCCAAACGATTAGCCGTAATCAAATGCCAGGCACACAGGAAGGTGACAGACTTAGTCGGACAGGGAAACGCACTGGCCGACATCACTGCCCGAACCACAGCTGAGAATAGGACGACGACACGCATGTATGTGACCAGGTCACAAGCAGAAAAATGGACTGACGCTAGGGAAACGATTAGGGACATCCAGTTGGCCAGCACACCTCACGAACTGACTGAGTGGGCACGGGTAGGCTTAAAAGACGATGAAGGCTGCTGGCGGACAAAAGACACAAACAAATGGTTGCTGCCTGACTCGTACCTGATTCCCATACTGACTATGGCACACTCCCCCGCACACATAGGATCTGCCCCCATGATCGAACTCATCTCCAAGGTCTGGCACAACGACAAAATCCCAGACTCAGCCAGACGCCTAGTCCAGCAATGCCTTATCTGCCTGCAACACAACCCTGGGAAAGGAACTGTGGTATCCCGGGGAGGGTTTGGGGTCCCCGACCACCCCTTTGAGGTCCTCCAGATGGACTACATCCAACTAGAAGGATGCCAAAGCCTGAAGTATGTATTAGTCATTGTGTGTGCCTTCAGCAAATGGGTAGAAGCCTATCCAACCCGTGATAACACTGCCATGACCACTGCCAAGGTACTACTGAAAGAGTTTTTCCCTCGCTACGGTCTTTGTCGAATTCTATGGAGCGACAACGGCCCCCACTTCATAGCTGAAGTTATCCAACTAATCTTGAAAGGGTTGGGTGTAAAACAGAGGTTTCATGCAGTCTTTCACCCCCAATCTGCTGGCTTAGTTGAGCGACACAACGCCACACTGAAACTAAAACTGTCGAAGATAGTGGCCACCACAGGACTTAAATGGCCAGATGCCCTCCCACTGGCATTGCTATCGATGCGCTCCACTCCCACTAAGCACCATTTGACCCCCTACGAGGTTGTATTTGGGCGACCGATGAACCTCTGGACCGCCCCTAAACCGACCTCCATTCACGACGTCCCGGATGTCCTACTGTCTGATTACTTGTGCAAATTGACTAAAACGTTGTCTGTCATTCATCAGCAGGTGCAGCAGGCCATCCCCGATGCTTCCAGGGGTCCGGGTCACGATATCCAACCGGGGGATTATGTGCTGATCCAAAATTTCCAACGGGCGAAGAGTCTGGAACCCCGGTGGACGGGCCCCTGGCAAGTACTGATCACCACCCGGACGGCTCTTCGAGTGGAGGGGAAACGACACTGGCTGCACGCACACCACTGTAAGAAGGTCTCCTCGACCCTGGCCACGACAGAAAACGTCAGCACCCAAGAAGAGCTCCTGAACAAAGACCGGCCATCACTGAACTGTTATCCTGATACCGAGGCACTCGAACTTGCAAAATTCTCTGATCCCACTGTGCCATCCAGGGAAGGGTATTTCCTGCGTCGAAAGGAGGGAGCTTCGGCTAAGTAGACCACGGACTAAGTTGAATCTCAGAACGGTAGCCTAAACACAACCAAGGGTTACCCGGAGAGAAGCTAAACGAAGTCTGCGGTTCTGCCCACTACCGAGCACCTCGAAGATGATGGAAGCGCCAGATAAGAAGATGATGGAAGCGCCAGATAAGAAGATGATGGAAGCAACCGGAAATACCCACTACAGGAACCCAAAGACTGACAGTATGCACAAATCAAAGACAATTGCCCTTTTCATTGTCCTCCTCTTTTGCCTCCTCCTCATGACTTCCTTCTGGATCGTGGAAGAGAGCGCACCCGCTCATCAGATATTGCTGACCACTGCACAGCCAACCACAATAAAAGAGCATCACCTGATCTCCCTTTCACCTCAGCTCCGAGAAAGGCGTAAGGAGTTCTGGAACAATTCCTTTGTGCAACTGTTGCACCAACACAACCTTGCCGCCAACGCCACAAACTGCTGGATCTGCGGGTTGCTCCCGCATGCCACCGGACACTCCACCCCTTTCATCCCTTCCCCTTTCTCAGTTCATGGCTCCTGCCTTGCCTGGTTGATCCTCTTGCAAGAGAGCTACAAGGACAACGCCACTTCTGGTCAAACAGTGTCACACTTTTACCATGGGTTCTGGCTGAACAAAACCGGGAGGACATCTGCTCCCTTTTGTCCTTTGACCTCTGGTTCCTCCTTCCATATGGACATCCCTGCCAAGGAACGAGTTGAAATGCAGGTGTTCCATAATCCAACCAGACCCACCTTCTCCTACCTACGGAAACGAACTGCTGCCACTCTGACTGTGGCTCTGTCTGTTATCAATGTCACGGGCCTCGTATGCCTCGAAGGCCTGGGAACACAGCTAGTGGGTCACAGTTCCTGCCACATCACCAGAACATTGGACTCAATTGATCCCCCCTCCTTTGTTGCTTCTCCGAATATGTACTTTGTTTGTGGCACCAAAGCTTACACTTGGCTTCCAAAAAGTTGGGGGGGTACTTGCTACATCGCCTTCATTCTCCCTCCAACGTACGTGGCCCCAGCAAACCATCACCGGCAGAAGCGCGCAAGAGACATTGAACAAGCCGACTCCACCGGAGCACAGCTCCTGGATGCAGTGAAGGGACTTGTTCCTCTGTGGGGCCAAATGGCAAACAGCCGCGCCATCCGACACCTGACCCAGGCAGTAGAAACGACCATGAACATCACGGCTGGCATCCTCACTAACAATACGGCCGAGCTTCAGGCAGTCCGCCTGGTGGCTCTTCAGAACCGCCTTGTTCTAGATGTGGTTCTAGCTGACCGTGGAGGAGCATGCCGCATCATCGGATCCAGCTGTTGCACCTACATGCCAGATAACTCGCCCTCAGTCTACAAAGCAATCGAGCACCTCCACAGACTTTCCTCAGAGGTCCACCAGGAGCAAGAAGGATGGTCGCTTGGGAGCTGGTTTTGGGGTACTTTGAAGGACTGGGGATGGAGGTTGTTTACATTTATATTGATACCGGTCGTGGTACTGTGTGGGTGTTGCTTAGGTATGCAATGCTTGCCACCTTTGTGTTCACTCATTGCTAACTGCTTGTGCCCTAAGACTCCGAATTTCGAAGCTGAACGTATGAAAGCTTTGTATGATATCGAAATACGTAATATAATGGGGATAGACATAAATTGACAAGCTGGCTAGATATGTTGAAAAGGGAGGACTGTTAAAATCTGGATTGTGGCGTAAACATTATCGGCGCCATCTTGTCCTTTTTCAGATCCATACGTGCGCGTAAGCAGCAACCATTTTGATTGCCATGGCCTCTCTGCCCACTCCCGATAGCCAGCATCTCTCTCTCCCCCTCACTCCCCAGCCTCGCAAGCATCCCCGACAGCCCCCGGTCTCTCCTGCTTGGGTCTTAAACGCACCTCCAGCGCGACCCTGTCTCCGAGCCACATCCCGTGCTGAACCCCCCTCACTCTTTCATCTCATTCATAGAACAGGCCCTTTTTGATAACCTCTTCCTCCCTGCCCGATTGTCCGGCCTGACCCCAGGCCATCAACTAGCTCAACAGATGCAGTTTATTGCCCCCTACAGTAGGACCTCGCCCCACATCAAAGGAGCGGGGATTAATCAATGCCTTCACACCCCTAGATCCGACCGATCGCCCACATTCCTGTTCCCAGCGGAATGTCCAGCTGCGCGATAGCCATCATGCTGAGATTTGGGGGGGGACCTCTACTGTAGATATGGGTGAGAACGGGCCTGAACCGGGGATTCCAAAGATGCCTTTGTGAACTTCAAAGCAATACCACGGATGTCATAAATGTAATAAAGCCATAAACCTGTGTATAAGAGGCCAGGCCTCAGAGATGCGGTTAGAGCACCTCGAGAAGATACTCTGTTGTCTGATTTGACGTGTTCTGCTCCGTCGGAATAAACTCCTGTTTCCTGCCTTCCAGTCTCCAGCGCCTGCCTCTTTATTTGGTAACCATGAGTTGGGTGAGAGGCGGCTAACGCCGGGCAAACCTTGAAAAGGGGTAATCGACTTGTGTGCTGGTCAAATTGAGAAAGTAGAAGCATCTAAAAATGAAGAAATATATGAACATTATAGTGTTCATCCTTTGCATTCCAAGGAAGTCATGGGGAATGCTATTGAGTTGTTTCAAATGAAACAAGCCAAAGGAAGTCCCATTAGTGTTTGGGAGGAAAGTTTGGAAGCTCGGTGTTTCCCACAGCTATTTCCAACAGGTCAAGGAGGAAGATATGATGAGCGACCTGATCAAATTCCTGCTTCTGAATACCGGACTTTATGATTGTATGCAGAAGATCCTAGGTTTCGTCAATGCATTCCCTATTTGTTTCATCTACTGTTTGAAAGCGATCTGTCTGGACTGTCATATGCAGTGAACCACATCTTGAAAAGTGGTGTACAGATGCAAAATATCTCGGCAAGTGACTTTATGGATAAAGTCAATGTGCAAGACAGTATTTTGGATTCTCACCTGATTAATCTCATGGCGTGTCAGCGTGGTACTAATGAGTACTGGTACCGTCGTCATGGTGATTTAAAATGTATGCTGAGGAACTTAGGAACTCCCACATGGTTCCTCACTCTCAGTTGTGCCGAGTATGGCTGGGAAGATTTACTTGAATTTCTACGAGAGGCAAATGGAAACATTGAAAATATCGAATTCAAGACACCCGGAGAACGGTGCTCCTTGGATCCAGTGAATGTATGCAGGTACTTCAATCATAGATTTGAAGCTATGATGTCTTTCATCATGAACAAGAAAAATCCACCTCTTGGAGAGGTGTTGGATTTCTTCTGGAGAAAGGAGTACCAAGCAAGAGGTGCTCATCATATACATATGCTGCTGTGGATCAAACATGCACCCAATTTTGGAACAGACCAGGATGACTTAGTGATGAGTTTCATAGAACAGTATTCTACATGTGCTGCTCCAAAGGCAAAGGAAGACAAAAGCCTAAGAGAACAAGTTTTACGCTTCCAAAGCCATCGTTGTAGAAAGTACTGTCGTCGTAAATTCAGAAACAAGGACAAGTTCTACACAAAATGTCGTTTCGCCTTTCCACGACCGGTGATTTCTAAAGGAAGAGTGAACAGTTTGATGTCTTCACTGCGACATAATGTGATGAAGAAATCACCCAAAAATACGTACAATTTGAAAAGGAACGAAGAGTCCAAGTACATCAACGACTACAACCCAGTGATTCTGTCCATGTGGAATGCTAACATGGATATACAGTTTGTGGCTGATAACTGTATGGCTGTGGCTCGGTATGTGACATCTTACATCACCAAAAAAGAAAAGACAGAATTGAAGGATATGTGAGAGGACATTTCCCATGAAAAGAGCCTCAGTAAGAAGTTGTACAGTTTCAGTCTGAAGATGTTGTCGCATCGAGAAATCGGAGCTTACAAATGTTCTGACCGGTTGTCTTCAGCAAGTCTCTATGCCAAATCCAGGAGTATCATTTGGGCGAGTCTTGGTCTTGCTGCAACGCGTAATCGAGTTCTGAAACCTGTACGGGAAATTGAGTATTTGGCGGAAAAGGAGCCAAACAGTACAGATATTTTGAAGACCAACATGTTGGATACATATTATCCAAATAGAAGCAGTCACCTCGAGAATGTTTGTCTGTATGAGGTTCTACAAAATTACATATTCAAGAGGAACATTGTAGGAAGGTTGATCCCTGACTATGGTTGCCCCCAACTTTTTGCCTGGTGTTTTGCTGGTTTTCTGACTTAGTTGACCTGGGGCCCTGCTGTTCAGGACCTCAGGCCCACTGCTCTCTCTGTAAAATGGATTCCATGTACCTTAGGTACATATCTAAATTGGATACTGAGCCACCTTATCAGTCCCTGTACAGTGTACCTTAGGTACCCAGGGCATAGGTGTACCCAGGGCCTACCAGGGGCTGCAGCATGTATTATGCCACCCCTGGCTGGCCATCCAAATCTGACACAACTGGCTGCTTGACAGCTGGGGCAAGGTGGTGTACTCACCCTTTGCTGTAGATATAGTATACCTATATCTAACCCTAAAATGGACACACAGATCTCCTATCAGTCACTCCTATGGCAGGCCTTAACAATCCTGAAGGCAGAGTGCTTGGAATCGTGTGAGATGGTGCTCTGGCATGAGCTGAGCCTGTCTGCGGCTTTCGGGACCCATCCCTTAGCCGTTTCCATGATATCGCATACCATATACTCTTAAGTGCATTATAATCCTCGCGGTTAAATGCCAACTCTGGTATCGCTTTATCAAAACATGTCGAGTAAGGTGTCATACGAATTGGAATACTAACCCCTCGCCAATTCTGGCGACGGGGTTAGCATTCCACCCTTCTAGAGGGACACGACATGCATGTAACCTATAACCCGGTTAAAAGTCAGACAGAGCCTTAGCATCCACAAAATGGATGCTGCCACCGAGACACAAGTCTGCCCTCCTGCTGCTGGGAGTCCTCCCAGAGCAGGAGATAAGGACAAAGGGTTTCCTGCCAGGGGCGGTGCCAGCACCGTCCCAGACAGGGTTTTGTGTATTGTAGGTAGGCAGGGCTTTAGAGGAAGGTGACTGCACGTGGCACCCCGGTGCTCACTGTGCATAGGCTGGCTGGAACCAGTTCCAGGGTCACTCCAGACCCTGTGCTGGGGAAAAGCCCGCCAAGGAAGTGGGTGTAACCACCCCCCTCCTAGTCCCACCCATAGGGCAGGACTTAGTCGCGTGCCAGCCCCTTTTTACAGGATAAAGGTAGGAACTGGCCCCCTTCCAAATCAGATCATCTTTGAATCCTGAAACTACTTTCCACGAAAGGAACTCAAGACTTCTTCCTAAGATTTCTCCCTTGTGACTAAGGAGTAGTCACCCTGCATCCGCAGGCACCATCTTAAGAACACTGCGGTCTGCTGCACGTCCTTCCTCCGGAATCCGACTGCCCAGCTCGACGAGAACCGGCTTCCCTGGCACCTCTGACCTCTACCTGCATCATCAGTCACGCTGAGATTCGTGGGTGTGACGAGACCTCGAGGGACCGGCCATCTTCAAGACTGCACGACTTCTTTCCAGCAAGCCCGCCAAGTGAATTCCTGGTGAGTGCTTTGGGGTCCGAGAAGCCCCCACCCTGAGCAGCTCCAGCACCGAAGAGCAGCCCCCCAGCATCTCCACGATCTGCGTGGGGCCCTTCTGCTTTTTGCTGCTCACCGCGTTGTTTGGCTACTAGCCCGCTGGCTTGTGGCCTTCCTGACGACGCCCGACGACATTTCTGCTGCTGGTCTGGTTGCTCCAGACTGGCCCTTGCTTCCCTCCATCGGAGAAGTACCCTGGACCCTCCTGGTCCACCCAAGACGCCATTTTAGGTCCACCGCGTGGGCCTTGCATTTGCCAAGACTTGTTGCCCAATCCTGGGTCCAGCGACGTCGACAGCAAGAACCTTCGTGGGACAGCTCGCACCTCCATCCTGGTCGCCGACAACGCCTCCTGGTCCGAGAGACTGCAGAGCCCAGCAGCGCCCACTCACCTGACTGCGGTGACTTCGCCCGGTGCCATCCTGGTGCCCACTTAATCACTGGCTAGTGATTCAAGAACTTGGTCCCCTCTGCTTTCAGGTTTCCTTCTTCCTTGATCCAGGCTTGGATCCATCGAACTTTTCTTCACTGGTCGCCTGCCAGCAACTTCTTCCTTCCAGGCTCCTGGTCCGGCAACGAGATCCCCGACGTCTTTTCAGACCTATGCAGCTGCAGCCCCTGGGCTAGGTAACTTCGGCACTCCGGTGTCCCAGCATAGCCTCACTATCCAAGGGTCAGGATCCACTGTCGTTTTCTCCCTACCAGGTCGGGTTCGCCCGTGAACACTAACTTTGTGAATTCTAGCTTCCATAGACTTTGTCCCGCATCCCGCGTGAGAGTGCACACTCTGCACCCGAGTCCCCTGGGCCTCCTAGTAGTAATCTAACGATTCCCTAGTCCAGTCCTAGCGATTCCAAAGCCTATTAGAACTGTTACTTACCTGCTAGTAATTCGCATTCCACTTTTAAAGTCTATGGTTTTTCGTGCCCCTCGGGCATTTGTGTATAACGTGCTAACTTAAGTATTTTCGTAAGAGTTTTGTTGTGTGCTTAGCTCCCTGTCTCATAAAGAGCCAGGGTAGTCTTGTTATAAATAAATACACTGTTTATTTTCATAACAACTTGTGTGGTGTCCTTTCACTGGGTGTTCCAGGGGTAATGTGATGGTAAAACAGCTGGCTTAACACGCCCTCTAGAGTCTTAGCCTTAGACTGCTCGTATCCATGCTACTAGGATAGCTGGTCTATAAGGTTGACTTACAACCAATCATCAATAAGGGTTGTTTGGACTGATATATAGTGATCACTAGAATAGTGAGCACTGCACATCAGGCCAACTTCTCACATTGGTGAGCAGCGGTTGGGATTTGAGCTTGCTGTTGTTTTACCACACATGCCCTAAGAATATCTTGTGAAAGATCACATAAGTACTAAAGGTACATATAACTTAGCTTAGAATACTCTGAGTTCTACTGAACCAGCTGTTGTAGCTCCTAGGGCCTAGCACACCCTAAACTACAACTCTAGCAAGGGATCAGTAGGCAAACATATAGTGTAGGTAAGTGCACCACTTACACCTCACTAGAAAAGCATGTCGACTCAGGGGGACTCTACTGAGACTCCCCTGGTCAGTGTTGACCCTCCACAGGTCACTTCAAGATATGCAGCTCTCAGTTTCCAGGAGATGAGGCAAATCTGTGTCTCCAGGAAACTGAAGCAGGGGTCTAACCCCACCACTCCCTTTCTGATAGGTCTCTTAGAGACATATGATGCCAGAAAGCTTTCTCAGTTACATGAGAACATGCCAGCCTTAGAGGGAACCTCTGGGGATCCAGACCTCCCCAACACTGATTCAGCAGTTGAGGAGGGGGATCAGGAGGAACTCTCTGGGGATGAGGTAGACAAAGGTCTTGAGGTAGTCAGAAGGCTAACTAGGACCAACTTAGACTTACTTGGGCTAGGATCTGGGGGACCCCCAGTACTAACCCGAAGTGGGCCTAACCTTGGAGTTAGGAGAGATAGATCTCTTTCTAGGGACTCCAATAGATCTCTGCACTCTAATGCCTCTTCTCAGGGGAGAAGGAATCCTCCACAGAGGAGATTTACTTCCCCTCAGAGAAGGGAGCATGAAGCTAGGATGAGACAAGCTGAACTGAGGATTGAAAGGGAAGAACTTGCCCTGGCCAAAGAGAAGCTTGCCTTTGCTAGAGAGCAGCAGATAAGTGGGTTAGCACCCACTGGTGGCAGCAATCTCCCAAGAGATAGAGAGAAGGGTTTAGATACTAAACACCTGACTAAGATAGTGCCCCCCTTTAAGCAAGGGGATGATATCCAGAAATGGATGGCTGCTCTGGAGAGGGCCTGCACTGTGCAGTGCATTCCCCAGAGTCAGTGGGCAGCTATACTGTGGCTCTCCTTTGATGGTAAAGGTAGAGATAAGCTCCTCACTACAAGAGTGGAGGATGCTAACAATTACCAGGTCCTGAAAGATGCACTGGTTGATGGGTTTGGCTTAACCACTGAGCAGTACAGGTTGCTGTTCAGAGACACCCAGAAAACTCAGTCTCAGGACTGGTCAGACTTTGTTGATTGTGCCACTAAGGCTTTGGAAGGCTGGCTACTGGGTAGTAAGGTTACTGATTTCAAGGGATTGTATAATCTAATTATGAGAGAGCAAGTCTTAAATAATTGTCAGAACCAGTTATTACACCAGCACCTGGTAGACTCTGATCTGACCTCTCCACAAGAATTGGGTAAGAGGGCAGACAAATGGGTCAGAACCAGGATTAGGCCCAAGAACCAAGGTGGTGACCAGAAAAAGGAATCAACCAAGCCTCAAGAGAAGGGTGGGAATAAATCTCCAGATCAAACCACATCAGGGCCCCAAAAATCCTCTGAGGGGGGTGGGTCCCAGAATCCTTCCAATAACCAGAAGAAACCTTATTGTTATCCCTGTAAACAGGTGGGTCATTTAAAAACTGACAGCAGTTGCCCAAAGAATAACAATAAGGAAAACATACCCCCAAGTAACATTCCCAAACCTCCTGTTACTACTAGTGGTAATCCCCCAGGTGGTGGGAGTGCCCCCAAGAATTTGGGTGCCTTTACTTTGGGAGTTCCTGGGGACTCTGGCCTAACCAGGTCCCCTGACTTAGATACTCTTGTCTGTGAGACTGGCATGGGGTTTGCCAACTTCACAACTTGTCCCAACACTTTGGGCAAGTACAGACAGGAGCCCCTCATCAATGGTATAAAAGTTGAGGCCTATAGAGATACAGGGGCTAGCATCACTATGGTGACTGAGAGTCTAGTCCCCTCAAGGCAACTTTTACCTGGTAAACTGTAGTGAGCAACAGGTACTCACAAGATGTGCGCAAATTATTACATGGAACAGTGTGTTCCTACACGTTTTTATCAAGTTCAAATCCACATGATTCTACAAAATCCTTAAGTGATTTCAAAATCTTCATTTATTTGTTTGTGCAAGTTTATAATTGTACTGATGTCATCTCAGTAAATCTTTTATAATCAATCCTCTCAAAACACCCAATGCATTTCGGGTCATGAAAACAGAACGACCCTTCCTCAGGGGTCTGTAAAGAAAACATACAGGACCACGTTATTTACCAGTCAGGTTAAATCAAGCATTATATCTACACAGCGCGTTCAAAACAACTTGCATTTCAAAATTCAATTAAATAGCTCTGCAACATCAATATGTATCGATTGTTTGTAGGAAACTAATTACACAATAAGAAACTATAAGGGACATGAACAAGGTAACTGAAAGCATAATCAAATATATAAAAGCCACTCTTACACCGTATAACGGATGCCAATAATCATAGTACATACACTCTCCAAGTATTATATCACGAACACTGTGTCTACTTACTAGAGAGTTGAACAAGCTAGAAACGCTCTCACGGCTTCAACAAGCGAGGGGACGCGCTGCACAATGTTTTAAGCAGAAAGCCGGTAAGCATTAGTGACGCGCGGTCACATGATCAGAGTCAGGAAACACTAATTCTTCGCAGCCGCGCCAAGGCGGGGAGTCACCACTCACGTGACATGTGCATGCAATGGCTTCAAGATGGCGTACCAAGTTCAATATTGACAAAATGAATATTCAAAAACATAACAAAAGGAATATAGACAACCTGGCTCAATATGCGCAATAATCAGGTGATGTTTCATGTTGTAACAACAAGTACATGATGGTGTCAATCGTTTGTGTGTATACGAGTCTCACATTTATGTTTTGATTAAAACACATTCAATCAGATGAATACATACAAGATATATTGAAGATAGCAACAGCGGAGGAAAGACCTTTTACCAATGTCTGTCAGGATCATCAAAATGTTTATAAAAAGCACGTATACTCAATCCTGTCGTTCATCCCAGATGGCTGCAAAGAATTCAGTTTTTTTATCCAAAAGAATTCAGCTTGTAATCGCTGTTTTTGAGGATCGATGTCTTGGCGCTGTTTTATCACCTGCAGAATCGTGAATCTCAACTGTGAAATTTGGTGACGGGCCTCGATCCAATGATTGGCCACAGTAGATTTTTTGTTCGAGAGTCTAATGTTGCTCTTGTGTTCTGTGATGCGTACTTTCAATCCTCAAAAACAGCGATTACAAGCTGAATTCTTTTGGATAAAAAAACTGAATTCTTTGCAGCCATCTGGGATGAACGACAGGATTGAGTATACGTGCTTTTTATAAACATTTTGATGATCCTGACAGACATTGGTAAAAGGTCTTTCCTCCGCTGTTGCTATCTTCAATATATCTTGTATGTATTCATCTGATTGAATGTGTTTTAATCAAAACATAAATGTGAGACTCGTATACACACAAACGATTGACACCATCATGTACTTGTTGTTACAACACGAAACATCACCTGATTATTGCGCATATTGAGCCAGGTTGTCTATATTCCTTTTGTTATGTTTTATTTCATGTTTTTGAATATTCATTTTGTCAATATTGAACTTGGTACGCCATCTTGAAGCCATTGCATGCACATGTCACGTGAGTGGTGACTCCCCGCCTTGGCGCGGCTGCGAAGAATTAGTGTTTCCTGACTCTGATCATGTGACCGCGCGTCACTAATGCTTACCGGCTTTCTGCTTAAAACATTGTGCAGCGCGTCCCCTCGCTTGTTGAAGCCGTGAGAGCGTTTCTAGCTTGTTCAACTCTCTAGTAAGTAGACACAGTGTTCGTGATATAATACTTGGAGAGTGTATGTACTATGATTATTGGCATCCGTTATACGGTGTAAGAGTGGCTTTTATATATTTGATTATGCTTTCAGTTACCTTGTTCATGTCCCTTATAGTTTCTTATTGTGTAATTAGTTTCCTACAAACAATCGATACATATTGATGTTGCAGAGCTATTTAATTGAATTTTGAAATGCAAGTTGTTTTGAACGCGCTGTGTAGATATAATGCTTGATTTAACCTGACTGGTAAATAACGTGGTCCTGTATGTTTTCTTTACAGACCCCTGAGGAAGGGTCGTTCTGTTTTCATGACCCGAAATGCATTGGGTGTTTTGAGAGGATTGATTATAAAAGATTTACTGAGATGACATCAGTACAATTATAAACTTGCACAAACAAATAAATGAAGATTTTGAAATCACTTAAGGATTTTGTAGAATCATGTGGATTTGAACTTGATAAAAACGTGTAGGAACACACTGTTCCATGTAATAATTTGCGCACATCTTGTGAGTACCTGTTGCTCACTACAGTTTCTCAGTTCTCAAGGCACGAGTGACGACGTGCGACAGATGTATGCGCAACCCTTAATTACAAAACAGCAGTCAGTTTATATTTAAACTTTGAGTGCCCAGGGATACTACAGATTGAACTTTTACCTGGTGCCACATACCAGGTGACCAATATTGATGGAGTACAGAGAGATCATCCCATGGCAGTGGTCAATCTCAGCTGGGGAGGTGTCACTGGCCACAAGAGAGTGGCAGTGTCACCAAACTTGCCTGTAGATTGCCTACTGGGGAATGATTTAGAGCTCTCAGCCTGGGCTGAAGTAGAGCAAGAAACCCATTCTAGAATGGTGAACATCCATGGTAAGGGTAGTGGGGCAGTGGTAGCCACAGCCCCAGTCCAAGATATCCTCCCTGAACAGGTCAGGAGGGTTGTGCCAGTCACAACCCAATCTCAGACAACTTCCTTCCCAGAACAGGTTGTCAAGGCTGTGATGGTCACAGCCCACACCCAAACTGAGCCCCCTCCTGAAAAGGTTGGGAGAGTTGTGATGGCCACAGCTCAAACTCAGACAGATGACAGTGTTGTGAAGCCTGAAACTATGGATCACTCCACTCAGACAGAGAGTATTGAGGAGGAAGAGAAATCTCCCTCCCACCAGACTTTAGGAAAGGATCAGCCTCCTCAGGGAACTGATCTGACCCCTTGTGAAGAAACTGCCACAGAGGTAGTCAGGCCTAGCCTGGCAGAACCCCTGATGTCAGTGGACCCTTCCAAGGTGGGACCCAGTCTGGAGCAGGTAACCTGCCCCTCTCTACCCTGCCTCAGTCAGCCCAGGGCTGTAGAGGTCAGGAAGGCCAGTGTTGGACCCCAAGGGGCCCCCTGTCCAAAAGAATTTCCCAATCAGCAGATTAAGGGCACTGAAGCTAGTAGTCCTAGCCAAGTGAAAATAAGACACACTCCTGAGGGATCCCCCTTAAAATTAGTTAGGGACCTCCCACAGATGGATACTGTTGGGCACAGCCAAACTTGGGACCTTAGGGCCCCAGACCTGACCTGTCCCTCCAGTAAGCCAAACAGAGGGACCCAACCTCCAGCTGTAGGTAGCCAGAGGTTGACCCTGAGAGCCCAAAACAACTCAGTCTTGGAAAGGAAGGCCTCTATGGTGGATGATGATTGGAGGAAGCTGAGCCCAAAGTTAGTGGAGCCTCACTTCAGTACTCCATTTCAGCACCAGCCTTTTTCTTTGACAAAACACACCACAGGTAGAGATTCCCTATGGTGGAGACCCTCAGACACCCTTAGGGTGAGGGGTTGCTTAGTGGACCATGACATAGGGGGTAACCATGCCAGTGCTGGCACTTCCTTAAATGGCCACTTAGGCAATATAGGCTTACCTGGACAAGGATAGCCTTATCTCCTTTCGTTTGGGGGGGGGGTTATGTAGGAAGGTTGATCCCTGACTATGGTTGCCCCCAACTTTTTGCCTGGTGTTTTGCTGGTTTTCTGACTTAGTTGACCTGAGGCCCTGCTGTTCAGGACCTCAGGCCCACTGCTCTCTCTGTAAAATGGATTCCATGTACCTTAGGTACATATCTAAATTGGATACTGAGCCACCTTATCAGTCCCTGTACAGTGTACCTTAGGTACCCAGGGCATAGGTGTACCCAGGGCCTACCAGGGGCTGCAGCATGCATTATGCCACCCCTGGCTGGCCATCCAAATCTGACACAACTGGCTGCTTGACAGCTGGGGCAAGGTGGTGTACTCACCCTTTGCTGTAGATATAGTATACCTATATCTAACCCTAAAATGGACACACAGATCTCCTATCAGTCACTCCTATGGCAGGCCTTAACAATCCTGAAGGCAGAGTGCTTGGAATCGTGTGAGATGGTGCTCTGGCATGAGCTGAGCCTGTCTGCGGCTTTCGGGACCCATCCCTTAGCCGTTTCCATGATATCGCATACCATATACTCTTAAGTGCATTATAATCCTCGCGGTTAAATGCCAACTCTGGTATCGCTTTATCAAAACATGTCGAGTAAGGTGTCATACGAATTGGAATACTAACCCCTCGCCAATTCTGGCGACGGGGTTAGCATTCCACCCTTCTAGAGGGACACGACATGCATGTAACCTATAACCCGGTTAAAAGTCAGACAGAGCCTTAGCATCCACAAAATGGATGCTGCCACCGAGACACAAGTCTGCCCTCCTGCTGCTGGGAGTCCTCCCAGAGCAGGAGATAAGGACAAAGGGTTTCCTGCCAGGGGCGGTGCCAGCACCGTCCCAGACAGGGTTTTGTGTATTGTAGGTAGGCAGGGCTTTAGAGGAAGGTGACTGCACGTGGCACCCCGGTGCTCACTGTGCATAGGCTGGCTGGAACCAGTTCCAGGGTCACTCCAGACCCTGTGCTGGGGAAAAGCCCGCCAAGGAAGTGGGTGTAACCACCCCCCTCCTAGTCCCACCCATAGGGCAGGACTTAGTCGCGTGCCAGCCCCTTTTTACAGGATAAAGGTAGGAACTGGCCCCCTTCCAAATCAGATCATCTTTGAATCCTGAAACTACTTTCCACGAAAGGAACTCAAGACTTCTTCCTAAGATTTCTCCCTTGTGACTAAGGAGTAGTCACCCTGCATCCGCAGGCACCATCTTAAGAACACTGCGGTCTGCTGCACGTCCTTCCTCCGGAATCCGACTGCCCAGCTCGACGAGAACTGGCTTCCCTGGCACCTCTGACCTCTACCTGCATCATCAGTCACGCTGAGATTCGTGGGTGTGACGAGACCTCGAGGGACCGGCCATCTTCAAGACTGCACGACTTCTTTCCAGCAAGCCCGCCGAGTGAATTCCTGGTGAGTGCTTTGGGGTCCGATAAGCCCCCACCCTGAGCAGCTCCAGCACCGAAGAGCAGCCCCCCAGCATCTCCACGATCTGCGTGGGGCCCTTCTGCTTTTTGCTGCTCACCGCGTTGTTTGGCTACTAGCCCGTTGGCTTGTGGCCTTCCTGACGACGCCCGACGACATTTCTGCTGCTGGTCTGGTTGCTCCAGACTGGCCCTTGCTTCCCTCCATCGGAGAAGTACCCTGGACCCTCCTGGTCCACCCAAGACGCCATTTTAGGTCCACCGCGTGGGCCTTGCATTTGCCAAGACTTGTTGCCCAATCCTGGGTCCAGCGACGTCGACAGCAAGAACCTTCGTGGGACAGCTCGCACCTCCATCCTGGTCGCCGACAACGCCTCCTGGTCCGAGAGACTGCAGAGCCCAGCAGCGCCCACTCACCTGACTGCGGTGACTTCGCCCGGTGCCATCCTGGTGCCCACTTAATCACTGGCTAGTGATTCAAGAACTTGGTCCCCTCTGCTTTCAGGTTTCCTTCTTCCTTGATCCAGGCTTGGATCCATCGAACTTTTCTTCACTGGTCGCCTGCCAGCAACTTCTTCCTTCCAGGCTCCTGGTCCGGCAACGAGATCCCCGACGTCTTTTCAGACCTATGCAGCTGCAGCCCCTGGGCTAGGTAACTTCGGCACTCCGGTGTCCCAGCATAGCCTCACTATCCAAGGGTCAGGATCCACTGTCGTTTTCTCCCTACCAGGTCGGGTTCGCCCGTGAACACTAACTTTGTGAATTCTAGCTTCCATAGACTTTGTCCCGCATCCCGCGTGAGAGTGCACACTCTGCACCCGAGTCCCCTGGGCCTCCTAGTAGTAATCTAACGATTCCCTAGTCCAGTCCTAGCGATTCCAAAGCCTATTAGAACTGTTACTTACCTGCTAGTAATTCGCATTCCACTTTTAAAGTCTATGGTTTTTCGTGCCCCTCGGGCATTTGTGTATAACGTGCTAACTTAAGTATTTTCGTAAGAGTTTTGTTGTGTGCTTAGCTCCCTGTCTCATAAAGAGCCAGGGTAGTCTTGTTATAAATAAATACACTGTTTATTTTCATAACAACTTGTGTGGTGTCCTTTCACTGGGTGTTCCAGGGGTAATGTGATGGTAAAACAGCTGGCTTAACACGCCCTCTAGAGTCTTAGCCTTAGACTGCTCGTATCCATGCTACTAGGATAGCTGGTCTATAAGGTTGACTTACAACCAATCATCAATAAGGGTTGTTTGGACTGATATATAGTGATCACTAGAATAGTGAGCACTGCACATCAGGCCAACTTCTCACAAACATCAAAGAAGATATTGATAAAGGAGTGTATGCTGTAATTGGAAGTGAGGGATGTCTGGTCAAGCAAAGAAAATGCCACTTGGTAAACCATCGAAAATTGAGTGGCGAATCTCCTGAAAGAAAAGAGTTTTTCTATTTAGCACTTTTGCAACTTTTCAAGCCTTGGCGTGCAGAAGAGGAACTGCTTGGAGATTTCCTCTGTTACGAAGACTCTTTCAATGCCGCCAAGGAGACCATAGAATGTCCTGTTTTTCCCAAATATCTAGAAATGTTGAATGCGGAAATCGAGCAGGAAGTAACGATTGCAGCCGAGATTGCTAGAGACAGTTCTCAGGACAGTCAGAGTTCTGTTTCATTGAGTCAGGATCCACTAGGAGGACCAGTTATCGAAAATGAAGCTGTTACTGCCATGATTGAAGTGTAAAGAGCCATGGCACATGCTCAGGAGGATGCGGTTAACTTAGAAGACTTGGAAAGACAACTCAACGTTGAGCAGAGGAAAATATATGACGAAGTTACCAACCAAATAGATCATGGATTAAGTCATGAGAAGAAAGAGTGCTCATGTACGTCGTTGAAGCCTGTCCGACTGTACGTGAGTGGAGAAGCGGGAACTGGAAAAAGTTTCCTCATTAAAGCAATTTCATGTTATTTGCAGAAAAGGACTGAGTCATCGCTGTCTGAAGAGGTGTGGCGCCGCGGCCAGGGCGACTGACGCTGGAATCTGGGGACCACGGTTCGATCCCCGGCTCCGGCGGCAGGTTAGCCCAGCACCATGTGACTCTGGGCAATAGCTCGCTTAATCTTCCCGACGGCCCCCCAGCGCCTAGAGACCCTTACGGGTGATTGTGCGCTTTACAAATGTGGACTTTACTTTACTTTACTTTACTGTCTTGTGTTGTCACCGCTCCAACTGGACTGGCAGCACATAACATTAAAGGTATTACTTTGCATCGTCTACTGATGCTGCCAGTGGAGCATGATAACAAATTACAATACCACAAGTTATCTGGAGATGCTTGTTGTGAAGTTTCAAGAGTCTTGAGGAAAATTAAACTTCTTATCATTGACGAAGTAAGCATGGTTTCCAATGTCATGCTTGCCTTTGTGCATTTGAGAATGCAAGAAGTTCTCAAAACAGAGTATGATGTGTTATTTGGTGGCAAACACATCATTGTTTTCGGTGATCTTCTGCAGCTGACACCAGTGAAAGGACAACCTGTGTTCAAAATGCTCACGCATGAAGATACCAGGAAGTGCCTAGGGAGTATTGGCAACGTCAATATATGGTTAAACTTCAATTATGCTGAACTGCGTGAAAATATGAGTCAAGCTAAGGATGAAGATTATAAGAATATTCTACAAGATGTTAGAATCGGAAAAGTGACCGAGCATGGGAAAGAAGCTTTACATGCACGATTACTGTCAAATTTGTATCCAGAAGAAGACGTTGTGCCTGAGAATATTTTTCAGAAAATTACTGAGAAGAAATCTGGAATATGTTTGATGCCAACTCTTGCAGAATGTGCCATCTTCAACAACAAAATGTTGCATTTAGAAAACCAAGAGATTGTGAAACTGGAAGCTATTGACAGAGTAGAGCATATGGGAGCAACAATTATTTTGTCTGAGAATTTGAAATCAAAATTGGATTCATTAGAGAAGACTATATCTAAAACTGCTGGTTTTGAAAAGACTCTGAATGTGTGCTTAAATTGCCGTATAATTTTAAGAAGGAATTTACATGTTGAAAGAGGTCTGGTAAATGGATCAATGGGTAATGTTGTTGATTTTGAGAAATACAGAAATAGAGATGGAATTGAATTTTTAAAAATTAAATTTGATGGCATTGAGGAAGTACAGCTAATTGGTCGTTGCTCTGCTAGGTTTTTGCTTGTAAAAGACTTATATGTTCGCCGTAAGCAGTTTCCTGTTTGCTTGGCATATGCGGTGACAATCCATAAATCGCAAGGTTTAAGTGTAGACAGTGCATTGGTGAATATTGGCAGTTCTGTGTTCAAGGAGGGTATGGCATATGTGGCATTGTCACGAGTCAGAACTTTATCGGGATTGTACTTGATTGAGTGTGATGTCACAAACATTTGTGCGGATCTAGATTGTGTTAAGGAATACAATAGGTTAAGAAGAGAGTATGCGCCACATTTGCCTCAATATCCTTTGTTTGAGAAACGTGTGGTAGGCCGGAAACGAAGAAATGTGACCAATAGTAGAGAGGTTGTAGCAAAAAGACGAAAAGTCGATGAACCAGAAATTATAAGCAGAAAGAAAAAGGATTTTGTTGAAGATGTTGTTGGTTTTCAATTTGAAAACAGTTCTGGTGTCAACTGCTATGCTAATGTAGTGGTTAATGTTTTGTTTTCTCTAGAAAATTTAAAAGAAGAGATTGTGGTCAATTCGGATCAAAGATTTTGCAGTTTGTTGAATTCTGTGTTAGATAGAAAGTGTATCTGAAATTCGAAATCTGTTAGACAAATGTTCAGGTCAAACGCAATTCTCTCAAAATATTCAGCAAGATTGTCAGGAGTTTTTAATGTATATGCTTGATGTATTGCAAGATGAAGGTGTAGATGTAGATCACCTGTTTGGCCTTTCTTATCAATGGCAACATGACTGCGAGAACTGTAGGGTATCAAGTACTACTAGTGTAGACTCAGAAAAATGTATATATTTAACTTTGCCAGACAGTAAATCAGTGTCCTTTAATAAGCTAGTAAAAGCAGCTGATCACAACATGGAGTGTAGCCAATGTAAGTCTGAAATGTTGTCCACATTATTTATACGAACATATGGCCAGTATGTCATTTTAATGTTCCAACGATGTAGGCCTGATGGAACAAAATTGACAACTTTAATTAAAAATGTTGTGGCTTCGCAGTTGTCAATATCAGGAAGGACTTTTGTAACTGCAGCAATTATATATCATGACGGTCCTTCAACAACATCAGGACATTACACAGCTTATTTGAAGTCTAGAAACGGCTGGTCATTCTGCAATGATTCTGTTTTAACTTTAAAAAAAAAAATTGCCTTTTGACCTTAAAAATTCTTACCTGGTGTTTTTACAACCAAAATTTTAGGGAAAGAATCTCGGGATTTGCTCTGAGGAATTTCAAGAGGTTCTAATGGCTCCTACACTATTTGGCCTTGAGGATAAGTGTAGTACAGAGTCAAAAGTTATTTTTCAGTTTTAACTATTTCCTGAAAAAAAAGAAGGTTTTTTTACAGAAAGTGGTGGGCACGGATTAGTTAAAGGACAACAGAGTATTTCCCAAAGCAAACGGTGTTCTTACCATAACACTTGACGTCATGGAAAAATAACTGCACTTTGAATGAGTTCAGAAAAACCGTTTCTTTTAATAAGCTAATTCAAGCAGCCAATCAAAACATGGAGTAGAGGTAATGTAAGTCTGCAATGCTGTCAACATATTTTGAACAAACTTTTGGTTATAATGTCATTTAAAAATTCCAACTATATAAACCTGATGAAAATAAGTTTTCAACTTTAATTTCAAATGTTGTGGCTACACACTCGTTGATTTTAGAAAAAAAATTCTAACTGCAGCTATTATATGACATGATGGTCCTTTGACAACATCCACTTATTACACATCTTATTAAAAATATTCTTACTTTCTGTTTTCAGAAGAAAGAATTTAGGGTAGGTAACTGGCCTATAATGATTCTAGGGGTTGATATAATTTTATGTACTGTTTTAAATTGCTTTGTGATTAAAAGTGATGTAGAGAATTAAATAATTGTAGTAGTCATAGAGGTAGTGTAAGTCTGCTTCATACTAAGCAGTATCAGTGTCATAGGAAATGTGGAACATGAGTGAGCAAGAAGGATAAGATATTATTAGTACAGGATTGTGAAAGTGATCTTGAACGTTTTCTTTCTGAAAGTTGCGGAAAAAGAAAATGACGGGATTTGCTTAGAAGAATTCCAAGAGTTATAAATGGCTCTTACACGATTTGGCCTTGTGGAAAAGTGTGGTAGAGAGCGAGAAGTCATTTATTGTATGTAACATATTTGTCAAAACGATGGAGCTTTTCTTTCAGAAAGTGGCGGGCTGAAAATAATAACAGCACAACAGAGTGTAAGCTGTTCATAGGATATCCTTCGACGTCATGGAAAGTAAGTTAATTTTAAGGAGTTCTGATTTTTGATTGGTCATGTTATATGGGTTTTTTAAACACAATCATTTTGATTGTGTTTTTTTTTCCCCACTGTTATATGATGAATACCTTCAAGTCACTGTTTTTAGTGAAATTTGATAAATTCTGAGAACAGCAAAAATAAACTATTTAACATGTATAATTAATTCTGTACTTTTTGTATTTATGATATACATTTAGAACTGTGTAGGAGGCATGGAGAAGCTGAGGCTTCTGTAAGTGTCAAAGTTGTTGCATACAGTGCTCACATTCTGCGTAGTCTTTCATATGATAGACTACATCTGCACAATGAGATACCTAAGCAAAGGAAACACAGGTGATGTGATTGTGGAATGAGCAAAAAAAATTGCACGTTTTTCAATTACATTACCTGTGTTTCCTAACATTACGCATCACATTGTGTAGATGAGGTTTAGGCCTGTTCCAGGAGACAGAGGAGGTCTGACATTTGTTCAAGAGTGCAGTGGACATGACTCACTTCGTTGGTAGGCCTGCACATGTATTATCTCCTCTGTACTCTTCAACAAGCCTACATTTCATCTGCAACCCTGAGTAGGACTCACCTGAAACAAATCTGTGGATAGGCCACACCTTATCAGCATCTAGAAACAATCATTTAAAATGTTAAGGGCAGATTTATGATGGCCGTGCGCCTCTTTTGCGCCGCTGTTCCGTCACTTTTGTGACGCAGCAGCAGTGTAAAAGATGCACCATGTTGCAAGATAGGCCTCACTTCATCTCCAACAAGATACCGTCAGTTTAAAATGTATATAATTAGGACTGTGTAGGGGGCATGCAGAAGCTGAGGCTTCAGTAAGTGTCAAAGTTGTTGCATGCAGTGCTGCACTTCTGCGTACTCTTTCATATGCTGGACTACATCTGCACAATGAGATACCTAAGCAAAGGAAACACAAGTGATGTGATTGTGAAATGAGCAAAAGAAATTGCACTTTTTTCAATTACATCACCTGTGTTTCCTAACATTACGAATCACATTGTGCAGATCAGGTTTAGGCCTGTCCAGGGAGACAGAGGAGGTCTGGCCTTTGTTAAAGAGTGCAGTGGACATGACTCACTTCATTGGTAGGCATGGACATGTATTATCTCCTCTGTACTCTTCAACAAGTCTAAATTTCATCTGTAACCCTGAGTAGGCCTCACCTCAAACAAACCCCTGGATAGGCCACACCTTATCAGCATCCTGAATCAATCATTTAAAATGTTAGGGGCAGATTTATGATGGCCATGCGCCTCTTTTGTGCCGCTGTTGCTCACTTATGTGATGCAGCAGTGATGCAAAAGATGTACCATGTTGCAAGATAGGCCTCACTTCATCTGCAACAAGATACTGTTAGTTTAAAATGTATATATTTAGGACTGTGTAGGGGGCATGGAGAAGCAGAGGCTTCTGTAAGTGTCAAAGTTGTTGAAAAACTGTTTGTCCTTCAATCTTTTCCCTTGTCTTTTCTAATTTTTAAATACATGTTTTAATATTTTTCAAATTTTTGTTCTTTCTTTCACAGATTGAAAGTATAAAAATAACAAGTGACTAAGTTAACGACAATTATAAGGTAAATGTTTGTACTCTTTTCATTACATTTCTATCACATTTAACTTCTATTAGTTCCACTGCTTCATTTCTTTAACCCTCAGTTTCCTGCCTTTGCTACTTCTCTCATTCCTGTCTCTATTACTTACTTACTCTACTCCTTCCACTCCTTTTCTCAGTCTCTCTGTTCTCATAGTTCCTCACTCCTGTTCACTCACTCCGTCTCTATTACTCTCACTGTCTCTGACTGATCACTCTTTCACTAATAGTTCATTATGCTTTCTCCCTGTAGTTCAAGCACACTAAGGGGCATATTATCAACACAGGCAATAAAATTATCGCTGCTTTTATTGGCAGAAAACTGCCGCAAAAGCGGCTTTAGCGGCAGATTTCTGCCGATAAAAGCAGTCATTATCGGCAGAAAACTGCTGCAAAAGCGGCTTTAGCGGCAGTTTTCTGCCGCAAAAGCGGCTTTAGCGGCAGATTTCTGCCGATAAAAGCAGCGATAATGTTATCACCTATGTTGATAATATGCCCCTATGTTATTTACATTTCTTTGCTGTTTCAATCATTCCTTTTCTGTTACTTCTTCTTTTCTGCTTTCTGTTTTTTCTCTCTGTTATTCCACATGTTTTAATCTTATTTTGAACATTCACTCACATTCTCTAAGAAACTCTTGTTTATTATTCTTCTACTCTCCTTTTTTTCTTTCACCTCCTTATCTATTTTGTTTTTCACTATTATACCCTCTTCCATCTTTTCTTCGGTAAATAGATCTATTAAACAGTATCTCTGTGTTACTCCCTATAGCTGTCTTTCTTTTAACATTACTCTCTGTTTCCTTCCCTTATACTTACTCTTCTTTTTAAAAAAAATAATAATTTTGTTTCGCTTCCGGTTCGCGTACCGGTTCGCGTACCGGTTCGCGAACCGGGAAGCGAACCAAAAGAAATAGAGGTTGCCAGAGTGCTAAACATTTCAGCAATTTTTTTATAAAGGGGAGGTTGTTCTGAAAAGAACTTTTTTTTAAATTATTTTTGTTGTTTTATATTTTTTTATTATTTTTCTGAACATTTTTTTACTTTTTTTGTATTTTTTGAACGGTTTTATATATTTTTTTGTTTTTTTGGGGGGGGAACGAAAACGATTCATTGTAAAGGGCTCAACAGGAGCAACAAAAAAAAAAGAATTTATTCTCTGGGGTCCCGAACCTCATCTGTATATTTGGGACCATGTCCCTCGCCTCTTGTCCCGTCACTTCCTCCACATTTGATCTTCGGGCCACAGGAGGGGGGTTGTCCTGCATGTCACGTAGCTGCGCAGCACTGTAGTTGATAGGGTGCCACCTCTCCATATGGCGATGCATCGTATAATTGCCATAACTGTATTTTTTATTTGTCCCTCTGGACAGATCTTTCTTGCATATAAGGCAAGTTACATACCGGGCATTCACTTTTTTTTGGCCCCGGGGATATTAAAAAAATTGCCAAATGAAACTCTCTTTGACACGGGACGTCCTAGGCTCTTCTTCCAAAAACTGCCTCCTCTCTTGCTCCTCTTCCTCTTCTTCCTCTTCTTCCTCCTCTTGATTGAGGATTACCTGAGGAGGTGGTCCTCTCTTCCTAGGAGGTGGTGGTGGTGGTGGGGGTGCACTAGCTGAAGCTACAACACTTGCCATTGCTAAGTGATGAAAAAAGGTCTTCCTCTCACAAAGATGAAAGTCAGAGTGAGGAAACAAGGAGGGGTTTTCATCATTTGGGAAAAAAAATAGTTCTGAACCAATGAGAAGTGTTATTTTTAGGTCACATGACCTAGCCTTACATCATTAGGAAACCAAAAGTGAAATGAACCAATGAAAAGTGTTATCGCTTCCGGGAAGCTGCGCTTGGCGCCTCGCTTCGCGTACCAGAGCACTTCCGGGTGCGCTAACGTGACGCGTCATATGACGCATTACGCGACAACGCGATACGTCGCGGTTATGCGACACGTCACCATGTTGTTTCCTAACGCGGCAGTTGCGCAAACGGAACGTTTACCGGTTCGCGGACCGGGTCGCGGCAAGAAATTGAGCTAACGGGAAGCTACCCGGTTCGCGGACCGGGAGCGAAACAAAAAAATATATAAAAAAAAATACATAAAAAAATTGTATTAAAAACATGTAAAATATATTTTTCGATTTAAAGAAGAATACATTTTAAAGCTTTTGATATTTGCTATTAAAAAACCATTGAAATTCACTGAAAAAACCATAGGTTATAGACCATATATAGTTAGGAATTAGCATTTACAAAACCTTGAAAATTCACTGAAAAAACCATAGGTTATAGACCATATATAGTTAGGAATTAGCATTTACAAAACCTTATTTTACTCACACAAAACCATTGAAATTCTATATATAGTTAGTTGCACTAACTATATATCGCGCACCCGCAATCCACTGCTGATGATGTCACATATTACATCATTCATGACATGGTCAGTGACATGACTGATGACATCACTGATGACATCTCAAATGACATCACTGATGACATCACTGATGACATCTCAAATGACATCACTGATGACATCACTGATGACATCTCATTTGACATTACTGATCACATCACTGATGACATCATTCATGTGATAATACGATGAACTTCTTCAGACTCTAATATAACCTTAGATACACTCAGTGTAAACAGACACTCACAGACTGTCACTCATCCATGAAGTTACACACACACCTAGTCAGTCATGCAAAGAATCAATCACACCTCCATTTTCTCAACTATACAGTTATACATACCTTACTTGTTCAAACACATACTAACACATATTTACTCTCTTATACAATCCCGGATACAAGTTCACAATGATCCATACAGCCACTCACACATTCACTGGCTCTTATGCACAGTTATTTATATATGTCAACTCTCACATGTACTGTGTTTTACATATGTACTTACTTTGACATGTAGCACTGAGATATCCATTCACTCACCAATACACTCATGCACACAGTCAACCGCCCATACAGCTGTTTCCACATGCCCTTTTGAACCCATACATCTAGGGAATCAACTGCTCACACATCTATGCACAGAGTCATACACCTCCCAGACACCCACACACACACTCAGTCTCCCATACAAATACTTGGTCAACCAATCAATAACCCATATAGTTACTCATATAGCTACTGATCAACACATGCAGCAGTTTACAGAACAAAAGATATAATGATGCAGAAATTAAGACAGTTTAGTCACTAACCCATGCACTCAGTGAGACACATTTAATCACTCACTCATACAGTCAGTCATGCACCTACTAAATCCTTCATCCAGACACTTATAAATCCACTCATTCTTCAATATGTAAGACATATTTTAACTTTACAGAAACATACAGTCACTGGATGTTGTTATCAGTGATGTCATCAGTGATGTCATTTGAGATGTCATCAGTGATGTCATCAGTGATGTCATTTGAGATGTCATCAGTGATGTCATCAGTGATGTCACTGACCATGTCATGAAATATGTGACATCATCAGCAGTGGATTGCGGGTGCGCGATATATAGTTAGTGCAACTAACTATATATAGAATTTCAATGGTTTTGTGTGAGTAAAATAAGGTTTTGTAAATGCTAATTCCTAACTATATATGGTCTATAACCTATGTTTTTTTCAGTGAATTTTCAAGGTTTTGTAAATGCTAATTCCTAACTATATATGGTCTATAACCTATGGTTTTTTCAGTGAATATATATATATATAGACAGATATGAACCTATAAGTCACTCCTATGGCAGGCCTCGACAATCCTGGAGGCAGAGTGCTTGGTTGTGTGTGAGAGGGTGCCCTAGCATGAGCTGAGCCCCTCTGCAGCTTTCGGAACCATCTCCTTATAGCTGTTCTATGATATAGCCCTACCATATACTCTTAAGTGCATTATAATCCTCGTGGTTGATGCTAACTTTGGTTTGGCTTTATCAAAACATGACGTGTAAGGTGTCAAACACTTTGGAATACTACCCCCCCCCGCCAATTCTTGCGGGCTGGTAGCATGCCACCCTTCTAGAGGGAGAAGACATGTAGTTACTGATAAACCCGGTTAAAGTTAAACAGAGCCTCAGCATCACAAAATGGATGCTGCTGCCACATACTCGAGTCTGCCCTCCTGCTGCTGGACGAAACTCTGGCAGGGGAGGCCTGGACAACAGGTGTCCTTTCCAGGAAGGTGCCAGCACCTCTCCAGACAGGCTGTAGTGTATTGGGGCAGGGAGGGCTGCATTCAGTGAATGCTTTTCAGACACTGCCTGGGGCACTCAAGGTGCTCCATGCATAGCCCAGTTCAAACCGGGTGCTGGGGCGCGCTGCCCCAGCTCTGGCGCGAAACAGGACAAAGGGGAAGAGGGGTGTCCATGCCCCTCCCCAGGTCCTCCAATAGGTGGGACCTTAGAGTTAGTCCAACCCGTAAATTTGCTATAACAATAGGATCCCAGTCACTAGGACTCTGGATTACCCTGGACGAAACTCTGCAACATATATCTTGGACCTTCGACATTCCATATCGACTGGAAGACGGAAGAAATCTCACTTGTGGTCAAGGAGTGACCACCCTTTTCTAACAGGCACCAACGCATTATTGCCAGTCTGTATTTTCGAGGCTCCCGCTGGATCCCGAAGAATCTGCGACACAGGACACGGACTTCCAGACATCTCTGACGCTGACCCGAGCTCCCAGCAAAGCTGAGACCCGTAACAGACACGAGAGATGTGGGACCAGAACTCCTGGACATCCTGCACTTTTGCAACTGCACCTACTTCCCAAGGTATCCTGAAGTTGTGCATTGAGGTATTTGAAGCCCCTGCCCCGAGCAGCTTTTGTACCTAAGCTCAGAGGCCTACACTACACGAGTGTCCTGTGGGCCCGCTTTGTGCATTTCCACTCGAGGCCAATTCGCGGTTCCTAATTTGTTGGCTAGCGAGCCCCCACAAAGGGCCATCTTTGATTTCTTGAGCTTTCCTGGTTGCTCCAGACGTGCTCCCACTCCTCTCCAAGGAAGGAGTCCCTCAGACCTTGCTGGTCTGCACCGAAGCCAATCTTGTCATCTTGCGTGGGTTGCTGCTGCCAAGGCTTGTTGGGTATCCTCCGGATTCTGACACCGCAGACTGATCCTTCGTGGGACAGCTCGAATCCAGCTCCTGGTCATCATCGACACCTCCTGGCCCTCATGCCTGAAGAGTCAAACTTCACCTATTTCACCTGAAAACACCCGACATCGCCTGGCACCTTCCTGTCGCCATCCTGGTCACTGGCAAGTGACCTAGACTCTGTCCCCTCTACTTTCAGGTTCTTCACAGCTCCGATCCACTCTTGGATCCACCCGGACACTTCTCCTCTGGTCGTCTGCAGCACTTCTTTGCAGCTCTCCATTGGAATCGACGACGAACCCCGACATTAAAAGGCACCTATGCACCGGCTTCCCTGGTTGAGGTAACACAAGTACTCCGGTGCTCCCGTGGGTCTTGACTCTTGAAGTGTCTAAGTCAAAAAGGGTTCCATAGTAGTTAAACTCTAGGTGCCCTTAATCTTTAAAATTGGAACTTGTTTGTTCTCCATTGAAAGTCAATGGTAACCCGCGGCTGTTTTTAGACACTGCACGCGTCTCCCGTGGGCCTTCTGCATCCTAACCTTTAGTTGTTCCTGGTAGTCCCAGCGATTCCACAGGCCTTAGGCCTGCTTTCTATTCCACACGTGGTTCTTATACCACTATTTTAGTATATGGTTTGTGATGCCCCTAGGGCATAACGTATACTGTGCAACTTATCGTATGCTAATTAAGTTCCTTGTATTGTACTTTTACCTCTGACCTCATAAAGAGACCAGAGGGGTTGTGTTTAGAATAAATACATATATATTTGATATATACCTTGTGAGGTGTGCTTTCATTTGATCATTCAAGAGATTATAATTGGTAAAACAACTTGCTTAACTTGCCTCTAAGTCTTAGCCTGAAGGCTGCTCTCCACAGCTACCACTAGGATAGCTTTCTATAAGGTTGACTTTACAACCTATCACCAATAAGGGTCGTTTGGGCTGGTGCAAGGTGCCCACTAGAATAGTGGACATCATATACCAGGCCAACTTCTCACAAGTGGGAAACGGAATAGTACAAAGCTCTGTTTTTAATATAAAATCAGGGGCTTCGGTGGTCATATAACTGATAATACAAGATTTGAAAAAAACATTATTGTCTACGGGTGCTCGTGGAAGACAATTTCTATCGACTGGAATCTAAAGAATGCTAAAGTGATTCTGGTATTTTACAGAACTCTACTGGTCGTTTTCTATCAAGAAAGTTAAATAGAGGAAGTTGACAAAAAAAAGAAAGTCCCTCAGCAGAAAGCAATTCTAGTGTTTTACTGACCTCTACTGGTCGTTTTCTATCAAGACAGTTAGATGGAGGCAGTTAAACAGAAAAAAAGTCCCTAAGTGGAAGCAGACAAGTCCTAGGGCTGATCTCCAGAGCCCACAAAGAACATACACATATAAGTATATACTGAAGTATATAAACGATGTCTCGAATGCTCGACCTAAAAACACTCCACACCATGCCACATATTTCCACTCAACATAATATTACTCTATACCAAACTGTTCTATGCCACACTATTCAAGTCCACACAAATCCATGTTACAGCACATAATAAAACAAGCATTGGAAATGCAATAGGGCTCACATTAGTAAAGTTTGAGCTATTGGTCTTATAAATGAAATTTTGTTTATTTATGTGTTATTTTTTAAAATAGCTAAATTAATAGCTTTGTCATTTACAATGCCAATAGTTATAACTTTCGCAAATGTGACACCTATAGCATTTGTAATGCAACATGTTTTGTATTTACGTGACTTAGATGTATTGATATTACAAATAACAATGGCTTTTAATTTTTTTAAATAATTAATACTTAAATAATTATTTAATTTGTAATGGCAATAGCTTAAACTTTTGTAAATAACTTTTGTGAAGATTATGTTCAGTGTTTTTTATTGTGACGAAAATCCAAGAACAGAAGTGAAATATTAACATCTTTTTGTGATTTGTAATAAAGCGTGAAACCTTGAAAACAGCTTGAAACATTGAAAAAACACATTTGAACCAGTGATGCTGTGGTTGTGCTGAGTGATGCTGTGGTTTCGCTGAGTGATGCTGTGGTTGCGCTGAGTGATGCTGTGTTTGCACTGAGTGATGCTGTGGTTGCGCTGAGTGATGCTGTGGTTGCGCTGAGTGGTGTGTGCATCGGTGGAGCTTAGTGGGTGCATCGGTGGAGCTTAGTGGGTGCATTGGTGGAGCTGTGTGGTGGGTGCTTCGGTGGAGCTGTGTGGTGGGTGCTTCGGTGGAGCTGTGTGGTGGGTGCCTCGGTGGAGCTGTGTGGTGGGGGTATCTGTGGAGCTCTGTGGTGGGTGCATCGGTGGAGCTCTGTGGTGGAGGGCATAGGTGGAGCTCTGTGGTGGGTGAATCGGTGGAGCTCTGTGGTGGGGTCATAGGTGGAGCTCTGTGGTGGGTGCATCGGTGGAGCTGTGTGGTGGGCGCATCGGTGGAGCTGTGTGGTGGCCGCATCGGCGGAGCTCTGTGGTGGGTGCATCAGTGGAGCTGTGCGGTGGGTGCATCTGTGGAGCTGTGTGATGGGTGCATCGGTGGAGCTGTGTGGTGGGTGCATCGGTGGAGCTGTGTGGTGGGTGCATCGGTGGAGCTGTGTGGTGGCTGCATGGGTGGAGTTGTGTGGTGGGTGCATCGGTGGAGCTGTGTGGTGGGTGCATCGGTGGAGCTGTGTCGGTGGGTGCATCGGTGGAGCTGCGTGGTGGGTGCCTCGTTGGAGCTGGGTGGTGGGTGCATTGGTGGAGCTGTGTGGTGGGTGCATCGGTGGAGCTGTGTGGTGGGTGCATTGGTGGAGCTGTGTGGTGGGTGCATCGGTGGAGCTGTGTGGTGGGTGCCTCGGTGGAGCTATGTGGTGGGTGCATCGGTGGAGCTCTGTGGTGGGTGCATCGGTGGAGCTGTGTGGTGGGTGCCTTGGTGGAGCTGTGTGGTGGGTGCATCGGTGGAGCTCTGTGGTGGGTGCATCGGTGAAGCTGTGTGGTGGATGCATGGGTGGAGCTTAGTGGGTGCATTGGTGGAGCAGTGTCAGTGGAGCTGTGTGGTGGGTGCATTGGTGGAGCTCTGTGGTGGGTGCATCGATGGAGCTGTGTGGTGGGTGCCTCAGTGGAGCTGTGTGGTGGGTGCATCGGTGGAGCTCTGTGGTGGTGCATCGGTGGAGCTGTGTGGTGGGTGCCTCGGTGTAGCTGTGTGGTGGGTGCATCGGTGGAGCTCTGTGGTGGGTGCTTCGGTGAAGCTGTGTGGTGGGTGCATCGGTGGAGCTTAGTGGGTGCATTGGTGGAGCTGTGTCAGTGGAGCTGTGTGGTGGGTGCATTGGTGGAGCCTAGTGGGTGCATTGGTGGATCTGTGTGGTGGGTGCATCGGTGGAGCTTAGTGGGTGCATCGGTGGAGCTCTGTGGTGGTGCATCGGTGGAGCTGTGTGGTGGGTGCCTCGGTGTAGCTGTGTGGTGGGTGCATCGGTGGAGCTCTGTGGTGGGTGCATCGGTGAAGCTGTGTGGTGAGTGCATCGGTGGAGCTTAGTGGGTGCATTGGTGGAGCTGTGTCAGTGGAGCTGTGTGGTGGGTGCATTGGTGGAGCCTAGTGGGTGCATTAGTGGATCTGTGTGGTGGGTGCATTGGTGGAGCTGTGTGGTGGGGGCATTGGTGGAGCTTAGTTGGAGCATCGGTGGAGCTGTGTGGTGGATGCATTGGTGGAGCTGTGTGGTGGGTGCATCGGCGGAGCTGTGTGGTGGGTGCATCGGTGGAGCTGTGTGGTGGGTGCCTCGGTGGAGCTGTGTGGTGGGTGCATCTTTGGAGCTGTGTGGTGGGTGCATCGGTGGAGCTGTGTGGTGGGTGCATCTGTGGAGCTGTATGGTGGGTGCATCTGTGGAGCTGTGTGGTGGGTGCCTCTGTGGAGCTGTGTGGTGGGTGGATCTGCTGAGCTGTGTGGTGGGTGCCTCGGTGGAGCTGTGTGGTGGGTGCATAGGTGGAGCTGTGTGGTGGGTGCATCGGTGGAAATGGGTGGTGGGTGCATCTGTGGAGCTGTGTGGTGGGTGCATCAGTGGAGCAGTGTGGTGGGTGCATCGGTGGAACTGCGTGGTGGGTGCCTCGTTGGAGCTGGGTGGTGGGTGCATTGGTGGAGCTGTGTGGTGGGTGCATCGGTGGAGCTGTGTGGTGGGTGCATTGGTGGAGCTGTGTGGTGGGTGCATCGGTGGAGCTGTGTGGTGGGTGCCTCGGTGGAGCTATGTGGTGGGTGCATCGGTGGAGCTCTGTGGTGGGTGCATCGGTGGAGCTGTGTGGTGGGTGACTTGGTGGAGCTGTGTGGTGGGTGCATCGGTGGAGCTCTGTGGTGGGTGCATCGGTGAATCTGTGTTGTGGGTGCATGGGTGGAGCTTAGTGGGTGCATTGGTGGAGCAGTGTCAGTGGAGCTGTGTGGTGGGTGCATCGGTGGAGCTCTGTGGTGGGTGCATCGATGGAGCTGTGTGGTGGGTGCCTCGGTGGAGCTGTGTGGTGGGTACATCGGTGGAGCTCTGTGGTGGTGCATCGGTGGAGCTGTGTGGTGGGTGCCTCGGTGTAGCTGTGTGGTGGGTGCATCGGTGGAGCTCTGTGGTGGGTGCTTCGGTGAAGCTGTGTGGTGGGTGCATCGGTGGAGCTTAGTGGGTGCATTGGTGGAGCTGTGTCAGTGGAGCTGTGTGGTGGGTGCATTGGTGGAGCCTAGTGGGTACATTGGTGGATCTGTGTGGTGGGTGCATCGGTGGAGCTTAGTGGGTGCATCGGTGGAGCTCTGTGGTGGTGCATCGGTGGAGCTGTGTGGTGGGTGCCTCGGTGAAGCTGTGTGGTGAGTGCATCGGTGGAGCTTAGTGGGTGCATTGGTGGAGCTGTGTCAGTGGAGCTGTGTGGTGGGTGCATTGGTGGAGCCTAGTGGGTGCATTGGTGGATCTGTGTGGTGGGTGCATTGGTGGAGCTGTGTGGTGGGGGCATTGGTGAAGCTTAGTTGGAGCATCGGTGGAGCTGTGTGGTGGATGCATTGGTGGAGCTGTGTGGTGGGTGCCTCGGCGGAGCTGTGTGGTGGGTGCATCGGCGGAGCTGTGTGGTGGGTGCATCGGTGGAGCTGTGTGGTGGGTGCCTCGGTGGAGCTGTGTGGTGGGTGCATCTGTGGAGCTGTGTGGTGGGTGCATCGGTGGAGCTGTGTGGTGGGTGCATCTGTGGAGCTGTATGGTGGGTGCATCTGTGGAGCTGTGTGGTGGGTGCCTCTGTGGAGCTGTGTGGTGGGTGGATCTGCTGAGCTGTGTGGTGGGTGCCTCGGTGGAGCTGTGTGGTGGGTGCATAGGTGGAGCTGTGTGGTGGGTGCATCGGTGGAGCTGGGTGGTGGGTGCATCTGTGGAGCTGTGTGGTGGGTGCATCAGTGGAGCAGTGTGGTGGGTGCATCGGTGGAGCTGTGTGGTGGGGGCATCGGTGGAGCTGTGTGGTGGGTGCATCAGTGGAGCGGTGTGGTGGGTGCATCGGTGGAGCTGTGTGGTGGGTGCATCGGTGGAGCTGTGTGGTGGGTGCATCGGTGGAGCTGTGTGGTGGCTGCATGGGTGGAGTTGTGTGGTGGGTGCATCGGTGGAGCTGTGTGGTGGGTGCATCGGTGGAGCTGTGTCGGTGGGTGCATCGGTGGAGCTGTGTGGTGGGTGCATCAGTGGAGCAGTGTGGTGGGTGCATCGGTGGAGCTGTGTGGTGGCTGCATTGGTGGAGTTGTGTGGTGGGTGCATCAGTGGAGCGGTGTGGTGGGTGCATCGGTGGAGCTGTGTGGTGGGTGCATCGGTGGAGCTGTGTGGTGGGTGCATCGGTGGAGCTGTGTGGTGGCTGCATGGGTGGAGTTGTGTGGTGGGTGCATCGGTGGAGCTGTGTGGTGGGTGCATCGGTGGAGCTGTGTCGGTGGGTGCATCGGTGGAGCTGTGTGGTGGGTGCCTCGGTGGAGCTGTGTGGTGGGTGCATCGGTGGAGCTGGGTGGTGGGTGCATTGGTGGAGCTGTGTGGTGGGTGCATCGGTGGAGCTGTGTGGTGGGTGCATTGGTGGAGCTGTGTGGTGGGTGCATCGGTGGAGCTGTGTGGTGGGTGCCTCGTTGGAGCAGTGTGGTGGGTGCATCGGTGGAGCTCTGTAGTGGGTGCATCGGTGGAGCTGTGTGGTGGGTGCCTCGGTGGAGCTGTGTGGTGGGTGCATCGGTGGAGCTGTGTGGTGGGTGCATCGGTGAAGCTGTGTGGTGGGTGCATCGGTGAAGCTGTGTGGTGGGTGCATGGGTGGAGCTTAGTGGGTGCATTGGTGGAGCTGTGTCGGTGGAGCTGTGTGGTGGGTGCATCGGTGGAGCTCTGTGGTGGGTGCATCGATGGAGCTGTGTGGTGGGTGCCTCGGTGGAGCTGTGTCAAGTCAAGTCAATACATTTATATAGCGCGCTACATACCCAGAGGGTCTCAAGGCGCTTGAAGAGGGGTGAGGAATTACTTCTCGAATATCCAGGTTTTAAGTTGCTTTCTGAATGCTGGGTGGTTTTGAGTGAGGCGAAGGTGCATGGGAAGTGAGTTCCAGGTTTTGGCCGCTAGGTAGGAGAATGATCTTCCTCCCATGATGGTTTTGTTGACGCGGGGAACAGCAGCGAGGGCTTGGTTGGAAGAGCGCAGCTGGCGGGAGGGGGTGTAGAAGGAGAGACGTGTATTGAGGCATTCGGGTCCAAGTTCGTAAAGAGCTTTGTGTGCGTGGGTGAGGAGGCGGAAAGTTAACCTCTTATTGACGGGGAGCCAGTGGAGGTTTTTCAGGTGACCGGAAATGTGTTCTTTACGCGGAATGTGTAATATGAGTCTGGCTGATGCGTTCTGGATGCGTTGGAGTCTTTTCTGAAGTTTTGCGGTGATACCGGCGTAAAGGGTGTTTCCGTAGTGCAGGCGGCTTGTAACCAGTGCGTGGGTGACCGTTTTTCTAGTTTCGGTGGGGATCCATCGAAAAGTTTTTTTGAGCATGCGAAGAATGTTGAAGCAAGATGAAGAGACGGCGTTGACTTGTCTGGTCATCGAGAGTGAGGAGTCCAGGATGACGCCTAGGTTCCGTCCGTGATTCGTCGGGATGGGTGCTTTTCCGAGGGCCTCTGGCCACCAAGAGTCGTCCCAGGCGGAGGGGGAGGTACCTAAGATAAGGACTTCTGTTTTGTCTGAATTCAGTTTCAGACGGCTATGCTTCATCCATTCGGCTACCTCTTTCATTCCTTCGTGTAGGTTGGTTTTGGCGATGTTTGGGTCTTTTGTGAGTGAGAGGATTAGTTGAGTGTCATCAGCGTAGGAGATGATGTTGAGGTTGTGTTGGCGTGCGATGGTCGCGAGGGGGCTCATGTATACGTTGAAGAGGGTGGGGCTGAGTGAAGATCCTTGTGGCACGCCGCAGATGACTTCAGTGGCCTCTGACTTGAATGGTGGGAGGCGTACTCTCTGAGTTCTTCCGGCAAGGAATGAGGTGATCCATTCCAGTGCTTTTCCTTGTATTCCGATGTTTCTGAGTCGTTGTAACAGGGTGTTATGACAGACTGTGTCGAAGGCTGCGGAGAGGTCGAGGAGGATGAGGGCGACTGTGTCTCCATTGTCCAGTAGTGTTTGGATGTCGTCTGTTGCTGCGATGAGTGCGGTCTCAGTGCTGTGTTTGGCTCGGAAGCCGGACTGTGAGGAGTCGAGGGATTTGTTGGCTTCGAGGAAGGCGGCGAGCTGGTTGTTGACAGCTTGACATCGGTGGAGATCTGTGGTGGTGCATCGGTGGAGCTGTGTGGTGGGTGCCTCGGTGGAGCTGTGTGGTGGGTGCATCGGTGGAGCTCTGTGGTGGGTGCATCGGTGAAGCTGTGTGGTGGGTGCATCGGTGGAGCTTAGTGGGTGCATTGGTGGAGCTGTGTCAGTGGAGCTGTGTGGTGGGTGCATTGGTGGAGCCTAGTGGGTGCATTGGTGGATCTGTGTGGTGGGTGCATCGGTGGAGCTTAGTGGGTGCATTGGTGGAGCTGTGTGGTGGGTGCATCGGTGGAGCTGTGTGGTGGGTGCATTGGTGGAGCTGTGTGGTGGGTGCATCGGTGGAGCTGTGTGGTGGGTGCCTCGGTGGAGCTGTGTGGTGGGTGCATCGGTGGAGCTCTGTGGTGGGTGCATCGGTGGAGCTGTGTGGTGGGTGCCTCGGTGGAGCTGTGTGGTGGGTGCATCGGTGGAGCTCTGTGGTGGGTGCATCGGTGAAGCTGTGTGGTGGGTGCATGGGTGGAGCTTAGTGGGTGCATTGGTGGAGCTGTGTCGGTGGAGCTGTGTGGTGGGTGCATCGGTGGAGCTCTGTGGTGGGTGCATCGATGGAGCTGTGTGGTGGGTGCCTCAGTGGAGCTGTGTGGTGGGTGCATTGGTGGAGCTCTGTAGTGGTGCATCGGTGGAGCTGTGTGGTGGGTGCCTCGGTGGAGCTGTGTGGTGGGTGCATCGGTGGAGCTCTGTGGTGGGTGCATCGGTGAAGCTGTGTGGTGGGTGCATCGGTGGAACTTAGTGGGTGCATTGGTGGAGCTGTGTCAGTGGAGCTGTGTGGTGGGTGCATTGGTGGAGCCTAGTGGGTGCATTGGTGGATCTGTGTGGTGGGTGCATCGGTGGAGCTTAGTGGGTGCATTGGTGGAGCTGTGTGGTGGGTGCATTGGTGAAGCTGTGTGGTGGGGGCATTGGTGGAGCTTAGTTGGAGCATCGGTGGAGCTGTGTGGTGGATGCATTGGTGGAGCTGTGTGGTGGGTGCCTCGGCGGAGCTGTGTGGTGGGTGCATCAGCGGAGCTGTGTGGTGGGTGCATCGGTGGAGCTGTGTGGTGGGTGCCTCGGTGGAGCTGTGTGGTGGGTGCATCTGTGGAGCTGTGTGGTGGGTGCCTCGGTGGAGCTGTGTGGTGGGTGCATCGGTGGAGCTGTGTGGTGGGTGCATCTGTGGAGCTGTGTGGTGGGTGCATCTGTGGAGCTGTGTGGTGGGTGCCTCTGTGGAGCTGTGTGGTGGGTGGATATGCTGAGCTGTGTGGTGGGTGCCTCGGTGGAGCTGTGTGGTGGGTGCATAGGTGGAGCTGTGTGGTGGGTGCATCGGTGGAGCTGGGTGGTGGGTGCATCTGTGGAGCTGTGTAGTGGGTGCATCAGTGGAGCTGTGTGGTGGGTGCATCGGTGGAGCTGTGTGGTGGATGCATCGGTGGAGCTGTGTGGTGGGTGCATCGGTGGAGCTGTATGGTGGGTGCCTCGGTGGAACTGTGTGGTGGGTGCATCGGTGGAGCTGTGTGGTGGGTGCATCAGTGGAGCTGTGTCGGTGGAGATGTGTGGTAGCTGCATTGGTGGAGTTGTGTGGTGAGTGCATCAGTGGAGCTGTGTGGTGGGTGCATCCGTGGAGCTGTGTGATGGGTGCTTCGGTGGAGCTGTGTGGTGGGTGCATCGGTGGAGCTGTGTGGTGGCTGCATGGGTGGAGTTGTGTGGTGGGTGCATCGTTGGAGCTGTGTGGTGGGTGCATCGGTGGAGCTGTGTCGGTGGGTGCATCGGTGGAGCTGTGTGGTGGGGGCATTGGTGGAGCTTAGTTGGAGCATCGGTGGAGCTGTGTGGTGGATGCATTGGTGGAGCTGTGTGGTGGGTGCCTCGGCGGAGCTGTGTGGTGGGTGCATCGGCGGAGCTGTGTGGTGGGTGCATCGGTGGAGCTGTGTGGTGGGTGCCTCGGTGGAGCTGTGTGGTGGGTGCATCTGTGGAGCTGTGTGGTGGGTGCCTCGGTGGAGCTGTGTGGTGGGTGCATCGGTGGAGCTGTGTGGTGGGTGCATCTGTGGAGCTGTGTGGTGGGGGCATCTGTGGAGCTGTGTGGTGGGTGCCTCTGTGGAGCTGTGTGGTGGGTGGATCTGCTGAGCTGTGTGGTGGGTGCATCTGTGGAGCTGTGTGGTGGGTGCATCAGTGGAGCAGTGTGGTGGGTGCATCGGTGGAGCTGTGTGGTGGGTGCATCGGTGGAGCTGTGTGGTGGGTGCATCGGTGGAGCTCTATGGTGGGTGCCTCGGTGGAGCTGTGTGGTGGGTGCATTGGTGGAGCTGTGTGGTGGGTGCATCAGTGGAGCTGTGTCGGTGGAGATGTGTGGTGGCTGCATTGGTGGAGTTGTGTGGTGGGTGCATCAGTGGAGCTGTGTGGTGGGTGCATCGGTGGAGCTGTGTGGTGGGTGCATCGGTGGAGCTGTGTGGTGGGTGCATCAGTGGAGCTGTGTGGTGGCTGCATGGGTCAATCAATCAATCAGGAGTTTGTTAAAGCGCGACTACTCACCCGTAAGGGTCTCAAGGCGCTAGGGGTGGGGGAGGTTGGGGGGTGCAGGTTCTATTCCATCAAGGAGGTGGTCTGTCGAAGAGCCATGTTTTGAGGTTTCTTGTGAAGATGGGGAGCGATGTTGTCTGTCTGAGGTGGAGCGGAAGGGCGTTCCATGCTTTGGCCGCGAGGAAGGAGAAGGAGCGGCCTCCCGATCTGGTCTTTCTGGTGCGGGGGACCACAGCGTAGGAAAGCTGGGCTGATCGTAGGGTCCTTTGGGGTGCGTGGAATTTGAGTCGGCTGTTCAGGTATGCTGGTCCGGTGCCGTGGAGGGCCTTGTGTGCGTGGGTGAGCATCTTAAAGGTGATTCTCGCCTCGACGGGGAGCCAGTGGAGTGTGCGCAGGTGCTGGGAGATGTGGCAGTGTTTTGGCAGGTTGAGGACCAGTCTTGCGGCGGCGATCTGGATGTTCTGTAGCTTGCAGATGAGGTTTTTGTTTATTCCGGCGTAGAGTGCGTTGCTGTAGTCGAGTCTGCTGGTGACCAGGGCGTGAGTGACTGTCTTTCGGTGTTCGAGGGGGATCCATTTGAAGGTCTTACGAAGGAGGCGGAGGGTGTGGAAGCAGGAGGATGAGACAGAGTTGATCTGGCGGTCCATTTTGAGCTCGGAGTCCAGGATGATTCCCAGGTTGCGTGCGTGGTCTGTGGGGGTTGGAGGGTTTCCGAGGGCGGTGGGCCACCAGGTGTCACTCCAGGCGTCGGGGTTTGGGCCCATGATGAGTACTTCTGTTTTGTTGGTGTTTAGTTGTAGGCAGCTGTTTTTCATCCATTTGGCGACGGCTTCCATGCCTTCTCGAAAGTTGCGTCTGGCGGTGTTGGGCTCGTTGGATAGGGAGAGGATGAGCTGGGTGTCGTCTGCATATGACACGATGTTGAGTCCGTAGGTTCTGACGATGGGGGCAAGTGGAGCCATGTAGATGTTGAAGAGCGTCGGGCTGAGGGAGGAGCCCTGGGGGACTCCGCAGGTGATAGGTGTGGGGTCCGAGAGGAAAGGGGGGAGTCTGACCCGCTGCGTCCTGCTGGAGAGGAAGGAGCAGATCCAGTCGAGGGCCTTGTCCTGGATTCCTGCATCGTAGAGTCTGCGTATTAGGGTGCGGTGGGAGACTGTGTCGACGCCGCTGATAGGTCGAGGAGGATGAGGGCTACTGTTTCTCCTTTGTCCAGTAAGGTGCAGATGTCGTCTGTTGCGGCGAGGAGGGCGGTTTCCGTACTGTGTTTTTTTTCTGAGTTGTGTGGTGGGTGCATCGGTGGAGCTGTGTGGTGGGTGCATTGGTGGAGCTGTGTGGTGGGTGCATCGGTGAAGCTGTGTGGTGGGTGCCTCGTTGGAGCTGTGTGGTGGGTGCATCGGTGGAGCTCTGTGGTGTGTGCATCGGTGGAGCTGTGTGGTGGGTGCCTCGATGGAGCTGTGTGGTGGGTGCATCGGTGGAGCTCTGTGGTGGGTGCATCGGTGAAGGTGTGTGGTGGGTGCTTGGTTGGACCTTAGTGGGTGCATTGGTGGAGCTGTGTCAGTGGAGCTTTGTGGTGGGTGCATCGGTGGAGCTCTGTGGTGGGTGCATCGATGGAGCTGTGTGGTGGGTGCCTCGGTGGAGCTGTGTGGTGGGTGCATCGGTGGAGATCTGTGGTGGTGCATCGGTGGAGCTGTGTGGTGGGTGCCTCGGTGGAGCTGTGTGGTGGGTGCATCGGTGGAGCTGTGTGGTGGGTGCATCTGTGGAGCTGTGTGGTGGGTGCATCTGTGGAGCTGTGTGGTGGGTGCCTCTGTGGAGCTGTGTGGTGGGTGGATCTGCTGAGCTGTGTGGTGGGTGCCTCGGTGGAGCTGTGTGGTGGGTGCATAGGTGGAGCTGTGTGGTGGGTGCATCGGTGGAGCTGGGTGGTGGGTGCATCTGTGGAGCTGTGTGGTGGGTGCATCAGTGGAGCAGTGTGGTGGGTGCATCGGTGGAGCTGTGTGGTGGGTGCATCGGTGGAGCTGTGTGGTGGGTGCATCGGTGGAGCTCTATGGTGGGTGCCTCGGTGGAGCTGTGTGGTGGGTGCATCGGTGGAGCTGTGTGGTGGGTGATCAGTGGAGCTGTGTCGGTGGAGATGTGTGGTGGCTGCATTGGTGGAGTTGTGTGGTGGGTGCATCAGTGGAGCTGTGTGGTGGGTGCATCGGTGGAGCTGTGTGGTGGGTGCATCGGTGGAGCTGTGTGGTGGCTGCATGGGTGGAGTTGTGTGGTGGGTGCATCGGTGGAGCTGTGTGGTGGGTGCATCGGTGGAGCTGTGTCGGTGGGTGCATCGGTGGAGCTGTGTGGTGGGTGCCTCGGTGGAGCTGTGTGGTGGGTGCATCGTGGAGCTGGGTGGTGGGTGCATTGGTGGAGCTGTGTGGTGGGTGCATCGGTGGAGCTCTGTGGTTGGTGCATCGGTGAAGCTGTGTGGTGGGTGCATCGGTGGAGCTTAGTGGGTGCATTGGTGGAGCTGTGTCAGTGGAGCTGTGTGGTGGGTGCATTGGTGGAGCCTAGTGGGTGCATTGGTGGATCTGTGTGGTGGGTGCATCGGTGGAGCTTAGTGGGTGCATTGGTGGAGCTGTGTGGTGGGTGCATTGGTGGAGCTTTGTGGTGGGTGCATAGGTGGAGCTGTGTGGTGGGTGTATAGGTGGAGCTGGGTGGTGGGTGCATCGGTGGAGCTGGGTGGTGGGTGCATCTGTGGAGCTGTGTGGTGGGTGCATCAGTGGAGCTGTGTGGTGGGTGCATCGGTGGAGCTGTGTGGTGGGTGCATCGGTGGAGCTGTGTGGCTGGTGCATCTGTGGAGCTGTATGGTGGGTGCCTCGGTGGAGCTGTGTGGTGGGTGCATCGGTGGAGCTGTGTGTTGGCTGCATCAGAGGAGCTGTGTCGGTGGAGATGTGTGGTGGCTGCATTGGTGGAGTTGTGTGGTGGCTGCATATTTGGAGCTGTGTGGTGGGTGCATCGGTGGAGCTGTGTGGTGGGTGCCTCGGTAGAGCTGTGTGATGGGTGCATCGGTGGAGCTGGGTGGTGGGAGCATTGGTGGAGCTGTGTGAAGGGTGCATCGGTGGAGCTGTGTGGTGGCTGCATTGGTGGAGCTGTGTGGTGGGTGCATCGGTGGAGCTGTGTGGTGGGTGCCTCGGTGGAGCTCTGTGGTGGGTGCATCGGTGAAGCTGTGTGGTGGGTGCATCGGTAGAGCTTCAGTGGGTGCATTGGTGGAGCTGTGACGGTGGAGCTGTGTGGTGGGTGCATTGGTGGAGCTTAGTGGGTGCATTGGTGGAGCTGTGTGGTGGGTGCATCGGTGGAGCTGGGTGGTGGGTGCATCGGTGGAGCTGGGTGGTGGGTGCATTTGTGGAGTTGGGTGGTGGGTGGATTGGTGGAGCTGTGTGGTGGGTGCATCGGTGGAGCTGTGTGGTGGGTGCATCGGTGGAGCTGTATGGTGGGTGCCTCGGTGGAGTTGTGTGGTGGGTGCATCGGTGGAGCTGTGTCGGTGGAGCTGTGTGGTGGCTGCATCGGTGGAGTTGCATGGTGGGTTCATCGGTGGAGCTGTGTGGTGGGTGCATCGGTGGAGCTGTGTCGGTGGGTGCATCGGTGGAGCTGTGTGGTGGGTGCCTCGGTGGAGCTGTGTGGTGGGTGCATCGGTGGAGCTGGGTGGTGGGTGCATTGGTGGAGCTGTGTGGTGGGTGCATCGGTGGAGCTGTGTGGTGGGTGCATTGGTGGAGCTGTGTAGTGGGTGCATCGGTGGAGCTGTGTGGTGGGTGCCTCGGTGGAGCTCTGTGGTGGGTGCATCGGTGAAGCTGTGTGGTGGGTGCATTGGTGGAGCTTAGTGGGTGCATTGGTGGAGCTGTGTGGTGGGTGCATCGGTGGAGCTTAGTAGGTGCATTGGTGGAGCTGTGTGGTGGGTGCATTGGTGGAGCTGTGTGGTGAGGGCATTGGTGGAGCTTAGTTGGAGCATCGGTGGAGCTGTGTGGTGGGTGCATCGGTAGAGCTGTGTGGTGGGTGCCTAGGCGGAGCTGTGTGGTGGGTGCATCGGCGGAGCTGTGTGGTGGCTGCATCGGTGGAGCTGTGTGGCGGGTGCCTCGGTGGAGCTGTGTCATGGGAGCATCTGTGGAGCTGTGTGGTGGGTGCCTCGGTGGAGCTGTGTGGTGGGTGCATCGGTGGAGCTGTGTGGTGGGTGCATCTGTGGAGCTGTGTGGTGGGTGCATCTGTGGAGATGTGTGGTGGGTGCATCGGTGGAGCTGTGTGGTGGGTGCTTCGGTGGAGCTGTGTGGTGGGTGCATCTGTGGAGCTGTGTGGTGAGTGCATCTGTGGAGCTGTGTGGTGGGTGCCTCGGTGGAGCTGTGTGGTGGGTGCATCGGTGGAGCTGTGTGGTGGGTGCATCGGTGGAGCTGTGTCGGTGGAGCTGTGTGGTGGGTGCATCGGTGGAGCTGGGTGGTGGGTGCATCTGTAGAGCTGTGTTGGTGGAGCTGTGTGGTGGCTGTATCGGTGGAGCTGTGTGGTGGGTGCATCGGTGGAGCTGTGTGGTGGGTGCCTCGGTGGAGCTGTGTGGTGGGTGCTTCGGTGGAGCTGTGTGGTGGGTGCATCTGTGGAGCTGTGTGGTGGGTGCCTCTGTGGAGCTGTGTAGTGGGTGGATCTGTTGAGCTGTGTGGTGGGTGCCTCGGTGGAGCTGTGTGGTGGGTGCATAGGTGGAGCTGTGTGGTGGGTGCATCGGTGGAGCTATGTGGTGGGTGCCTCGGTGGAGCTGTGTGGTGGGTGCCTCTGTGGAGCTGTGTGGTGGGTGCATAGGTGGAGCTGTGTGGTGGTGGCATCTGTGGAGCTTTGTGGTGGGTGCATCAGTGGAACTGTGTCGGTGGAGCTGTGTGGTGGTTGCATCAGTGGAGCTGTGTGATGGGTGCATCGGTGGAGCTGTGTCGGTGGAGCTGTGTGGTGGGTGCATCGGTGGAGCTGTGTGGTGGGGCTGGGTAGTGGGTGCATCAGTGGAGCTGTGTGGTGGATGCATCGGTGGAGCTGGGTGGTGGGTGCATCTGTTGAGCTGTGTGGTGGCTGCATCGGTGGAGCTGTGTGGTGGGTGCCTCGGTGAAGCTGTGTGGTGGGTGCATCGGTGGAGCTGTGTGGTGGGTGCATAAGTGGAGCTGTGTAGGTGGAGCTGTGTGGTGGGTGCATCGGTGGAGCTGTGTGGTGGGTGCCTTGGTGGAGCTGTATGGTGGGTGCCTCGGTGGAGCTGTGTGGTGGGTGCATCGGTGGAGCTGAGTGGTGGGTGCATCGGTGGAGCTGTGTCGGTGGAGCTGTGTGGTGGGTGCATCGGTAGAGCTGTGTGGTGGCTGCATCAGTGGAGCTGTGTGGTGGCTGCATCGGTGGAGCTGTGTGGTGGCTGCATCGATCGAGCTGTGGTGGGTGCATCGGTGGAGCTGTGTGGTGGGTTCCTCGGTGGAGCTGTGTGGTGGGTGCATCGGTGGAGCTGTGTGGTGGGTGCATTGGTGGAGCTGTGTAGGTGGAGCTGTGTGGTGGGTGCATCGGTGGAGCTGTGTGGTGGGTGCATTGGTGGAGCTGTGTGGTGGGTGCCTCGGTGGAGCTGTGTGGTGGGTGCATCGGTGGAGCTGTGTGGTGGGTGCATCGGTGGAGCGGTGTAGGTGGAGCTGTGTGGGGGGTGCATCGGTGGAGCTGTGTGGTGGGTGCATTGGTGGAGCTGTGTGGTGGGTGCATCGGTGGAGCTATGTGGTGGGTGCCTCGGTGGAGCTCTGTAGTGGGTGCATCGGTGAAGCTGTGTGGTGGGTGCATCGGTGGAGCTTAGTGTGTGCATTGGTGGAGCTGTGTGGTGGGTGCATTGGTGGAGCTTAGTTGTAGCATCAGTGGAGCTGTGTGGTGGGTGCATTGGTGGAGCTGTGTGGTGGGTGCCTCGGCAGAGCTGTGTGGTGGGCGCATTGGCGGAGCTGTGTGGTGGGTGCATCGGTGGAACTGTGTGGTGGGTGCTTCAGTGGAGCTGTGTGGTGGGTGCATCTGTGGAGCTGTGTGGTGGCTGCATCTGTGGAGCTGTGTGGTGGGTGCCTCGGTGGAGCTGTGTGGTGGGTGCATAGGTGGAGCTGTGTGGTGGGTGCATCGGTGGAGCTATGTGGTGGGTGCCTCGGTGGAGCTGTGTGGTGGGTGCCTCTGTGGAGCTGTCTGGTGGGTGCATAGGTGGAGCTGTGTGGTGGGGCATCTGTGGAGCTCTGTGGTGGGTGCATCAGTGGAACTGTGTCGGTGGAGCTGTGTGGTGGTTGCATCAGTGGAGCTGTGTGATGGGTGCATCGGTGGAGCTGTGTCGGTGGAGCTGTGTGGTGGGTGCATCGGTGGAGCTGTGTGGTGGGGCTGGGTAGTGGGTGCATCAGTGGAGCTGTGTGGTGGATGCATCGGTGGAGCTGGGTGGTGGGTGCATATGTGGAGCTCTGTGGTGGCTGCATCGGTGGAGCTGTGTGGTGGGTGCCTCGGTGGAGCTGTGTGTTGGGTGCATCGGTGGAGCTGTGTGGTGGGTGCATAAGTGGAGCTGTGTAGGTGGAGCTGTGTGGTGGGTGCATAGGTGGAGCTGTGTGGTGGGTGCCTTGGTGGAGCTGTATGGTGGGTGCCTCGGTGGAGCTGTGTGGTGGGTGCATCGGTGGAGCTGTGTGGTGGGTGCATCGGTGGAGCTGTGTCGGTGGAGCTGTGTGGTGGGTGCATCGGTAGAGCTGTGTGGTGGCTGCATCAGTGGAGCTGTGTGGCGGCTGCATCGGTGGAGCTGTGTGGTGGCTGCATCGGTGGAGCTGTGGTGGGTGCATCGGTGGAGCTGTGTGGTGGGTTTCTCGGTGGAGCTGTGTGGTGGGTGCATCGGTGGAACTGTGTGGTGGGTGCATCGGTGGAGCTGTGTAGGTGGAGCTGTGTGGTGGGTGCATCGGTGGAGCTGTGTGGTGGGTGCATTGGTGGAGCTGTGTGGTGGGTGCCTCGGTGGAGCTGTGTGGTGGGTGCATCGGTTGAGCTGTGTGGTGGGTGCATCGGTGGAGTGGTGTAGGTGGAGCTGTGTGGGGGTGCATCGGTGGAGCTGTGTGGTGGGTGCATTGGTGGAGCTGTGTGGTGGGTGCATCGGTGGAGCTATGTGGTGGGTGCCTCGGTGGAGCTCTGTAGAGGGTGCATCGGTGAAGCTGTGTGGTGGGTGCATCGGTGGGGCTTAGTGTGTGCATTGGTGGAGCTGTGTGGTGGGTGCATTGGTGGAGCTTAGTTGTAGCATCGGTGGAGCTGTGTGGTGGGTGCATTGGTGGAGCTGTGTGGTGGGTGCCTCGGTGGAGCTGTGTGGTGGGCGCATTGGCGGAGCTGTGTGGTGGGTGCATCGGTGGACCTGTGTGGTGGGTGCTTCGGTGGAGCTGTGTGGTGGGTGCATCTGTGGAGCTGTGTGGTGGGTGCATCTGTGGAGCTGTGTGGTGGGTGCATCTGTGGAGCTGTGTGGTGGGTGCCTCGGTGGAGCGGTGTGGTGGGTGCATCGGTGGAACTGTGTGGTGGGTGCTTTGGTGGAGCTGTATGGTGGGTGCCTCGGTGGAGCTGTGTGGTGGGTGCATCGGTGGAGCTGTGTGGTGGGTGCATCAGTGGAGCTGTGTCGGTGGAGCTGTTTGGTGGGTGCATCTGTGGAGCTGTGTGGTGGGTGCATGTGTGGAGCTGTGTGGTGGGTGCCTCGGTGGAGAAGTGTGGTGGGTGCATCGGTGGAGCTCTGTGGTGGGTGCCTTGGTGGAGCTGTATGGTGGGTGCCTCGGTGGAGCTGTGTGGTGGGTGCATCGGTGGAGCTTTGTCGGTGGAGCTGTGTGGTGGGGGCATCGGTGGAGCTGTGTGGTGGGTGCATCGGTGGAGCTGTGTGGTGGGTGCATCGGTGGAGCTGGGTGGTGGGTGCATCTGTGGAGCTGTGTGGTGGGTGCATCTGTGGAGCTGTGTGGTGGGTGCATCGGTGGAGCTGTGTGGTGGGTGCATCGGTGTAGCTGTGTCGGTGGAGCTGTGTGGTGGGTGCCTTGGTGGAGCTGTATGGTGGGTGCCTCGGTGGAGCTGTGTGGTGGGTGCATCGGTGGAGCTGTGTGGTGGGTGCATCGGTGGAGCTGTGTCGGTGGAGCTGTGTGGTGGGTGCATCGGTGGAGCTGTGTGGTGGGGGCATCGGTGGAGCTGTGTGATGGGTGCATCGGTGGAGCTGTGTCGGTGGAGCTGTGTGGTGGCTGCATCGGTGGAGCTGTGTGGTGGGTGCATCAGTGGAGCTGTGTGGTGGGTGCATCGGTGGAGCTATGTGGTGGGTGCCTCGGTGGAGCTGTGTGGTAGGTGCATTGGTGGAGCTGTGTGGTGGATGCATCGGTGGAGCTGTGTAGGTGGAGCTGTGTGGTGGGTGCATCGGTGGAGCTGTGTGGTGGGTGCATTGGTGGAGCTGTGTGGTGGGTGCATCGGTGGAGCTGTGTGGTGGGTACCTCGGTGGAGCTCTGTGGTGGGTGCATCGGTGAAGCTGTGTAGTGGGTGCATCGGTGGCGCTTAGTGGGTGCATTGGTGGAGCTGTGTGGTGGGTGCATTGGTGGAGCTTATTTGGAGCATCGGTGGAGCTGTGTGGTGGGTGCATCGGTGGAGCTGTGTGGTGGGTGCCTCGGCGGAGCTGTGTGGTGGGTGCCTCGGCGGAGCTGTGTGGTGGGTGCATCGGTGGAGCTGGGTGGGTGCTTCGGTGGAGCTGTGTGGTGGGTGCATCTGTGGAGCTGTGTGGTGGGTGCATCTGTGGAGCTGCGTGGTGGGTGCATCTGTGGAGCTGTGTGGTGGGTGCATCTGTGGAGCTGTGTGGTGGGTTCCTCTGTGGAGCTGTGTGGTGGGTGCATCGGTGAAGCTGTGTGGTGGGTGCATCGGTGGAGCTGTGTGGTGGGGGCATCGGTGGAGCTGTGTGGTGGGGGCATCGGTGGAGCTGTGTGGTGGGTGCCTCGGTGGAGCGGTGTGGTGGGTGCATCGGTGGAGCTGTGTGGTGGGTGCTTTGGTGGAGCTGTATGGTGGGTGCCTCGGTGGAGCTGTGTGGTGGGTGCATTGGTGGAGCTGTGTGGTGGGTGCATCAGTGGAGCTGTGTCGGTGGAGCTGTTTGGTGGGTGCATCTGTGGAGCTGTGTGGTGGGTGCATGTGTGGAGCTGTGTGGTGGGTGCCTCGGTGGAGCTGTGTGGTGGGTGCATCGGTGGAGCTCTGTGGTGGGTGCCTTGGTGGAGCTGTATGGTGGGTGCCTCGGTGGAGCTGTGTGGTGGGTGCATCGGTGGAGCTTTGTCGGTGGAGCTGTGTGGTGGGGGCATCGGTGGAGCTGTGTGGTGGGTGCATCGGTTGAGCTGTGTGGTGGGTGCATCGGTGGAGCTGGGTGGTGGGTGCATCTGTGGAGCTGTGTGGTTGGTGCATCTGTGGAGCTGTGTGGTGGGTGCATCGGTGGAGCTGTGTGGTGGGTGCATCGGTGGAGCTGTGTCGGTGGAGCTGTGTGGTGGGTGCCTTGGTGGAGCTGTATGGTGGGTGCCTCGGTGGAGCTGTGTGGTGGGTGCATCGGTGGAGCTGTGTGGTGGGTGCATCGGTGGAGCTGTGTCGGTGGAGCTGTGTGGTGGGTGCATCAGTGGAGCTGTGTGGTGGGGGCATCGGTGGAGCTGTGTGATGGGTGCATCGGTGGAGCTGTGTCGGTGGAGCTGTGTGGTGGCTGCATCGGTGGAGCTGTGTGGTGGGTGCATCAGTGGAGCTGTGTGGTGGGTGCATCGGTGGAGCTATGTGGTGGGTGCCTTGGTGGAGCTGTGTGGTAGGTGCATCGGTGGAGCTGTGTGGTGGATGCATCGGTGGAGCTGTGTAGGTGGAGCTGTGTGGTGGGTGCATCGGTGGAGCTGTGTGGTGGGTGTATTGGTGGAGCTGTGTGGTGGGTGCATCGGTATAGCTGTGTGGTGGGTACCTCGGTGGAGCTCTGTGGTGGGTGCATCGGTGAAGCTGTGTGGTGGGTGCATCGGTGGCGCTTAGTGGGTGCATTGGTGGAGCTGTGTGGTGGGTGCATTGGTGGAGCTTATTTGGAGCATCGGTGGATCTGTGTGGTGGGTGCATCGGTGGAGCTGTGTGGTGGGTGACTCGGCAGAGCTGTGTGGTGGGTGCCTTGGCGGAGCTGTGTGGTGGGTGCATCGGTGGAGCTGGGTGGGTGCTTCGGTGGAGCTGTGTGGTGGGTGCATCTGTGGAGCTGTGTGGTGGGTGCATCTGTGGAGCTGTGTGGTGGGTGCATCTGTGGAGCTGCGTGGTGGGTGCATCTGTGGAGCTGTGTGGTGGGTGCATCTGTGGAGCTGTGTGGTGGGTTCCTCTGTGGAGCTGTGTGGTGGGTGCATCGGTGAAGCTGTGTGGTGGGTGCATCGGTGGAGCTGTGTGGTGGGGCATCGGTGGAGCTGTGTGGTGGGGGCATCAGTGGAGCTGTGTGGTGGGGCATCGGTGGAGCTGGGTGGGTGCTTCGGTGGAGCTGTGTGGTGGGTGCCTTGGTGGAGCTGTATTGTGGGTGCCTGGCGGAGCTGTGTGGTGGGTGCATCGGTGGAGCTGGGTGGGTGCTTCGGTGGAGCTGTATGGTGGGTGCATCTGTGGAGCTGTGTGGTGGGTGCCTTGGTGGAGCTGTGTGGTGGGTGCATCGGTGGAGCTGTGTGGTGGGTGCATCGGTGGAGCTGTGTGGTGGGGGCATCGGTGGAGCTGTGTGGTGGGTGCATCGGTGGAGCTGTGTCGGTGGAGCTGTGTGGTGGGTGCATTGGTGGAGCTGGGTGGTGGGTGCATCGGTGGAGCTGTGTCGGTGGAGCTGTTTGGTGGGTGCATCGGTGGAGCTGTGTGGTGGGGGCATCGGTGCAGCTGTGTGGTGGGGGCATCGGTGCAGCTGGGTGGTGGGTGCATCGGTGGAGCTGTGTGGTGGTTGCATCTGTGGAACTGTGTGGTGGTTACATCAGTGGAGCTGTGTGGTGGGTGCATCGGTGGAGCTGTGTGGTGGGTGCATCGGTGGAGCTGGGTGGTGGGTGCATCAGTGGAGTTGTGTGGTGGGTGCATCGTGGAGCTGGGCGGTGGGTGCATCGGTGGAGCTGTGTGGTGGGTGCCTTGGTGGAGCTGTATGGTGGGTGCCTCGGTGGAGCTGTGTGGTGGGTGCATCGGTGGAGCTGTGTTGTGGGTGCATCGGTGGAGCTGTGTAGGTGGAGCTGTGTGGTGGGTGTATCGGTGGAGCTGGGTAGTGGGTGCATTGGTGGAGCTGTGTGGTGGGTGCATCGGTGGAGCTGTGTCGGTGAAGCTGTATGGTGGCTGCATCGGTGGAGCTGTGTGGTGGGTGCATCAGTGGAGCTGTGTGGTGGGTGCATCGGTGGAGCTGTGTAGTGGGTGCCTCGGTGGAGCTGTGTGGTGGGTGCATCGGTGGAGCTGTGTGGTGGGTGCATCGGTGGAGCTGTGTAGGTGGAGCTGTGTGGTGGGTGCATCGGTGGAGCTGTGTGGTGGGTGCATCGGTGGAGCTGTGTGGTAGGTGCCTCGGTGAAGCTCCGTGGTGGGTGCATTGATACGGAAAGCGTTTGGAGGCAGGAAGCAGTACACGCCCACACAGTGCAGAGCGGGCAGCAGAGCCGCCACCGCCGCGCTGCGCTGGTCCGGTCTCCAGCCTCAGTCCCGCAAGCCGCCATCCGCCGCCGTTTGCCATTAGCCAAGCCGAGCCGAGGAGAGGTGAGCGGCGAGAGGTGAGCGGCGAGCGGCAAGCGGTGAACCCAGAGGCAACAAAATAGCGGTAAACTGCCACGGAGACCCGTGGCGGTAGGGGGAAACACGGGAGACTCGCCAAGAGCCGCGAGCCGCTGACCTGAGCCACGCCCGCCCAAGACTCAATATCCGGACCTGAAGCAGCTGAAGGACTGCAGGAGACAGCAGGAGAGAGCTGCTTAGCTCAGAGAACAGCGAGTGGAACGCTGTCAGCCTCCTAGAGTGTTTTAGTGGTCCAGGAGCAGAGAGCAGCAGAGTGCAGCAGTGAGAGTAAGCAGAGAGCAGTGTCAGATGCAGAACAAGCAAGAAGGACGCTAAGGACGCTAAGCAGGACGTCGTCACCACTGTGGGAGGGCGATCATCTCGGTGGGCTTGGCGGATGGTCGCAGATGGTCGCCGCAGATTACAGAGCACGGACTGCGACATTTTACGGCGAGCACCGGTGAGTGGGGTATGAGACTATTTTCACTATTCACCCCATATCCACCCCACATTGTTCAGAATAGTCCCTCGCTGGCGCCTAAAGGCTGTCGGCCGATTTAGGGAAAAAACAATTGTTTGATGCTAGTGCTTGTGCCGGTGCCATGCCAGCGCTAGTGCACAGTAGAGCAGCTAGTAGAGTAGAGTGCAGCAGAGGGCAGCAGCAACAGTGAAAGAGTGACACAGCAGTAGCGTGTAGCCGTGCAGCCACAATCCAACAGACTCTGCAGATTAGGCTAAGGACTACAGTTTCAGCTACAGTTCAGCAACAGCAACAGCTGTCGGGGTCTATAACAGGCCCTACGGTAACTAAGGAACTGCCCACCTGAACAGCTATTTAACAGCAGTGACAGGTATCAGCAGACCAACAGCTTGTTAAATATTTCACGCAAGACCGAGCTCCATCGGGCTCCATTTGGGCTCCATCATATCCTGACTTCCCAAGTGCTTTTTCAACGCCAGTAATCACCCCACCCATACGTTACACACCGTAATCACACCTCGCTATCCTCCCTGACGGCAGCTGTTCCTACTCATAGGGGGCAGACAGGCTTGGGAGGGGGAGTAGAGGTGGAGTAGGAAGTGGAGCAGAGGTGGCATAGGTGGCCGCAAGGACCTTATTAAAATCGGAAAGAATGAGATCCGGGAAAGTGCGGCTGAATATAAGTGTAAGGTAAAAAAAGAACGAGGAAGATAAGTACCAGGGCACACAAAAGGCAAGTAGAAAAAGGAAGAGGATAGCACAACAAAGAGAGAGACTAGTGTCGGCACCTGAGCTAGCAGTTCCAAGACCAAAACAAAGTAACATTGGGATCAAAAAATTATTTTACCTAAAAGACCCCATGGCGACCATCTATGGACAAACACAGAAACAAGGCCTCCAACCTAGCCCAATTGTACCGGCACCAAGCGTAAAAGAGAACGCGCAGGAGCAATCTACCACCAAGAAGGTAGAAAAAAAAGAATCACATGGTACTCATAGTGAGAATAGTCCAACAAACAATCCAATAGACCAGCTACAAACCTCTCGGTCCCCTGCCAAGCAAAACAGCAACATTGGCCCTTGCAAGTCCCTTGTAGTAACAGCCCAAATAAACAGGAATGACTCCATATTCACGAAAGAGTCGAGGAAATAAAGATCAAGGACAAGGGAAAGGTGAAAGAAACAATAAAGGGGAATACATTGGGGGCTAAGCATAATGCCTCACAGGACAACTCATGGCTAACCTCCCTCTCCCTACCTGATGACATAAGCTTGGACAGACACACAGGAAGAGAAAATAACAACCAATCCCAGTTAGAAGCATACTCAAAGATCAGCCAAGGTCTACAAACCAGTCATAGACGACAAGGAGACCAGGAAAACGGTCCCAGTAGTAACGGAAGGCTGGAATCCACCCCATTGCATCCAAACGTCAACCCCCTCAAATGGGATGAAGGCCAAAATAAAACTAGAGGATGGTCTAATAACAAACTAAACCTAGAATCTCCAATTATGATATCATCTACGAGTAAGTCGGATGAAGAGTCAGAGGTACTGGAAATACCGTCCAGAAAAGACGACAAGGTCCCATGGAGTAAAACATTACTAAACACCTTAGACCAGGCAATTAAAGCATTGAATTTCCAGTCAGATAAAATGGATGTCCAAATCGACCTAATAAACCTTATTGCGGGTCATATTTCAGGTATAAACACCCGGCTTGACCATATGGCAAACCTGCTTCTAGGGAGGGTCGAAAAGGGACTCCATACAGAGACCATCAAGCCAAGCTGTGTATGCGGCAAATTAGTGGACAACATGTCAAATTTACCGGTCATACTAAATGACATCCTAAGGGCGGTTCAATCATCAGTGGATACAAAACAAAACATCAAATCCACGAGCCATACTAAGTAAACAAATTCGGAAGTAGAAAATTGGAGCCAATACATAGAAATTGATCTTAACCAAAACAGTTACGTAGAGGAACAGATAAGTAAGACAAGTGAAGAAAAGTCCGACAATGGAGCAGGCCAAATAGAGGAAAGGCCAAATAGAGGAGACGCAAAGTTCAACAATCCAAACTAAAGTCAAGCTAACAAAAAGACAAAGAAAGCGCGCTAGGAAAGGAAGGATACAACTTAAATGCCAACCTACAGCAGACACTCATATGTACCCCATCTTCCACCATACCTCCTCTAAGAAAGAGAAACCAGTTTCTGAAGTAACCATCTCTAAGCATATAGTCAAGTCCCCAGACCAACCAGCCCAGTCAAGTGCAGTGAATGGGAATAGCCAGATTATAGAATCACCAACAGGCCCTACCCATACAAAATCAAAACAAACACAATGGAGTAAACATTTGAATACTCAAAAAAAACAACAGGAGCGCAGGATAAAGACAATTCTCAAGACGAGGTTGACGAAAGGGTTTTAGTTCAAGAGCCCTGTGTAAATTGGATAGTAACGATTCACCAGACAGATGAAATGCAAATACCTGAGGTCAAATCATTAAATCAAGAAATGAGACATCAAAATGCCGCAATCAACGCGGACAACATACGAAATGTAATAGACAAAACCAACCAAAGGCAATCCATAAAAAGTATAGAGGAAAAAGAAAATTTAAGAACACCAATACAAATTAATTCAAATGAAGATGGATGAACCTGCAGTATTCATCAAACAAACAAACAAACAAACAGTGTGCACTCAGATACTCTAAAATAGAAATATCGACAAAATCACGGATAAAATAAATAACAAGGATTATAAACTGAACACGGACATGATTAACGAACCCATTACCCACCCTAGAAGAACAGCCGATTTCAATGAAAAAATAACAATAAATACTCTGAGCCAAGGGAGAAGAATAATCGTAAACGGTGAAATAACACAAGATTCAAAATTGGAAGAAGCAAAATGGAATTCTCAAATAACAGATACAAACGACAAACTGGTATTTACACCCGATTACCAGACAACAGGGGGTCAAGACTTCTTGAACAGAGGTAATATAATGCAGCTACTGGGAGAAATACCAGAACTGGACGACATTACATCCCAAAACCTTCTGTCTGTAGAATTTAAACACGCAAAAAACAAAACAGAAGTAGAAGAGTCTTTAACCACCTGGTCGCTAAGGACTAAGGGCCGGATGTAGGTCGGTCGGTAACGGCCGAAAATCGGTATTTTCGGCCGTTACCGACCGGAAAATCAGATTTGGTATGTAGGGCCCAGAATTTTACAGATTCGGTAAATTTACCGATCGGTAAATTTACCGAATCTGTAAAATACCGAATCGGTATTTATACCTATTCGGTATTTTTGATATGTAGGTGGGACTCTTCTGAGTCCCACAACCCTTACCGATTCTGTATTTTACCATCAAATATATTTGATGGTAAAATACCGATTCAGGTGTGCATGCACATGTGTGCATGCACACCTGTGCCATATGACAGGCAGACCTGCCCTTAGGGCAGGTATGCCTGCCACATGGCCCCCGAATCTTTTTTGGGGGTGCTAGAGGGTGTCAAAGTGACACCCCCTGCACCCTTGTCAAAATCTGTATTTACCGATTCGGTAAATACCGACCGGTAAGGCCCCATTCATTCCTATGGGCTTCAAAGCCCATAGGAATGAATGGGCCATTATCGGTCGGTATTTACCGAATCGGTAAATACAGATTTTTACCGATTCGGTAGCAGGAACATCTGGATGTTCCTACATCTCAACCCCTTAGATTTACCGATTTTTAATTACCGAATCGGTATGATTCGGTAATTAAAATCGGTAAATCTATTTTACCTACATCGGGCCCATAGTTGATAGAATACTTGCTACGAGCACGTCTTTTGAAGCTTGGGGCATAAGACTAAGGCGGGAAGAACGGAAAAAATACCCATTCCCACTTTTAAAAAGCATAACCACAAGCAAAAAGAAAATAGAAGAGGTGAATACCCAAAAATCATGTCTAAAGGGAGCATGCTCAGTAACCCCGCAAAAAATATCACAAAACACAAGAAGACAAGAAAAGGCAGTGGTGCAAGGAGGAGCTCAGGAACCAACTACTGACTGGTCCTGGGTGGCATCGGTTTTGAGCAATAAGTGTACCTAGCAAGCCTAAACATTTAAAAGAAAATAGAAAATTACATCTACAGACAACAGTTTGTAACCAAAATGATTTAATTGATACAAACCCACATATGATCAGCCTCTGCTCCTGGAATGTACATGGTTTTAATAGTATGGGGCACGACCAAGAAACCGTAAACTTCTTGGAACAGCACGACCTAATATTGCTACAAGAAACCTGGAACCTACGTCAAACTTCCATCCCGGTCTATATTGAGTTTCACATCCTCGCTGAAAAATTATCAAAATGTGGTCATCCGAGAGGAGGCTTATCAATATACATCGCCCAACAATACAGATGGCAAGCAGAAGAAGTCGACACTGGGGCAAACTGGATACAAGCAATAAAACTTACGGAGAAGCTGGATCAGGGTCCATGTATTCATAACCTATTAGTGATTAATGTTTATGTACACCCTGAAAAAAAAGAGAAAAATGAAAAATTTATAACATTACTGACTTTAATCAGGGCATTGCAAAACACCCATGAGTCATATTCCATGATTATCTTAGGGGATTTTAATAGCAATATAACAAAAGATGACAAAATAATCCAAGCTCTCGGTAAACTGGGCATTTTTATCCTGAACAAGAATGACAATGGGGACAATGGCATACCTGTAACCTTTGTAAGTGGCAACCGGAAGTCAACAATAGACTTCACAATAATGAGCAAAAATTTGATATCGAAGGTGAGCTCATTTTCGGTTGGGCAACGCATGGAAAGTGATCACCTTCCACTAATTACCAAAATAAAAATGCTTGTCAGTAAGACAGAAAAACAAAACACCATCAGTCAGTATACTGAAAAATTCAATCTGCGTAAACTGAAATGGGGAGGAAAGGACATAAAACCAACAATGGATAAATTCAAAAACGAACTGCTCAGACTAACACCGGAAGAAAAAGAAAACCCAATAAAAACATGGGAATACCTATGTGAAGTCGTAACAAGATGCCCCCCAATCAAAAACCATAATGCGAGAAGAATCAGTAATGGGAAAAAGCCTTGGTATAATATTACCTTGAGAGAGGAAAAAAGGAAAATCGCACGAGAAGTCCGGAAGCAGGTATTAATGATAAAAAGTGGAATAAAACCAGACAAGTTGAAATTGAAAGCCATGCGGAAAAGATACAAGACCATACTGAGTAGTGCAAAAACATCACACCAAAATGAAATCTGGACTAAACTACTAATTGCTTCTGGCATTCCAGCCGTCTTCAACCCGGCTTGCTTGAATCCAGTGGCAAAGTGAGCAAGGGACTCACATCAGAGCATGCCAAAGCGGTACAAAAGGGAGTGGTGATGGACGGAGCATCGGAACCAATCAAACACTCACACCCAGTCAAAAGATCTGGGTTTGATCCATCACCGTTCTTTAGCCCACTCTGCCACCCCAGTTCCGACATGGCCATATGCAAATCAGTCTGACCCTGTGCCTCATGGGAACAGTCCAGCCCGAACTGCCAAGCCATGTCTTCCCTGGACCGGAAACAAGCTTCCGAGGACCGGTTTCTGGCATTCCAGCCGTCTTCAGCCCGGCTTGCTTGAATCCAGTGGCAAAGTGAGCAAGGGACTCATGTCTGAGCATACCCTGCCACACTTATGGCGGTCAAAAGTGGTACAAAAGGGGGTGGTGATGGACGGAGCATCTGAATCAATCAAACACTCACACCCAGTCAAAAGATCTGGGTTTAATCAATCACCGTTCTGTGGTAAATTAAATTTACTTATTACCTCATTTCTGAATTTCTATGCTTAATAAATCATAATTTCTTGTCAATGCAAAGCGAGGAGTCTGTGGTGCTCAAATGAAGGAGGAGAAGACCAATAACTCGAGTTAAGGGGAGCGCTTCCAGCACCAAGCGGGCACAGGAGCAATCTCTCAAGTCCCTCTCTTGAAGTGGGGGTTTTTATTTTCAACAGCAGAATATTTATACAGTCTTGGTCACGAGGCAAAATAGAGGAACAAACAGGTCGTGGCAGATAGAGGAACAAAGATCAGCAAGAGGAGCAGAGTGTGAAGAAATGGGGGCGTGTCTTAGGCTTCGTGAGGGGACTTGCGATGTGAAATAGTCTGACAATTGGAAGGGGAGGCTTCCTCATTTGGGGGTTTGTGCTCGTGCTTCATGTCAGAAACATGAACCATCTCTGCGGGGGAGCAGGAACTCATGTACTGGTTTCCCGGACTTGGCAGAAACCACAGAGACAGATGGTGAAAATGAGGAAGGCCAGGTGCAGGGGTGTCGTGCTCGTGCTCGGGGTCTTGGGACACCAAAGGGTGAATTAAAAACAAAATGGTGCCGGCTTTTAATGTGGGCAATTATTAATCGCGCAAAGGGGATCGCGCAAAGGGGCATAATTAGATCGCGCAGAGGGCAGCGAAGGGGCATAATTATAGATTTTATTTCCACATTCCCTCCTTGCCCCAGAGTGTACCTACATTATATCTCAATTTGCATGAGATCATTTATACATTCTTGTAACCTGATTCTTTCCCTTTCTCTCTGCTCGACAAGTGGTTTAGGAATGCATTTTGCAGCGTATAGACCGCACAGGGCAGGACCACATTGGATGCAAAGGCAGCATCCAGTTATTATCAGGAATAATATACCTGCTGCTGACAGCAGTTGCCATCCCCAGGACGATATTATCTTCCAGAACCAGTCAGACCACGTCCAAGTGCCAGGTTCTTGATGTAAACTTACGGCTATCTTGTGTAATTTTGTTATGGCCGTGTATACAGATGGGGAATTATCAGGAATAAATATACAGCAGCTAGAGCCTATAATTTTACAGGTTCCGCCTCTGTCAGCCAAGATGATGTCAAGGACAAGGCGATTTTGGAGAGTAACCAATCGTATGGCAGACTGCTCCTAGGTTAAGCTCCCCAGGGCAGACGCCGTCTGGTTTACAACAGCCTCTAAGGTCCTTGTCAACCTGCGTATAAGCTTGCTGTTCTGTACAGGGACAACAAAGAAGAAGAACCCTTTGTTAAAATCTGTATACTGTTCCCATGAGGTTTCCGTTTGGTCAACCAAGGAGGTATCGATCGTTCTTTTATGTCTGACATGGGGCACTAGGAGGTCTCGGTGGTAAGTGGATGGGGCCACAAAGACAGGGGGTAACAGGAATGCTATATAGCAAGTTCCCCCCCAGTTCAAGGGCAGCTGCACATAGGCCGTTTGGCCACAGATGAAATAAGTATGGCGAGATGCTAGAAATGAGGACTTTCCTCTGTCTTCAAAACTTATAGTGGTATGACAGTCACTGTGTCCTAATGGAACAGAGCCATTTTTCTGGATGCACAGGTGTCCTTTTACTGGTGAGACCGAGATGGAAGGGGGACCAGCATTCTTTTTAGGTTTGGTATTTACCATCTTGTAGGACATGGTCATGTTCCCTTGCTTGTATTCTTCACTTTCTAGGACTGTACCGGTCGCCTGAGGATCTCCCTCCTTATTAGGGTAACAGGCAGTATTGAGTACCTTGTTTAAATCCCCCCAAGGCCACCCATTCTTGCATGAATTATTTCCGTCAGGGCAGGAGGTGGGGGTAGTATCGTCAGCTGTTATTAGGGCGAACCAGGCTTCACAAGTTCCATTATAAGAGAATGGGAAAGGAAAAAGAGGCATCCCTCCCTTTTTCTGATGAGGTGGGATGCGGCCACATATCAAACAATTGGTGCTATTACTGGCCTGCTGAGTGTGGTGTAGCATCTGTATGAAGGTATTGTTTCGCAAGGCTAGTCTATGGGCTTGTTCATGAGGGGGTAGGTCATGATAGGTGTGTTCCTGAGTGCTGTTGGGTGTATGAGAGGTGTGTTGTGTTGGAGGAAAAACAGTGTGGAGAATCCAACCAAGACACGTCATAACTGCCATGAGGAAAAATAATACTGTCAAACATATAATAGGACCATTATGTCTTTTTCTAGAGTTCATTTTTTTTTCTCCCACATAGTCAAGGTGTTAAAATCCATTCCCATGCTCCAACCGCTTCACCACTGGACCGACGCCCAATGGACTTAATTAGCCAGAGTCCGAATGGCAGACCTTAACTTTGATTTGTAATCCTGTTGTGGGGTTAGTTCCAAAGGCAATAAAGATTGTTCAGTCACAATGTCAGTGGGATTGGCAGGGCCATCAGCAACAGTGTCTTTTTGTCCAAAATGTTTCCGGCAGTGGCTTGCGTGGAGCCAGCCCTTCCTGCCCTCGACCTTCACTGCTGTCCGTGTTGTTAGTAGTACGAGTCTTGGCTTCTTCCACCTGGGCTGGAAGGGACTGGTCCGGTCGAAGTTCCTCACGAGGACCCAGTCCCCGGGTCGGATGGCGTGTTCTTTCGGGTTGGTTTTGTCAGGGAAGGTGGCAGCAACCTGAGAACGACAAGATTGGAGTTCAGACATCAAGGAAGCCAGGTAGTCAGTCAGCATAGTACTGTCAACATCAGTTATTCTTTTAGGCCTTGGCGTACCCCACATATTTGGTGGTCTGCCAAAGACCACTTCATATGGAGATAAGCCAGTTCTGGAATGGGCTACCATACGCATGTAGAAGAGGGCAACCGGTAAGGCTACCATCCAGTCCACGCCTTTGTCAGTGCATATCTTGGCCAATTTTGTCTTCAAAGTTTGGTTGTGCCTTTCTACTAGACCTGCTGCCTGAGGATGTCTTACACAGTGAAACTTCCAAGTGTACCCTAACAGAAGAGACACTTGCTTCATGAGTTCAGAGGAAAAAGGTTGGCCGTTATCTGAGTAGATGACACGGGGCAACCCATACCTCGGGAAAAACTCTCTAACTAATTGTTTAGCAGTTGTCGTTGCAGTGTAATTTGGGACGGGATAGGCTTCTGTCCATCTGGTCAGAGCACACACTACAACTAGCACATATTTGTGATCTCTACATCTCTCCATCTGGATATAGTCCATTTGGAGAACTTCAAATGGATGGTCAGGGGGTTGGAATCCACCCTGCTCCACCTTTGTGCCTTTTCCTGGGTTGAACTGATTACAAATCATGCACGTTTTAACTTTTTGTTTGGCTGCAGCTCTCAAATGTTTGTTGTGCCATATATTCTGTATGCTGTCTAACATTGCTTTTTCTCCCAGATGCGCTGGTCCATGTATGGTGTTTACCATAACCTGTACCATGGCATCCGGTAGAAACCATACTGCTCTTTCAGGTGTCATCCAGCCTTGATCTGTAAGGACCCCTCCTTTTTCCTTCCATTCTAGCAGTTCCTGTGGTGTGGCGTGACTTTGGACATCCTGGATGTCAGAAAAGGGGTCTCGTATTGTATATTGGCGGTGTGGTATACTTAATTCTGTGTTTGCTGCTAACTTGGCTGCACTGTCTGCAGAATCATTCCCTTTTGATATTTCATCTGTTCCTTTTGTGTGCGCTTTACATTTTAGCACTGCGATTTTCTCTGGTAACTGACTGGCCTCTAAGAGGGCAGTGATGAGTGTAGCATACTGTATTCTGGACCCATGTGATGTGAGAAATCCTCTCTCTTTCCATAATGTACCGAAGGTGTGTACAACTCCAAAGGCATATTGTGAATCAGTGTAGATGTTAACTGACTTTCCTTTTGCTAAGTGACATGCTCGTGTTAGGGCTATGAGTTCTGCTGCCTGTGCCGACAGTATCTCTATCTTGTGTGCTTCTAAAGTGTCTGTACCAATTGTGACGGCATAGGCTGCTGCTAATTCTCCTGTGGGGAGTCTCATACATGAACCATCAACAAAGAGTGTCATTTCTGCCTTAGCAAGGGGAGTATCCTGTAAATCTGGTCTTGGTTTGGTCACTAAATCAATTATGTCAATACAATCGTGAATTTCTTCAGTAGGAGAGGTCAGTGGGAACAGTGTTGCTGGGTTTAAAATGTTGCAGCGTCTAATCTCAATGTGTGGCTGAAAAAGTGTCATCTCATATCCGGTGAGTCAGGCTATTGTCAGATGCTATGTTTGTGTTCTGTTTAACAGAAGTACTACAGCGTGTGGGACCTAAACTATCAGATGATGTCCCAATACAATAGAATCGCTTTGTCTAATAGCTTGTGCAGTAGCTGCTACTGATTTTAGACATGCAGGCAATGCTTGTGCTACTGGATCTAATGTGCTTGAAAAATAACCACATGGTTTATGTTTGTCTGCTTGAAGTTGGGTCAGAACTGATAGTGCTGTACCTGAGTTTTCTGTTACAAATAAATGTAAAATCTTTGGTGTAATTAGGTGTTGTCAGCACTGGGGCTTGACACATAGCTTTTTTAAGAGACTGAAAGGCTTGCGTGTGTTCATCTGTCCAGGGTAATTGTGGAGTAGCGCCAGCTTCGAGTGTTGTCAGCTGCACTAACGGTTTGGAAATTAGTGCAAATTGTGGGATCCACTGTCTACAATATGAGGTGAGACCAACAAAAGCTCGAACTTGGTTCTGTGTTGTTGGTTGTGGTATTTGTTGTATGAGTTGGATGCATTCCTGTGTAAGCTGCCTACCCTCCTTTGACAGCAAGTGCCCTAAGTATGCCACTTGCTGTAAACAAAATTGGAGCTTACCAGGGGAAACTTTATGGCCATTTGCAGCTAGGAATTCAAGTACTAGTAGTGATGCTTCAGCACATGCTGCGTCAGATCTGGCCGTAATGAGGATATCATCAACATATTGTAGTATGGCTGTATCCATGGGCATTTGAACAGTATCTAGTTGTCTTTTTAATGCTTGGCTATATACGCTTGGACTCTCTGTGAAACCTTGAGGAGCTCTTGTGAATTGGAAACTTCGTCCTTGTAAGGAGAAGCCAAAAAGGTATTGACTGTCTGGGTGAATAGGTATGCTAAAGAATGCGTTTTTCAAGTCAATGACTGGAAAATGCGTTGCTTCCGCATCTATGGCTGTGAGTAGGGTGGAGATGTCTGGAACCACAGGGTGTTGTGGAACGACACATTTATTGAGCTCTCTCAAATCCACCACTAGTCTGTAGACAGGTGGTGTTCCTGGTTCCACTTATTTATGAACTGGTAAAACAGGGGAATTGCAAATGTTAGAAGTTGTTTCCTTAATCACACCTGACTGTATTAGGTCCTGAGGTATCCAAGATGGCAGAGTGAGGATCTGCTGTGAGCAAGCTTGTCCGGGGGGCTTCTCTAACTATCCCTACTGAGTGACTCGATAGGGTATTCATGACCGGGCAGTAGCACTACAAGCGGCACTACATGCGGCACACTTCTCCTCTAGGAAGAGAGCGGAGAACGGAGTACAAGAAGAAAGCGTGAGGGAGGGAAAGCGAAGTGCTCTGTGAGAAAACATACCTTACAGTGCAACCTACGAAGTTAGTCACGAGCCACGCTGCTGATGCTTACCGCCGCTGCCACTGCTGAACTTTTCCAGCGGACGATTTGCGGTCTGCTTAGGGAATCTGGGCTCGGCTGGTCGGGGCTTTACTTTCGAATTACGAACACCTGGTGGAGGAAAGGGATGTCTCCGAAGAGGTTCCCGCGGACCACACGAAACAGCAAACATCCAGTTGGAGCTGCGGGAGTAACGGGAGTTTCATCTCTCCTTCCGACTGTGGCTCTCCCCCCGGTTGCACAAACACTTAAAAACAATGCTCAAACACTTGTGGCCTCTAGCGCCCTAATGACTTCAGATATTTCAGGAAACGCCTCACTGGGGGATGCGTTTCCTACTGTTAAAGGAAGCACGGTGAAAAAAGGCAGCATGGAGAGAAAAAATGAAATCCGGCAACCCGCTATTCTTGAAGCGGTTACAGCTGCCCCTGAGATGCCGGGAGATCAACGACTGGAGAGTGTGGACTTAGACTCTGAGAATCAGGTACAGAACTCCCTTAACCCACCCCCTGACGTGCCCCTAAAGAAATCTAACCAGAGTGCAGCTAGGATGCTAGCTAAAACTAAGTTACTGGCAGCAGGAGGGGAAGCCGTGGGGGGAGACCCTATAAGTGTAAATCTGGGACCAGGGACTGAGAGCATTGAGAACACGAACGATGCTGTCAGTACAGAGGGGCAGAACGGCAGCACATCTATGTCTATGCCTAAAAAATCAGCACATCCAGCAAATAATAAATTATCTGTCCCTACAAAGACTGACAGAGCAGACGGACCTCAGCTTGATCTGAACATAGAGGGCCAGATTCTCTCTGGCAACACTATAGGTCCAACCCCTTTCGCCAAACTAAGCACTGTTGCCTTGATGGATATGGCAGAGGCAGAAGCAGGGGTGGAATCTGATGGACAAGCTGATGGGCTAGCGGAGGCGGAGGTGCTTATGCATCGGACAGAGCAAAGCTCTTTTGAAGATATCGACGCAGAAATTGAGGATGAATTGGGAGAGAAGGGTGAAAAGGAGGATTATTTGAACAACGCAATAAAAGCACGTACCAAAAAAGGGCGAAAACAGAAAATAAAACCAAAAGCAAAGAAATGCGGCAAAGGCGGCAAAAGTGGTGGTATACTAAACAAATATATGATAAAAAATTGTCAGACTTCGATAAAAGCTCTGCAGAATCAAAGCCCATTAAGAAGATGGATCGAAGCAAAGGGACTAGTCAAAAATATGCAGAGACTCTCAGGGGGTAGCCCTACAGAATCTATACCTAATAAAGAGGCTTTACCTGATACCGCTAGATCCTCTAATCTAGATTCCTACCCCTCAGATACTACACTAAACCTACCATCTAACACACTTAATACATCCTACATACCAGCGCCCGTTTTTACAATTTTGATGATGTCTGAATCTGAGCCTACTGCAGAATTACCTACAGAAGAAGCCGCTACGGTACAATCTACTGCAATCTCTATTGCAGTAACAGCAGCAGCCCCCACCACCCTTCCCTCTTCAAAATCTTCTTCTTCTCATATTAATGCGGAGATAAACAAACATATAAATATCCCTAATATCTCTAATATCTCTAAACAAAGTCTAAGTCAAGAATCAGCTGATCCCACCTCTTTAGATATAATATTACAACTATTGAGCAACCAACGGGCAGAAGCGCAGGAACATTATCTGCAACTAAGGGAGGATAATAGCAAAGTACAATCTACAAGAACTTACTACTAAATTTAGGGGATTCTCGCAAGATATTGAAGAATTACAACAACGGGTGGTTTCGCTGGAAGAAACTAACTTAGAGACAACATCTGCAACCGACAAACATGAAACTCAGCTTGCTACACTGCAACAAAAGATTGAAGATTTGGAGAATCGCCAAAGACGCTCCAATCTTAAACTTTTTGGCGTGCCGGAGGGCGCAGAAGGCTCTGACCCGAGGGCGTACCTAGTAGGTTTATTCCAGAAAGCCTTCCCTGACTTAGCAGATTGGGACTGGGATTCACAAATCCAGCGAGCTCATCGCCTTCCCCTGATACAGAGAAATAGGGAGAGCCAATTCCCACGTCCCTTTCTAATTTTCTTTGGAAATTTTCTATTACGCCAGGCAATATGGCAGAGAGCCCGTCCTAACACTCCAGTAGCCATTGGAGAGCTCTCAATCTTTGCTCGCTCCGACCTCAGCAATGAAACAATGGACAGACAATGGATGCTTCGAAAATTAATAGATCCGATAAAATCTAGCGGAGGTCAGGCTTTTCTCCAAGAACCAGCACGTCTCAAAGTTATTAAAGACGGCCGCACACACTTCTTCCTTGAAGTCAAAGATGCAGAGGCCTATTTAGCTGACATTGGCATGGGCAAGAATAAGAACAAGACTAAGAATTAGCCAAGTTCAATTCACTCGCTTCATTTGCTTTCTTTTTATAGGCTAACAATTATTAGAAATCTCCATTACCTTGTACTTGGGCTGTAGGGGGGGATGGCTCAATCTGCTCAAATCGTCTAATTTTGTTTAATCTCTCTCCCTTTTTTTTCTTTTTTGTAACTTTTAAGAAGTCAAATGTTAAAATGTCCTTGCTATCTTTTATATATACCCGCTGACAAACTCTTAACAGTACAAGTAGGGGATGGTAGAGACCTCTTTGGGCGACTTGCCACACAAGCTGCCCCTACAGCGGCAGCAGATGCAGAGGGATGGTTCTTCCCAGGCTGGGGTAAGAGCTAGGGGGGTGGGGGGTTGGAGGGAGGGAGTCTCCGCACCATGGGGGGTTGAGGGTGGGAAGAGAAAAACCATGAAAACTTGTTTGCAGGCTGAGGGGGATGAGGGGATGGATATATGCTATGAAGTCAGACTTTTTTTGTACATTAACAGCACTAAAAATATGCTATATATGCTACATATGAGGCGATGTGGATATCATCAAATTTATTTTGGACAAGCCAAGACAAACTTAAAATCTAAGGAATTAATCCTTTCATTTTTTTTTTTTTCTTTTTAGATGTATGAAATAAAATACTTAGCTTGGAATGTAGCCGGGCTTAATAGTAAGAACAAAAGATGCTTGGTTAAAGAGGAATTGAAAATGCATAATCCCCATATTATTTTATTATCTGAAACACATATTGCGGGGAAGGATAAAAAACTGCTTAAACATTTGGGGTATGACATCATAGTTTGCTCTGCTTTTGGACAATCTACAAGAGGGGTTGCTATACTCAAAGACATGCGATTCAGGGCCGAGACAATACAGACTTTTTGTGGCAAAGATGGTAGATGGGCAACAGCGCAGATAAGCTGCGAAAATGTTAAATACGTTTTATGTGTGGTTTACGGCTGCAACATAGATGAGCCTAGCCTTTTCGACAATTTGAATGTTAAACTTTTGGGTTTGGAGGGAGAACTTATTGTCATAGGGGATTTTAATTGCGTCATGGACTACAGAATTGATACAACCAGTTCTGGGCGATATCAAAGGATGCGCAGAACTAGATCATCTATTCTCGACCTATGTCGCGTACACAATATCAAAGACGCTTGGCGACACTTATATGCTAATAATCCTGGATATACATATTATTCCGCCCCCCATAAATTATGCTCTAGGCTTGACATGGCATTAATAAGCGAAAATCTACTGAAAAAAAGCTCTATGGCTCTATGTCCCCGAATTTCATCTGACCACAATGCAATATTATTGACAATCAAAATAACAAATACTAGAACCACCCCCAGACCATTCTCCTTCCCGAGACATTTGATTTCAGATACATCCTCATGACGCAATTAAAATTACACCTCATTGAATTTATAGACATAAATATCAACTCAGCTTCACCCGATATGGCATGGGATGCCTGTAAGGCAAGTATTAGGGGCTTCACTCAGGCTTATATAATTAGGCAAAATTTTGAAAATAAAAAAAACAATGACCTATTGATGACGAAAATTACAGCTTTAGAAGAACAACTATCATCAGCACTCCAGTATAATGTAACAAAAAGCATAGAAATTGGTCTTAAACTCTGCTCAATTAAAAATAAAATGAAGTCAAAATTTATTCAGAAAAGCAAAAATAGTTTACACAAATTTAAAATAACACAATATGAGGGGGGCGATAAAATTGGGAAAATTCTGGCCTACAAAGTTGCTGAGGACAGAGCTAACTCTACTATTACAAGCATACGGGGGGCTGGCAACAAAATTTATACCCAACCCCAAGATATTTTAGAACAATTTGCTGACTTCTATAGAAATCTATATACCCCAGAAGTGGACCATAACTCAGACGACATACACAAATATGTGGAAGAACATACTGGGGATATTCAGAATTGCCCAGAGATAGACTCATTGTCTGATGACATAACAATGGCTGAATTACATCTAGCGATAGCTCTATTACCCGCAGGAAAAGCGGCGGGTGAGGATACTATACCCCTAGAAATATATAAACTTTGCCTAGAAGAGCTTGAACAACTATTGCTGAAAGTCATACAATTTGTAGGCCTAGAAGGAAAGACACCTAAGTCTTGGAATAGGGCAAAAATAATATTCTTTTTGAAAAAAGACAAACCAAAGGAAGAGAGAGGGTCATATCGCCCCATTTCTTTAATAAATACAGATGCAAACATTTTTGCTAAAATTTTAGCATTAAGATTGGCTCCTATTATGCCCCAAATCATTAACCCACAACAACATGGTTTCATAACTGGCAGAGATACCACTATACATGCTAATATGGCAATAACTGCATTTGATGTAGCAGAGACAGAATCCACCCCACTTGGCATGATCTTATTAGACGCTGAAAAAGCTTTTGATCGAGTGGGGTGGGACTTTCTCTGGTGCATACTGTCTAGGATAGGGTTTAGGGGACAATTTCTGCGGAGCATACAAGCACTGTACGATAATCCAGTAGCATATACCAGCTATGGGGGATTGATATCTTCAGACTTTTCAATCTTACGAGGTACTCGTCAGGGCTGCCCCCTATCCCCTCTTTTATTTGCCCTCTCATTGGAGCCTTTTCTGTCCGCCCTTCAACTTCAAAATCAGATTGTACCCTTTAGATCAGGAAAACAAGAACTAAAAATAACTGCATACGCAGACGACATCGCGATCTATACTGAAGATGTCGTCGAAGCATTAAAGGGAATAGCATTAGAAGCTGGGAAATATGGCAAGGTGGCGGGTTACAAACTAAATTTACTAAAAACGCAAGTAATAGCTAATTATACACCAGCAGTGGCTGTGCCTGAGATCTGCCACACTGCCACATACCTTGGGGTTAAAATAACGGCTAAACTACAAGAAATCAATAACTTAAATTACAATGAATTAATTAAATCAACTAGCTTACTGTTAAAAAAATGGCATAGATTACCTCTGAACTTAACTGGCAGAATTAACTTAATCAAGATGAAGGTTTTGCCCAAATTTGTGTACCTATTCCGGTCTATACCACTAGCGTTAAATAATCAATTCTTTAAAAAATTAGACGGAATACTCAGTAGCTTCATATGGGGATATAAAAAGGCAAGAAGATCATTGGCTCTCATGAAAAATAATGCGAATCATGGCGGGCTCAATTTTCCTGATTTTAAATTATACTTCTGGTCTGCTTTTGTTATCCGCCTGCGCTCCTTATTAAATGAAAGAAGGACTCTGTTTTTTCACTCTTTCATGCTAAAATCCGATTCAAATATGTTTCTGTTCCGAACTAACGACCCCAATTACTACAAAAGGGTTAGATTTAAAACTGTAAGAGACCTAATAAAGATTTGGGGTAACATACTTTCTTTTTGCAACACCAGCTTTTTTCACCCCAAGCTTCCGTTATGGGGCAATCCGGGCCTACCAAATATCTTTAACGACAGTAATACCCGCTGTTGGCTAAGATCAGGTATCACGGTTCTAGGGGATTTATACGGTATACAAGGCTTTTTAGATTTCAACACCCTCAAATTATTGTATGATTTATCGGAAAATATGAGATATAAACATCTACAGATACACAACTATTTGATTAATACAAAACAAATATTGGAGGTTACTGAATGTGATATCTGGACATGTCTATACTCATTCAAAAATAAATCCACAATAAGTGAAGCATACAGGCTTCTTGTTGGATTTAAATCAAATGATTGTATTAAATTGGCTGACAAATGGAGCAGGATGTTGGGCTCAAATATAACACCGAAACAGATAGAGAATTCTTTAACAAACATCAATAAACGAGTACGATCATCAAGTCTTAGATTACAACAATTTAGAACAACTTGTATGCTATACTACACCCGGAAAGAATCTCTAAATGGTCATCTAATAACACTCACAGCGATCGCACAAAATGCCCCAAGGCTCTACCGAAGCAGCTGATTTGGTACATATCTTATTTTCCTGTCCGAATCTTAAGACTTTTTGGCGTGACATTGAAAAAGTTCTTAAATTGAAACATATTGAGCTGCCCATATTTACGGCCACTTCTGTCTTGTTAGACACATACTCTGTATCTTTTCCACAAGCCGCTTTGGCGACGATATTATTGTCCTGTGCTAAGCTAACTCTGGCTAGAGCTTGGATTAGCTCAGAAACACCTAAGGTCTGGGACTGGTGGGCTTTGGTAACCGAGATACACTCAATGGAATTAGCTTTAGCAAACATCAGGGGCTTACAAACATTGAAAAAGCACGAAAAAACTTGGGGTACCTTTGTAGATCGATAATGTTCCATCCTATTTTTCTTCTTTTTCCTTTTTGTGAAGTAGAGGAAGGGCGTAGGAAATTGGCCGAACTATATAATTTGTATTAACGCCGAAAAGAAATTGATATTATCTTCTTGCCTATTTATTCTCTTCCTTTTCTTATCTTTTCTTTTTATCTACTTTCTAACAACACTTCACGATTTATCTGCTTTTGTCTATGCTTTATATGGAAATGATTTATGTATGTTAAAACTAATTATTTATGCCTTAATGTACTTATTCCTTGTACGCCTGCAAACAATAAACAATATTAAAAAAAAAAAAGACTGTATTAGGTCCTGAATAATTAACATTAATGCTTGTTCAGCCTGAGGTGGAATTTTGTATTGCCTTATGCGTGGTAGTTGGGCTCCCTCTTTCAGTGTAACCTTGTGAGGTGTTATTTCCATACATCCTACTGTGGCGGAATCAGTGGCCCACAGGGTGTGTGGCAAATCTTTCAAACGCTCATCTAATTCTCTACTTGTGTAGTGGCCCTTGAAATCTCGCAGAAATAGTCTGACATCTGTAGGTGAGCAAACAATGACAGCTCCTAATTCTTTCAATGTTTTTATACCAAGCAAGTTTTATGGACATGATTTTGTCAATATAAGATCTGTAGTTGTCATGAGGGGACCAACCTGCAAGGGCAGTGGCTTTGACGTGACGTTTGTCACAGGTTGTCCCGAGAAACCCAGAGAAATACTTTTTGAACCCGAGAGAGGAGCCTCTGGGACCTCTTGATGGCTTATTGTTGTTTTACTGGCCCCAGTGTCTAGTAGAAACTTCCTATCCTCCCCAAGAAGTCGGACCTCTATAAATGGACCCGTCTGATCTACTGGAATGGGGATTAGGGGCAGTTTGTCATCTTCTCTCTCTGGGCAACATCATGAGAAATCTGGGTAATATTCAGTGTAGGCGCTGTCTATAATATTCATTTGGGCCATTTGTGTTGTCAGTGGAACTGAAGGTGTTGAACTGTCTAGGGAACCATTCTGTTTTGGCTGATATGGGCGTGGCTGGGTCTTACCAGTAGCCAAATTGTGCTTTAAGACAGGGCAATCTTTAACGAAGTGTCCCATCTTTTTGCAATAATTACAAGTGCTTTTTATATTTGTCTGGCTACTTGGTGTCTGTTGACGCTGGTGTGCAGTTTGGGCTACTAATGCTTTCATCTTTGTGTCTTTCATGCGTTTCTTATCATTTTCTTCTTCATCCCTAATGCGATTCTGGTGCTATTGTAGCATTTGTAACACCTGTGGAGGTGTATGTGCTTGCCAGGTACTTTCTACTTTTAGTACTCTGTCCTTAATGGCTCGCAAGGCGTTATCTACTAATTTGGAAACAAACAGATGCGGGTAAGCTTCACTTGTCGGCGTAAGGCCGCTATTTACCGCAAAACACTTTTCAAGTCTAGTGTAATAATCTCCTATGTCTTCACCATGTTTCTGTTTGCAGGAGGAAATGGCATCCCAGTCCTCCTTTTTCACTGTTAGTAACTGTGGTAGCACCTTTAAAATAGTGCCAGGAAGTGCTTTTAGTCTGTCTCCTATACCTTGACCTGCTACTCTAGTATTTTCGTCATTCTGAAGTTCAGTCCATCTAATGTGTTCACCTGCTACTTCCCAATCTTTTTCTCTTAGTTTGTCATATATACCCGATGGCAACAATAATTTCAGAATTGCTGTGATATCAGAAAGAGTATATGTTCCCATCATTAATACATCTCCTAATTCTTTAAAGAATCCAGCAGGATCCTTTGAGTGGGAGGGAACGATCTCTTTCATCCTTAGTAACTCAAGTTTTGTCAAGGGTACATAAATGAAGACGCGTTGTAGCGCTCCATTTGTGTCAGCTCTGGGGTGGACCTCTCTCATGGGGAACTGGCGTGTTTGAGGAAGTCTATTAGTTGATCCACACGTATTATGGGGAGATCTATATCCAGTCACTTTCTGGTATTTCTGTCTAAAATCTATAAATGTGTTGAGAAAAACTGAACTATTGTGGAGGAACATGTTATCAGTGCAGTCAGACAGAAAATCTTCGAGTCTTGGATCATGTTTAAAATGAGTGTCATTGAGTGTGATGAGATGTTGTACCATGTAGAGACTTGCTAATCTTTGATGTGAGCGTGGTAATGCTAGAAAAAGCTGGGCTATCAGATCATTGTCATATATCTTATATTGAGAGACCCATAGGGTCGCAGTTCTGGCTATTTCTTCCTCCTCCGGTGTAAGCGGAGGTTCCTGGTCTAACCAGTATTCTAATGCATTGGATGTATTTTCAAATAACTCATCTGGAGATGACCGTTCTGTCATGTATTCCTATAGGTTCTGAATCGATCCCCCTATTCCTGACCCTATTCTGGTTAAACTAACTATCAAGTTAACTAACAGTCAGCCCATGAGGCAAGAAAAGCCCCCATGATGCAGATACCGTTATCTGACGCAGTCACACTACGGCACAGGAACGTGTTATCTGATTAGGTCATAACGCTTGAGATCTAATTAGACAAGCGACATTCCTCCAGCCCCTGATAAGGCATACGACGTTCTCATAACAAATCAAACCTATGACAACCTGGAAAATCCGTGCGGCCATTGTTTTGATTTCACAGAGAACTTCAGTAAAAGAATGTGCTAACGAGCAAGTCGTATGACATCTTTATTGACGTATCTATGTCCATCCTTACGTCAATCTCGGCACCTTTAAGGTATAAATATTGCCGATCTTGCCCTATGCAAACACACGCGTGGTGACGAGACGGAGCAGCCATACTTGCCGAAGCCAAGAGCAGAGCAGACCCCGCTGGCAGCAGCCCCGCCTTCCTGACGCGCTGAGAGACGCGCTGCTATCTCCTGCCGAGAGACCCAGCACCGGCGCTTTCGGGCAGCCCTCGCAGGCGGCCTGGAATATCGAGAGCAGAGAAAGAGATACCATTCCTCATTTCATCCTAACTTCCAGGTACAGAACTGAATAACCCCTCACAGAGAATTCTTTAGTTATTCACTTGGCAAAAACAAACTTAACTTAAACTGTAACTTTCTATTCCCGCCCACGCATTAGACTTAGGTCAGGTACACGGGGTAGGCGTATTTAGAAACACCAGTTGAGTACGTTTAGTCAAATGTATATGTGTATGTAATATATTTTAATCATTTTAAACATCATATGGCTCAGAAACCATATCAATGTTTTTACAGTATTATTTTATACTATTGCTTTTAATGTATGCACTTTACTTAACTATAAGTATTGCAATAATATCGATCCATTTCTCTTGTACGAGAAAAGAGACTGATCAATAAATAACACCTTTTTATTGAACACGCCCGTCTCTTCCTTTTCTCTACAATCTGATGAGACTAAGAATGCACGTACTGACTGAGTAAAATAATTGCCTTGTGCTCACACGACTCTGGAGATACACTCTTGATTAGGGGAGAGCAAAGTTGTCATGTTCTATGGTTGTCAGAAACTAAATCCCTTCTTGTCTAATCAGGGGAGTTAATTCTTTCCTGAACATTCGAGAAAGTTTCTAGCGAACTCTGAGCTACGCTGGCAAACCCAAAACTTAAGTCTAGTATCGACAGTAGTAGACCTAGTTAACGTCTGGCCTAGGCCTTTACTGCTGTAGGTATTATTCCAATGCGCAGAGCCTATTGGGAAGATAGGAACTACACTACATGGCGCCCAACGCGTTTGGAAAGGGCGATAAAACTAACGTAAGACATTTAGAGTAACTCAGTCGTGCTTTCTCACTCAGACCCCTTTTCCCAAATTCTCCAAAGACGTCTGGAGTGGGTGAAAGGTAATATCCTCCAAAACCTCGCAGGAGGGAACTCCTATGTATGGTTCTTGGTACAGTCAACGTTGAAGGATACACTGTTCCGAAATATTGTGCATCTAATCTTTGTTCCATTAGAAACCTGATCTGCAAACAAACATAATACCATCCTGTCGGTAAAATGGGAGACAGTGATGAAGAAAGAGAGGCAGTTAGATTAGCAGCTGAAATAGCAGCAGCAGATACTGCACTAAAGGATGCAGACGCGGATATAATACTCATTCCGGTCAGCAAAAGGAGATCTATAACCTTAAAACTTATAGAAAATGGACTGACACCTAGAGGTGGCACAGTCATATTCGTAATTGAGGCACACGAATATCGGCAGACAGAGGTATACTATACATGGATACATTTTCCAGCAGCAAATGCTGTAACAAAGTACTTCCACTATTACAAAATAGAGGTACCACCTGACATTTACACTCCTTTCGAGGAGGTGGAAGTACCACTCAAATTCCAAGAGCATTTGCTCTTATTTGATGGCGCCCTAATACATAACAATCACATTACAAGGCTCGGTCCTTTAGGTAGACCAGGAGCAACGTGGCCGGTCTTAGCCGGATACACACCACACCCAGACATCGAAGGGATGTCTACTGGAGAGCTGTTAATACAGCTAAAACAATTACTAAAAATTCATAGACAATTAGTCCAGTATGTAATGCGGACTTCAACAATTCAGCCAGCGATTAAACTTCCACAGCTGACCCCTCACCAGGGGAACACAAATAAAATTACACCACAGAACATCCAATCCTGCCTAGGTAAAGTTCCGGCTAAACGGGAACAGATACCATTCTGGTTGGCACAGAAAATCACCCAAATAGAGGCGGTGTTTCCTGACACCACCCCGCTAGAAAAACACAGGATTCTGACTATATGTCTCCCAATGGGAATCGCACCACACATAGAGGACTGTGACACTTGGGGCACAGTCTTTGGTTCAATCTACACAAAAACGCACGGTGTTCCATCCATTTCGGTAATACCAGATGTGCTAAAACAAATTCAAGATGAATACGGTCCAGAACCAGCTTTAACTCTTGGTATGAAATTACTGAAAGACTTCAAGCAGGTCTCGGCTATATTATTAGCCAATATAAAAGGTGAAGCAGCAAACGTGGCGATCCGCCAAAGGTTAAAAGAGACAGATATAGCAGACCAACCAGCTGAAATTGCCAGAATCATAGAAAAATCCTATGAGGAACTAGGTAGAGATAGTTTAGGGGGAATACCAGTAAAACTGCAACTGACTGAAAGTCCAGAAAAAATATTTTTTAATAATTTTCCAAAAAAGAACTGGGATGGAAACAAACAATCCAATCCAAAAGAAAAGAAATTCCAGTCCCGAGGAAGGTCTCCTAGGCGAAGGGAGAAATCTCCGAACCAGAGACACAGGTCACCCCAGAGTGACCCCTCTGGGAAAAGATATAACCTTAGAAATAGGGATAATATTAAAAAACCTGATAGATATCAAGACATTGAAACACGTCCCTCTCAATCTTTTCAGAATTCCTCGCAGAAATCGGAAAGAAGAGGACGATCAGAACAAAGAGAAGAGCACGCCAAGTCCAAAGACAAGGAACCTGCTCAGCTAAAAAAGAAATTACAATTTCCAAAAAAGAAGGTAGCCAGTATCAAGGTAGTTAACAATGCCGAGAATACTGAGGACACAACTGAAAAACGGAGAGTGGGCTCAGACAATGCTAGACAGCGCAGCAGAAGTGAGCATAGCTCGCAAAGTCCTTATGAATCATCTGGAGACAGTGGACACGAATGAATATCTTCAAGTGGAAACTGCAGACACCAGAGTTAGCAAACCCCACAAGATATACGAGATAACATTACGTATAGAGGGAGATAAGACTAGGAAAATAAGGGGACTATTTTGGGATAATCTCTCTAAGGGCTATGATATCCTTCTAGCTGAAAAAGACTGGCCACCAGAGTTTGTTAGGGAGTGCCCTCATGGCGAAGAAATAATTATGCCTGCCTTCTCGAATCAAATCCCGATTCATAAAAAATATACACTTGCCAGAAAGTGGGCAGTGGCTCTAGCACCTGCTTTATATAAAAATCATGTAGGATGGGATGAGGACTCCCCTCCTCACAAAATCCAGTTAAAATCACAACCTACTGCACAAAGGCAGTACCCAATTAAGCAAGAAGCTAAAAAACAGGTAAATGAAATACTAGATCAGCTAGAATACCAGGGGGTGATTGAAACTTGCACCTCACAAATGAACAACCCTTTGTTTCCGGTCTCCAAACCAGACAATTCATATCGTCTAGTTTTGGATTACCGACACCTTAACACATGTTGCAAAACCTTTGCAGTGCAAAACTCACACAGTGCTGCACTAATGAATAACATAGTGCGCAAAAAATACAAAACAACCTTGGACATCTCCAATGGATTCTTTTGTCAAAACATAGCACCAGAGAGCAGATATTTAACTGCATTCTCTGTAAATGGCACTCAAAAACAATTCTGTCGGTTAGCCCAGGGGTACAAGAACAGCCCGGGAGTATTCTCAGCGAGAGTAACAGAATTACTACAAATATATGATGATGAAGCATTATCTTATGTCGATGACATTTACTTAACAGATGATGACTTGGAGACTCACTTGAAAAGAGTGAACACCATAATACTTGGGTTCGCTGCAGAGGGTTACAAATTCAACTTTAAAAAATCCAGAATTGCCCATCTGACAGTCCTATTCTTAGGATATGAAGTATCAAGTATAGCCTGGCTGACAATTTTCTAAAACTAGAAGAAGTAAAAAATCTAAAGTATGAAAAGACGTATCCTCTGCCAATCGACATTCTGCCTCTACGACATTACGCCTGTGTAATCTATACAGACGGACATGCTCAACCCCCCGTTTGGGGAGAACAAGCATACAACCCCACATGTGAGATTACAAAAGAAGTGTGGCGCGGAGGTAAACTAAAACCTCTATTAACAAAATCACACTCAGTAGAAACTAATTCAGAACAACAAACTGAAATAATAGCATTGAAAATGGCGCTAGATAATGCGGATCGCGAATTCCCGACACTTATAGTGTCAGATTCATATTACTGCGTCAAATCATATAACAGCGATTTGCAGGCATGGATTCAAAACGGTTACAAAGATGACACAGATGCACCAATAAAGCAGAAACTGCTCTGGGAACAAATAGCTCTTTTACAAAAAGAACTACCAAAGACTCACGTGACACACTCACTGAGTCATCAGCGTGATGGCGTTCACGTTGTAGGGAATTCATTGGCTGAAGCAGCCGCAGCGGCAGCCACTAAATCGGCTCCCGTAGTTCGAAAAAAGCGTACATTAAAATACATTGACGGTGAAACAGTGCTGGCGGTGAAAACGTCATCAAAAGGCGACTGCTCAGCGTTACCGATAAACTATCCACTCAATTATACATACATAATCGATGCAAACTCCGTCCCTTTTGCTCGAATCCCTGGAGTGGGGGATAGAGTGATTCCAAACATGGACAGGAGAAACTTGTTAATCGCAGACGCACATATGGGCGAGGGTCTCAGACACCTTAAATTAAAAGATTCTCTGGAAGAATTACAATCACGGTACTGGTGGCCAGGCATGAGCCTGCATCACACCATGTTTGTAAAAAACTGCCCAAACTGCAACAGAGATCGCAGTGGGGAGAGAAACAGTTTAATACCTCGTCGTATCAAGACAGATAATATCACCAGTAAAAAGCAGGGCTTGTGATTAACATATACAGGCTAGTTTCCACTTATAATGTCGATCCTCAGCACTCGGCTGACGTCCGGACTGTTATACAAAGATTTGCGAGTCTAAATGGCATATACGCTAAGAGCATGTTACGTTTGACCATTGTCTTCACTCTAGCCCTCCGGCCGGGGGGGAAACATGGCCAAATGAGCACAGCCCAGCGGGAATCTTCTCACTTCCTTCCTGAGGGTACGGGATGGTGTAAAGAAAAAACCAAGGCAGAAAGCAATCTATAATGGAAAGGATATTAGGTTCGGGAGCTGGGTGGGTCAAACATCTAATAAGTGTCCAACGTAGTCTAAATAACTTGCCAAGAAATTCTCTGAAGGGATTCAGTCCGTACGATTTATTATTTGGAACTAGAATGATTATCTCTGACCTCGACAGTCAGACTTCAGTGGTTAAAGAAAAAAGCTTTGATGTCAAAGACCGTTTGGCTATTTTGCAGGACTTAAACAAAACAAGAAAAGACCTGAGCAACATACAGTTGAAACAACAGCCAACAACCACTGAAGAATCACCACCTGTCCCAGCAAGACCTGTCTGGATTCCAAAAGTCGGGGATCTAGTCAGGGAGAAGATCGCGGTAAAGAAGGAATTTGGGCCTTCTTACAGAAAAGCAGTTCCTGTCTTGTCTGTCAACGGGACAAGATCAGTTGTACTACCGCCACTTGCTGGTAAAAAGGAGAACCGAGTTGTATCCATCGACCTGGTAAAACCACAACATGTGGCCGATAACAAACAGTAGGCCAAGTGGACTCCCAATAAGTAGCAGAACACCAAGGTTTGCTACCAGTACAGAGGTCCTAACGAAGAGGCTCATCACATTCGAAACGCCTACAGAAGAACAACAAGGACTATGCAACAATGCAATAGAACTAAGACCTCTGAAAACCCAAATAAAAACATTTAGCAGAGACACACCAATCTATAATGAAGTACCAAGTGAAAATGCAAGAAACAAAAATCCTGAAGCAATTGGAACAATTGACAGAACTGCATCCGGCTACTTCATAAACTTCGATGATTCCTCTGAAAGCCTCAGTGAATCAAAGACACAGCCATCATCAAAAACCTTTAAAGAAAAAGCTAATGAACTTTTGAACCAACTGAAAGAAACATATCTGATTTCTCCATGGATTGAATTTTGGGTGGGTTTTGGTGCATTTATCCTCATACTTTGGCTCATCATGGTATTAACTTTGGGACGCTTCATTGAGGGAAAATATGCTAAAATGGACACAGCAAGTCAGAACATCAACTTGATCCTCAAACCACACACATCTTCACACGTCGAGAAAAGAGAACTTTCTTCAGCCAACTTCACAGCCAATCCGATACCTGGTGGGGTAGCCTGGGACAACACTGACTATGAAATTTATGGTCCGGTCGAAATCCTGAAATATCCACACCAAATTAAGATCTCCTTGAGTGACTTTGTAAAACCAAACTCATTTGCTGATGATTGGGACTTCGAAAGCATTAATAACATGATGTCTGATTTAGTAATGTCTGCTAAATTTACCAAACATGATTATTTGCAGGGTGCTACAAATTATGACAGTATGTATTGCTATAACCACTATGGTAATCACTTTTTACATAGATCTGCACAACCTAGAAATGTGTTAAATTATAATCAATGGGAACATTGTGCGACACCTCCAAAAGGGAGCTCAAGAACCGTTTACGACAAATATTCATATTTTTCAGGTTTTAACACAAGTAATGCTGAAACATTTTATTTTAAATTATCAAACAAGACAGGGATGAAAACCATGATAACCAACACAAAATTGTTATATTCAGACTCATTTTTTGAACAAATGAATACTTTTGGATTTGATTATTGGGACAAAATTGTTGATTTGAAAAGTGTTTGGGGTACAAAAGAATGGCAAGTACAGGGTTTAGAAGCTTTGTTTAGAGCTTGCATGATCCCAGAACAAATGATATTTTTAAATGACACTGTTCAACAAACCACCTGTCTTGGCCTAGCCAAAATCAAAGATTTAAATAAACCGTCTATTCCAAAGCCAACAATGTTTAGCAATAGCTCTGATACGGATGAAGAGATAGACGTAAACCATATATTAAACCAAAACAGAACACATCCTGATTGGAAATAATGGTTGATCTGGCCCACAGATACAAATAACTGTCAAGACAGATTCCTGAATAAAACACAGGGGTTCAAAATGACCAGGCCAGACCCTAGATATCCCCAAAGACATCACCCAGGGATAATAACAACCTACAGTGTGGGCAAATTATGCCTTCAATGGCTACAAACTTCCACACTGCCTGAAATTAAGCAACACCTAACTTTACTTACTGATGGTGCTGACTTGCGTGATTTCATTTTGGGACCACGCAAACAGCGTCAGAAGCGTTTCATAGCAGCCTCTGTATATGCAGCATACAATGAGGCCTGGAAGGTTAATCAAATTGAAACAGCAGAGAGAATACGGGAAATTGACCGTATTAATTTGGAAAAATCACTTTCTGTAGTGGACAATGGGTTAATGACTCTGTCCTCCAGAATTTTTTCATTGGACAGCATTGTGTCGTCAGCAATCGATATATTATCGCAAGACTTACTGTTATTACAACATGGTCAGTCACAATTGCGTTCTATTGTACAGCTTGGCTGGACGTTACAAAATCTTCATTCAGGCTATGTGCCTTGGCGTTTAATCAACACAACGTCACTGTTCCAAATCTTTAACCTTACTGATAGACAAATCGGTATGGCGCAAAAGGGTGCTGATTATACAATCTTGAGCATTGAAAAACTAGAAAGATTACCAATGACAATGTCAGAACGACCTGTCAGTGAATGGATAATACACGGAATCATAAATATTCCAATCTCAACCTTCAGGTTTCAATACTGCCAAAAATATATACAGGCTGGCATGTACGAGAGATTGGGAAAGGGGTACCTTAAAACAACTTGGAACCTGCCCTATTCACATGCATGTGTCAGTAATAAAGGACAGAAAGTGTTTCTTAGTGGCAACAATTGTGCTATGTCACTAAGCGGCACGCTTCTGTGTAACGGAATTAGTTTGCATGGAGCCTGTGAAGGGAATTCATACAACCTTTCATGTCACCAGCAAGGCGCACCTGCAACTGAAATAGAACCATTCTTTCAAAGACTCTATAATGGGAGTTACATTCTTATTGTAGACCGCAGATGTTGTAGTCTTACGCCCGGGACTCCTTATCTAGTAACTACGACTGCGAAGGTCAAGTGCTGTGGACGTTCTTTGTTCCCCAGCTCCTTTCCAGACAGGGAGGCAAGGGCATGGCCCAATTTGAAAATTACTTCTATTCGAATAGATACTTTAAGCAGAATGAAAACAGTGCTTCTTCAGACGCCTACAAGGCTCACGTCATCAAAAGAAACGTATGATCTACAAGTCGCAAGGACGACTGCAGAGATACATACATTATTATCAACTAATTCACCCGTACATTTCGCGGAAATCCTGAGCGAAATCTTAAATATTTCTGATACCACTGGGGTCTCAAAGGTATTTAAGACAGTATTTTCGATGGCATTAACACCATTCAAAGCCATACTGGGTATTTTTCCAGATTTCGTCCATTCGATTTTTGGCGGACTTCCCCTGATCCTGGGACTAATTGCAGGAATCCTATTTTTAGTCCTTATTTTTCGTTATGGCAACCCATGTCACAGATCAAACTCTCGCGACAATGGAAGATACAATCCTAGCCATTGGATACCGGGACCGGATATCAAAAATCCTGGGACTCTCCCGGCTTAGAGACCTGAACATGACTTGGTTTCTATCATTTCGACCAATGTGGCAAAGGTGTGTTTTACCTGTATTAAGGTGTCTGCTATGCGGAGAAGAATGCGTGTTAGACACCTGTCTGACGCTACAATCGGATGCGCCAGTGGATGCAGATACATTGTTGGTTCCTACCAAGGTTCACGCTTTGTGCTGCCCTCAAAGGCTGCCAATCCTGATGACGGCATTCGTGGAGTCTTCACCACTACGATTGAAGAGTAGTGAAGTTCAAGATGAAAGCAGCATCGATCAGGTACGACCTTCTGTCAGCAATGCGAATCAGAATGTCAATGGAGACAACCATGCGCACGAATGCATGGTTACACCTATTTCCGACTTAGTGGAACTTTCCCATGAAGCTGTTGACAGTTTTTTCGAAAGCCTTAATGATATGATGTTCTCTCCAGAACAGAAATAGAGACTTTTGAGTAAGCTCGCACACGGCGTTCCCTGAATTCGGCCTTCAACTTTGAAATTAAAGTCACATGAACAATTTTTCCCACCAGTTCACGGACAACAATTTTTTTAGCAGCCCCAAATTAATTTATACAAAAATTTCAGGACACTTATCTTCTGCTTAAAGTAAGAAACTATTCCTAGAGAACTAAGATTTCTATTGGTATGTTCACAAATATTTTATTATGTGATGAAATGGTCTCGAACTTTCTTTCTGTATAGCCGTATTATAGCCGTATTAAGAGCCATTTCATGTGTATTTCTCATATACCATATAAGCAATAATGTATACAAATGCGTGTTTACTTTGGCATTTAATTCATAGCTTGAGTGCATACGATGCATATGACTGCAATTTTTCAGTATATTTGAACGTTTCCAAATGCATTTATGTATTTTGGGGTGGTAAGGTATACACTATACTCTATAGTATGTTGTACTATGTTATACTATGCATAGATTAGTAAATATGACCATAGTTAGCGTGGAGTGGGTGTCATGTATTCCTATAGGTTCTGAATCGATCCCCCTATTCCTGACCCTATTCTGGTTAAACTAACTATCAAGTTAACTAACAGTCAGCCCATGAGGCAAGAAAAGCCCCCATGATGCAGATACCGTTATCTGACGCAGTCACACTACGGCACAGGAACGTGTTATCTGATTAGGTCATAACGCTTGAGATCTAATTAGACAAGCGACATTCCTCCAGCCCCTGATAAGGCATACGACGTTCTCATAACAAATCAAACCTATGACAACCTGGAAAATCCGTGCGGCCATTGTTTTGATTTCACAGAGAACTTCAGTAAAAGAATGTGCTAACGAGCAAGTCGTATGACATCTTTATTGACGTATCTATGTCCATCCTTACGTCAATCTCGGCACCTTTAAGGTATAAATATTGCCGATCTTGCCCTATGCAAACACACGCGTGGTGACGAGACGGAGCAGCCATACTTGCCGAAGCCAAGAGCAGAGCAGACCCCGCTGGCAGCAGCCCCGCCTTCCTGACGCGCTGAGAGACGCGCTGCTATCTCCTGCCGAGAGACCCAGCACCGGCGCTTTCGGGCAGCCCTCGCAGGCGGCCTGGAATATCGAGACCAGAGAGAGAGATACCATTCCTCATTTCATCCTAACTTCCAGGTACAGAACTGAATAACCCCTCACAGAGAATTCTTTAGTTATTCACTTGGCAAAAACAAACTTAACTTAAACTGTAACTTTCTATTCCCGCCCACGCATTAGACTTAGGTCCGGTACACGGGGTAGGCGTATTTAGAAACACCAGTTGAGTACGTTTAGTCAAATTTATATGTGTATGTAATATATTTTAATCATTTTAAACATCATATGGCTCAGAAACCATATCAATGTTTTTACAGTATTATTTTATACTCAATCAATCAATCAATCAGTGACACTTGTAAAGCGCGCTACATACCCGTAGGGTCTCAAGGCGCTGGGGGGGGGGTGCCGCTACTGCTCGAACAGCCAGGTCTTCAGCTTCTTCCTGAAGGAGAGGTGGTCTTGGGTCAGGCGCAGGTCGGTCGGGAGGGAGTTCCAGGTCTTGGCGGCCAGGTAGGAGAAGGACCTTCCTCCTGTAGTCGTTTTTCGGATGCGGGGGACGGCGGCGAGGGCGTGGTTGGCTGATCGGAGGTGGCGTTTGGGAGCGTAGAAGTTGACTCGGCTGTTGAGGTAGCTCGGGCCTTGGTCGTGTAGGGCTTTGTGTGCGTGGGTGAGGAGGTGGAAGGTGATTCTTTTGTTGACGGGGAGCCAGTGAAGGTCTCTCAGATGTCCGGAGATGTGGCTGGTTCGCGGGATGTCGAGGATGAGTCTGGCTGAGGCGTTCTGGATCCGCTGGAGTCTCTTCTGGAGCTTGGCGGTGGTACCGGCGTAGAGGGCGTTGCCGTAGTCCAGTCGGCTGGTGACGAGGGCCTGGGTGACGGTCTTCCTGGTCTCGGTGGGGATCCACCAGAAGATCTTCCGTAGCATGCGTAGGATGTTGAAGCACGCCGAGGAGACGTTGTTGACTTGCCTGGTCATGGAGAGGGAGGAGTCCAGGATGAAGCCCAGGTTGCGTGCATGGTCTGTCGGTTTGGGTGCGGTGCCCAGGGCGGGAGGCCACCAGGAGTCGTCCCAGGCGGAGGGTGAGGAGCCCAGGATGAGGACCTCCGTCTTGTCCGAGTTCAGTTTCAGGTGGCTGGTCGTCATCCACTCGGCTACCTCTTTCATCCCTTCGTGCAGGTTGGCTCTGGCGGCGGCGGGGTCGTTGGTCAGGGAGAGGATCAGCTGGGTGTCGTCGGCGTAGGAGATTATGCTGAGGTTGTGTTTGCGTACGATGGCCGCGAGGGGGCTCATGTAGACGTTGAAGAGGGTGGGGCTCAGAGATGATCCTTGGGGGACGCCGCAGATGACTTTGGAGGTCTCTGACTTGTACGGTGGTAGGCGGACTCTCTGTGTTCTTCCGTCGAGGAAGGAGATGATCCATTCCAGCGCCTTGTCCTGGATTCCGATGTTGCTGAGGCGCCGTACTAGGGTGCGGTGGCAGACCGTGTCGAATGCCGCGGAGAGGTCTAGGAGGATGCGGGCCGCTGTTTCTCCATTGTCCATCAGGGCTCGGATGTCATCGGTGGCGGCGATGAGGGCGGTCTCGGTGCTGTGGTTGGCTCGGAAGCCGGACTGTGAGGGGTCGAGGGATCCGTTCGTCTCGAGGAAGGCGGCCATCTGCTTGTTGACGGTCTTCTCGATGACTTTGGCTGGAAACGGGAGGAGCGAGATGGGGCGGTAATTCTTGAGGTCGGTGGGGTCCGCTGTTGGTTTCTTGAGTAGAGCGCTGAGTTCGGCGTGTTTCCAGCTCTCAGGGAAGATGGTGGTGTCGAAGGATGTGTTGATGATGTCTCGCAGGTGGGGTGCGATGACAGCGTCGGCCTTGTTGAAGACGTGGTGAGGGCAGGGGTCGGTTGGTGATCCGGAGTGGATGGAGTTCATCGTGCGGATGGTGTCTTCGGTGCTGATCGGGGTCCAGGCGTGGAGGGTGGTGGTGGGGGGTGGTTGCTCGGTCATGGTGTGCGTTGGTTGGTTTGTTGAAGCTGTTGTGTATGTCCGCGATCTTGTTGTGGAAGTATGAAGCGAGGGAGTTGCAGAGGTCTTGCGATGGGGTGATGTCGTTGTTTCCTGCGCTGGGGTTGGAGAGCTCTTTCACGATGTTGAAGAGTTCCTTGCAGTTGTGTGCGTTGTTGTCCAGCCGGTCCTTGAATGCTGTTTTCTTGGCGGCGCGGATCAGCTGGTGGTGTTTCCGGGTGGCAAGTTTGAAGGAGGTCCTGTTGTCCGGTGTCGGTTCCCTTCTCCAGACTTTCTCGAGAGCTACTATTGCTTTTAATGTATGCACTTTACTTAACTATAAGTATTGCAATAATATCGATCCATTTCTCTTGTACGAGAAAAGAGACTGATCAATAAATAACACCTTTTTATTGAACACGCCCGTCTCTTCCTTTTCTCTACAATCTGATGAGACTAAGAATGCACGTACTGACTGAGTAAAATAATTGCCTTGTACTCACACGACTCTGGAGATACACTCTTGATTAGGGGAGAGCAAAGTTGTCATGTTCTATGGTTGTCAGAAACTAAATCCCTTCTTGTCTAATCAGGGGAGTTAATTATTTCCTGAACATTCGAGAAAGTTTCTAGCGAACTCTGAGCTACGCTGGCAAACCCAAAACTTAAGTCTAGTATCGACAGTAGTAGACCTAGTTAACGTCTGGCCTAGGCCTTTACTGCTGTAGGTATTATTCCAATGCGCAGAGCCTATTGGGAAGATAGGAACTACACTACAGTTCAGAGTGACCTTGGAGGAATGTAGACGGGGGTGTTCGTGAATTAGGGGCGGAAGAACAAACGGGTAGGACTTTTTCAGTAGATTCAGTAATTTCCTCCTCAAGTTTCTTATTCTCTTCATTTGTTTGCAAGTTTTGCAGAATACGGGTCACATTACGGGTGAACCTGTCTAGTGCATCATTTATAAGTTCTAGACTAGTGTGGTCGGATGCGGAATCTAATAAGTCTAAAAGTGAAACTGGTACATTTCTTTCCTCTGCTTGTATGTGTTTTATGAAACAGCAAAGGAGGAACCTATACATGTGCATTTTTACAGGGTGTGATCTTCTTGTAGTCATAGCGTTAATGGCTCGTGAGTTCTCTCCAGTACGAAGAAACTCAGAGGCCGCTTGAAGAAACGTGTCAATTGCTGGTAGATGTCTTATTTCTTCCCAGGAGTCTTGAAGTATTTTACTTATTCGGCTCGCCTCCCCTGTGTTGCTCGGAGTCGGGTTAACTACTTCTTTCCCTATTTCTTGTAACTGTTCTTTCTTGGCCTGCTCTGACATTCTCTTACCCTTTTCAACTTAATGCAATTCCTTCTGTTGCCTCCTATGGGCTTCTTTTCTCCATAATTCTACTGAGTCACTCTGTGACTGGCGGACTCTCTTTTTCTTCCATAACTGTTCCTCTAATTTCATAATACACTCCGTATCAAAACTACCATTTTCAGGCCATCTATATCTGAGTTCTAGGTCTTTAGTATATTCTACCCATAGATCACAATAAATAAGTGCACTGACACCATGTTTTGCATTCATGAAGTGTCCTGGAGTATCCCGAGGAGGAATTTCCTTCTCAAGAATACTCCTTTTGGTTGCCATCTTACGTATTTTCGAGAAAATAGGCATGATGGCAAGACTTTCAAAGATTTTAGAAGTGAAAAAAACACAAACAGAACAAATATCTTTACCGTACCCACGAAAGAGGTGAGTCCGTCTTTTATACTAGTTTAGTAGTCCTCACAAAATAAGTGAGAAACCCACAAAAAACATGTATCTTTACCGTGCCCACAAGGTAGTGAGTCCGTCTTTTATACTAGTTTTAGTAGTGCTCACCAAAGATAGGTGAGAAACCAACAAAACGCGTATCTTTACCGCCCCCACAAAAGCTGTGGGTTCGTTTTTATACTTTTCAGCAGTACTCACCGAAAAATAACTGGAAGGCCTCTTGAAGATTTTGGGAAAACGCGGCGCGCAGTTTCAAGGTGGGATTTGTAGAACCTCGGACTCGTCTGCTTCGCAGGTTGGGCTTTGGTTCAGGACGTTCCGCTATTTCCTCACCGCCTCATGTGGATGCTGGGCCGCAGTCGGTCCCCCTCTTCGCCTCGAGGGAGTTAGCGGGAATTCCCCGTGTTGTGCACTTTTGAAGTCCGTCAACGGTCAGGAGGGGACAGTACCGGGTCCAATATCGCCGGCGCGTGGGGGAAAGGGAATGTCCCTGTTCCGGGCGCCAAATAATGTGGTAAATTAAATTTACTTATTACCTCATTTCTGAATTTCTATGCTTAATAAATCATAATTTCTTGTCAATGCAAAGCGAGGAGTCCGTGGTGCTCAAATGAAGGAGGAGAAGACCAATAACTCGAGTTAAGGGGAGCGCTTCCAGCACCAAGCGGGCACAGGAGCAATCTCTCAAGTCCCTCTCTTGAAGTGGGGGTGTCTTTATTTTCAACAGCAGAATATTTACACAGTCTTGGTCATGAGGCAAAATAGAGGAACAAACAGGTCGTGGCAGATAGAGGAACAAAGATCAGCAAGAGGAGCAGAGTGTGAAGAAATGGGGGCGTGTCTTAGGCTTCGTGAGGGGACTTGCGATGTGAAATAGTCTGACAGTTGGAAGAGGGAGGCTTCCTCATTTGGGGGTTTGTGCTCGTGCTTCATGTCAGAAACATGAACCATCTCTGCGGGGGGCAGGAACTCATGTACTGGTTTCCCGGACTTGGCAGAAACCACAGAGACAGATGGTGAAAATGAGGAAGGCCAGGTGCAGGGGTGTCGTGCTCGTGCTCTGGGTCTTGGGACACCAAAGGGTGAATTAAAAACAAAATGGTGCCGGCTTTTAATGTGGGCAATTATTAATCGCGCAAAGGGGCATAATTAGATCGCGTAGAGGGCAGCGTAGGGGCATAATTATAGATTTTATTTCCACAATCCACTCGGCTACTTCTTTCATCCCTTCGTGTAGGTTGGTTTTGGTGGTGTTTGGGTCTTTGGTGAGGGAGAGGATCAACTGGGTGTCGTCTGCGTAGGAGATGATGTTGAGGTTGTGTTGGCGCGCGATGGATGCGAGGGGACTCATGTATACGTTGAAGACGGTGGGACTGAGTGAAGATCCTTGTGGAACGCCGCAGATGACTTCGGTGGCCTCTGATCTAAAAGGGGGAAGGCGGACTCTCTGGGTTCTTCCGGCAAGGAACGAGATGATCCAGTCCAGTGCTTTTCCTTGTATTCCTACGTTGCTGAGGCGTTGTATAAGGGTGCTGTGACAGACTGTGTCGAAGGCTGCTGAGAGGTCAAGTAGGATGAGGGCAGCTGTTTCTCCGTTGTCCAGTAGAGTTCAAATGTCGTCTGTTGCTGCGATGAGGGCGGTCTCGGTGCTGTGTTTGGCTCGGAAGCCGGACTGTGATGGGTCGAGGGATTTGTTGGATTCGAGGAAGGCGGCGAGCTGACTGTTGACGGCTTTCTCAATGACTTTGGCAGGGAATGGGAGGAGCGAGATGGGGCGGTAGTTCTTATGTTCAGTGGGGTCTGCTGTGGGTTTCTTCAGGAGGGCGCTGAGTTTGGCATGTTTCCAGCTTTCCGGGAAGGTAGCGGAGTTGAGGGAGCAGTTGATGACGTCTCGGAGATGGGGTGCGATAATGGAGTCTGCTTTGTTGAAAATATGGTGGGGACAAGGGTCGGTAGGCGATCCAGAATGGATGGAGTTCATCAGGCAGACGGTGTCTTCAGTGGTGATTGAGTTCCAGGCGCAAAGGTTGTTGGGGGGGAGTTTTAGTTCGGAGGTGGGTGGGGTGGACTGGTCTCCGGACTGGTTTTCAAAGCTGTTATGTATGTCAGCGATTTTGTTGTGTAAAAATGAGGCTAGGGAATCGCAGAGGTCTTGGGAGGGAGTGATGTCGTTGGTGCCGGCGGTGGGGTTGGTAAATTCTTTGACGATGTTGTGATGGAGCAAGGATTCGCATATTACGCGACTTGCTTGGATTCATGAACCTCGAATAACGTATAACAATATAATTCAACCTGTTGTCTTACTAATTTCCCTTTATTCTGACATTTGGGGTGTCCTAGTGACGCTTGCGTATGTGTTTACTAACTCAATAACGTTTGTGTCTAAAAATGGCCACTGCTTGGCGGGTTTCTTCCTGCGCATGCGTTAGTCACACTCACGTGACGTGACGTACTTGCAGTTCTGGTGGGAAACTTTGCGCTTGCGCACTTGCTTTTAAGATGGCTGTCTGTGTCCTCACATGGTGAAGCTTGCGCAAATGTTTTATGTTGTTGTCCGTTTGCACTAAAACAGTCACGCATTAGTATATTATAAGTAAAGGGGTATAGAGTAGCTGTTCATGGTATACAGTGTATTCATTTATTTTCTGTTTTAATTTGTTTTCGCTTACTTTTCATGTACCGGTTTCTTGAGGGTTTGGGAGGGTTTGCGAGACACGCAGGAATCCATATTGAAGTACACTACTGCGCATGACCGTCTTCTGCCGGTGACATTGAATGGGTGCCAACCAGAGGTCGCGGCCAAAACGTGCCTGGGAAGATGCACCTTCACCCAGCCGAAGCGGCTAACTGTTCTGCAATAGATGTTTTCTTTGTATTCTGTAGAGTATCTCATGGGAACCCCAAATTTGCTAGGCAGTCCCAGAAAATGCAAATGTAGGCTTGTGGAGAGTTAATGTGATTGGTGTGTTGACCTATCCTACTTGGGGACCAATCGAAATTGGGGATTCTGACACTTGCAACATTTGGGGGGTGGTACACTGACCCAAAAACAGTATAATTAGCCTAGGTTTAGCTAGAGAAATTGTCCGACTTGTCCGAATAGCTGACCTGTCACTGACCCAACGCACTCAATAGGTGACTTGATACAGAGCGCTGCGGAGCACTCTGTCCGAAATATCCATAGACTCAAGAGGTTTTACTAAACCTTAAGTGCTGGCGGAGCACTTTGCTGGGGAGTTCGATAACCCAATCGGGGTTCGGGCCGATAGCTGCAGAGAGGGTGGAGCGCAGGCGTTGCTTCCAAACTGCGGGTGCTGGTCGTGCCTTGGTGGTCCTGTCCTGATCCTAATCTGGGTTTCCTGTCCTGTCCTGGGGTGTCCATTCTGCACCTGCTGTCCCATTGATGACTGTCCTTCCTTGGGGTTTTTCCTGTCCTTGACTGATCTGTGGCCAGGGTTGGTCTTCACACCATTCTAGGTAAATATATAGTACATATATAGTACTGAAACTCTATACTGCACCTTCTATTTTTCTGTCTTTTGCTTTAATAAAGACACACCTTTGCGCATAATTGATTTTCCATGCTTTCGCAAAGCTACTGAATGAAAAACTCATACCTTATTGCTGTTTTTAGCATGTTCCTATGTTACCCTTCCTTTAAGTACAACTCTTCATACCGTTTATGAAATATAGATGTGGTTTATAATCTTCCCTTTTTCGAGTTGATTGAAGTAAGGTTCCTAGAACTATAGCGTGTTCCATTTCTCTGCCCTTCCTATAGATGTATAGGATTTTTCCCAAACTCTTATTCAACTTTGAAGTATTTTTCCCGTAGTGAAAATTCTAGTTTGAGTCTAAGATATGCCCCATCTATAGTTATTTAATCTTACATTTCAATCTCTGCAAGTTTGATTAGTATGTTTTCGTGTTCTTATCTTTCATTACTCATAAATGGTTGCCCTGATATATTTTCTATATGGATATGTGCTCTTTGTTATCTTGATTATTGATTGCTTATTAGTTATAAACTGTATGCTTTCTGAATCTGAATTTTAGATAAAACCTTTAAAACTTCCTGAGTTTGTGGTCATTTACGAATACAAAGAAAGATAAATGTTGGTTTTTTGGTTGTCTGCCTTTCTTTCACAGCTAGCTCCCTGATTCATTGTGGTCATAGGGACTCGTAACGGTGGATTGGTAAGTCGGGTACAGGTAGAAATAAATAGGAAGGAACCAGGGTTACTGGTAGTAGAGTGTAAGGTCACCCGATAAATGTATATGATAAATTGAGAAGTAGATGGGCCCGGTACGTGTATGGTGAAATTATTGGCCGGGTGACCGGCGCGCTCTATCAGTAATTTTCTGGTAGCAGAGCTATGGTTAGGGACTAGTTAAAGTTAGGTAGGACTAGTTAAGGTAGCTAGGTAGGTCGGATGCTGCTATAAAAGATTTTGCTGCTAAATTGTGAATATTTTTACTTCTGAAATTGATCGATCACGTGAAATGTTTTTTTCTTGCTTTGAAAAATTATGAAATGTTTTAAATAGTTTTTTCTGCTGATATACTGATACATGTATTAACCCACTCGTTAGTAATTTTTTAATGTTTGTCTGGAATCCCCGGGGAATTGTATAGCGGGTGGTGAGGAGAATCCACGCCGTAGTGAGGTCACTTACTCTAGGAAAATTAGTGCAGGTTAGGCAGAACTGGAAGCACTAATTAGGGTTTTTTCTGAATATATGCTTGAATAAATGATAGCAACGAGTTCGCTGGCAAAACTTCTATTGTGACATAACCTAGTAATGGTCACACCGGAAGGAGTAGCAGGTTCGTCGGAGCTTGGGTGATAGCAAAGGGGTTCGCTAGTGAAACTTTGGACTTAGTATATATCCCGAAAAGAAGTGGATGAGTCAAAAGGAGTAGCAGGTTCTCTAATGCTTGAGTGAAGGGTAGGCGGAAGAGATCTATCCGTAGCGCATGAAAAGTAGACAGAAGAGGTTTACTTGCAGTAAAACGTATCTTTTCTTTCTAGACACTCGAGTACAGTGGCGAATGAGTTTTCGTTGTTAAATAACTAAAGCAGTTGCACTTTAAAAGAGAAATCAAGTTTCCGTTACCTTGTAAAGGAGGGAGTCAGTTGCGGAGCTGCTCTGACGTCACTCTGTGCTGCGCTGGTATTGGTCGAAACAGCGGGTGTGTAGCGGAGCTGAAATTGTAAAGGAGGGGTGAGTGCCGAAGCATGAGAACCTGTCTCGCGAAAGGCCGCGCACCCATTGGTCGAGATTATTTGAACCCGTGCACTTGATTGGTTGCACGAAAATAAAAGGCGCATTTAGATTGGGAGTGATTTGTAAACAAAGTCACTCGCAGAAATCGTATGTGGCACACGTATAGACCGAATACTAGACCTGATCCACGACATTTAGGGTTTGAAAACGATCAGTGGAAAGGGCATAACACTAGCATTATGTACGGGAACAAGAGAAAATTGTCCTTTGTAAATAAGGTGAAGAATTATTTCAAAAAGGACAAACCTATCAAAACTAGAGAAGGTGTTGTCATACCGCCACCTAATACCCCTGCATCGTTCATGATGTTTGATAAAGGGTACCATTCGTGTGTGTGGTTGGAAAATTGGGCGGAGTACACCAAGGATGAGGGAGTTTTGGCTTTTCCGTTAGAAGGTACATTTAATGGAAGGATTTTATTTAATTTGAGAACCCGAATGAATGATTTACATCCCAGACCTAGATTAACGCAGTACGAAGCATTAGAGGAATGGGAGATAGAGGCTTTTGAGAGAGACAAGCCCCGATTGGACAAGGGGTTAACAAAATTTTATCCGAAATTAAAACAAGAAACCCGAGATAAAAAGATGAAACAGTGGAGACAGAATATAATTGTGGAAGGATTGTTTCCAATGATGGCAATGGGTGGGCCAGCGGGAGAGAAAAAGACAGAAAAGTGCAAACATTGGGTGCCCCCTGGGGAGTCGGATGATGAATTATTAGATGACATGTTTATGAAAAGTCCACCTCCTTATAATGAAGGTCCCAGGTCGTCTAGTGTAGAGGATACTTCCCAACGACCCCCGTGTCAGGAAGGGAATAGATCTGTAAACCCAAGAGATTGCTGTCAAATACCTTCCTATAGCGAGGGCCTAGGACTCATAGGTGCCGGAGACACCTGTCTAAGACCACCATTTAGTGGAGAATCAAGATATTCAGGTGAAAGAGATTTTGGTTCAAGACCTCCTTATGAGGGAGGACCGAGAGCCTTAAACACAGGAAGCTGTTTCCCAAAACCTAATTATGGTGAAGGACCAAGTATGACGCATCCAACTGCCCCAACATTAACTCCGCAAATGGTACCTGAAATAAGCCTGGAAAGAATGTTGCAGGAAAAGGAGCGAGAGGCTCTAGCCAAACAAAGAACCGAAATAATTCAGAAACTCTCCCAGTTAAATACAAGCCCCGAAGCCTTGACAATCCCAGTAACTATTGGACCTGTTGTTCCTTTGTATGGGGATAGACAAGTGAGTCCACACGCCCCAATTATTTCCCCGACTATAGTACAGCCCCGAAGAGAGCCCTTAATTGTAGATGATCAGACAAGTAAGTGTGAATCTGAAGCTTCTTTAATGGATTTGCCGATTAGGAACTCAGGAAGGAGTTTGCAGAAGAGACATAATCCTTTCAATACGAGAGAGATTCAAATGGAATCAACTTCAGGTACCAAGAGTGTCACCTTAGTGACTCCTGAAGAGATTGAGAGGTGGAGTCGAGAATTAGAGAGACAGACTCCTCAGTCAAAACCTTTAGACATCTACAAGCTGAGGATAGAAATAGAAGAATTGATGGCAGGAAATGTGGGGTTAGACAGATTAAATACCTATTCCGAGGAAGAGGTTCTATTTATCTGTAAGAGACTTACCCGTGATACCCGAGTGTTCCATGAGAAATTAACAGATACTGCAGCTAGTATGGGAATAGATATTTCAAAATCAAAGTCATTACAAAAACCCTACAGAGCAGAATTCTCAGACAAGGATCTGGAGAATATGAATGTGTCAGGAAAGAAGGTTCAGATCAAAGAATTGTTGACCGTGTTGCAAAAATGGGGAGATGTAGACAAATGGAAAGCCAGGTGGGCAAAGAAGAAAGATGAGGCCAGATCTAAACAGACGTCTTCTGAGTTCGTTCTAAAGGAAGCTGACAAACCAGAGCAGTTATACCCTATGCGTGAAGTGCCAGGGGGAAAATACGTGCACGTTCCATGGTCCAGACAGGATATTGTGTCCTTTACCAATGACTTTCCAAAATTACGAGAAAAGCCTGTGGACTGGTACAGGCAGGTGGAAAGGTTTGTAAAGGTGCAAAAATGCCTATGGAAAGACCTGGATGGGTTTTTCGACATAGTGGTTCCTGCGGATTTATGGACCGAATGTAAAATTGCCGTTGATTGGCCTAATAAAGAATACACGAGGGACCCTGCCACAGGAGCTCCCTCTGATGAGGTGATGAGAAAATACGACCAGGTCATGTTACAACTAAAGAAAAAGGTGCCTGCAAAGGAAACTGATTGGACCAAGATAGATAGAACAACGAAGGAAAGGGATGAGACTGTGCACTCCTTCTATGAAAGACTGTTACAGGCGTTTAAAACGTACAGCGGTATAGATAACATCGAGATGAAGGATATGACCCATTTTATTTACAGGTTTGTAAACGGTTTAAGACCCGAAATTTGTCAGTGGATCAAAGACAATAAAATCTGTTGGCAGTCTAAGAAGATAGATGAAGTCTTGCGATACGCAAAGTATTGCGAGGACGAGATGGCAGACAAGCGAAAGGCTCTGAAGGAAAAGGTTATGTGGGCACAAGTAAAACTAGCGGAACAACAGGAAAAACAATTAGGTAAAATGAATAAAATTTCCCAACATCAAGGTTCTGGGGGTGGAGGGAAGCCCAGAGTAAAAATGAGTCGAGAGGAAGCCAAAAAGAAATTTCCCTGTCACCAGTGCGGAGAGATAGGGCACTGGAGAGACGAGTGTCCATATGCACAGCATAATAACCCTCAAAACCCTGATTTAAATCCACAGACGCAGAATGAAAGGCCAAGAAAGACCCAGCAACAGGTAAAGGCAAGTCAGTTGCCCCGTGCACCTAAACCGAATTATAAGGGAAAAACACCGCAGGGTGATGACATAGAGATCTGGGGAGGAAACGAGGATAGAAATGCAGCAACTTCGCAATTTCTGTTGAATGACACTTTTCTCTGTGATGAACCTTACTGACGAGGCCTGAGAGGGGAGGACGAGGAGTGCGTACTTGGCGCCTCCTTGCCGGTAGACCAGTCAGGACCATACATTGAAGGAAAGGTTGAAGGCAATGATGTCACCTTTCTATTGGACACTGGTGCTACCCGTTCTACTGTGAGAACAGCAGACGTTCCAAACCTACCCCTCTCAGGAGAAGCAATCCAAGTAGTGGGTGTATCTAATCAATTGATTAGTACCCCAGTCACTGAGCCCATGGAGATTACAATAGGAAACTTCAAAGAAATGCATAGATTTGTAGTTTGTGATACCAGTCCAGTAAACTTACTGGGATGTGATTTGTTGTGTAAAATGAACTGCACCATCTTTTGCACACCAAAAGGCGTCGAAATTCAAACCCCAGACGAAGATGGAATATATAAGTTAATGTTAATCAGACCTGACTCAGAAATTAAACAATTGACTATACAAGACTTACCTGAAGAACTCCAAAAGACAGTGAAACCAGAAGTATGGGACTTTACGGGAAGGGATGTAGGCCTGATGGCAAACGTTGATCCAATAAAAATAGCCATGAAAGAAAATGCAGTTTACCACAATACAAAGCCTTACAAAATGAGTGCAGAAGTAAGAGCAGGAGTTGCCATTGAAATAAAAAGATTATTAGAAGCAAACATCATACAAGAAGAGATGAGAAGCCCGTGTAACTCACCCATAATTGGAATCAAGAAACCTAGTGGCAAGTATAGGGTAGTACAGGACCTGAGAAAAGTAAACAAAATTGTCGTTCCCTGCTGCCCTATTGTTCCGAACCCAGCAGTGATTCTGTATCAGATCCCTTGGGATGCTGAATGGTTCACCGTGATTGACCTATGTCATGCATTCTTTTCGATCCCTTTGCATCCAGACAGCAAATTTATTTTCTCATTTGCTTTCGACAGTCACGTGTTCATTTGGAATCACGTCCCTCAGGGGTACCCAGAAAGCCCCTCGATCTTTAATCAGATTCTGAAAAAGTGCCTTGAATCTTTCACTTTACCTGGAAACTCAGTTTTGGTGCAATATATAGACGACCTCTTGGTGGCGTCTAAGAGTCAGAAAGACTGTGTTGTTGACACCATCGCCTTACTGAACCACTTAGGTGAAGGAGGACATAAAGTATCTCCTGACAAACTACAGTTCTGTACCAAATCAGTAAAATATCTGGGGCACCAGATAGAGAAGGGCATCAGGAAAGTTACTTCAGAAAGAATCAGGATAATTCGAAACATGCAGTTACCCAATACTCAGAAAGAAGTCAGAATGTTCCTTGGAGTTGTAGGTTACTGTAGGCAATGGATTGTGGGATTTGCAGTCCTAGCCAAGCCTTTGATCAAAATGACAAAAAAGGGAGCAAAGGACCCAGTGGAATGGGATGAGGAAAGCCTGACAGCCTTTACTAAATTACGAGACGGTCTGTGTACTGCCCCTGCTTTAGGCATGCCTGATTATTCTAAGGAATTTTCACTGTTTTGTGATGCACGAGACAATTGCGCACTGTCAGTCTTAACCCAAGCCCATGGTTTGACTAGACGTCCAGTGGCATATTTTTCTGCTACTTTAGATCCAGTGGCTGCTGGATTACCCGGATGTCTGAAAGCTGTAGCTGCAACTTGCACAAGTCTTGAGCAAAGTGAATCCATTATTATGGGACATCCTGTAACTGTGTATGTTCCACATGCAGTTGTAATTTTACTGACAAGAACTAAAACTCAGTACCTCACACCTAGTCGGCTGACTAAGTACGAAAGGATCCTAGTAGGTGCTGCAAATGTAGTGATTACTCGGTGTAACATATTGAACCCCGCAACCTTGTTGCCTGAGTCACTGATTGCAGAAGCAAAGGGAGAGGTCGAGCATGACTGCATTGACCTAACTGAGTTCAGTACTAAACCACGCCCAGATATCAAAGAAATGCCCCTGCCTGTAGAAGATTGCGAGCTGTTTGTAGATGGCTCATGTCTGAGACACGAACTTGTAGACCTAAGTGCTGCTTATGCTGTAGTTACGGTAAAACGCACTATAGAAGCATCTTGTCTATTCGGAGTAAAGTCTGCACAAGTAGCCGAATTGGTTGCATTGACAAGAGCCTGTAAAATTGGAAAAAACAAAAGAATAACCGTATATACTGACAGTCAGTACGGTTATGGGGTTGTGCATGACTTCGGCCAATTGTGGCTGCAAAGGGAGTTTCTGACTTCTTCAGGTACTCCTATCAGAAATGGGAAGTTGTACAAGAATTACTGGACGCAATCCAATTACCAAAAGAATTGGCAGTGGTCAAATGTGCTGCTCACAAATCTGGCACTGATCATGTGACAGTAGGAAATCGATATGCTGACAAAGTGGCCCAACATTGTGCCAGACATCGAATGTCGGTAAATACCAAATTGGGGGGATATGGAAACAGCTGCCAACTTATGGTGTTTGAGGAGGTGCCTACATGGGAGGAATTGAGAGATTGTCAGTATGCTGCACCATCAAAGGAAAAAGAAAAATGGAGAAAGCTTGGTTGTCGACAGAGAAGTGAGGATGGTGTCATTGTGGGCCCTGACAGTATGCCTGTGTTGCCTAGACGCTTGCTTGCTTCTATGGCCAGACTGATACATGGAGATACACACGTTGGTAGGGACGCCATGATTCGTGTGTTCCAACAGACATGGTACAACCCGAAGTTCAGGAAGGGAGCAGAATCACTCTGCCAGAGGTGTTTGACATGTCAGCAATTCAATGCTGGGAAAAGAACAGTAGTTGAAATGGGAAAAATTGGGAAGTCAGGAGGTCCCTTTGTAAGATTGCAGATTGACTTCATTCAGTTGCCCCTTTGTAAAGGAATGAGATACATCCTTGTCATTGTCTGCCTGTTTTCAAAATGGGTGGAAGCTTACCCAGCCAAAAAGAATGACGCCATCACTGTAGCCAAGTTGTTACTGCGAGAACTAATACCTAGGTACGGGGTTCCAGTCACAATTGAATCAGATAGAGGTGGGCATTTCCAGAATGAGGTAATTGATCAGCTCTGTAAAGCTTTCAAGATTACCCAAAAGCTGCACTGTGCATATCGTCCAGAGGCTTCTGGAGTAGTGGAACAAGTAAATGGCACTATCAAGTCGAGATTAGGGAAGATGTGTGAGTCTACTGGTATGAACTGGATAGAGGCTTTACCTCTTGTTCTGATGGGAATCCGAAGTATTCCAGACCGAAAAACAGGCCTGAGCCCCCATGAAATCCTGATGGGAAGAGTGATGAGACAAGCATGGGTACCAGGATACAAACTGATAGGCATTTCTGATGATTTGGTACTTGAGTACTGCAAGCAACTGGGTGACGAAGTGCGTTCTATCTCTCGCCAGATTGGGGAAGACGCCGTCGCCAGTCCAACAACTCCAGTCCATAAATTGGTTCCAGGCGATTGGGTTGTACTCAAGAAGCATACTCGTTCAAATTGCCTTGCACCGAAGTGGGGAAAAAAACGCCAAGTGATACTGGTAACCACGACAGCGGTGAAGTGTGCCGGCGTTCCAAAGTGGATCCATGCCAGCCATACCAAGAAGGTGATCAGAGACGAGAAAACTGACGCTGAAGGTTGTCCAGCTGAGGGGTCTCCAGACGTTGGTCCTGAAGTAGCTGATGACGAACAACCGAGCACCAGTCAAGATGAGTGGATACCCATAATCGACCTGACAGAAGATCCAATCAGAACCAGAAGTCAAACCTACGCAGATAGAGAGTGGGATAGTGAGGAAGAGACAGGAACAGAAGGAGCTACTCAGATTATTGAGATTCACGTCAAATCTGAGGAGGAAGAAGATGAGATAGAGAAAGGACAGGTGATCGACACACCTCCAAGAACTCCTGAAGTTGAAAAGGGACAGACAGAAATTAGGGCGAAAGTTCAAGCGGAAGAAAATCAAAGGTCCGAAGTGCTTGAACAGGATCAGATAGAAATAGACGAGTGTGTTCAGGATACAGAAATTGAAACACCCAAAAGTCAAACCCAGTCTACACCTGAACAAGACCAGCTTAGCGACCAGGCAGAAGAAACAGATACAAGACCTGGGACTAGTCAGACAGGAAGGGAAAAAGAAGAAGCAGAAGTGCCACAGCCAAGTGAGAATAAAAGAGCATTAGAAGAAAGCCAAACTACAGAGCCAGCTAAAAGACTAAAGAAAAAGAAACATACTGAACCAAGGTTTATTAAAAGACTGAGACTGAGACTAAATACAGTAGAAGAAAAACTTGAGCAAAGAAGACAAAGTTCCCGTATAGCAAAGCAAACTGGAGAGAGCTCCAAAAGAAGGAGTGATCGAATAAAAAGACTGAACGAAAATTATCAAGATCCTGAATGGACTTATTTAGTGTTGGAGGAATTTGAAGATCTTGATATAACTGACGAAAGTGACGAAGAACAGACAGCTGATCAGTCTGCCGAAGAAGACGAATCAACCTGAAGTTGCTCAGTGTAAGCTACCTGTGCAAAGTTACAAAGAGGGGTTGAGAACTTCTTCTGAGCAAAAATGTCTGATTCAAATGTGAATGGAAGACCTAGACGTAATTGTTGTAAAACATGCTGCAAAGTATGCATATGTAGTGTAGCTATAGTATTAATATTATGCATAGGACTAACAGTTTTTATTCCTTATATGGTGAGAAAAAACCCTAATATTGACCCTACACAAACTGTGACAAAAGACACTGAAGAACTGACAACACGAAGTGTAGAAAGACGTGAGAAAACACTTAGCCTCAGACAAACAAACCCAGACTTAGAAGCACCAGATGAGGGAGGGTTACATTATCACGGAATCAAGAACCAGACTCATCTAACTGTATTCGCTAACCTTTTAGTACATTACGTAGAAACTATGGAGATAGAAGACTGCTATGTCTGCATGAAGCTACCTACTTCTGTAGCTGAAGGCATGACTTATCATCACCTGCCCTTGGCTTATGGAATTTCCTGTGGTATTTTAGCTAGTATATTTTACAAAAGAGGACCGTTACAGTACTACTACTCAAACTCTGACGTAATATTTTCTGAACTTCCTATACGTGGAAATCTGAATCCTGTACATACTAAAAGTGACGTTACACGTTATATGGGAGAATACTTCCTGACTATAGGTACCATAGATTTAGGTGAAGCACATAGAGATAACTTGACCTGTTCATTACATGAACAAGAGAAAATGTTTTTAAACATGGCAGAGAAAAGAAGGGAAAGTTTCCAAAGAAAGGCGAATGATAAAAGGCCGAGAACTCCTAAGTGGGCTGAAAACATGGAAAGCACCTCAAATGGTGGGAGTGGTCCTGCTTTGTTGCTGGATTTCGAAAGAAAGGGGAAACTCTGTCTTCACCGCGAAAAGACTAGTTATTATAATAACATTTTCATTGGTTCCAGTCAATGTGAGCACAATTACAAGGTAATTGGAGGTTGGGGTTTCAAAAATGGGTCAGAACCTGTGTTTCCCGGGATTTATTACATATGTGGAAACAAGGCTTATTTCAAATTGCCGGATCACTAGTATGGAAGCTGCTACTTTGGCATTGTCTTCCCGAAAATATACAATGTGAATGAAATTGCTGGAAGCAGTGAAAACACTAATGGCTTAGTGCGTAGTAAAAGAGAAAGCGTAGGTGAAATAATGGGTAGTATTTTTAGTGCACTGATACCTGGAGTGGGAGTGGTTCTGAACACACACAGAATTTGCAAATTGTCTACAGTAGTGGATCGGTTAGCTACTGACACTGCTAGTGGATTTCTGATGGTCAATACCGAAATGGTTGCGATCAGATCTATGGTTTTACAGAACAGACTTGCTCTTGATACCTTATTAGCAAAAGAGGGCGGAGTCTGCCGGATGTTGAAAGCGCAACATTGTTGCACTTACATACCGGATAAAAGTGTACAAATAAAAAAGTATGTGAGAAACATCACAAATTTGGAAAAGGAACTCAAACCACTGGAGGTTGATAGTGCCTGGAAGAGACTCACTGATGGTCTCTCGTCTGTAGGTCATTGGTTTTCTAGTTTAGGTAAAGGGTTGTTGTACAAGGTACTGATGCCAATTGCAGTAATAGGTTTCATCATATTCCTTATATTTGTCTGTTGCAAATGTCGCAAACACCAAAAGAAGTATACTGTGAATAAGAGAGGTGTGAAAAGGAGTGTGGATGAACTTGAATTGGAGGAATTGAATAATCAGATTTACAAAAGGGTGAAAAATTCTCACCCTAACAAAGAAGTTAAAGAAAAGTTGAATCGAATGTTGGAAGAAATTGAAATGAATAAAGTGTGAAAAAGTTGGCATCTCATTCCATTAGTTTTTTTGTGATGATAGTAAATATCATCAAAGAGGGGACCGATGGAGCAAGGATTTGCATATTACGCGACTTGCTTGGATTCATGAACCTCGAATAACGTATAACAATATAATTCAACCTGTTGTCTTACTAATTTCCCTTTATTCTGACATTTGGGGTGTCCTAGTGACGCTTGCGTATGTGTTTACTAACTCAATAACGTTTGTGTCTAAAAATGGCAGCTGCTTGGCGGGTTTCTTTCTGCGCATGCGTTAGTCACACTCACGTGACGTGACGTACTTGCAGTTCTGGTGGGAAACTTTGCGCTTGCGCACTTGCTTTTAAGATGGCTGTCTGTGTCCTCACATGGTGAAGCTTGCGCAAATGTTTTATGTTGTTGTCCGTTATACGCATTAGTATATTATAAGTAAAGGGGTATAGAGTAGCTGTTCATGGTATACAGTGTATTCATTTATTTTCTATGTTTTCATTTGTTTTCGCTTACTTTTCATGTACCGGGTTCTTGAGGGTTTGCGAGACACGCAGGAATCCATATTGAAGTACACTACTGCGCATGACCGTCTTCTGCCGGTGACATTGAATGGGTGCCAACCAGAGGTCGCGGCCAAAACGTGCCTGGGAAGATGCACCTTCACCCAGCCGAAGCGGCTAACTGTTCTGCAATAGATACATTTGTAATGTTTTCTTTGTATTCTGTAGAGTATCTCATGGGAACCCCAAATTTGCTAGGTGGTCCCAGAAAATGCAAATGTAGGCTTGTGGAGAGTTAATGTGATTGGTGTGTTGACCTATCCTACCAGGGGACCAATCGAAATTGGGGATTCTGACACTTGCAACATTTGGGGGGTGGTACACTGACCCGAAAACAGTATAACTAGCCTAGGTTTAGCTAGAGAAATTGTCCGACTTGTCCGAATAGCTGACCTGTCACTGACCCAACGCACTCAATAGGTGACTGATACAGAGGGCTGCGGAGCACTCTGTCCGAAATATCCATAGACTCAAGAGGTTTTACTAAACCTTAAGTGCTGGCGGAGCACTTTGCTGGGGAGTTCGATAACCCAATGGGGGTTCTGGCCGATAGCTGCAGAGAGGGTGGAGCGCAGGCGTTGCTTCCAAACTGCGGGTGCTGGTCGTGCCTTGGTGGTCCTGTCCTGATCCTAATCTGGGTTTCCTGTCCTGTCCTGGGGTGTCCATTCTGCACCTGCTGTCCCATTGATGACTGTCCTTCCTTGGGGTTTTTCCTGTCCTTGACTGATCCGTGGCCAGGGTTGGTCTTCACACCATTCTAGGTAAATATATAGTGCTGAAACTCTATACTGCACCTTCTATTTTTCTGTCTTTGCTTTAATAAAGACACACCTTTGCGCATAATTGATTTTCCATGCTTTCGCAAAGCTACTGAATGAAAGCTCATACGTTATTGCTGTTTTTAGCATGTTCCTATGTTACCCTTCTTTCAAGTACAACTCTTCATACCGTTTATGAAATATAGATGTGGTTTATAATCTTCCCTTTTTTGAGTTGATAGAAGTAAGGTTCCTAGAACTATAGCGTGTTCCATTTCTCTGCCCTTCCTATAGATGTATAGGATTTTTCCCAAACTCTTATTCAACTTTGAAGTATTTTTCCCGTAGTGAAAATTCTAGTTTGAGTCTAAGATATGCCCCATCTATAGTTATTTAATCTTACATTTCAATCTCTGCAAGTTTGATTAGTATGTTTTCGTGTTCTTATCTTTCATTAGACTCATAAATGGTTGCCCTGATATATTTTCTATATGGATATGTGCTCTTTGTTATCTTGATTATTGATTGCTTATTAGTTATAAACTGTATGCTTTCTGAATCTGAATTTTAGATAAAACCTTTAAAACTTCCTGAGTTTGTAGTCATTAACGAATACAAAGAAAGATAAATGTTGGTTTTTTGGTTGTCTGCCTTTCTTTCACAGCTAGCTCCCTGATCCATTGTGGTCATAGGGACCCGTAACGGTGGATTGGTAAGTCGAGTACAGGTAGAAATAAATAGGAAAGGAACCAGGGTTACTGGTAGTAGAGTGTAAGGTCACCCGATAAATGTATATGATAAATTGAGAAGTAGATGGGCCCGGTACGTGTATGGTGAAATTATTGGCCGGGTGACCTGCACGCTCTATCAGTTGAATAGTTCCTTGCTGTTGTGGGCGTTGTTGTCGAGTCGATCCTTGAATGCTGATTTCTTGGTGGAACGGATCAGTTGGTGGTGTTTGCGGGTGGCGTTCTTGAAGGTGGTCAGGTTGTCAGTGGTTGGGTTTTTTCTCCAGTTTTTCTCGAGGGTGCGACAGAACTTCTTAGATTTCTTAAGGTCGTCGTTGAACCAGGGGGCTTTTTTGCTACCTCGCTTGATTTGATGGTTTTTCAAGGGTGCTAGTACGTCGGCGCTGTGGGTGATCCAATGTGTGAGGTTGGTGGCTGCGAGGTTTGGGTTCGATGATTTTGCAGGAGGGTTTTGGAGAAGCGATGTGAAGAGTTGGTCCGTGGTAATTTTGTTCCAGTTTCTGCGGGGAATTGGTTGAGGGTGGTTGTGGGTCGTAGTCTTTTTGTAGTTGAATTGGACGCAGCTGTGGTCTGTCCAGTGGAGAGCTGTGGTGTGATTGAAGGAGATGTGCTTGCTGGAGGTGAAGATTGGGTCGAGCGTGTGCCCGGCATAATGGGTGGGGGTGTTAACAAGTTGTCTGAGTTCGAGATTGGCGAGGTTGTCCAGAAGGGTGATAGTGTTGCTGTCGTTGTTCTTTTCCAGGTGGAAGTTGAGGTCTCCCAGTAGAATGTAGTCCTCGGAGGGGAGGGCGTTTGGGCTGATGAAGTCAGTGATGTCTTCGCTAAATTGTGTGCGGGGTCCTGGTGGTCTGTAGATGAGGGTGCCTCTGAGTGTGGTCTTGGGGTCGGTGTGGATCCGGAAGTGGAGGTGTTCGGCGGCAGCGAGGTTTTTGTCGGAACTGGCCGTGATGCGGATGGTGTTCTTGTGGACGATGGCGATGCCTCCTCCAGTCTGGTTGATGCGGTCCTTTCGGATGATCTTGTAGCTCTGTGTGGACTTTTTATCACACCTCTTGTCATGTCTCTAGCCCGCCGTCCCTTGAAGGTGCCTTCCTTGCTTTTGCGTCCCTCAGGGCCAGGTGTTTTGGTCTGTTGCTGCTTTGTACACTTCTTCCTCCGGCGAGCGCAGCATGCCCACCACAACAGCGGACGCCAAGCATGTGCTTGTTGATGTTTGACTCATTTATCGGTGCGCCACACTCGTATGGAGCAATTGGCCCTGACCCTCAGAGATCAGAAACACGAAGGATATTTTTATAAAAACTCCTACGCCCCAGTGTAAATTTAAACAGCTACAATAGGTACTTCAAAACATTGGATTAAAATAATAAAAAAAGTTACATCTTTTACTTGTTTTAAACGATAATTTACAGATATTGTCACAGTTAACAGAGCTACATTCGTATTTACCAATGCTTGTTTTTATTTTGTTAACCAAGCACACAGCCCATAACTGCTCCGTCACAATTTGGCTTTATAAAAGGGTAATATAGGTGCGGGCGGATGTAGCACTTGGCTGAAGGTGTTGCTAACAATAGGAAGAGAAAGCAAGGGACCTTTTGGGGGAGTTAAAAAAAGTTAAAAAAGCTAAAAAAAAACAATACCATTCGCAAAACAAATGACTTAAAGTTAACCTATTGCACTTCCAATGCTTGTTTTCTCAGTAGTAAAGATTGAGAAGCCCCCGTGTCCTTTATAGGATCTAAAATTCTTGTCCAAGGCTGGACATGTCCTATTGATCTCCAGGGTCCAGCTGTGCCCTCGTGGCTCATGAGCATCACCAGCTGTCATCTGATGTCAGAGCGTTAGTCCCGCCTCTCTCCTAATTACGGCTCCGATTGGTTCACAGAGTCTGGCAAACGCGGTTCTTTATTGGCCTGTCAGATGACAGACGTTGGAGAGGGTCTCGAATGACGCCGAAATAGAACGTACTTTGTGACGTCAGCAGAGCTACGACGTCACCCGTCTGCTGCGAGCCCAACCCAAAATGGCCGCCCGATTGACCTAATATAGCCAATAGCACGCCGATGAGCGTTTCAAGGGCGGGCCTATTATTTATTCTCCAATCAAGTGATCGAGCAGAGTATGTGACCGGAAGTGTACCCTCGAGCATTGGTCTACACGTGAAAGTGGACGGCAGGCATGGCAACCAGAGGAGAGGGGCAGGTACGGGGGGGCAGGTACGGCGGGGGCAGGTGAGGGGGGGGGGGCAGGTATGAGGGGGAGGGGGGCAGGATTGAGGGGGGAGGGGGCAGGTACGGGGGGCAGGTGAGGAGGGGGGGGCAGGTGAGGGGGGGCAGGGCAGGTGAGGGGGGAGGGGCAGGTATGAGGGGGAGGGGGCAGGTATGAGGGGGGCAGGTACGGGGGTGGGGGCAGGTACGGGGGGCCAGGTATGAGGGGGGAGGGGCAGGTACGAGGGGCAGGTACGGGGGGGAGGGGCAGGTACGGGGGGCCAGGTATGAGGGGGGAGGGGCAGGTACGAGGGGCAGGGGCAGGTACGGGGGGAGGGGCAGGTACGGGGGTGGGGGCAGGTACGGGGGGGGGTAGGTGAGAGGGGGGTAGGTACAGGGGGGAGGGGGGAGGGACATGGAGGGATGAGCACAGCTTATTTATTTATTTTTATTTTATTTAATGCATTTTTATAAAGCGCGGACTTTACCCGAAGGTGTCAGAGCGCTGTACAATAGTACCAGTGACGTCACAAGAGAGAACTGTTGCAGGAATAGAACAAACAAAAATGGCCTGAACAGAGTGTATAAGCAAAAGTAAGAATAAATATGACACATTTCACAATGACTAAAGAACAGCTGCAACAAGGCGCTCGGGCGGGGGCTGCCAGGGGAGATAATCAAGGAAAAGGGGCGAGGGGCAACTAGTAGGAGAGAGGAAACATATCTTAGCAATGGAGAGGCGGGGCAACTGATTCTGTTAATGGAGAGAGGGGCAACAATGGGGAGAGGAGCAACAATGGGGAGAGGAGCAACAATGGGGAGAGGGGCAGTTCATAGAGTAGAGGAGAAGCCAATGGAGTAAACTAATGCGGCAGACGGGGAATGTCTTCCTAATCTGGGGCAGGGGCATCAAACGAGGGGGAGAGGCAGCTGGGTTTAATAATGGGTAACTAGAGGAAGAGAAGAGATACATGGAGGGGAGGGGAGACTAATCTTACTTTTTTATTTTTAAAATTTTGTATAGCGCTAGCTCAACCGTAGGTATCAGAGCGCTTCACATACATATTGTGCAAAGCCGAAGGGCCTTACATTACCTAGAAGGCTGACAGTAAGTAAAACCACGGATAAAGAATTACAGTATGAACAATAAGTAACTGTGCAGCGGAGGGGAAGAAAAACAAGGAGATTAGCATAGTCTGTTCACTCTCAATCCTTGAATGGGAGTCAACTCCACAACCGAAATCTTCCTTCACAACCGGTCTCAGAGGTTCAAGATCGACAATGTGCTATCTACACCTGTGCCTGCAGATCTAGGTGTTCCACAAGGATCCACCCTCTCCCCTACACTGTTCAACCTCGTTATGGAACCGCTCGCCACCTTGCTTCAAGCATCCAATGTTCAATTCCATATGTACGCCGATGACACACAACTCTATCTAAAGTTACAATCCCCGGAAGATATCAAACATCTGAATTCCACGCTTATTAACACCCAATCTTGGCTGGCCGATAATCACCTCAAACTAAATGCTCTGAAAACTGAGTTCCTACTCATCTCACCCCCGGCGAAAATCTCCACCACCCAAACCTGGCTCAACAACCTAACAGCACTCAATGTCCAACCTACCATCGTGGACTCGGCGAAATCCCTAGGCATCACACTCGACGCCAAGCTCAACATGCAGCAGCACGTCAGCAAAGCCACAAAAGCAGCTAATTTCCAAATTAACACGCTGAGGAAAATTAAACCCTTCCTCCCGGCCAAAGACTTCCAAACTGCTGTACAAGCTTTAGTCATCCCTCGAATAGACTATGGAATTGCGGCCCTCAGCGGTCTCCCGCTATCCACAACAGCACCCTTAAGAGCCTCCCTGAACGCTGCCGCGAGACTCATTACTGGCTCTAGAAAGCATTCGCACATATCCCCAGACCTAAAGTCTCTAAAATGGCTGCCTTTTGAAGCCAGAATACAGCTAAAAATTGAAGTTATGACACACGCGGCCGTGCACCACAAGGCACCTAACTACCTCGCTCAAAAGCTGTCTATATCAGGAGGTTTGAGATCCAATAGGAGTACAAAAAATCTACTCCTGAAACCTCGTAGATTCCGGAAAGTGAAAACTTACAAGCGCTCCTTCTCAGGGATGGCACCCAGGATCTGGAATGCGCTCCCTCCTGAAACCAGGCTGATCTCCTCCACTGCACTCTTCAAGAAAGAGGTGAAAACCATCCTTCTGGCCAAGATCTCCTGATCGTTATAGATGTTGGTTCAGAGACTCTGCATTGCTTTGTATCACTGCTCGCCCTATCCCCTGGCACTATACTCTACTTGTTGGGGGCACTACTACGCTACTCTCTTACTACCGACCAAGATATGATACACGTTGGTTTACTGATCCACCTGTACACCTCTGTAGTGTGATCAATGACTTGTGTTGTCCTATATTACTCCCTTACCTGATGGTATATGGATTGGTTTTATGTATGTTTTTATTATCCATGTTATTACCATGTTATTGACTATTATACTGTTTCCCATTATCTCTGTTGACTCCTACTGCCCCTTCCCTGTCTTTGTGAAGCGCTCTGATATCTGTAAGGATCCTGTTCGCGCTATATAAAACTTTGAATAAATAAATAAATAAACTCGGGGAATTGAGGTCTAGGTTAATGACGTTGTTCAGGAAAGTATTTGTTAAGGAGATGGAGCTTGAGGTCCCTTTTGAAAGAGGAGAAGGAGGGGTTGCATCTGAGGACTCCAGGGAGAGCGTTCCATATCCTGGGAGCGTTGCCAGAAAACGATTGGGATTGTGTGGTTTTCTTTTTCATTTTTGGTGGAATAAGAAGGAGTAAGTTGGAGCTTCTCAGCGTTCTGGATTGCCCTGCTCTTACCAGTTTGTTGTTCAGGTAGTTGGGGGCCGGAGAGTGGAGGGTTTTGTGTGTGATGCAGGCCAGCTTGTAAATACACCTCCCTTCCAGGGGAAGCCAGTTGAGGGAGTTGAGAGCTGGAGTGATGTGTTCAAATCTTTTTACTCCAGATACGAGTCGAGCGGCCATGTTCAGCACTGCCCTTAGAGGGGCTAGGTGAGCTTTTGGAGTCCCTGTGAGGATAGCGTTCCCGTAGTCGATTTTAGAGAGAACTAGGGATTGGACTAATCTCTTGAGGTCATCATGGGGAAAAAAAGGTTTCAATTTCTTGAGATGTTTTAGAGAAAAAAGAACACTTTTAGAAGACTTTTTGATGTGGGCCTCCATTGACAGGTTCTTGTCCAGGGTGATGCCTAGAGACTTAACTGAGTCGGATAGAACGAGGGGGCAGTTTAGTGCAACCAGATTCTTGAGCGACTCTTGGATAGGACGATGGTTGCTTTTTGGAGAGAATAGAATCACTTCCGTTTTATCTGGGTTGAGCTTTAAGTGATTGACGTTGAACGAAGTTTGGATCTCCGTTACAGTGGTATTGAGGTGTTGGATGTCATCGGGGGACTTGATTTTGAAATAGATTTGGGTGTCGTCCGCATAAAGGTGGTAACTCCAGCTTTTTTCAAGATGATTGTGAGGGGCTCCATGAAGAGATTGAAGAGGGACGGGAGAGGATTGAGCCTTGTGGCACCCCAAGTGTGACTTTGTTGTCTTCAAGAGACAGGATTTGATTTTAATTTGTTGTGAGCGATGCTGGAGGAAAGAGGTGAACCATTTGAGTACAGTACCATTTATGCCAGAGCGCTTCGACGAGGTCTCTAGAAGAGCTGGAAGATTAACTGTGTCAAATGCTGTAGATAGGTCAATAAGGATGAGTAGGCAGGCATCACCATCATCTAAGGCTTTGCGAATGTCGTCCGAGACATTGAGTATGGCTGTTTCAGTGCTACAGCCTTTCCTGAATCCTGATTGAAAGGTGTCAAGGAGGTTGAACTCATCAATACATAGAAGACTGGCAGTAAGTAAGCAAACCAAGAATAAACAATACAGCATGAACAACAAATAACTGTGCAACAGAGGGGGGAGAATAAAAAGAAAAACAAGGTGATTAGCATAGTCCGTTCACCAACAATCCTTGAATGGGAGTCAACTCGGAATATTGATGTCTAGATTAGTTGACGTTGTTCAGAAAAGTATTTGTGAAGGAAATGGAGTTTGAGGTCCCTTTTGAAACAGGAGAAGGAGGGGTTCCATCTGAGTACTCTAGGGAGAGCGTTCCACATCCTGGGCGCGTTGGCAGAAAACGATCGGAATTGGGTGGTTTTCTTTTTCATTTTTGGCAGAATGAGAAGGAGTGAGTTGGAGCTTCTCAGTGTTATGCCTTGACCTGCTCTAACCAGTTTGTTGTTCAGGTAGTTGGGGGCCGGAGAGTGATCTTACTAGTGGGGGAGACAGGAGACTATCTTACTAATGGAGAGAGGACATTATTGGTGAAAGTAGACTGTACTTACCAACGGGGGAGATAGCACATTAATGAGGAAGAGGAGACTTATCTTACTGATAAGGAGAGAGCACATTCAGGAGGGAGAGGAGAAGGATCTTACTGATAAGGAGAGAGGACATTAATTGGGGAGAGTAGACTGATCATACTAATGGGGGCGAGAGGAGACTGATCTTACTAATGGGGGAGAGAGGCGACTGATCTTACTAATGGGGGCGAGAGGAGACTGATCTTACTAATGGGAGAGAGAGGAGACTGAGCTTACTAATGGGGGCGAGAGGAGACTGATCTTACTAATGGGGGCGAGAGGTGACTGATCTTACTAATGGGAGAGAGGAGACTGATCTTACTAATGGGGGCGAGAGGTGACTGATCTTACTAATGGGAGAGAGAGGCGACTGATCTTACTAATGGGAGAGAGGAGACTGAGCTTACTAATGGGGGCGAGAGGAGACTGATCTTACTAATGGGGGCGAGAGGTGACTGATCTTACTAATGGGAGAGAGGAGACTGATCTTACTAATGGGGGCGAGAGGTGACTGATCTTACTAATGGGAGAGAGAGGAGACTGAGCTTACTAATGGGGGCGAGAGGAGACTGATCTTACTAATGGGGGCGAGAGGTGACTGATCTTACTAATGGGAGAGAGGAGACTGATCTTACTAATGGGGGCGAGAGGTGACTGATCTTACTAATGGGAGAGAGGAGACTGATCTTACTAATGGGGGCGAGAGGAGACTGATCTTACTAATGGGAGAGAGAGGAGACTGAGCTTACTAATGGGGGCGAGAGGAGACTGATCTTACTAATGGGGGCGAGAGGTGACTGATCTTACTAATGGGAGAGAGGAGACTGATCTTACTAATGGGGGCGAGAGGAGACTGATCTTACTAATGGGGGCGAGAGGTGACTGATCTTACTAATGGGAGAGAGAGGAGACTGATCTTACTAATGGGGGAGAGAGGCGACTGATCTTACTAATGGGAGAGAGGAGACTGATCTTACTAATGGGGGAGAGGAGACTGATCTTACTAATGGGGGCGAGAGGAGACTGATCTTACTAATGGGGGCGAGAGGTGACTGATCTTACTAATGGGAGAGAGAGGAGACTGAGCTTACTAATGGGGGAGAGAGGCGACTGATCTTACTAATGGGAGAGAGGAGACTGATCTTACTAATGGGGGAGAGAGGCGACTGATCTTACTAATGGGGGAGAGAGGCGACTGATCTTACTAAAGGGGGAGAGAGAGGAGACTGATCTTACTAAAGGGGGAGAGAGAGGAGACTGATCTTACCAATGGGAGAGAGAGGCGACTGATCTTACTAATGGGAGAGAGGAGACTGAGCTTACTAATGGGAGAGAGAGGAGACTGATCTTACTAATGGGGGAGAGGAGACTGATCTTACTAATGGGGGAGAGAGGCGACTGATCTTACTAAAGGGGGAGAGAGAGGCGACTGATCTTACTAAAGGGGGAGAGAGAGGAGACTGATCTTACTAAAGGGGGAGAGAGAGGCGACTGATCTTACCAATGGGAGAGAGAGGCGACTGATCTTACTAATGGGAGAGAGAGGCGACTGATCTTACTAATGGGAGAGAGGAGACTGAGCTTACTAATGGGAGAGAGAGGAGACTGATCTTACTAATGGGGGAGAGGAGACTGATCTTACTAATGGGGGAGAGAGGCGACTGATCTTACTAATGGGGCGAGAGGTGACTGATCTTACTAATGGGAGAGAGGAGACTGAGCTTACTAATGGGGCGAGAGAGAGGCTGATCTTACTAATGGGGCGAGAGGTGACTGATCTTACTAATGGGGGAGAGAGGCGACTGATCTTACTAATGGGAGAGAGAGGCGACTGATCTTACTAATGGGAGAGAGGTGACTGATCTTACTAATGGGGCGAGAGGTGACTGATCTTACTAATGGGGCGAGAGGTGACTGATCTTACTAATGGGAGAGAGAGGAGACTGATCTTACTAATGGGAGAGAGAGGCGACTGATCTTACTAATGGGAGAGAGGAGACTGAGCTTACTAATGGGAGAGAGAGGAGACTGATCTTACTAATGGGGGAGAGAGGCGACTGATCTTACTAAAGGGGGAGAGAGAGGAGACTGATCTTACTAAAGGGGGAGAGAGAGGAGACTGATCTTACCAATGGGAGAGAGAGGCGACTGATCTTACTAATGGGAGAGAGAGGCGACTGATCTTACTAATGGGAGAGAGGAGACTGAGCTTACTAATGGGAGAGAGAGGAGACTGATCTTACTAATGGGGGAGAGGAGACTGATCTTACTAATGGGGGAGAGAGGCGACTGATCTTACTAAAGGGGGAGAGAGAGGCGACTGATCTTACTAATGGGAGAGAGGAGACTGAGCTTACTAATGGGAGAGAGAGGAGACTGATCTTACTAATGGGGGAGAGGAGACTGATCTTACTAATGGGGGAGAGAGGCGACTGATCTTACTAATGGGGCGAGAGGTGACTGATCTTACTAATGGGAGAGAGGAGACTGAGCTTACTAATGGGGCGAGAGAGAGGCTGATCTTACTAATGGGGCGAGAGGTGACTGATCTTACTAATGGGGGAGAGAGGCGACTGATCTTACTAATGGGAGAGAGAGGCGACTGATCTTACTAATGGGAGAGAGGTGACTGATCTTACTAATGGGGCGAGAGGTGACTGATCTTACTAATGGGGCGAGAGGTGACTGATCTTACTAATGGGAGAGAGGAGACTGAGCTTACTAATGGGAGAGAGAGGAGACTGATCTTACTAATGGGAGAGAGAGGAGACTGATCTTACTAATGGGAGAGAGAGGAGACTGATCTTACTAATGGGGGAGAGAGGCGACTGATCTTACTAATGGGAGAGAGAGGCGACTGATCTTACTAATGGGAGAGAGGAGACTGAGCTTACTAATGGGAGAGAGAGGAGACTGATCTTACTAATGGGGGAGAGGAGACTGATCTTACTAATGGGGGAGAGAGGCGACTGATCTTACTAATGGGGCGAGAGGTGACTGATCTTACTAATGGGAGAGAGGAGACTGAGCTTACTAATGGGGCGAGAGAGAGGCTGATCTTACTAATGGGGCGAGAGGTGACTGATCTTACTAATGGGGGAGAGAGGCGACTGATCTTACTAATGGGAGAGAGAGGCGACTGATCTTACTAATGGGAGAGAGGTGACTGATCTTACTAATGGGGCGAGAGGTGACTGATCTTACTAATGGGGCGAGAGGTGACTGATCTTACTAATGGGAGAGAGGAGACTGAGCTTACTAATGGGAGAGAGAGGAGACTGATCTTACTAATGGGAGAGAGAGGAGACTGATCTTACTAATGGGGCGAGAGGTGACTGATCTTACTAATGGGAGAGAGAGGCGACTGATCTTACTAATGGGAGAGAGGAGACTGATCTTACTAATGGGGGAGAGAGGCGACTGATCTTACTAATGGGGGAGAGAGGAGACTGAGCTTACTAATGGGGGAGAGGAGACTGATCTTACTAATGGGGGAGAGAGGCGACTGATCTTACTAATGGGGGAGAGAGGAGACTGAGCTTACTAATGGGGGAGAGAGGCGACTGATCTTACTAATGGGGGAGAGAGGAGACTGAGCTTACTAATGGGGGAGAGAGGCGACTGATCTTACTAATGGGAGAGAGGAGACTGATCTTACTAATGGGGGAGAGAGGCGACTGATCTTACTAATGGGGGAGAGAGGAGACTGAGCTTACTAATGGGGGAGAGAGGCGACTGATCTTACTAATGGGAGAGGGAGGCGACTGATCTTACTAATGGGGGAGAGAGGAGACTGATCTTACTAATGGGGGAGAGAGGCGACTGATCTTACTAATGGGGCGAGAGGTGACTGATCTTACTAATGGGGCGAGAGGTGACTGATCTTACTAATGAGAGAGAGGAGACTGAGCTTACTAATGGGGGAGAGAGGAGACTGATCTTACTAATGGGAGAGAGGAGACTGATCTTACTAATGGGGCGAGAGGTGACTGATCTTACTAAAGGGGGAGAGAGAGGCGACTGATCTTACTAATGAGAGAGAGGAGACTGAGCTTACTAATGGGGGAGAGAGGAGACTGATCTTACTAATGGGGCGAGAGGTGACTGATCTTACTAATGAGAGAGAGGAGACTGAGCTTACTAATGGGGGAGAGAGGAGACTGATCTTACTAATGGGGCGAGAGGTGACTGATCTTACTAATGGGGCGAGAGGTGACTGATCTTACTAATGGGAGAGAGGAGACTGATCTTACTAATGGGAGAGAGAGGCGACTGATCTTACTAATGGGAGAGAGAGGAGACTGATCTTACTAATGGGAGAGAGAGGAGACTGATCTTACTAATGGGGGAGAGAGGTGACTGATCTTACTAATGGGAGAGAGGAGACTGAGCTTACTAAAGGGGGAGAGAGAGGCGACTGATCTTACTAATGGGAGAGAGGCGACTGATCTTACTAATGGGGGAGAGGAGACTGATCTTACTAATGGGAGAGAGAGGAGACTGATCTTACTAATGGGGCGAGAGGAGACTGATCTTACTAATGGGGGAGAGAGGCGACTGATCTTACTAATGGGGGAGAGAGGCGACTGAGCTTACTAATGGGGCGAGAGGTGACTGATCTTACTAATGGGAGAGAGAGGCGACTGATCTTACTAATGGGGGAGAGAGGCGACTGATCTTACTAATGGGGGAGAGAGGCGACTGATCTTACTAATGGGGGAGAGAGGAGACTGAGCTTACTAATGGGAGAGAGAGGAGACTGATCTTACTAATGGGGGAGAGAGGCGACTGAGCTTACTAATGGGGGAGAGAGGCGACTGATCTTACTAATGGGGGAGAGAGGAGACTGATCTTACTAATGGGAGAGAGAGGAGACTGATCTTACTAATGGGGGAGAGAGGCGACTGATCTTACTAATGGGGCGAGAGGTGACTGATCTTACTAAAGGGGGAGAGAGAGGCGACTGATCTTACTAATGGGGGAGAGAGGCGACTGATCTTACTAAAGGGGGAGAGAGAGGCGACTGATCTTACTAAAGGGGGAGAGAGAGGCGACTGATCTTACTAATGGGGGAGAGAGGAGACTGATCTTACTAATGGGAGAGAGAGGAGACTGATCTTACTAATGGGGGAGAGAGGCGACTGATCTTACTAATGGGGCGAGAGGTGACTGATCTTACTAAAGGGGGAGAGAGAGGCGACTGATCTTACTAATGGGGGAGAGAGGCGACTGATCTTACTAATGGGGCGAGAGGTGACTGATCTTACTAATGGGGGAGAGAGGAGACTGAGCTTACTAATGGGGGAGAGAGGAGACTGATCTTACTAATGGGAGAGAGAGGAGACTGATCTTACTAATGGGGGAGAGAGGCGACTGATCTTACTAATGGGGCGAGAGGTGACTGATCTTACTAAAGGGGGAGAGAGAGGCGACTGATCTTACTAATGGGGGAGAGAGGCGACTGATCTTACTAATGGGGCGAGAGGTGACTGATCTTACTAATGGGGGAGAGAGGCGACTGAGCTTACTAATGGGGGAGAGAGGAGACTGATCTTACTAATGGGGGAGAGAGGCGACTGATCTTACTAATGGGGGAGAGAGGCGACTGATCTTACTAATGGGAGAGAGAGGCGACTGATCTTACTAATGGGAGAGAGAGGCGACTGATCTTACTAATGGGGGAGAGAGGCGACTGATCTTACTAATGGGGGAGAGAGGCGACTGATCTTACTAATGGGGGAGAGAGGAGACTGAGCTTACTAATGGGAGAGAGAGGAGACTGATCTTACTAATGGGGGAGAGAGGCGACTGAGCTTACTAATGGGGGAGAGAGGCGACTGATCTTACTAATGGGGGAGAGAGGAGACTGATCTTACTAATGGGAGAGAGAGGAGACTGATCTTACTAATGGGGGAGAGAGGCGACTGATCTTACTAATGGGGCGAGAGGTGACTGATCTTACTAAAGGGGGAGAGAGAGGCGACTGATCTTACTAATGGGGGAGAGAGGCGACTGATCTTACTAAAGGGGGAGAGAGAGGCGACTGATCTTACTAAAGGGGGAGAGAGAGGCGACTGATCTTACTAATGGGGGAGAGAGGAGACTGATCTTACTAATGGGAGAGAGAGGAGACTGATCTTACTAATGGGGGAGAGAGGCGACTGATCTTACTAATGGGGCGAGAGGTGACTGATCTTACTAAAGGGGGAGAGAGAGGCGACTGATCTTACTAATGGGGGAGAGAGGCGACTGATCTTACTAATGGGGCGAGAGGTGACTGATCTTACTAATGGGGGAGAGAGGAGACTGATCTTACTAATGGGGGAGAGAGGCGACTGATCTTACTAATGGGGGAGAGAGGCGACTGATCTTACTAATGGGAGAGAGAGGCGACTGATCTTACTAATGGGAGAGAGAGGCGACTGATCTTACTAATGGGGGAGAGAGGCGACTGATCTTACTAATGGGGGAGAGAGGCGACTGATCTTACTAATGGGGGAGAGAGGAGACTGAGCTTACTAATGGGGGAGAGAGGAGACTGATCTTACTAATGGGGGAGAGAGGCGACTGAGCTTACTAATGGGGGAGAGAGGCGACTGATCTTACTAATGGGAGAGAGAGGAGACTGATCTTACTAATGGGGGAGAGAGGCGACTGATCTTACTAATGGGAGAGAGAGGCGACTGATCTTACTAATGGGAGAGAGGAGACTGAGCTTACTAATGGGGGAGAGAGGCGACTGATCTTACTAATGGGAGAGAGAGGAGACTGATCTTACTAATGGGGGAGAGGAGACTGATCTTACTAATGGGGGAGAGAGGAGACTGATCTTACTAATGGGAGAGAGAGGAGACTGATCTTACTAATGGGGGAGAGAGGTGACTGATCTTACTAATGGGAGAGAGGAGACTGAGCTTACTAATGGGGGAGAGAGGCGACTGATCTTACTAATGGGAGAGAGGAGACTGAGCTTACTAATGGGGGAGAGAGGCGACTGATCTTACTAATGGGGGAGAGAGGCGACTGATCTTACTAATGGAGCGAGAGGAGACTGAGCTTACTAAAGGGGGAGAGAGAGGCGACTGATCTTACTAATGGGGCGAGAGGTGACTGATCTTACTAATGGGAGAGAGGAGACTGAGCTTACTAATGGGGGAGAGAGGCGACTGATCTTACTAATGGGAGAGAGAGGAGACTGATCTTACTAATGGGAGAGAGGTGACTGATCTTACTAATGGGAGAGAGGAGACTGATCTTACTAATGGGGGAGAGAGGCGACTGATCTTACTAATGGGGGAGAGAGGCGACTGATCTTACTAATGGGAGAGGGAGGAGGCTGATCTTACTAATGGGGGAGAGAGGAGACTGATCTTACTAATGGGGGAGAGAGGCGACTGATCTTACTAATGGGGGAGAGAGGAGACTGAGCTTACTAATGGGAGAGAGAGGAGACTGATCTTACTAATGGGGGAGAGAGGCGACTGAGCTTACTAATGGGGGAGAGAGGCGACTGATCTTACTAATGGGAGAGAGAGGAGACTGATCTTACTAATGGGGGAGAGAGGCGACTGATCTTACTAATGGGAGAGAGAGGCGACTGATCTTACTAATGGGAGAGAGAGGAGACTGATCTTACTAATGGGGGAGAGAGGTGACTGATCTTACTAATGGGAGAGAGGAGACTGAGCTTACTAATGGGGGAGAGAGGCGACTGATCTTACTAATGGGAGAGAGGAGACTGAGCTTACTAATGGGGCGAGAGGTGACTGATCTTACTAATGGGAGAGAGGAGACTGAGCTTACTAATGGGGGAGAGAGGCGACTGATCTTACTAATGGGAGAGAGAGGAGACTGATCTTACTAATGGGAGAGAGGTGACTGATCTTACTAATGGGAGAGAGGAGACTGATCTTACTAATGGGGGAGAGAGGAGACTGAGCTTACTAATGGGAGAGAGAGGAGACTGATCTTACTAATGGGGGAGAGAGGCGACTGATCTTACTAATGGGAGAGAGGTGACTGATCTTACTAATGGGGGAGAGAGGAGACTGAGCTTACTAATGGGAGAGGGAGGAGGCTGATCTTACTAATGGGGGAGAGAGGAGGCTGATCTTACTAATGGGGGAGAGAGGCGACTGATCTTACTAATGGGGGAGAGAGGCGACTGATCTTACTAATGGGGAGAGAGGAGACTGAGCTTACTAATGGGAGAGAGAGGAGACTGATCTTACTAATGGGGGAGAGAGGCGACTGAGCTTACTAATGGGGGAGAGAGGCGACTGATCTTACTAATGGGAGAGAGAGGCGACTGATCTTACTAATGGGGGAGAGAGGCGACTGATCTTACTAATGGGAGAGAGAGGCGACTGATCTTACTAATGGGAGAGAGAGGAGACTGATCTTACTAATGGGGGAGAGAGGTGACTGATCTTACTAATGGGAGAGAGGAGACTGAGCTTACTAATGGGGGAGAGAGGCGACTGATCTTACTAATGGGAGAGAGGAGACTGAGCTTACTAATGGGGCGAGAGGTGACTGATCTTACTAATGGGAGAGAGGAGACTGAGCTTACTAATGGGGGAGAGAGGCGACTGATCTTACTAATGGGAGAGAGAGGAGACTGATCTTACTAATGGGAGAGAGGTGACTGATCTTACTAATGGGAGAGAGGAGACTGATCTTACTAATGGGGGAGAGAGGCGACTGATCTTACTAATGGGGGAGGGAGGAGGCTGATCTTACTAATGGGGGAGAGAGGAGACTGATCTTACTAATGGGGCGAGAGGTGACTGAGCTTACTAATGGGGGAGAGAGGCGACTGATCTTACTAATGGGGGAGAGGTGACTGATCTTACTAATGGGGGAGAGGTGACTGATCTTACTAATGGGGGAGAGAGGAGACTGATCTTACTAATGGGGGAGAGAGGCGACTGATCTTACTAATGGGGGAGAGAGGCGACTGATCTTACTAATGGGAGAGGGAGGAGGCTGATCTTACTAATGGGGGAGAGAGGAGACTGATCTTACTAATGGGGGAGAGAGGTGACTGATCTTACTAATGGGGGAGAGAGGCGACTGATCTTACTAATGGGGGAGAGAGGAGACTGAGCTTACTAATGGGAGAGAGAGGAGACTGATCTTACTAATGGGGGAGAGAGGCGACTGAGCTTACTAATGGGGGAGAGAGGCGACTGATCTTACTAATGGGAGAGAGAGGAGACTGATCTTACTAATGGGGGAGAGAGGCGACTGATCTTACTAATGGGAGAGAGAGGCGACTGATCTTACTAATGGGAGAGAGAGGAGACTGATCTTACTAATGGGGGAGAGAGGTGACTGATCTTACTAATGGGAGAGAGGAGACTGAGCTTACTAATGGGGGAGAGAGGCGACTGATCTTACTAATGGGAGAGAGGAGACTGAGCTTACTAATGGGGCGAGAGGTGACTGATCTTACTAATGGGAGAGAGGAGACTGAGCTTACTAATGGGGGAGAGAGGCGACTGATCTTACTAATGGGAGAGAGAGGAGACTGATCTTACTAATGGGAGAGAGGTGACTGATCTTACTAATGGGAGAGAGGAGACTGATCTTACTAATGGGGGAGAGAGGAGACTGAGCTTACTAATGGGAGAGAGAGGAGACTGATCTTACTAATGGGAGAGAGGCGACTGATCTTACTAATGGGAGAGAGGTGACTGATCTTACTAATGGGAGAGAGAGGAGACTGATCTTACTAATGGGAGAGAGGTGACTGATCTTACTAATGGGAGAGAGGAGACTGATCTTACTAATGGGGGAGAGAGGAGACTGATCTTACTAATGGGAGAGGGAGGAGACTGAGCTTACTAATGGGGCGAGAGGTGACTGATCTTACTAATGGGGGAGAGAGGAGACTGATCTTACTAATGGGGGAGAGAGGAGACTGATCTTACTAATGGGAGAGAGGTGACTGATCTTACTAATGGGAGAGAGAGGAGACTGATCTTACTAATGGGAGAGAGGCGACTGATCTTACTAATGGGAGAGAGGAGACTGATCTTACTAATGGGGGAGAGAGGCGACTGAGCTTACTAATGGGGGAGAGAGGCGACTGATCTTACTAATGGGAGAGAGAGGAGACTGATCTTACTAATGGGGGAGAGAGGAGACTGATCTTACTAATGGGAGAGAGGAGACTGATCTTACTAATGGGGGAGAGAGGAGACTGATCTTACTAATGGGAGAGGGAGGAGACTGAGCTTACTAATGGGGCGAGAGGTGACTGATCTTACTAATGGGGGAGAGAGGAGACTGATCTTACTAATGGGGGAGAGAGGCGACTGATCTTACTAATGGGGGAGAGAGGCGACTGATCTTACTAATGGGAGAGGGAGGAGGCTGATCTTACTAATGGGGGAGAGAGGAGACTGATCTTACTAATGGGGGAGAGAGGAGGCTGATCTTACTAATGGGGGAGAGAGGAGACTGATCTTACTAATGGGGGAGAGAGGAGACTGATCTTACTAATGGGAGAGAGGTGACTGATCTTACTAATGGGAGAGAGAGGAGACTGATCTTACTAATGGGAGAGGGAGGAGGCTGATCTTACTAATGGGGGAGAGAGGAGACTGATCTTACTAATGGGGGAGAGAGGAGACTGATCTTACTAATGGGAGAGAGGTGACTGATCTTACTAATGGGAGAGAGAGGAGACTGAGCTTACTAATGGGAGAGAGAGGAGACTGATCTTACTAATGGGGGAGAGAGGAGACTGATCTTACTAATGGGAGAGAGGTGACTGATCTTACTAATGGGAGAGAGAGGAGACTGATCTTACTAATGGGAGAGAGGTGACTGATCTTACTAATGGGAGAGAGGAGACTGATCTTACTAATGGGGGAGAGAGGAGACTGATCTTACTAATGGGAGAGGGAGGAGACTGAGCTTACTAATGGGGCGAGAGGTGACTGATCTTACTAATGGGGGAGAGAGGAGACTGATCTTACTAATGGGGGAGAGAGGCGACTGATCTTACTAATGGGGGAGAGAGGCGACTGATCTTACTAATGGGAGAGGGAGGAGGCTGATCTTACTAATGGGGGAGAGAGGAGACTGATCTTACTAATGGGGGAGAGAGGCGACTGATCTTACTAATGGGGGAGAGAGGCGACTGATCTTACTAATGGGGGAGAGAGGAGACTGAGCTTACTAATGGGAGAGAGAGGAGACTGATCTTACTAATGGGGGAGAGAGGCGACTGAGCTTACTAATGGGGGAGAGAGGCGACTGATCTTACTAATGGGAGAGAGAGGAGACTGATCTTACTAATGGGGGAGAGAGGCGACTGATCTTACTAATGGGAGAGAGAGGCGACTGATCTTACTAATGGGAGAGAGAGGAGACTGATCTTACTAATGGGGGAGAGAGGTGACTGATCTTACTAATGGGAGAGAGGAGACTGAGCTTACTAATGGGGGAGAGAGGCGACTGATCTTACTAATGGGAGAGAGGAGACTGAGCTTACTAATGGGGCGAGAGGTGACTGATCTTACTAATGGGAGAGAGGAGACTGAGCTTACTAATGGGGGAGAGAGGCGACTGATCTTACTAATGGGAGAGAGAGGAGACTGATCTTACTAATGGGAGAGAGGTGACTGATCTTACTAATGGGAGAGAGAGGAGACTGAGCTTACTAATGGGAGAGAGAGGAGACTGATCTTACTAATGGGGGAGAGAGGCGACTGATCTTACTAATGGGAGAGGGAGGAGGCTGATCTTACTAATGGGAGAGAGAGGAGACTGATCTTACTAATGGGGCGAGAGGTGACTGATCTTACTAATGGGAGAGAGGAGACTGAGCTTACTAATGGGGGAGGGAGGAGGCTGATCTTACTAATGGGGGAGAGAGGAGACTGATCTTACTAATGGGAGAGAGGTGACTGATCTTACTAATGGGAGAGAGGAGACTGATCTTACTAATGGGGGAGAGAGGCGACTGATCTTACTAATGGGAGAGAGAGGAAACTGATCTTACTAATGGGGCGAGAGGTGACTGATCTTACTAATGGGGGAGAGAGGCGACTGATCTTACTAATGGGGCGAGAGGAGACTGATCTTACTAATGGGGCGAGAGGTGACTGATCTTACTAATGGGAGAGAGGAGACTGATCTTACTAATGGGGGAGAGAGGCGACTGATCTTACTAATGGGAGAGAGAGGAGACTGATCTTACTAATGGGGGAGAGAGGCGACTGATCTTACTAATGGGGCGAGAGGTGACTGATCTTACTAATGGGGCGAGAGGTGACTGATCTTACTAATGGGAGAGAGAGGAGACTGATCTTACTAATGGGAGAGGGAGGAGGCTGATCTTACTAATGGGGGAGAGGAGACTGATCTTACTAATGGGGGAGAGAGGCGACTGATCTTACTAATGGGAGAGGGAGGAGGCTGATCTTACTAATGGGGGAGAGAGGAGACTGATCTTACTAATGGGGGAGAGAGGCGACTGATCTTACTAATGGGGGAGAGAGGAGACTGATCTTACTAATGGGGGAGAGAGGCGACTGATCTTACTAATGGGGGAGAGAGGAGACTGAGCTTACTAATGGGAGAGAGGAGACTGAGCTTACTAATGGGGGAGAGAGGCGACTGATCTTACTAATGGGAGAGAGAGGAGACTGATCTTACTAATGGGGCGAGAGGTGACTGATCTTACTAATGGGAGAGAGGAGACTGAGCTTACTAATGGGGGAGAGAGGCGACTGATCTTACTAATGGGAGAGAGAGGAGACTGATCTTACTAATGGGGGAGAGGAGACTGATCTTACTAATGGGGGAGAGAGGAGACTGATCTTACTAATGGGAGAGAGGAGACTGATCTTACTAATGGGGGAGAGAGGCGACTGATCTTACTAATGGGGGAGGGAGGAGGCTGATCTTACTAATGGGGGAGAGAGGAGACTGATCTTACTAATGGGGGAGAGAGGTGACTGATCTTACTAATGGGGCGAGAGGTGACTGATCTTACTAATGGGAGAGAGAGGAGACTGATCTTACTAATGGGAGAGAGGCGACTGATCTTACTAATGGGGCGAGAGGTGACTGATCTTACTAATGGGAGAGAGAGGAGACTGATCTTACTAATGGGAGAGGGAGGAGGCTGATCTTACTAATGGGGGAGAGGAGACTGATCTTACTAATGGGGGAGAGAGGCGACTGATCTTACTAATGGGAGAGGGAGGAGGCTGATCTTACTAATGGGGGAGAGAGGAGACTGATCTTACTAATGGGGGAGAGAGGCGACTGATCTTACTAATGGGGGAGAGAGGAGACTGAGCTTACTAATGGGAGAGAGGAGACTGAGCTTACTAATGGGGGAGAGAGGCGACTGATCTTACTAATGGGAGAGAGAGGAGACTGATCTTACTAATGGGGCGAGAGGTGACTGATCTTACTAATGGGAGAGAGGAGACTGAGCTTACTAATGGGGGAGAGAGGCGACTGATCTTACTAATGGGAGAGAGAGGAGACTGATCTTACTAATGGGGGAGAGGAGACTGATCTTACTAATGGGGGAGAGAGGAGACTGATCTTACTAATGGGAGAGAGGAGACTGATCTTACTAATGGGGGAGAGAGGCGACTGATCTTACTAATGGGGGAGGGAGGAGGCTGATCTTACTAATGGGGCGAGAGGTGACTGATCTTACTAATGGGGGAGAGAGGCGACTGATCTTACTAATGGGAGAGGGAGGAGGCTGATCTTACTAATGGGGGAGAGAGGTGACTGATCTTACTAATGGGGGAGAGAGGCGACTGATCTTACTAATGGGAGAGGGAGGAGGCTGATCTTACTAATGGGAGAGAGAGGAGACTGATCTTACTAATGGGAGAGAGGAGACTGAGCTTACTAATGGGGCGAGAGGTGACTGATCTTACTAATGGGAGAGAGGAGACTGAGCTTACTAATGGGGGAGAGAGGCGACTGATCTTACTAATGGGAGAGAGAGGAGACTGATCTTACTAATGGGAGAGAGGTGACTGATCTTACTAATGGGAGAGAGAGGAGACTGAGCTTACTAATGGGAGAGAGAGGAGACTGATCTTACTAATGGGGGAGAGAGGCGACTGATCTTACTAATGGGGCGAGAGGTGACTGATCTTACTAATGGGGCGAGAGGTGACTGATCTTACTAATGGGAGAGAGGAGACTGAGCTTACTAATGGGGGAGAGAGGCGACTGATCTTACTAATGGGAGAGAGGTGACTGATCTTACTAATGGGAGAGAGGAGACTGATCTTACTAATGGGGGAGAGAGGAGACTGATCTTACTAATGGGAGAGAGGTGACTGATCTTACTAATGGGAGAGAGGAGACTGATCTTACTAATGGGGGAGAGAGGTGACTGATCTTACTAAGGGGAGAGAGAGGCGACTGATCTTACTAATGGGAGAGAGAGGAAACTGATCTTACTAATGGGGCGAGAGGTGACTGATCTTACTAATGGGGGAGAGAGGCGACTGATCTTACTAATGGGGCGAGAGGAGACTGATCTTACTAATGGGGCGAGAGGTGACTGATCTTACTAATGGGGGAGGGAGGAGGCTGATCTTACTAATGGGGCGAGAGGTGACTGATCTTACTAATGGGGGAGAGAGGCGACTGATCTTACTAATGGGGCGAGAGGTGACTGATCTTACTAATGGGAGAGAGAGGAGACTGATCTTACTAATGGGAGAGGGAGGAGGCTGATCTTACTAATGGGGGAGAGGAGACTGATCTTACTAATGGGGGAGAGAGGCGACTGATCTTACTAATGGGAGAGGGAGGAGGCTGATCTTACTAATGGGGGAGAGAGGAGACTGATCTTACTAATGGGGGAGAGAGGCGACTGATCTTACTAATGGGGGAGAGAGGAGACTGAGCTTACTAATGGGAGAGAGGAGACTGATCTTACTAATGGGGGAGAGAGGCGACTGATCTTACTAATGGGGCGAGAGGTGACTGATCTTACTAATGGGAGAGAGAGGAGACTGATCTTACTAATGGGAGAGGGAGGAGGCTGATCTTACTAATGGGGGAGAGGAGACTGATCTTACTAATGGGGGAGAGAGGCGACTGATCTTACTAATGGGAGAGAGGAGACTGATCTTACTAATGGGGGAGAGAGGCGACTGATCTTACTAATGGGGCGAGAGGTGACTGATCTTACTAATGGGAGAGAGAGGAGACTGATCTTACTAATGGGAGAGGGAGGAGGCTGATCTTACTAATGGGGGAGAGGAGACTGATCTTACTAATGGGGGAGAGAGGCGACTGATCTTACTAATGGGAGAGGGAGGAGGCTGATCTTACTAATGGGGGAGAGAGGAGACTGATCTTACTAATGGGGGAGAGAGGCGACTGATCTTACTAATGGGGGAGAGAGGAGACTGAGCTTACTAATGGGAGAGAGAGGAGACTGATCTTACTAATGGGGGAGAGAGGCGACTGATCTTACTAATGGGGGAGAGAGGCGACTGATCTTACTAATGAGAGAGAGGAGACTGAGCTTACTAATGGGGCGAGAGGTGACTGATCTTACTAATGGGAGAGAGGAGACTGAGCTTACTAATGGGGGAGAGAGGCGACTGATCTTACTAATGGGAGAGAGGTGACTGATCTTACTAATGGGAGAGAGGAGACTGATCTTACTAATGGGGGAGAGAGGAGACTGATCTTACTAATGGGAGAGAGGTGACTGATCTTACTAATGGGAGAGAGGAGACTGATCTTACTAATGGGGGAGAGAGGTGACTGATCTTACTAAGGGGAGAGAGAGGCGACTGATCTTACTAATGGGAGAGAGAGGAAACTGATCTTACTAATGGGGCGAGAGGTGACTGATCTTACTAATGGGGGAGAGAGGCGACTGATCTTACTAATGGGGCGAGAGGAGACTGATCTTACTAATGGGGCGAGAGGTGACTGATCTTACTAATGGGAGAGAGGAGACTGATCTTACTAATGGGGGAGAGAGGCGACTGATCTTACTAATGGGGCGAGAGGTGACTGATCTTACTAATGGGAGAGAGAGGAGACTGATCTTACTAATGGGAGAGGGAGGAGGCTGATCTTACTAATGGGAGAGGGAGGAGGCTGATCTTACTAATGGGGGAGAGAGGAGACTGATCTTACTAATGGGGGAGAGAGGCGACTGAGCTTACTAATGGGAGAGAGGCGACTGATCTTACTAATGGGGGAGAGAGGCGACTGATCTTACTAATGGGAGAGGGAGGAGGCTGATCTTACTAATGGGGCGAGAGGTGACTGATCTTACTAATGGGGGAGAGAGGCGACTGATCTTACTAATGGGAGAGGGAGGAGGCTGATCTTACTAATGGGGGAGAGAGGTGACTGATCTTACTAATGGGGGAGAGAGGCGACTGATCTTACTAATGGGAGAGGGAGGAGGCTGATCTTACTAATGGGAGAGAGAGGAGACTGATCTTACTAATGGGGGAGGAGGCTGATCTTACTAATGGGGGAGAGAGGAGGCTGATCTTACTAATGGGGGAGAGAGGAGACTGATCTTACTAATGGGGCGAGAGGTGACTGATCTTACTAATGGGGGAGAGAGGCGACTGATCTTACTAATGGGAGAGGGAGGAGGCTGATCTTACTAATGGGAGAGAGGCGACTGATCTTACTAATGGGGGAGAGAGGCGACTGATCTTACTAATGGGAGAGAGAGGAGACTGATCTTACTAATGGGGGAGAGAGGCGACTGAGCTTACTAATGGGGGAGAGAGGCGACTGATCTTACTAATGGGAGAGGGAGGAGGCTGATCTTACTAATGGGGGAGAGAGGAGACTGATCTTACTAATGGGGGAGAGAGGCGACTGATCTTACTAATGGGGGAGAGAGGAGACTGAGCTTACTAATGGGAGAGAGAGGAGACTGATCTTACTAATGGGGCGAGAGGTGACTGATCTTACTAATGGGGGAGAGAGGCGACTGATCTTACTAATGGGAGAGAGGCGACTGATCTTACTAATGGGGGAGAGAGGCGACTGATCTTACTAATGGGAGAGGGAGGAGGCTGATCTTACTAATGGGGGAGAGAGGAGACTGATCTTACTAATGGGGGAGAGAGGCGACTGATCTTACTAATGGGGGAGAGAGGAGACTGAGCTTACTAATGGGAGAGAGAGGAGACTGATCTTACTAATGGGGGAGAGAGGCGACTGATCTTACTAATGGGGGAGAGAGGCGACTGATCTTACTAATGAGAGAGAGGAGACTGAGCTTACTAATGGGGCGAGAGGTGACTGATCTTACTAATGGGAGAGAGGAGACTGAGCTTACTAATGGGGGAGAGAGGCGACTGATCTTACTAATGGGAGAGAGAGGAGACTGATCTTACTAATGGGGGAGAGGAGACTGATCTTACTAATGGGGGAGAGAGGAGACTGATCTTACTAATGGGAGAGAGGAGACTGATCTTACTAATGGGGGAGAGAGGCGACTGATCTTACTAATGGGGGAGGGAGGAGGCTGATCTTACTAATGGGGGAGAGAGGAGACTGAGCTTACTAATGGGAGAGAGAGGAGACTGATCTTACTAATGGGGGAGAGAGGCGACTGATCTTACTAATGGGGGAGAGAGGCGACTGATCTTACTAATGGGAGAGGGAGGAGGCTGATCTTACTAATGGGAGAGAGAGGAGACTGATCTTACTAATGGGGGAGGAGGCTGATCTTACTAATGGGGGAGAGAGGAGGCTGATCTTACTAATGGGGGAGAGAGGAGACTGATCTTACTAATGGGGCGAGAGGTGACTGATCTTACTAATGGGGGAGAGAGGCGACTGATCTTACTAATGGGAGAGGGAGGAGGCTGATCTTACTAATGGGAGAGAGGCGACTGATCTTACTAATGGGGGAGAGAGGCGACTGATCTTACTAATGGGAGAGAGAGGAGACTGATCTTACTAATGGGGGAGAGAGGCGACTGAGCTTACTAATGGGGGAGAGAGGCGACTGATCTTACTAATGGGAGAGGGAGGAGGCTGATCTTACTAATGGGGGAGAGAGGAGACTGATCTTACTAATGGGGGAGAGAGGCGACTGATCTTACTAATGGGGGAGAGAGGAGACTGAGCTTACTAATGGGAGAGAGAGGAGACTGATCTTACTAATGGGGCGAGAGGTGACTGATCTTACTAATGGGGGAGAGAGGCGACTGATCTTACTAATGGGAGAGAGGCGACTGATCTTACTAATGGGGGAGAGAGGCGACTGATCTTACTAATGGGAGAGGGAGGAGGCTGATCTTACTAATGGGGGAGAGAGGAGACTGATCTTACTAATGGGGGAGAGAGGCGACTGATCTTACTAATGGGGGAGAGAGGAGACTGAGCTTACTAATGGGAGAGAGAGGAGACTGATCTTACTAATGGGGGAGAGAGGCGACTGATCTTACTAATGGGGGAGAGAGGCGACTGATCTTACTAATGAGAGAGAGGAGACTGAGCTTACTAATGGGGCGAGAGGTGACTGATCTTACTAATGGGAGAGAGGAGACTGAGCTTACTAATGGGGGAGAGAGGCGACTGATCTTACTAATGGGAGAGAGAGGAGACTGATCTTACTAATGGGGGAGAGGAGACTGATCTTACTAATGGGGGAGAGAGGAGACTGATCTTACTAATGGGAGAGAGGAGACTGATCTTACTAATGGGGGAGAGAGGCGACTGATCTTACTAATGGGGGAGGGAGGAGGCTGATCTTACTAATGGGAGAGAGGAGACTGATCTTACTAATGGGGGAGAGAGGCGACTGATCTTACTAATGGGGCGAGAGGTGACTGATCTTACTAATGGGAGAGAGGAGACTGAGCTTACTAATGGGGGAGAGAGGCGACTGATCTTACTAATGGGGGAGAGAGGCGACTGATCTTACTAATGGGAGAGAGAGGAGACTGATCTTACTAATGGGGCGAGAGGCGACTGATCTTACTAATGGGAGAGAGAGGAGACTGATCTTACTAATGGGGGAGAGAGGCGACTGATCTTACTAATGGGAGAGAGAGGAGACTGATCTTACTAATGGGGGAGAGAGGAGACTGATCTTACTAATGGGGGAGAGAGGCGACTGAGCTTACTAATGGGGGAGAGAGGCGACTGATCTTACTAATGGGAGAGAGAGGAGACTGATCTTACTAATGGGGGAGAGAGGCGACTGATCTTACTAATGGGAGAGAGAGGAGACTGATCTTACTAATGGGGGAGAGAGGCGACTGATCTTACTAAAGGGGGAGAGAGAGGAGACTGATCTTACTAATGAGAGAGAGAGGAGACTGAGCTTACTAATGGGGGAGAGAGGAGACTGATCTTACTAATGGGGGAGAGAGGCGACTGATCTTACTAATGGGGGAGAGAGGCGACTGATCTTACTAATGGGAGAGAGAGGAGACTGAGCTTACTAATGGGGGAGAGAGGCGACTGATCTTACTAATGGGGGAGAGAGGCGACTGAGCTTACTAATGGGGGAGAGAGGCGACTGATCTTACTAATGGGGGAGAGAGGCGACTGATCTTACTAATGGGGGAGAGAGGCGACTGATCTTACTAATGGGAGAGAGGCGACTGAGCTTACTAATGGGGCGAGAGGAGACTGATCTTACTAATGGGGGAGAGAGGAGACTGAGCTTACTAATGGGGGAGAGAGGCGACTGATCTTACTAATGGGGGAGAGAGGCGACTGATCTTACTAATGGGGGAGAGAGGCGACTGATCTTACTAATGGGAGAGAGGCGACTGATCTTACTAATGGGGCGAGAGGAGACTGATCTTACTAATGGGGGAGAGAGGAGACTGAGCTTACTAATGGGAGAGGGAGGAGGCTGATCTTACTAATGGGGCGAGAGGTGACTGATCTTACTAATGGGGGAGAGAGGCGACTGATCTTACTAATGGGGGAGAGAGGCGACTGAGCTTACTAATGGGGGAGAGAGGCGACTGATCTTACTAAAGGGGGAGAGAGAGGCGACTGATCTTACTAAAGGGGGAGAGAGAGGCGACTGATCTTACTAAAGGGGGAGAGAGAGGAGACTGATCTTACTAAAGGGGGAGAGAGAGGAGACTGATCTTACTAATGGGGGAGAGAGGCGACTGAGCTTACTAATGGGGGAGAGAGGCGACTGATCTTACTAATGGGGGAGAGAGGCAACTGATCTTACTAATGGGAGAGAGGAGACTGAGCTTACTAATGGGGGAGAGAGGCGACTGATCTTACTAATGGGGGAGAGAGGCGACTGATCTTACTAATGGGGGAGAGAGAGGCGACTGATCTTACTAATGGGAGAGAGGAGACTGAGCTTACTAATGGGGGAGAGAGGCGACTGATCTTACTAATGGGGGAGAGAGGCGACTGATCTTACTAATGAGAGAGAGGAGACTGATCTTACTAATGGGAGAGGGAGGAGGCTGATCTTACTAATGGGGCGAGAGGTGACTGATCTTACTAATGGGAGAGAGAGGAGACTGATCTTACTAATGGGGGAGAGAGGCGACTGATCTTACTAATGGGAGAGAGAGGAGACTGATCTTACTAATGGGGCGAGAGGCGACTGATCTTACTAATGGGAGAGAGAGGAGACTGATCTTACTAATGGGGGAGAGAGGCGACTGATCTTACTAATGGGAGAGAGAGGAGACTGATCTTACTAATGGGGCGAGAGGTGACTGATCTTACTAATGGGAGAGAGAGGAGACTGAGCTTACTAATGGGGGAGAGAGGCGACTGATCTTACTAATGGGGGAGAGAGGCGACTGATCTTACTAATGGGGCGAGAGGAGACTGATCTTACTAAAGGGGGAGAGAGAGGCGACTGATCTTACTAATGGGAGAGAGAGGAGACTGATCTTACTAATGGGGCGAGAGGTGACTGATCTTACTAATGAGAGAGAGGAGACTGAGCTTACTAATGGGGGAGAGAGGCGACTGATCTTACTAATGGGGGAGAGAGGCGACTGATCTTACTAATGGGAGAGAGGAGACTGATCTTACTAATGGGGCGAGAGGTGACTGATCTTACTAATGGGGGAGAGGAGACTGATCTTACTAATGGGAGAGAGGAGACTGAGCTTACTAATGGGAGAGAGGAGACTGATCTTACTAATGGGGGAGAGAGGCGACTGATCTTACTAATGGGAGAGGGAGGAGGCTGATCTTACTAATGGGGGAGAGAGGCGACTGATCTTACTAATGGGGGAGAGAGGCGACTGATCTTACTAATGGGGGAGAGAGGCGACTGATCTTACTAAGGGGAGAGAGAGGAGACTGATCTTACTAATGGGAGAGAGAGGCGACTGATCTTACTAATGGGAGAGAGGAGACTGAGCTTACTAATGGGGGAGAGAGGAGACTGATCTTACTAATGGGAGAGAGGAGACTGATCTTACTAATGGGAGAGAGGAGACTGAGCTTACTAATGGGGGAGAGAGGCGACTGATCTTACTAATGGGGGAGAGAGGAGGCTGATCTTACTAATGGGGGAGAGAGGAGGCTGATCTTACTAATGGGGGAGAGAGGCGACTGATCTTACTAATGGGGGAGAGAGGCGACTGATCTTACTAATGGGAGAGAGAGGAGACTGATCTTACTAATGGGAGAGAGGAGACTGAGCTTACTAATGGGGGAGAGGAGACTGAGCTTACTAATGGGGGAGAGAGGCGACTGATCTTACTAATGGGAGAGAGAGGAGACTGATCTTACTAATGGGGGAGAGAGGAGACTGATCTTACTAATGGGGGAGAGAGGAGACTGAGCTTACTAATGGGGCGAGAGGTGACTGATCTTACTAATGGGGGAGAGGAGACTGAGCTTACTAATGGGGGAGAGAGGAGACTGATCTTACTAATGGGGCGAGAGGTGACTGATCTTACTAATGGGGGAGAGAGGCGACTGATCTTACTAATGGGAGAGAGAGGAGACTGATCTTACTAATGGGGCGAGAGAGGAGACTGATCTTACTAATGGGGGAGAGAGGCGACTGATCTTACTAATGGGAGAGAGAGGAGACTGATCTTACTAATGGGGCGAGAGGTGACTGATCTTACTAATGGGGGAGAGGAGACTGAGCTTACTAATGGGGGAGAGAGGCGACTGATCTTACTAATGGGAGAGAGGAGACTGAGCTTACTAATGGGAGAGAGGGGACTGATCTTACTAATGGGGGAGAGAGGCGACTGATCTTACTAATGGGAGAGGGAGGAGGCTGATCTTACTAATGGGGCGAGAGGTGACTGATCTTACTAAAGGGGGAGAGAGAGGAGACTGATCTTACTAATGGGGGAGAGAGGAGACTGATCTTACTAATGGGGCGAGAGGTGACTGATCTTACTAATGGGGGAGAGAGGCGACTGATCTTACTAATGGGAGAGAGAGGAGACTGATCTTACTAATGGGGGAGAGAGGCGACTGATCTTACTAATGGGGGAGAGAGGCGACTGATCTTACTAATGAGAGAGAGGAGACTGAGCTTACTAATGGGGCGAGAGGTGACTGATCTTACTAATGGGAGAGAGGAGACTGAGCTTACTAATGGGGGAGAGAGGCGACTGATCTTACTAATGGGAGAGAGAGGAGACTGATCTTACTAATGGGGGAGAGAGGCGACTGATCTTACTAATGGGAGAGAGAGGAGACTGATCTTACTAATGGGGGAGAGAGGCGACTGATCTTACTAATGGGAGAGAGGAGACTGATCTTACTAATGGGGGAGAGAGGAGACTGATCTTACTAATGGGGGAGAGAGGCGACTGAGCTTACTAATGGGGGAGAGAGGCGACTGATCTTACTAATGGGAGAGAGAGGAGACTGATCTTACTAATGGGGGAGAGAGGCGACTGATCTTACTAATGGGAGAGAGAGGAGACTGATCTTACTAATGGGGGAGAGAGGCGACTGATCTTACTAAAGGGGGAGAGAGAGGAGACTGATCTTACTAATGAGAGAGAGGAGACTGAGCTTACTAATGGGGGAGAGAGGCGACTGATCTTACTAATGGGAGAGAGAGGAGACTGATCTTACTAATGGGGCGAGAGGTGACTGATCTTACTAATGGGAGAGAGAGGCGACTGATCTTACTAATGGGGGAGAGAGGCGACTGATCTTACTAATGGGAGAGAGAGGAGACTGAGCTTACTAATGGGGGAGAGAGGCGACTGATCTTACTAATGGGGGAGAGAGGCGACTGAGCTTACTAATGGGGGAGAGAGGCGACTGATCTTACTAATGGGAGAGAGAGGCGACTGATCTTACTAATGGGGGAGAGAGGCGACTGATCTTACTAATGGGAGAGAGAGGAGACTGAGCTTACTAATGGGGGAGAGAGGCGACTGATCTTACTAATGGGGGAGAGAGGCGACTGAGCTTACTAATGGGGGAGAGAGGCGACTGATCTTACTAATGGGGGAGAGAGGCGACTGATCTTACTAATGGGGGAGAGAGGCGACTGATCTTACTAATGGGAGAGAGGCGACTGAGCTTACTAATGGGGCGAGAGGAGACTGATCTTACTAATGGGGGAGAGAGGAGACTGAGCTTACTAATGGGGGAGAGAGGCGACTGATCTTACTAATGGGGGAGAGAGGCGACTGATCTTACTAATGGGGGAGAGAGGCGACTGATCTTACTAATGGGAGAGAGGCGACTGATCTTACTAATGGGGCGAGAGGAGACTGATCTTACTAATGGGGGAGAGAGGAGACTGAGCTTACTAATGGGAGAGGGAGGAGGCTGATCTTACTAATGGGGCGAGAGGTGACTGATCTTACTAATGGGGGAGAGAGGCGACTGATCTTACTAATGGGGGAGAGAGGCGACTGAGCTTACTAATGGGGGAGAGAGGCGACTGATCTTACTAAAGGGGGAGAGAGAGGCGACTGATCTTACTAAAGGGGGAGAGAGAGGCGACTGATCTTACTAAAGGGGGAGAGAGAGGAGACTGATCTTACTAAAGGGGGAGAGAGAGGAGACTGATCTTACTAATGGGGGAGAGAGGCGACTGAGCTTACTAATGGGGGAGAGAGGCGACTGATCTTACTAATGGGGGAGAGAGGCAACTGATCTTACTAATGGGAGAGAGGAGACTGAGCTTACTAATGGGGGAGAGAGGCGACTGATCTTACTAATGGGGGAGAGAGGCGACTGATCTTACTAATGGGGGAGAGAGAGGCGACTGATCTTACTAATGGGAGAGAGGAGACTGAGCTTACTAATGGGGGAGAGAGGCGACTGATCTTACTAATGGGGGAGAGAGGCGACTGATCTTACTAATGAGAGAGAGGAGACTGATCTTACTAATGGGAGAGGGAGGAGGCTGATCTTACTAATGGGGGAGAGAGGCGACTGATCTTACTAATGGGGCGAGAGGTGACTGATCTTACTAATGGGAGAGAGGAGACTGAGCTTACTAATGGGGGAGAGAGGCGACTGATCTTACTAATGGGAGAGAGAGGAGACTGATCTTACTAATGGGGGAGAGAGGCGACTGATCTTACTAATGGGAGAGAGAGGAGACTGATCTTACTAATGGGGCGAGAGGTGACTGATCTTACTAATGGGAGAGAGAGGAGACTGATCTTACTAATGGGGCGAGAGGTGACTGATCTTACTAATGAGAGAGAGGAGACTGAGCTTACTAATGGGGGAGAGAGGCGACTGATCTTACTAATGGGGGAGAGAGGCGACTGATCTTACTAATGGGAGAGAGGAGACTGATCTTACTAATGGGGCGAGAGGTGACTGATCTTACTAATGGGGGAGAGGAGACTGATCTTACTAATGGGAGAGAGGAGACTGAGCTTACTAATGGGGGAGAGAGGCGACTGATCTTACTAATGGGAGAGAGGAGACTGAGCTTACTAATGGGAGAGAGGAGACTGATCTTACTAATGGGGGAGAGAGGCGACTGATCTTACTAATGGGAGAGGGAGGAGGCTGATCTTACTAATGGGGGAGAGAGGCGACTGATCTTACTAATGGGGGAGAGAGGCGACTGATCTTACTAATGGGGGAGAGAGGCGACTGATCTTACTAAGGGGAGAGAGAGGAGACTGATCTTACTAATGGGAGAGAGAGGCGACTGATCTTACTAATGGGAGAGAGGAGACTGAGCTTACTAATGGGGGAGAGAGGCGACTGATCTTACTAATGGGAGAGAGGAGACTGAGCTTACTAATGGGGGAGAGAGGCGACTGATCTTACTAATGGGGGAGAGAGGAGACTGATCTTACTAATGGGGGAGAGAGGAGGCTGATCTTACTAATGGGGGAGAGAGGCGACTGATCTTACTAATGGGGGAGAGAGGCGACTGATCTTACTAATGGGAGAGAGAGGAGACTGATCTTACTAATGGGAGAGAGGAGACTGAGCTTACTAATGGGGGAGAGGAGACTGAGCTTACTAATGGGGGAGAGGAGACTGAGCTTACTAATGGGGGAGAGAGGCGACTGATCTTACTAATGGGAGAGAGAGGAGACTGATCTTACTAATGGGGGAGAGAGGAGACTGATCTTGCTAATGGGGGAGAGAGGAGACTGAGCTTACTAATGGGGCGAGAGGTGACTGATCTTACTAATGGGGGAGAGGAGACTGAGCTTACTAATGGGGGAGAGAGGAGACTGATCTTACTAATGGGGCGAGAGGTGACTGATCTTACTAATGGGGGAGAGAGGCGACTGATCTTACTAATGGGAGAGAGAGGAGACTGATCTTACTAATGGGGCGAGAGAGGAGACTGATCTTACTAATGGGGGAGAGAGGCGACTGATCTTACTAATGGGAGAGAGGAGACTGAGCTTACTAATGGGAGAGAGGGGAGACTGATCTTACTAATGGGGCGAGAGGTGACTGATCTTACTAATGGGAGAGAGAGGAGACTGATCTTACTAATGGGGCGAGAGAGGAGACTGATCTTACTAATGGGGCGAGAGGAGACTGAGCTTACTAATGGGGGAGAGAGGCGACTGATCTTACTAATGGGAGAGAGGAGACTGAGCTTACTAATGGGAGAGAGGGGACTGATCTTACTAATGGGGGAGAGAGGCGACTGATCTTACTAATGGGAGAGGGAGGAGGCTGATCTTACTAATGGGGCGAGAGGTGACTGATCTTACTAATGGGAGAGAGGAGACTGATCTTACTAAAGGGGGAGAGAGAGGAGACTGATCTTACTAATGGGGGAGAGAGGAGACTGATCTTACTAATGGGGCGAGAGGTGACTGATCTTACTAATGGGGGAGAGAGGCGACTGATCTTACTAATGGGGGAGAGAGGCGACTGATCTTACTAATGGGGGAGAGAGGCGACTGATCTTACTAAAGGGGGAGAGAGAGGCGACTGATCTTACTAATGGGAGAGAGAGGAGACTGATCTTACTAAAGGGGGAGAGAGAGGAGACTGATCTTACTAATGGGGGAGAGAGGCGACTGATCTTACTAAAGGGGGAGAGAGAGGAGACTGATCTTACTAATGGGGGAGAGAGGCGACTGATCTTACTAATGGGGGAGAGAGGCGACTGATCTTACTAATGGGGGAGAGAGGCGACTGATCTTACTAATGGGGGAGAGAGGCGACTGATCTTACTAAAGGGGGAGAGAGAGGCGACTGATCTTACTAATGGGAGAGAGAGGAGACTGATCTTACTAAAGGGGGAGAGAGAGGAGACTGATCTTACTAATGGGGCGAGAGGAGACTGATCTTACTAATGGGAGAGAGAGGAGACTGATCTTACTAATGGGGGAGAGAGGCGACTGATCTTACTAATGGGGGAGAGAGGCGACTGATCTTACTAATGGGGGAGAGAGGCGACTGATCTTACTAATGGGGGAGAGAGGAGACTGATCTTACTAATGGGGCGAGAGGTGACTGATCTTACTAAAGGGAGAGAGGAGACTGAGCTTACTAATGGGGGAGAGAGGCGACTGATCTTACTAATGGGGGAGAGAGGCGACTGATCTTACTAATGGGGGAGAGAGGTGACTGATCTTACTAATGGGAGAGAGGCGACTGATCTTACTAATGGGGGAGAGAGGCGACTGATCTTACTAATGGGGGAGAGAGGCGACTGATCTTACTAATGGGAGAGAGGCGACTGAGCTTACTAATGGGGCGAGAGGAGACTGATCTTACTAATGGGGGAGAGAGGCGACTGATCTTACTAATGGGGGAGAGAGGAGACTGATCTTACTAATGGGGCGAGAGGTGACTGATCTTACTAATGGGGGAGAGAGGCGACTGATCTTACTAATGGGAGAGAGGAGACTGAGCTTACTAATGGGGGAGAGAGGCGACTGATCTTACTAATGGGAGAGAGGAGACTGAGCTTACTAATGGGAGAGAGGAGACTGATCTTACTAATGGGGGAGAGAGGCGACTGATCTTACTAATGGGAGAGGGAGGAGGCTGATCTTACTAATGGGGCGAGAGGTGACTGATCTTACTAAAGGGGGAGAGAGAGGAGACTGATCTTACTAATGGGGGAGAGAGGCGACTGATCTTACTAATGGGGGAGAGAGGCGACTGATCTTACTAATGGGAGAGGGAGGCGACTGATCTTACTAATGGGAGAGAGAGGAGACTGATCTTACTAATGGGGCGAGAGGTGACTGAGCTTACTAATGGGGCGAGAGGTGACTGATCTTACTAATGGGGGAGAGAGGCGACTGATCTTACTAATGGGAGAGAGAGGAGACTGATCTTACTAATGGGAGAGAGAGGAGACTGATCTTACTAATGGGGGAGAGAGGCGACTGATCTTACTAATGGGAGAGAGGAGACTGATCTTACTAATGGGGGAGAGAGGCGACTGATCTTACTAATGGGGGAGAGAGGAGACTGATCTTACTAATGGGGGAGGGAGGAGGCTGATCTTACTAATGGGGGAGAGAGGAGACTGATCTTACTAATGGGGCGAGAGGTGACTGATCTTACTAATGGGGCGAGAGGTGACTGATCTTACTAAAGGGGGAGAGGAGACTGAGCTTACTAATGGGGGAGAGAGGCGACTGATCTTACTAATGGGAGAGAGAGGCGACTGATCTTACTAATGGGAGAGAGAGGTGACTGATCTTACTAATGGGGGAGAGAGGCGACTGATCTTACTAATGGGAGAGAGAGGAGACTGATCTTACTAATGGGGGAGAGAGGCGACTGATCTTACTAATGGGGCGAGAGGCGACTGATCTTACTAATGGGGGAGAGAGGAGACTGATCTTACTAATGGGGGAGAGAGGCGACTGATCTTACTAATGGGGGAGAGGCGACTGATCTTACTAATGGGGGAGGGAGGAGGCTGATCTTACTAATGGGGGAGAGAGGAGACTGATCTTACTAATGGGGGAGAGAGGCGACTGATCTTACTAATGGGGCGAGAGGCGACTGATCTTACTAATGGGAGAGAGAGGAGACTGATCTTACTAATGGGGGAGAGAGGCGACTGATCTTACTAATGGGGGAGAGGCGACTGATCTTACTAATGGGGGAGGGAGGAGGCTGATCTTACTAATGGGGGAGAGAGGAGACTGATCTTACTAATGGGAGAGAGAGGAGACTGATCTTACTAATGGGAGAGAGAGGAGACTGATCTTACTAATGGGGGAGAGAGGCGACTGATCTTACTAATGGGAGAGGGAGGAGGCTGATCTTACTAATGGGAGAGAGGAGACTGAGCTTACTAATGGGGCGAGAGGTGACTGATCTTACTAATGGGGGAGAGAGGCGACTGATCTTACTAATGGGAGAGAGGAGACTGAGCTTACTAATGGGGGAGAGAGGCGACTGATCTTACTAATGGGAGAGAGAGGAGACTGAGCTTACTAATGAGAGAGAGGTGACTGATCTTACTAATGAGAGAGAGGAGACTGAGCTTACTAATGGGGGAGAGAGGCGACTGATCTTACTAATGGGGGAGAGAGGCGACTGATCTTACTAATGGGAGAGAGGCGACTGAGCTTACTAATGGGGGAGAGAGGCGACTGATCTTACTAATGGGGCGAGAGGAGACTGATCTTACTAATGGGGGAGAGAGGCGACTGATCTTACTAATGGGAGAGAGGAGACTGATCTTACTAATGGGAGAGAGAGGAGACTGATCTTACTAATGGGGCGAGAGGTGACTGATCTTACTAATGGGAGAGAGAGGAGACTGATCTTACTAATGGGAGAGAGGAGACTGAGCTTACTAATGGGGCGAGAGGTGACTGATCTTACTAATGGGAGAGAGAGGCGACTGATCTTACTAATGGGAGAGAGGAGACTGAGCTTACTAATGGGGGAGAGAGGCGACTGATCTTACTAATGGGGGAGAGAGGCGACTGATCTTACTAATGGGAGAGAGAGGAGACTGATCTTACTAATGGGGGAGAGAGGCGACTGATCTTACTAATGGGAGAGAGAGGAGACTGATCTTACTAATGGGGGAGGGAGGAGGCTGATCTTACTAATGGGGCGAGAGGAGACTGATCTTACTAATGGGGCGAGAGGTGACTGAGCTTACTAATGAGAGAGAGGAGACTGAGCTTACTAATGAGAGAGAGGAGACTGAGCTTACTAATGAGAGAGAGGAGACTGAGCTTACTAATGGGGGAGAGAGGCGACTGATCTTACTAATGGGGGAGAGAGGCGACTGATCTTACTAATGGGGGAGAGAGGCGACTGATCTTACTAATGGGAGAGAGAGGAGACTGATCTTACTAATGGGAGAGAGAGGAGACTGATCTTACTAATGGGAGAGAGAGGAGACTGATCTTACTAATGGGAGAGAGGCGACTGAGCTTACTAATGGGGGAGAGAGGCGACTGATCTTACTAATGGGGCGAGAGGAGACTGATCTTACTAATGGGGGAGAGAGGCGACTGATCTTACTAATGGGAGAGAGAGGAGACTGATCTTACTAATGGGAGAGAGAGGCGACTGATCTTACTAATGGGGCGAGAGAGGAGACTGATCTTACTAATGGGAGAGAGAGGAGACTGATCTTACTAATGGGAGAGAGAGGCGACTGATCTTACTAATGGGGGAGAGAGGCGACTGATCTTACTAATGGGGCGAGAGGTGACTGATCTTACTAATGGGGGAGAGAGGCGACTGATCTTACTAATGGGAGAGAGGAGACTGAGCTTACTAATGGGGGAGAGAGGCGACTGATCTTACTAATGGGAGAGAGAGGAGACTGAGCTTACTAATGAGAGAGAGGTGACTGATCTTACTAATGAGAGAGAGGAGACTGAGCTTACTAATGGGGGAGAGAGGCGACTGATCTTACTAATGGGGGAGAGAGGCGACTGATCTTACTAATGGGAGAGAGGCGACTGATCTTACTAATGGGGGAGAGAGGCGACTGATCTTACTAATGGGGGAGAGAGGCGACTGATCTTACTAATGGGAGAGAGGAGACTGAGCTTACTAATGGGAGAGAGGAGACTGAGCTTACTAATGGGGGAGAGAGGCGACTGATCTTACTAATGGGGGAGAGAGGCGACTGATCTTACTAATGGGGCGAGAGGTGACTGAGCTTACTAATGGGGCGAGAGGTGACTGATCTTACTAATGGGGGAGAGAGGAGACTGAGCTTACTAATGGGGGAGAGAGGCGACTGATCTTACTAATGGGAGAGAGAGGAGACTGAGCTTACTAATGGGGCGAGAGGTGACTGATCTTACTAATGGGGGAGAGAGGCGACTGATCTTACTAAGGGGAGAGAGAGGAGACTGATCTTACTAATGGGGCGAGAGGCGACTGATCTTACTAATGGGAGAGGGAGGAGGCTGATCTTACTAATGGGGGAGAGAGGCGACTGATCTTACTAAGGGGAGAGAGAGGCGACTGATCTTACTAATGGGAGAGAGGAGACTGAGCTTACTAATGGGGGAGAGAGGCGACTGATCTTACTAATGGGAGAGAGGAGACTGATCTTACTAATGGGGCGAGAGGTGACTGATCTTACTAATGGGAGAGAGGAGACTGAGCTTACTAATGGGGGAGAGAGGCGACTGATCTTACTAATGGGAGAGAGAGGCGACTGATCTTACTAAAGGGGGAGAGAGAGGAGACTGATCTTACTAATGGGGCGAGAGGTGACTGATCTTACTAAAGGGGGAGAGGAGACTGAGCTTACTAATGGGGGAGAGAGGCGACTGATCTTACTATTGGGAGAGAGGAGACTGATCTTACTAATGGGGGCGAGAGGTGACTGATCTTACTAAAGGGGGAGAGGAGACTGAGCTTACTAATGGGGGAGAGAGGCGACTGATCTTACTAATGGGGGAGAGAGGCGACTGATCTTACTAATGGGGGAGAGAGGAGACTGATCTTACTAATGGGGCGAGAGGTGACTGATCTTACTAATGGGAGAGGGAGGAGGCTGATCTTACTAATGGGAGAGAGAGGAGACTGATCTTACTAATGGGGCGAGAGGTGACTGATCTTACTAAAGGGGGAGAGAGGCGACTGATCTTACTAATGGGAGAGAGAGGAGACTGATCTTACTAATGGGGCGAGAGGAGACTGATCTTACTAATGGGAGAGGGAGGAGACTGAGCTTACTAATGGGAGAGAGGAGACTGATCTTACTAATGGGGGAGAGAGGCGACTGATCTTACTAATGGGAGAGAGGAGACTGATCTTACTAATGGGAGAGAGAGGAGACTGATCTTACTAATGGGGCGAGAGGAGACTGATCTTACTAATGGGAGAGGGAGGAGACTGAGCTTACTAATGGGGGAGAGAGGAGACTGAGCTTACTAATGGGGGAGAGAGGCGACTGATCTTACTAATGGGGGAGAGAGGAGACTGAGCTTACTAATGGGGCGAGAGGTGACTGATCTTACTAATGGGGGAAAGAGGAGACTGAGCTTACTAATGGGGGAGAGAGGCGACTGATCTTACTAATGGGAGAGGGAGGAGACTGAGCTTACTAATGGGGGAGAGAGGAGACTGAGCTTACTAATGGGGGAGAGAGGAGACTGAGCTTACTAATGGGGCGAGAGGTGACTGATCTTACTAATGGGGGAGAGAGGAGACTGAGCTTACTAATGGGGGAGAGAGGCGACTGATCTTACTAATGGGAGAGAGAGGAGACTGAGCTTACTAATGGGGCGAGAGGTGACTGATCTTACTAATGGGGGAGAGAGGCGACTGATCTTACTAATGGGGGAGAGAGGCGACTGATCTTACTAATGGGAGAGAGAGGAGACTGATCTTACTAATGGGAGAGAGGAGACTGATCTTACTAATGGGGGAGAGAGGCGACTGATCTTACTAATGGGGGAGAGAGGCGACTGATCTTACTAATGGGAGAGAGGAGACTGATCTTACTAATGGGGCGAGAGGCGACTGATCTTACTAATGGGGGAGAGAGGAGACTGATCTTACTAAGGGGAGAGAGAGGAGACTGATCTTACTAATGGGGCGAGAGGCGACTGATCTTACTAATGGGAGAGGGAGGAGGCTGATCTTACTAATGGGGGAGAGAGGCGACTGATCTTACTAAGGGGAGAGAGAGGCGACTGATCTTACTAATGGGAGAGAGGAGACTGAGCTTACTAATGGGGGAGAGAGGCGACTGATCTGACTAATGGGAGAGAGAGGAGACTGATCTTACTAATGGGGCGAGAGGTGACTGATCTTACTAATGGGAGAGAGGAGACTGAGCTTACTAATGGGGCGAGAGGTGACTGAGCTTACTAATGGGGGAGAGAGGAGACTGAGCTTACTAATGGGAGAGGGAGGAGGCTGATCTTACTAATGGGGGAGAGAGGCGACTGATCTTACTAATGGGGGAGAGAGGAGACTGAGCTTACTAATGGGGCGAGAGGTGACTGATCTTACTAATGGGAGAGAGAGGAGACTGATCTTACTAATGGGGGAGAGAGGCGACTGATCTTACTAATGGGAGAGGGAGGAGACTGAGCTTACTAATGGGGGAGAGAGGAGACTGAGCTTACTAATGGGGGAGAGAGGCGACTGATCTTACTAATGGGGGAGAGAGGAGACTGAGCTTACTAATGGGGCGAGAGGTGACTGATCTTACTAATGGGGGAGAGAGGAGACTGAGCTTACTAATGGGGGAGAGAGGCGACTGATCTTACTAATGGGGGAGAGAGGAGACTGAGCTTACTAATGGGGCGAGAGGTGACTGATCTTACTAATGGGGGAGAGAGGCGACTGATCTTACTAAGGGGAGAGAGAGGAGACTGATCTTACTAATGGGGGAGAGAGGCGACTGATCTTACTAAGGGGAGAGGGAGGAGACTGAGCTTACTAATGGGAGAGAGAGGAGACTGAGCTTACTAATGGGGGAGAGAGGAGACTGATCTTACTAATGGGGGAGAGAGGAGACTGATCTTACTAATGGGAGAGAGGCGACTGATCTTACTAATGGGGGAGAGAGGAGACTGATCTTACTAATGGGGGAGAGAGGAGACTGATCTTACTAATGGGGCGAGAGGCGACTGATCTTACTAATGGGAGAGGGAGGAGGCTGATCTTACTAATGGGGGAGAGAGGCGACTGATCTTACTAAGGGGAGAGAGAGGCGACTGATCTTACTAATGGGAGAGAGGAGACTGAGCTTACTAATGGGGGAGAGAGGCGACTGATCTTACTAATGGGAGAGAGAGGCGACTGATCTTACTAATGGGAGAGGGAGGAGGCTGATCTTACTAATGGGGGAGAGAGGAGGCTGATCTTACTAATGGGAGAGAGGAGACTGATCTTACTAATGGGGCGAGAGGTGACTGATCTTACTAAAGGGGGAGAGGAGACTGAGCTTACTAATGGGGGAGAGAGGCGACTGATCTTACTAATGGGAGAGAGAGGCGACTGATCTTACTAATGGGAGAGAGGAGACTGAGCTTACTAATGGGGGAGAGAGGCGACTGATCTGACTAATGGGAGAGAGAGGAGACTGATCTTACTAATGGGGCGAGAGGTGACTGATCTTACTAATGGGAGAGAGGAGACTGATCTTACTAATGGGGGAGAGAGGCGACTGATCTTACTAATGGGGGAGAGAGGCGACTGATCTTACTAATGGGGGAGAGAGGAGACTGAGCTTACTAATGGGGGAGAGAGGCGACTGATCTTACTAATGGGAGAGAGAGGCGACTGATCTTACTAATGGGAGAGGGAGGAGGCTGATCTTACTAAAGGGGGAGAGAGAGGAGACTGATCTTACTAAGGGGAGAGAGAGGAGACTGATCTTACTAATGGGGCGAGAGGCGACTGATCTTACTAATGGGAGAGGGAGGAGGCTGATCTTACTAATGGGGGAGAGAGGCGACTGATCTTACTAAGGGGAGAGAGAGGCGACTGATCTTACTAATGGGAGAGAGGAGACTGAGCTTACTAATGGGGGAGAGAGGCGACTGATCTTACTAATGGGAGAGAGAGGCGACTGATCTTACTAATGGGAGAGGGAGGAGGCTGATCTTACTAATGGGGGAGAGAGGAGGCTGATCTTACTAATGGGAGAGAGAGGAGACTGATCTTACTAAGGGGAGAGAGAGGTGACTGATCTTACTAAAGGGGGAGAGGAGACTGAGCTTACTAATGGGGGAGAGAGGCGACTGATCTTACTAATGGGAGAGAGAGGCGACTGATCTTACTAATGGGAGAGAGGAGACTGAGCTTACTAATGGGGGAGAGAGGCGACTGATCTTACTAATGGGAGAGGGAGGAGGCTGATCTTACTAATGGGAGAGAGGAGACTGATCTTACTAATGGGAGAGAGGAGACTGATCTTACTAATGGGGCGAGAGGTGACTGATCTTACTAAAGGGGGAGAGGAGACTGAGCTTACTAATGGGGGAGAGAGGCGACTGATCTTACTAATGGGGGAGAGAGGCGACTGATCTTACTAATGGGGGAGAGAGGCGACTGATCTTACTAATGGGAGAGGGAGGAGGCTGATCTTACTAAAGGGGGAGAGAGAGGAGACTGATCTTACTAATGGGGGAGAGAGGCGACTGATCTTACTAATGGGAGAGAGAGGAGACTGATCTTACTAATGGGGGAGAGAGGCGACTGATCTTACTAATGGGGGAGAGAGGCGACTGATCTTACTAATGGGAGAGAGGAGACTGATCTTACTAATGGGAGAGAGGAGACTGATCTTACTAATGGGAGAGAGGAGACTGAGCTTACTAATGGGAGAGAGGAGACTGAGCTTACTAATGGGGGAGAGAGGCGACTGATCTTACTAATGGGGGAGAGAGGCGACTGATCTTACTAATGGGAGAGAGGAGACTGAGCTTACTAATGGGAGAGAGGAGACTGAGCTTACTAATGGGGGAGAGAGGCGACTGATCTTACTAATGGGGGAGAGAGGCGACTGATCTTACTAATGGGGGAGAGAGAGGAGACTGATCTTACTAATGGGGGAGAGAGGCGACTGATCTTACTAATGGGGGAGAGAGGCGACTGATCTTACTAATGGGAGAGAGGAGACTGAGCTTACTAATGGGGGAGAGAGGCGACTGATCTTACTAAAGGGGGAGAGAGAGGCGACTGATCTTACTAAAGGGGGAGAGAGAGGAGACTGATCTTACTAAAGGGGGAGAGAGAGGAGACTGATCTTACTAATGGGGGAGAGAGGAGACTGATCTTACTAATGGGGGAGAGAGGCGACTGATCTTACTAATGGGGGAGAGAGAGGCGACTGATCTTACTAATGGGAGAGGGAGGAGGCTGATCTTACTAATGGGGGAGAGAGGCGACTGATCTTACTAAAGGGGGAGAGAGAGGAGACTGATCTTACTAATGGGGGAGAGAGGCGACTGATCTTACTAAAGGGGGAGAGAGAGGAGACTGATCTTACTAATGGGGGAGAGAGGCGACTGAGCTTACTAATGGGGGAGAGAGGCGACTGATCTTACTAAAGGGGGAGAGAGAGGCGACTGATCTTACTAAAGGGGGAGAGAGAGGAGACTGATCTTACTAAAGGGGGAGAGAGAGGAGACTGATCTTACTAATGGGGGAGAGAGGCGACTGAGCTTACTAATGGGGGAGAGAGGCGACTGATCTTACTAATGGGAGAGAGAGGAGACTGATCTTACTAATGGGGGAGAGAGGCGACTGATCTTACTAATGGGAGAGAGAGGAGACTGATCTTACTAATGGGGGAGAGAGGCGACTGATCTTACTAATGGGAGAGAGGAGACTGAGCTTACTAATGGGAGAGAGGAGACTGATCTTACTAATGGGGGAGAGAGGCGACTGATCTTACTAATGGGAGAGAGGCGACTGATCTTACTAATGGGAGAGAGGAGACTGAGCTTACTAATGGGAGAGAGGAGACTGATCTTACTAATGGGGGAGAGAGGCGACTGTTCTTACTAATGGGAGAGAGGAGACTGAGCTTACTAATGGGGGAGAGAGGCGACTGATCTTACTAATGGGAGAGAGGAGACTGAGCTTACTAATGGGGGAGAGAGGCGACTGATCTTACTAATGGGAGAGAGGAGACTGAGCTTACTAATGGGAGAGAGGAGACTGATCTTACTAATGGGGGAGAGAGGCGACTGATCTTACTAATGGGAGAGAGGAGACTGAGCTTACTAATGGGGGAGAGAGGCGACTGATCTTACTAATGGGAGAGAGGAGACTGAGCTTACTAATGGGGGAGAGAGGCGACTGATCTTACTAATGGGAGAGAGGAGACTGAGCTTACTAATGGGGGAGAGGAGACTGAGCTTACTAATGGGAGAGAGGAGACTGATCTTACTAATGGGGGAGAGAGGCGACTGATCTTACTAATGGGAGAGAGGAGACTGAGCTTACTAATGGGGGAGAGGAGACTGAGCTTACTAATGGGAGAGAGGAGACTGATCTTACTAATGGGGGAGAGAGGCGACTGATCTTACTAATGGGAGAGAGGAGACTGAGCTTACTAATGGGGGAGAGAGGCGACTGATCTTACTAATGGGAGAGAGGAGACTGAGCTTACTAATGGGGGAGAGGAGACTGAGCTTACTAATGGGAGAGAGGAGACTGATCTTACTAATGGGGGAGAGGAGACTGATCTTACTAATGGGGGAGAGAGGCGACTGATCTTACTAATGGGAGAGAGGCGACTGATCTTACTAATGGGAGAGAGAGGAGACTGAGCTTACTAATGGGGGAGAGAGGTGACTGATCTTACTAATGGGGGAGAGAGGCGACTGATCTTACTAATGGGGCGAGAGGCGACTAATCTTACTAATGGGAGAGAGAGGAGACTGAGCTTACTAATGGGAGAGAGGAGACTGATCTTACTAATGGGGGAGAGGCGACTGATCTTACTAATGGGAGAGAGGAGACTGAGCTTACTAATGGGGGAGAGAGGCGACTGATCTTACTAAGGGGAGAGAGGAGACTGAGCTTACTAATGGGGGAGAGGAGACTGAGCTTACTAATGGGAGAGAGGAGACTGATCTTACTAATGGGGGAGAGGAGACTGATCTTACTAATGGGGGAGAGAGGCGACTGATCTTACTAATGGGAGAGAGGCGACTGATCTTACTAATGGGAGAGAGAGGAGACTGAGCTTACTAATGGGGGAGAGAGGTGACTGATCTTACTAATGGGGCGAGAGGAGACTGAGCTTACTAATGGGGGAGAGAGGCGACTGATCTTACTAATGGGAGAGAGAGGCGACTGATCTTACTAATGGGAGAGGGAGGAGGCTGATCTTACTAATGGGGGAGAGAGGCGACTGATCTTACTAATGGGAGAGAGGAGACTGATCTTACTAATGAGAGAGAGAGGCGACTGATCTTACTAATGGGGGAGAGAGGCGACTGATCTTACTAAGGGGAGAGAGAGGCGACTGATCTTACTAATGGGAGAGAGGAGACTGAGCTTACTAATGGGGCGAGAGGCGACTGATCTTACTAATGGGAGAGGGAGGAGGCTGATCTTACTAATGGGAGAGAGAGGCGACTGATCTTACCAATGGGAGAGAGAGGCGACTGATCTTACTAATGGGGGAGGGAGGAGGCTGATCTTACTAATGGGGGAGAGAGGCGACTGATCTTACTAATGGGAGAGAGAGGCGACTGATCTTACTAATGGGAGAGAGAGGCGACTGATCTTACCAATGGGAGAGAGAGGCGACTGATCTTACTAAAGGGGGAGAGAGAGGAGACTGATCTTACTAATGGGAGAGAGGAGACTGAGCTTACTAATGGGAGAGAGAGGCGACTGATCTTACTAATGGGGGAGAGAGGCGACTGATCTTACTAAAGGGGGAGAGGGAGGAGGCTGATCTTACTAATGGGAGAGGGAGGAGGCTGATCTTACTAAAGGGGGAGAGAGAGGAGACTGATCTTACTAATGGGAGAAAGAGGAGACTGATCTTACTAATAGGGGAGAGAGGAGACTGATCTTACTAATGGGAGAGAGGAGACTGAGCTTACTAATGGGGGAGAGAGGCGACTGATCTTACTAATGGGAGAGAGGAGACTGATCTTACTAATGGGGCGAGAGGTGACTGATCTTACTAATGGGGTAGAGAGGAGACTGATCTTACTAATAGGGGAGAGAGGAGACTGATCTTACTAATGGGAGAGAGGAGACTGATCTTACTAATGGGGGAGAGAGGCGACTGATCTTACTAATGGGAGAGGGAGGAGGCTGATCTTACTAATGGGAGAGAGAGGAGACTGATCTTACTAATGGGGGAGAGAGGCGACTGATCTTACTAATGGGAGAGGGAGGAGGCTGATCTTACTAAAGGGGGAGAGAGAGGAGACTGATCTTACCAATGGGAGAGAGAGGAGATTAATGGGGAAAAGGAGACTGATCTCCCTAATGGGGGAATGAGGACATTAATGAGGGAGAGGAGACTGATCTTACTGATAAGGAGAGAGGACATTAATTGGGGAGAGGAGACTGATCTTACTGATAAGGAGAGAGGACATTAATTGGGGAGAGGAGACTGATCTTACTAATGGGGAGAGAGGACATTAATGAGGGAGAGGAGACTGATCTTACTGATAAGGAGAGAGGACATTAATTGGGGAGAGGAGACTGATCTTACTAATGGGGAGAGAGGCGACTGATCTTACTAATCTGGAGAGAACATTAATGGGGGAGAGGAGACTGATCTTACTAATAGGGGAGAGAGGACATTAATGGGGAAAAGGAGACTGATCTCCCTAATGGGGGGAGGGAGGACATTAATGAGGGAGAGGAGACTGATCTTCCTGATAAGGAGAGAGCACATTAATGAGGGAGAGGAGACTGAAGTTACTAATGGGGGAGAGAGGACATTAATGAGGGAGAGGAGACTGATCTTACTAATGGGGAGAGAGGACATTGATGAGGGAGAGGAGACTGATCTTACTAATGGGGAGAGAGGACATTAATGAGGGAGAGGAGACTGATCTTACTAATAGGGGGAGAGAGGACATTAATGAGGGAGAGGAGACTGATCTTACTAATGGGAGGAGAGAGGACGTTAATGGGGGAGAGGAGAACTGATCTTACCAATGGGGAGAAAGGACATTAATGAGGGAGAGGAGACTGATCTTACGGGGGAGAGAGGCCATTAATGGGTGAGAGGGTTACTGATCTTATCAATGGGGAGAGAGGACATTAATCATGGAGAGGAGACTGATCTTACGGGGGAGAGAGGCCATTAATGAGGGAGAAGAGACTGAAGTTACTAATGGGGGCAGAGAGGACATTAATGAGGGAGAGGAGACTGATCTTAACGAATGGGGAGAGAGGACATTAATGAAGGAGAGGAGACCTGATCTTACTGATAAGGAGAGAGGACATTAATGAGGGAGAGGAGACTGAAGTTACTAATAGGGGAGAGGAGACTGATCTTACTAACGGGGAGAGAGAACATTACTGGGGGAGGCGAGACTGATCTTACTAATGGGGAGGGAAGAAGAGAAGTGTTAAGTTCTATACCACTGCCAGTGGCGATGGCCAGCCTGAATAAGTAAATGGATTCTGTGCATCAGTTAGAAATGATGGTGCAGGCCACAGGTGCATGAGGAAGCGTAGGGCGTGGTGCAGTGGAAGGGAGAGGAGGGAGGGTTTCTAGGCCCTAGTGTCCAACAGTAAATTCACATCTGGAAGACCCCCTTAGCCTCTCTGCCTTCATCTGTACCCCAAGATGCAGAGAGGGCCACTTGACCTACTGTGGGCCCAGAGGCCCATGGGGGTGCTCGGGTTGGCTAATGGTTGGTGCATCGGGCAGTAGGGCAGCCTTTGAGAATGGAAGTGTGAGGCATCTCCGTGGAAGGGAGGTGGAGGGCAGATGAGGGAGGGTTTACAGGCTCTAAGGTTCAACAGTAAAGTCACCTGTGGAAACCCCCCCCTTAGCCTCTTGGATGACAGAGAGGGGCACTTGACCGGCTGTATGCCTATGGGGGGAGGGGCACTGCCTGATGGATGGTGCATCGGGCAGTAGGGCGGCCTTTGAGATTGGAAGTGTGGGGAGCGGTTCAGTGGAGGGGAGACGGAGGGGATCTAAGCTGTTAGGGCCCAACAGTAAAGTCACCTATGGAAGTCATCCATAGCCTCTCGGCCTTGAGATGGACACCAAGCTGTAGTGTAGGCCTATAGGCCCATGGAGAGCGCTCGCATCGAGCAGTAGGGCAGCCTTTGAGGTTGGAGGGGAGCTGGGCTGGAGCAGGGGTAACTGCAGGTTAAGCTGTAAACTCAAGATACAGTCTGGCTCTTTGGGGAAGAGACCCGAAGGAGTTCACCGCAGTAACAAATGCAGATTGAGCGCACCGGGTCATGTCATTTAACTACCCAGGTCCACAGCCCACATTACGCAGATGGAAGAACGAGTGGTAAAGATAGCAGGTTTGCTCACAGACATTATCATACTTGACAGGTGTGCACAGCTGTTCAGTGCTCACCTGAAAGCTCTATTTGACATGTCCAGAGTTTCAATCAATGCCTTGCAGTCTAATCCCCGCAGGCCGCCTTTTAGTCATTGATGCAAGCCACAGATGGGTGAGGTAGTGGAGGTGGAGCAGTTCGAGGGGGTGGTGGTAGCGAATGTAGGGAGAGGTGGGTAATGGGGAAGAGGAGCCGGGGCTTGGTAAAGAAGAGCGGGTAATGGAGGTGGTGGGGTAGGTCATGAGAGAAGATGGGGGTTCCAACAGAGCATGTAATGAATGTTGTTGGGAGGCCAGGAAGCGGAGGGGCGGATGATGGGGCTCGAGGGGAGCCCGAATTCATGACAGTGCAGATAAAAGAAGGAAGGGAGCAAGGCAGGCAGGTGACGGAAGATGGATGTGGAAAGGTGATGCACTGAAGACCCCAGTGGCTTGCAGGGGTAAAGAAGAAAATAGTAAAGACTGCATAGCAGGGGCTAACTTAGGGAAACCGGCTGGGTAGGGGTCACGCTGCTGACCGAGCAGAACAAAGGAGCGATTAATGAGCAAAGAATCAGGACAATGCACATGTGAGAGTTAAAAAGGCCCCCCTTTCTCAGGTTGGATACTCTCATCTTAAATCCACCCCTCGGATGCGGTGGTATTACGAGTTCTTGGCAGACCCAGTGCTCTGACCCGTGTCCTGCCAGAGTCCTGCCTCCTTTGAAACAGATGCCCCAAGACCCACATCCTTCTGAAACAATCCCTGCCTCCTTGTACTGAACCCTCTGGTCTGATACTGCACCTACTTTCTCTTTCAGGGAGACCAGAAGACCAATTGGCGGGCCCTTACGCAGCAAAGTAAGTACGGATTTTGTTTAGACCATATATCGTGAGAAATTCTCAATAACTGCTATGGCTCGGTCGTACAACTAGAGACTGACTGCTGTTTAAACCAGTGGCCGAAGTGCATAAAAAAAGTATGGGGACTGTGATGCTGTACGCAAAGGGGGCGGGTAAGTAAGCGTTTTGGGGGGGGGGGGTTCAAGGTCGTGGCAGAAAAATCAAAATATTCTGAAGCTTTCGTCAGCCTTTCACCTTCAGGTAACTACATATAAACTAAGACACCGCTTAAATGAAAAATAAATGTGAGTTTATCAGTGGAAAAAACAATAGTGTACATTATGAAACCTCTATTGGTTAATATACTGCAGAGGTCTGTATGGTTAACCAGAGAGCCACAGAATTGAACCCTGGTTGCTGCAGTTAACAATAACGACTTGTGTATTTTTAGTGCTAGGAAGTCCCTGCCTGTCACAGAAAGTACTGTGAATCTATGTCAATATTTTGAATTTGCATTACACACAGTATAAGAGAGGCTGCTACAAAAAGCGCAAAAACGTTTAGTGATTCCAAAATATAGTTTTGAGAGAGACACAGATTGTACCTAGTGCATTTATAACTGACCTTTAAAAGCTTCACAGCTCAGCTGGGATCTCTCTTGCAATACCTCTCAAAAGAATACATCTGTGTTATCAGGTAGGTTCAAGTGATTCCTTCAATTAAAGCCAATACCACTTCCAAGTGCCCTTCACATTTGGAGATTGACCAATTGCGCACATTTACATTTCTTTCAGGGCAGCAGCACCCTGGCAGGAAGGCTCGTTTAGCTTTTGGCCCCTCGCTCCGTGTCACAGCACAGGAGACTCTGCCTTGCACTTCAACTGAGTCATTTCAACTCTCGGAATTAATCGTTGGTTCTCTGTTCACAAAACGTAGGGGAACTGTTTTTCATAAATTAAAAAATGTATGGGCATGCCGTAGCCCTCTGACCCCGCCCACTTCTACCCCTAGATGACACCCATTAGCGTGCCACATGTGCTGCCACTCAATACTGCTGGCAGTACATCTTCAGACCAGGGTCTGATTTCGGGTTGTGTTGAACGCCTCTATTTAATGTGTTATGTTGGTCTATGGGAGTGAAAATGGACATAATAAATTCCATTAATAAAATCTGAGTGGTAGTATATTATCTCATGTGATCTCGGTCAATGAGCCACACACGATGCCCTAATGTTAAGGTTACTAGGCAAAAAAATTGAGTTTGAAACATCTGCTATCTTTCCTTGCAAGAATACATTTAAAAAACTCTTCAGCGATGCCACATACAGTGCGGCTGGTTTGTCAGTGAACACCGATAACCTTAGCAGAGTTGTGCAGATCTGTATGGTGAGTTAATCCGTCAAGCTACAAACATTTAAACTCATTTCCATTGGCCCTGTCCACACATCGGGACGGTAAATGCCTGACTGTGGGTGTTCATGAAGGTCAGTGCCTGACTGTGGGTGTTCATGAAGGCCATGCCTGACTGTGGGGGTTCATGAAGGTCAGTGCCTGACTGTGGGTGTTCATGAAGGCCAGTGCCTGACTGTGGGTGTTCATGAAGGCCATGCCTGACTGTGGGTGTTCATGAAGGTCAGTGCCTGACTGGGGGGGGTTCATGAAGGTCAGTGCCTGACTGTGGGTGTTCATGAAGGCCATGCCTGACTGTGGGTGTTCATGAAGGTCAGTGCCTGACTGTGGGTGTTCATGAAGGCCAGTGCCTGACTGTGGGTGTTCATGAAGGCCAGTGCCTGACTGTGGGTGTTCATGAAGGCCATGCCTGACTGTGGGTGTTCATGAAGGCCAATGCCTGACTGTGGGTGTTCATGAAGGTCAATGCCTGACTGTGGGTGTTCATGAAGGTCAATGCCTGACTGTGGGTGTTCATGAAGGCCAGTGCCTGACTGTGGGTGTTCATGAAGGTCATTGCCTGACTGTGGGTGTTCATGAAGGTCGGTGCCTGACTGTGGGTGTTCATGAAGGCCAGTGCCTGACTGTGGGTGTTCATGAAGGCCATGCCTGACTGTGGGTGTTCATGAAGGTCATTGCCTGACTGCGGGTGTTCATGAAGGCCATGCCTGACTGTGGGTGTTCATGAAGGCCAGTGCCTGACTGTGGGTGTTCATGAAGGCCAGTGCCTGACTGTGGGTGTTCATGAAGGTCATTGCCTGACTGTGGGTGTTCATGAAGGTCGGTGCCTGACTGTGGGTGTTCATGAAGGTCAGTGCCTGACTGTGGGTGTTCATGAAGGTTGGTGCCTGACTGTGGGTGTTCATGAAGGCCATGCCTGACTGTGGGTGTTCATGAAGGTCGGTGCCTGACTGTGGGTGTTCATGAAGGCCATGCCTGACTGTGGGTGTTCATGAAGGTCAGTGCCTGACTGTGGGTGTTCATGAAGGCCATGCCTGACTCCTGCCTTGGAAATAAGACTTGTGCTGGCCTGATGAGTGGGGCAGCGTCCTGGCTGCGGGGTCTCCTGAGGGCTTAGGTGTGAGATAGCCGACTGGCTGCTGAGGTTTTAGCAAGGATTGAGGGCAATGTCATTGCTTCACCTGTAAGGCCCATGCAGGCGTATACATAGATCTGTGACATCTCTTATGCAGTGCATCAGAACAAGCACAATTGCAGGGAACAACACTTTATGAAAGAAGCACCACTGCAGAACCAGCGGGCACGATCGTAGACTCTTTATTTCTTGTTGAAATGGCCTGGACGTGTTTCACAGACTCGCAAACGCTGCGATGATGAGTGTTAAGTCACTGGGTAAATTAAGAATAAACAAGGGTGAGCTGTAGTTGATACTGACCAAGGCATGGAAAGCAGGCGTTGTGTGTCTTGAAAGCTCGGTTAAAGGGTCCCTCTTAAGAGCAACCTGTTTCTGTCTATCATCCAGGACAATGGATCCATATCATTGACTTCTGGAGTTGTCTGCCAATGTTGGGCTACGTCATATGATGCCGTCTGCCCTATCCAAAACATCGCTCTCCTTGTTAGTGATGGAACTTAAGTAGTCCCTCTCTCCCTTGTAACAGTTGCACATGTGCTGGCTGTGATAACCTGTCCCAGCAATAGTTGTGTCCTGTGTTGGTCCTCAGCTGCCCACTAGTAATGTGTCTACTTCTAATGAGCTGTATCCTAACATTGCCATTCCCTGGTATACCTCTCACTTGCCTGCGCTGAGCTGGTTCGTAATGCTCAGTATTAAGGCTTAAAACCTGCGGTATATCTGTTCTTGGTAAGATCACGTGTACCCTACGTCGAAGAGCTGCTGAACTAACCATAAAACCAGAAATATGTTAGCAGCGACCAGTGGGCTACCTTCTTCATATGGTGAGGACTTCTCAAGCGAATTCACAGAGAGACCTGACATCCCACCGATTCCTTGTCTAGGTGGCTGCTTTAGGTTTGTTTCCGAGCAGAGCGCATTAGGAGCCCCATTACCAGAACATTGTGAGCACTTCCCAATACAACCAAAGCTCCCTAGGTCAGACCATCGCCGTCCTCTCACTGCACTAATGTGTGCATCGCATGTCAAATTAGATCTGCTGCTCTCGCAGGCGTAAGAGGATGGGCTGCATCTTTCAAAAACCCTTGTTTAATCAGGAGGATTTTTACTCTGTGTTTCTGGGTGTCACAATCATGTTAGTTCCCCACCCTTATTTCCCTACAGTGATGTATAGTTTTATTGTATTATATAAATAAATACATACAGTTGCTGAAGATCACAATCAAGGCCAAGAACAAACGTTTGCAATTTAACGCATTCTTGCAAAGTTCTAACAGAGATCAGAGCCAGGGAAGTTCAGAAGGCTAAAGCTGACTGGGTACTTGCAGCAGGTAAAAGCTGGAGGGTGCGCCACTGTCCGTTCTTGGTTGGGAACCTTGGAAAGGCAGTGAGACCAGCTCCTGCATCATTCTGCAGAAACCATATCTAGAAGGAGCTGAAGAATCCTCACTGATGAAACGAGTTCTGCGCAACAACAGTGGCATGGCGAATGAATGTGAGAGAATCCTGCCATAGCTCCCGCTTATAAAGCGCTTCATGTCATCACATCTAGATTGAAAATAATCACCACTGCTGAAAACGCCTGCCCAAACATAATGTTCGAGGCATATGAGCTGCAGATTGTACACTATGCATAGATCGCCACCTAATGTTGGGCCTGGATGTTTGCAGTTTGTTGTTGTCCTGAAAAGTTCTTTGGAAGTCACGAGATAGGTGACGCCTCCTTAGGACCACATTGCGCATGGGCATCGGCTCCATCCGCAGATTGTTTTTTCCGCCATCGGGCTCGGATGTGTTTCCTGTGCTCCGGTTTGGAACCAAATTTCCTTCGGCGCGCAATCCTCACCCAGTTCGACGGTATTGTCTCGATCGCGATCTACGACGCGATTCTCTGCCAACTTCGAAGTCTTCGATTCCGGTAGTCGACGAAGACCTTTGGGCCTACCTGGGCCTAACTTTCTGGCTCATGGAAAGGACGCCATTCAAGAAGTGTCCTCAATGTGGGTCGAAGTTTCCCCACAGCGACCTACATGAGGTGTGCAACCTGTGCCTTTCACCGGAGCACGAGGCCAAAGACTGTTTAGCGTGTGCCTCATTCCGCTCCAAGAAGATGATCCGGGACCGACGAGCTCGAAGAACTATGGCTCGCTCGTCGGCTCCGATTCCCGACGACATCTTCGACGAGGGCGTCGATGTGCCAGAACACCAGCACGCCGAAGAGAGTATTGGATCATCAGATGCCGAAGACTCCGACGTCAAGGAAGTCACTCCAGCTCAACGGTTCGTAAGTAAGACCGTCGACCCCACCCCTTCCTCAACACCATCAAAAAAGGCTTCGGTCACACCCTCACCTTCAGGCTTCGGTTACACCCTCACCTTCGGGCTCGGGTGCACACCAAGACACTGCTTCTAACGCCCTGCCTTCGGGCCCGGCAAAGAAGACCACAAAGCCTTCAGGCGGCTCAGGCTTGAGCCAGCCTGCTTCCGGAGCCGACCCAGTACCGACACCGAAGAAAAAGCCATCTTCCTATTCCACGTCGACCGTTGCTTCGACACCCAAGCACATGGAGCCGAAGACTGGCAGCGGTTCATCGACACCGAAACCGCACTCGGAGCAGAGTAAAAAATCGACCAAAGCACCGGATTCCTATGCATCGGAGCCGAAAAAACTCTTGGAATCGAAAAAACTGTTTCCCGTAAAAGACACTTTGAAAGGGCACACTCCTAAGCCAACTGCCGACTCGGTGCCTAAAAAACCTACGGAGGTGAAAATTTAGACGCCAAAGGATCTACCTGGCTCACAAGAGCTTTTTACACCAGATCCACAACAAAAAACTCTTGTAAAGGATCCCAAAACTGGACAATTGACTCCAAGAAGAGACCACTTGAGGCGCCAGCACCTTCTCCCCCTGCAAAGAAGAGAGACATTGCAACCTCTCCATTAAGGGTCCCTTCTCCTCCACCTCCCCATACTGTTCCTCCTCATACACCTCCTCCACCACAGCATTCACCTACACCATCTCCTAATCCAGACGATGATGTACACACAGATTCTGATTATGAAGGTGGGGGTGCACATTACCCACCACAGGCTATTAGTCCCCCTCAGTCACCTAATCAATTGGACGATTACAGCACCCCTAATGTGCCTTATGTCCCACAGGATGATGTCTATCCTTCCAGACTTTCCCCACCAGAGGACACCATAGGTTTTAACCTGCTAGTCCAGAGAGCTGCACAATATCATGGGGTGGACTTACACACCGATGCAGTGGAGGAAGACTTCCTATTAGACACTTTTGACAATACACAAAGGTCTACGGCCATCTTACCAATGCTTACGGGAGTCATCAAGCACGCAGCAGAGGTCTTTAAAGACCCCGTTAGAGCTAGGGTCCTCAATCCCCGCATTGAGAAAAAATATAAAGCTGCCCCTGCAGACCCAGCTTATATTAAAGGCCCGGCACAATTGGATTCTTTGGCGGTATCCAATGCACGTACACGTGCTAATTCCCAAACAACAGGTGAAGCCTCACCACCAGACAAAGAATCTAAACTCCTTGACGCTTCTGGCAAGAGAACTGCGGCACAAGCAGCTAACATCTGGCGCATTGCCAACACCCAAGCCTTGCTGGCAAGATATGACAGAGCACATTACGACGAACTAGAGTCCCTAATGCAGCACCTACCAGACAAATACAAAAACAGGGCCAATGAACTTATACAGGAAGGTAAAAATATCACTGATACTTCCATCCGTTGTGCCCTAGACGCTGCAGATACTGCCTCAAGGGCAATCAATACCAGCACCCTGGCTACGTTTTTCAGGTTTTAAACCTGAGGTACAAAACTCCATCCTTAATCAGCCATTTGATGAGACACATTTATTTGGCCCAAATGTTGACGTGTCTTTGGAAAAAATGAAGAAAGACACCGACACTGCAAAATCCATGGGAGTCTTGCAGCAGCAAGCTCCCAGACGTTCTTTTCGTCGCTCATCGTACAGAGGCAACACAAGAGGCTACTCAGAAAGTCCCTCCTCTTCCTACAAAACCCCTGGTCAATCCACATTCACCAAGGGCTACCAGAGAGGGGGTTACAGGGGTAACAACAACAAAGGCAGAGGCAAGAACAACACCTCCCGCTCTGCCTCCACCCCTACCCAATGACTTTCCTCCCCTTCCCCCCCATTATTCCACTTCTGTGGGGGGAAGACTCCAACAATTCCTGCCTGCATGGATCAACATCACATGAGACAGGTGGGTGCAACAAATGATTCACTCAGGTTACTGTCTAGAATTAACATCTACCCCCCAAACATACCACCCAAACAGCGTCCAAAGTCACAAGAACATCCGTCACTGTTAAAGCAAGAAGTAGTATCTCTGCTACAAAAAAGTGCAATAGAACTAGTTCCTCTAATTCCAAGGGAGTTTACTCTCCATATATTCTAATCCGAAAGAAGGACGGCTCTCTAAGGCCTATTTGACCTCAGACCGCTAAACATATACATACAGTCAGACCATTTTCACATGGTCACATTCCAGCAAGTCCTTCCTCTCTTGTCACAAGACGACTTCCTGGCTACTCTAGACCTCAAGAACGCATACTTCCACATTCCCATTCACAAATCTCACAGGAAGTATCTCAGGTTTTTAATAGACGGGCAGCACTATCAATTCAAAGTACTCCCATTCGGAGTCACAACAGCACCAAGGGTGTTACTTCAAGTGCTTGGCAGTGGTGGCAGCGCATCTACGAAGACAGCACATCCATGTCTTCCCGTACCTCGACGACTGGCTCATGAAAGCCAGCTCACACAATCAATGCGTAAAACACACTCAAGCCACCATCCAGCTGCTCCACAACTTGGGGTTCGCAATAAACCACACCAAGTCTCATCTACAGCCATCCAAAGTACAACAGTACCTAGGTTCCACAATAAACACCTCAATAGCCCTAGCTTATCCCACCTCAGCAAGGATAGCCAGCATGCAAACTCTCCTAACAAAGTTTTGGCTACAACACTCCCTCCCAGCACAAGTGTTCATGCAACTCATAGGGATGATGGCCTCTTGCATCTTCATAGTACCCCATGCAAGACTTCAAATGCGTCCGCTACAAGAGTGCTTATCACGTCACAATTGAACCAGGCTCAAGGTCACTTAACAGACCTAGTGTTGGTAGACGGTTGAACTCATCGCTCTCTGCAGTGGTGGAACACCAAAAACCTTTCCAAGGGACGACCGTTCCTAGAGTCAGTTCCTCAGATAATATTGACTGCGGACGCATCGCTCTCCGGCTGGGGAGCCCACCTTCTGCAACACACCATGCAAGGCAGGTGGACACCGCAACAAAAGTTACTCCACATCAATCATCTGGACTTACTAGCAATATTCCTGGCACTAAAAGCTTTCCAGAAGCAAGTAGCAAACAAAGCTGTGTTAGTCCGCACAGACAACATGACAGCAATGTACTACATACAGAAGCAGGGAGGCACGCACTCCCTGCAACTATCTCAACTAACACAGGAAATATGGAGGTGGGCTATACCTCAGACATATTCCTTCTAGCCCAACATGTCCCAGGAGTACAAAATACTATAGCGGATCTGTTAAGTCGTCAAACACAATAGACTCACGAGTGGGAACTTCATATGCAAGTTCTTCAGCCATTCTTTCAGATCTGGGGACAACCTCAGATAGACCTATTTGCCACCCATGAAAACGCAAAATACCCAAGCTTCGCCGCCAGATATCCACACCCTCTGTCCAAAGGCAATGCAATATGGTTGAATTGGTCAAACAGATTTGTGTACGCTTTTCCACCTCTACTACTCATACCACTAGTAGTACGCAAACTACAGCAGCATTCTCTGACCCTCATCCTAGTTGCTCCAACGTGGGCCAGACAACAGTGGTACACAACACTGCTACAACTGTCTGTAGTACCACTCCAAAAACTGCACCTGTCTCCACACCTCTTAACACAGAACCGTGGAGAGATCAGACAAACAGACCCAGCTCAGCTCAACCTTGCTGATCTGGCTCCTGAAGTCCTAGAATTTGGATATCTGAACCTTCCTCCAGACTGCATGAATGTCATTAAAGAAGCTAGCCGTCTTACCACTAGGGCATGTTATGCAGCCAAGTGAAAACGATTTGTAATATATTGTCATAACAACAATATTAATCCCTTAGATGTGGCTATTCAACACATCATAGGTTACTTACTGCATCTTCAAAGATGTAACTTAGCCTATACGTCTATTAGACTACATCTTGCTGCAATAGCAGCATATCTGCAAAACAGACCACTTCTATCTCTGTTCAGAGGGCCTGCCATTAAAGCCTTTATGGAAGGCCTTAAAAGAATAGTTCCTCCCAGAGTACCACCTTCACCTGTATGGAATTTAAATGTTGTTCTTACAAGCCTAATGGGGCCTCCCTTCGAACCCCTACACAGAAGTGAACTACAATTTTTAACATGGAAAGTTGCGTTCCTCGTAGCTATTACTTCTCTGCGGAAAGTTAGTGAACTACAAGCACTAACTATTCAAGAACTCTTCTTGCAAATGCATCAGAATAGGGTCGTTCTCTGTACTAATCCAAAATTCCTGCCCAAAGTCATTTCTCCATTCCATCTCAATCAATCTGTGGAACTGCCTGTTTTCTTCTCGCAACCACCGTCAGTAGCAGAAAGAGCTCTTCACACTTTAGACGTCAAAAGAGCGTTGCTATACTACATTGAGAGAACACAACCTTTTCGTAAGACCAAACAACTTTTTGTGTCTTTCTCATCACCACACAAGGGCAATCCCATTTCAAAATCTGGAATAGCTAGATGGATTGTCAAATGCATACAGACTTGCTACCACAAAGCTAAACGTACGCTATCTGTTCCTCCTAAAGCCCACTTTACCAGAAAGATAGGGGTTTCAATGGCATTTTTAGGGAACATTCCCCTAGATGACATCTGCAGAGCAGCCACATGGGCCACACCGCACACATTCACAAAACACTATTGTGTAGATATGCAAACCAAACAACAAGCTAATGTGGGCCAGGCTGTTCTCAAGACATTATTCCAAACTACTGCAACAGATAGGGGTGGTCGCCGCTAAGAGTGGGTACTGCTATATAGTCTATGCATAGTGTACAATCTGCAGCTCATATGCCTCAAACGGAAAATGCTACCAGTATGCATCTGTTCTTGGCATGTAGAGCTGCAGAGTTGCACACGCCCACCCGCCTACCCTTGTCTGTTCCAGTATTATCTTAATTGGATACAAATTACACCGGGATCCTTCCTGTACTTCCAAAGCTCCATCATTTCCCAAATGGTGAAAAACGATCTGAGGATGGAGCCGATGTCCATGCGCAATGTGGTCCTAAGGAGGATTCACCGATCTCGTGACTTCCAAAGATATTTTCAGGACAACAACAAACATCCGGGCCCAACACTAAGTGGTGATCTATGCATAGTGTACAACTCTGCAGCGCTACATGCCAAGAACAGATGCATACTGGTAAGTAGCATTTTCCTTCGTCCTTTTTAGGTCGAGCTGGAGATAGCAATGCGAAGCATTGCGTCCAGCTCGACAACTATAGTTGCCAGTCTCCTGGGAATCTGAGACAGGGGTCGGGCATGTGCGGTGATTGGTGTCTGTGGACGCGCACGTCCAGGCCGGTGCCGGGCACATCCCCTGCCTCAGATTCCCTGAGGTGCGCAAACACACACACACACACACACATGCACACACACACGCAGGCAGACACACATGCACACACACACGCAGGCAGACACACATGCACACACATACGCAGGCAGACACACACGAGCAGGCACACACACGCTCCTCACTGCTGCTGTTGGGGACAATCGCCGGCTCCTCGGCTCCCAATGGATGGGCGGGCGGGGGCGACGCGGCCAGGGGCTCCAGACCAGGGACAGGCTGACCACTTCCAGCCTGATAACTTTCTGCTGCTCCGGCGGGACCTGCGGTGTGCTGCGGGAACGGCGGCTGCGGTGCATGGGCGGGGCAGGACGGCGGCTGCGCAGGATTCGTAGCCCCTGCCCTTCGGCCGCCTCAAGGGCTCCGCCCTGCGAGCGCGCCATTGGCCGCTGCTCCGGTGTTGGTGATGTCACCGATCCTGTGTAACTGAGACGGCCGGGCGGTGAAGCAATGCAATGCTGGTGTGTACAGAGGGGACTTGTTCTCTTAACATCCATTTCAACGCCGCCTCCATTATGTCTGCCTTTTCTCTCACCAATCTGCTTGTGCCACCTACTCCCCGGTCTCAACCACTCCCTCGGATCAGAGCGCACCCTCTAGTGTTAGCCTTCCCTTGATATGCCTCTCCGCTCATGTCTAAGTCCTTCCTCTGCCGTTTCTCTTTTCCAGACCTAGCTCCACTCTTTGTGAAGACGGCTTCATATTGCTATATCTGAGCCCCCCATCCCTAATTCCTTTGAGACATGCCTTACCCCCACCCACATTCATTATCTCGCCCCTCGCGCCCTTATTCTTAACCCCTTTCCTGCTTTTCCGAAACCCCCTTTTCCTTTTTGGCAATCGCTGCACCCATCTCTCTCTCCGGTATTTACCACCTCCATCACTTCCCGTCTCCTCGGCATCTCCGCTGTGCCTGCCACTCTTATTATTGCTTGTCTCTTTCTATGAGGCTATCCTTTCCCTCTCGTCTCATTTTCTCTTTGAGGCTTCCATTTCCTATAATAGAAGCGTTTTTTGTGCCCTTCTGCCCCTTGTTAGACTCGTTTTTTGTGCCCTTCTGCCCCTTGTTAGACTCGTTTTTTGTGCCCTTCTGCCCTCTATTAGACTCGTTTTTTTCCCCTTGTTCTCCCTCTCCCATTCTCCCACTCTGCCTGCTCTCCTCTCTCTCCCTCCCCTCTCTCCCCTCTCTCTCCTCTCTCTCCCCTCCCTCCCCTCCCTCTCCCCTCCGTCCTTCGCTCTCATCCTCCCACTCTCTTCTTCCACTCCCTCTCTCCCTTTCCCTCTCTCCCTTTCCCTCTTTTCCTTCTCCTCTCTCCCCGTCTCCCTCTCCTCCCTCCTCTTTTCCCTGTCACTCACTCCCACTCCCTGCTCACCTTTTTCTCCCATTCCCTGCTCTCCTTTTTCTCCCTGTCCCACTCTCCCCCTCTCTCTCTGCCTCCTCTCCTCTCTCTCTCCCCCTCCCCTCCCTCAATGACTACAAGTAATTGCCTCTGTGGAATTGCGCTTTTTTACTCCAACACAATGTACGTTTACATTTGAACATCATTAAATGGCTATATTTACTTGGAAATAACTTACTGGTTTAACATGCCTTGTACAAAAATGTGTGACGTTAACACTCATGTTTTTCTTTCTTGCTAAACAACACAGAGTCTCTGGCGCCCAACATAAACCCTCCTCCACAACATTCACAAACGTGCACTTCAGGGATTTGATGCTGCTGAGGTCGATTACATGCTACGGTGACCAGGGATCCCACTTTTGCACGATCTAGGCCAGTGTTTCACTTGGTGTATGGCCTATTTCAGGGACATCTTAACTCCAGTCCTCGGTTTGACAGAGGGGCAATTACATATTGTTGGAAGTGTTGCTTCCTTAAAGTGGAGTAATGCGTCCGTGTGATTTTTTTTTTCTTTTTTTATTATGCATCAAGCTCCTAAACCAAAGATGCCTTCCTGGTATTTCATGGTGCTGGAGTCGATAACATGGTTCTCACTCTCTCCTCCTCTATCCCTCTCCCTCTCCCTGCTCTCCTCTCTCTCTCTCTCCCTCTCTCACTCCACTCCCTCTCCTCTCCCTCCTTCCCTCTCGTCCTCCCTCTCTCTCCGTCCCCTCACTCTCTCACTCTCCCTCTCTCCGTCTACCTCTCTCCCTTTCCCTCACTTCCCTCTCCCTCTCTCACCTCTCCTCTCTCCCTGTTGGACTTGGCTCTTCTGGCAGGTTCACCCCTAGACTTTTTGCTTTTTATGGTGACCTGGTGATGGTGATTTTTGGGTTCTGCACACTTTCACTGTGTTCCAGTGGAAAGTGCGTGCGCACTTTGAGTGCATGTGGTGAGATAGGCCTGCCCTCCCATTGGAATGCATGGGGAATGTCTGTGTCCCTGGTAGTTCCTGATGCGTGAGGTGTGCATGCTCGAGTTTGGTATGTGTGAACCCGTGTGATTAAATGCTTTGCAATGATGTATGCGGCATGATTGTGTCTTGTGCGGAAGTACCACTTCTAGACATGGCTATGTGTGTGCTGTGAAGGTGCTGGCGTGTGATTGGCTGGAGCTGGCTGGGATGCCAGGCTCCAGGATGTCTGTATGGGTCTGCCCAGTGGTGAGTGCTGAGATCAGCATGCTGATGGCTGGGGAGGAGTGCACCTGGTTCCTGATGGGGCTGGGCTTTCCCCACACAATGCTGGCTCCGCCCCCTGTGGTGCGCCTAACGACCCTAGCCCTGCCAGTGAATAGAGTGAGGTGATGAGCACATCAAGGGTGCTCCAAAACCAGCTGCGACTGGTTTCTCCCCCACCCTGCACCTACAGACAAAGGAATGTGGTGTATAAAAATGGGGCTGTGTCCCCACACAAACTGTTCTTTCCTGATCCTACTTGAGGGGGGCTGCTGCTGCTGCTGGGGCCAGGAGGAACCGCCACTTGGACTGCCTCCCTGCCTGGAGGGCCAGTGAGCTGGCCCCTGGCCCAGCCTTGCCCCCCTGCCTTGCTGCATTCCAAGGACCTTTTCCTGGATTTGTGCTGTCCTATAGCGCTGGGAGCGCTGTAATTATCTCTCTAGCGCTGGGAGCGCTTTACTTTTGCTTTAGTGCCTGGAAGCGCTTGATTTTGACTAGCGCTTGAGAGCGCTTTATTTTGCTGAGGCCGGTGCCCACCCGGCATTGTCCGCCCTGATCGAGTGCCCACCTCGATCTATCCTTTATTTTAAACGGAGCCGGTGCCCACCCGGCATTGCCCCTCGAAATTCACCGCGTTAATCTTCGCAGCGCGCCCCGGAGCCTGGAGGCTCGCCCAAGGGGTCGCGCTGCCATTGGCTGCCAGACCAGAAGTCAGGCAAGCTGCAGCAGGACGTGGCCAGGCCTGTGGTAACCCGGAAGTCCGGCCGGCGGAGAGAGCCCCGGCCGCCTGCCTGCGAGGCAGGAGCACCACAGGAGCCAGCGTCGTCGTCGATTTCCCTCCCCCCCCCCCCCCCCCTCGGGCTCCCAGGAGCGAGGGAGAGCCTCGGGGAGAGAGGGAAGTCCGGCTGAGAGAGCCCCGCAGCCAGTGAGGGACCGGCTGCAGCAGAGACGGAGCAGTCGAGGCTCCGGAGCACAACAGGAGAGCACCAGCAACCCGACCGGTGAGTGGGGCCCGAGGTGACTTGTGGCAGAGGGGGGCGTCGGGGCACATTGCCAGTGCTCGCCCCCCCCCAGGGTGTTCTCTCCGTGATTTGGGCGGCATCTAATCCAGAGCCCGAGAGGCTCAAGGGCACAGTATTGTGGAGAGCCCTAAGAGGCTCCGGGCCATTTCTGTATCCTGACTCCCCCGAGCGGGACTCCAACGTTGGCAGCATTTTCTCGTGAGCCCTGAGAGGCTCCTAGGGGCATATTTGATGAGCCCTGCGAGGCTCCCCGCCCGTATTTGTTTTGCGAGCCTAGAGAGGCTCAGGGGGCATTTTGGTTCTAGAGCCCAGAGTGGCTCACGGCCCACATAGTGCAAAGAGCCCAGTGAGGCTCGAAGGGGCCAGTCATTTGATTAGAGGCAGAGAGGCCCCCACAAGGCGGCAATTGTTTCTAAGAGCCCAGAGAGGCTCGTGGGGGCCCAGTAAATTGTTTCAGAGCCTGCTAGCCTCCCACATCGTTTTTGCGCTATTGTTCCTTCTAGGAACCCAGAAGAGACTCACAGCTGCCCAGCACTTCGTGGGCAGCTGCCACGTTTAGGCCCCTGACTTTGGGACACAGGGCGTCCTAGCCCCAACAAGGCCAGTTGGCCTAGGGACAGTCACAGGTGGTGACCTACGTGAGTTTGGCGCAATTGTTCTTTTTCTTACACCTCTGAATGTATTGTTGATGCATCATGTGTTTTCCTTCCTTACAACGCTGAATGTATGTTATACATCATGTGTTATGTGCTTACACCCCTACAGGTATTGTGATACTTAGGTGTTTTTTCTCCTAGTGCAGGTGGTGCTAGTGAGGTCCTGGTTACCAGTGATTACTGGTTGTGTACTTTATGTTCTAAGTGCTATTTCTAAAAGTGTTACTTCTAAAAGTGCTGATTCCTGACAGTGGTCCAGGTGGCCCTGTCTTGTACATATCCCCTGTAAATTCTGCCCGTGCCTGTTGGCACATTGTAAGGTGTGTGTTTTTATCTAATGTGTTTTGGTGTAATACAAAGGCTATTTTTATATATCCTTGTGTGGAGTTTCCTTCGTGGTGGGTCTTGGGGGTTGTTGCTGGGGTGCGTGCGCAAATACTTAACTCACATCGCCTCCAAGTTTAGCCTTGCTGCTCGCGCCACGTTACCTAGAGGGTGAGCTGGGGTTATCTTGGCGTGTAACTCCCTTGCCCTGACTTAGGAGTGGTGGTCTCTGACTGACTTTGGCGAAAGCCCTGGCCAGCCAGGGATCCCATTTCTAACACTCCCCCTCTCCCTCTCCCTCTCTTTACCCTCTCCCTCTCTCCCTGCTCTCCTTTTTCTCATCAATCTGTGCAACCATTCAACAAAAACTTGTTCAAATAATATGTTCTCTCAATGTTTCAAGCTTTATTACAAATGTCACAAAAAGATGTTAATATTTCACTTCTGTTCTTGGATTTTTGTCACAATAAAATAAACTGAACATAATCTTCACAAACGTTATTTACAAAACTTTAAGCTATTGCCATTATAAATTACAATACATTTTATTTAACTATTAATTATTTAAAAAAATTAAAAGCCATTGTTATTTGTAATATCAATACATCTAAGTCACGTACATACAAAACATGTTGCATTATAAATGCTATGTGTCACATTTGCAAAAGTTACAAGTATTGGCATTGTAAATGACAAAGCTATTAATTTCGCTATTTTCAAAACCAACACATAAATATAAAATGTGTCATTTACAAGACCAATAGCTCAAACTTTCCTAATGCGAGACCTATTGCATTGCAAATGCTTGTTATTTATAGATTTAATTGACTAAATCCAAACTTTGTGTATTCAGCAGCTTCCACGTGGAGTGAACGGTACCCGGCATGAATGTGTATCCATCCTACAGTGATTTTGGATGTATTTAAACAAATTATTTCCACATTTCAGAAAAAGAGGAACGGAAAAAATGGAAAGAGTTGAAGTTACTGAAAAAGCTGGAGAAGCAGAGAGCCTTGGAGGAGGTGGGGAAGAAGAACAACGTGGAAGCAGAGATGAAGGCAGCCAAAGGTAAACGTCCTCATAAGTATATAGAAGATCGCTTACAGCAACCTTCACGACTTGTCGGAGACCTGACGTCTGACATGCAGGGGATTCAGCAACATCATGGAAAATATAAGAAAGCTCCTAATCCAGCAATTCCACACACATTACTTCCTCGTCATATTAGGCTGTTTTTAGAGCTGTTGTGGACACAAGATCATATTAACATGGAGACATTTATTTGTTCCCACCGGCTTCGTATGCAGGATGTACAAATATATATCCTCGGCGGGGATGTCTGCATGTGGAATTTCTTTGAGTTGGAGCAGGCTTCTTGTTCACTATCTGACTGCCAGAACCTGGTCCTCTTTCCGACTGTCAGAGCCTGGTCCTCTTTCCTCTGTCCTACTGCAGAGCTTGGCCCTCTTTCCTCTGTCCTACTGCTAGAGCCCAGCCCTCTTTCCTCTGTCCTACTGTAGAGCTTGGCCCTCTTTTCTCTGTCCTACTGCTAGACCCTGGTCCTCTTTCCTCTGTCCTGTCAGAGCCTGGTCCTCTTTCATCTGTCCTGTCAGAGCCTGGTCCTCTTTCCTCTGTCCTGTCAGACCCTGGTCCTCTTTCCTGTGTCAGAGCCTGGTCCTCTTTCCTCTGTCCTGTTGGAGCCAGAGCTTGATGTCCCAGTTCCTCTGCCTGCCTGACTGCCGGAGCCAGGTGTCCCGGCTCCTCTGCTTGACTGTCTGCCGGAGATTGGTGTCCAGGTTCCTCTGCCTGACTGACGGAGCCTGGTGTCCCAGTTCCTCTGCTGGAGCCTGATGTCCTGGTTCCTCTGCCCGACTGCTGGAGCCAGGTGTCCCGATTCCTCTGATGGAGCCAGGTGTCCCGATTCCTCTGCCCGACTGCTGGAGCCAGGTGTCCCGATTCCTCTGACGGAGCCAGGTGTCCCGATTCCTCTGACGGAGCCAGGTGTCCCGATTCCTCTGACGGAGCCAGGTGTCCCGATTCCTCTGACGGAGCCAGGTGTCCCGATTCCTCTGACGGAGCCAGGTGTCCCGTGTCCCGATTCCTCTGACGGAGCCAGGTGTCCCGATTCCTCTGACGGAGCCAGGTGTCCCGATTCCTCTGACGGAGCCAGGTGTCCCGATTCCTCTGACGGAGCCAGGTGTCCCGATTCCTCGATTCCTCTGACGGAGCCAGGTGTCCCGATTCCTCTGACGGAGCCAGGTGTCCCGATTCCTCTGACGGAGCCAGGTGTCCCGATTCCTCTGACGGAGCCTGGTGTCCCGATTCCTCGATTCCTCTGACGGAGCCAGGTGTCCCGATTCCTCTGACGGAGCCAGGTGTCCTGATTCCTCGATTCCTCTGATGGAGCCAGGTGTCCCGATTCCTTTGCCGGAGCCAGGTGTCCCGATTCCTCTGCCGGAGCCAGGTGTCCCGATTCCTCTGCCGGAGCCAGGTGTCCCGATTCCTCTGACAGAGCCAGGTGTCCTGATTCCTCGATTCCTCTGACGGAGCCAGGTGTTCCCGATTCCTTTGCCGGAGCCAGGTGTCCCGATTCCTCTGCTGGAGCCAGGTTTCCCGATTCCTCTGCCGGAGCCAGGTGTCCCGATTCCTCTGCCGGAGCCAGGTATCCCGATTCCTCTGCCGGAGCCAGGTGTCCCGATTCCTCTGCCGGAGCCAGGTGTCCCGATGTCTCTGCCTGACTGCCGGGGCCAGGTGTCCCGATGTCTCTGCCTGACTGCCGGAGCCCGGTGTCCCGATGTCTCTACCTGACTGCCGGAGCCAGGTGTCCCGATGTCTCTGCCTGGCTGCCGGTGCCAGGGGTCCCGGCTCCTCTGCCTGACTGCCGGAGCCAAGAGCCCCAGCTCCTCTGCTTGACTGACTGCCGGAGTATATTGCCCCGGCTCCTCTGCCTGACTGCAAGTGCCTGTCCCGGTCCCCCTTCTCATTCCTTCCCTCTTCCAGTCCATCTCCTTTCCCTTCTTAATCTGAACCTCTGGTTTTAAGGCTGATCCCTCCCACTTCCTGCTTTCTTTGGCCTCTTGATGACTCATCCCGCCTCCTTGTGCTTTCTAGGGGGCTGGTCCCGCCTCCCCCTGCTTTTTTTGGTCTGACCCTGCCCTCTTATGCTTAACCTCATCCCCACGCTTTCTTGAAGGAAACAGGATCTCCCAGCTTCCGTGGAGGAGGCCCTACCTCCTTGCTCCCTTGTGGGTGCCAAGCCCTCCTCCTTCTCTGTTGTGGCTTGCGCCTCCGCCACTCTTACATGCTGCTTTCTTGCACTCTTCTCATGCTCTTGTCTGTTGTGCTCTTGCATGTTGCTCTCTTGCACTCTTCTCATGCTCTTGTCTGTTGTGCTCTCTTGCATTCTGCTCTCTTGCATTCTTCTCATGCTCTTGTCTGTTGTGCTCTCTTGCATGCTTCTCTCTTGCGCTCTTCTCATGCTCTAGTCTGTTGTGCTCTCTTGCATGCTGCTCTCTTCTCATGCTCTTGTCTGTTGTGCTCTCTTGCATGCTGCTCTCTTCTCATGCTGTTGTCTGTTGTGCTCTCTTGCGCTCTTCTCATGCTGTTTGTCTGCTCTCTTGCATGCTGCTCGCTTGCGCTCTTCTCATGCTCTTGTCTGTTGTGCTCTCTTGCATGCTGCTCGCTTGCGCTCTTCTCATGCTCTTGTCTGTTGTGCTTTCTTGCATGCTGCTCTCTTGCGCTCTCCTCGTGCTTTCTTGCATGCTGCTCTCTTGCGCTCTTCTCATGCTCTTGTCTGTTGTACTCTCTTGCATGCTGCTCTATTGCGCTCTTCTCGTGCTCTCTTGCATGCTGCTCTCTTGCACTCTTCTCATGCTCTTGTCTGTTGTGCTCTCTTGCATGCTGCTCTCTTACGCTCTTCTCATGCTCTTGTCTGTTGTGCTCTCTTGCATTCTGCTCTCATGCGCTCTTCTCATGCTCTTGTCTGTTGTGCTCTCTTGCATGCTGCTCGCTTGCGCTCTTCTCATGCTCTTGTGTGTTGTGCTCTCTTGCATGCTGCTCGCTTGCGCTTTTCTCATGCTCTTGTCTGCTGTCCCCTCTTGCATGCTGCTCTCTTGCGCTCTTCTCGTGCTCTCTTGCATGCTGCTCTCTTGCGCTCTTCTCATGCTCTTGTCTGTTGTGCTCTCGTGCATGCTGCTCTCTTGCGCTCTTCTCATGCTCTTGTCTGTTGTGCTCTCTTACGCTCTTCTCATGCTCTTGTCTGTGCTCTCTTGCATGCTGCTCGCTTGCTCTCTTCTCATGCTCTTGTCTGTTGTGCTCTCTTGCATGCTGCTCTCTTGCGCTCTTCTCATGCTCTTGTCTGTTGTGCTCTATTGCGCTCTTCTCATGCTCTTGTCTGTGCTCTCTTGCATGCTGCTCGATTGCGCTCTTCTCATGCTCTTGTCTGTTGTGCTCTCTTGCATGCTGCTCGCTTGCCCTCTTCTCATGCTCTTGTCTGTTGTGCTCTCTTGCATGCTGCTCGCTTGCGCTCTTCTCATGCTCTTGTCTGTTGTGCTCTCTTGCATGCTGCTCTCTTGCGCTCTTCTCATGCTCTTGTCTGTTGTGCTCTCTTGCATGCTATCTTGCGCTCTTCTCATGCTCTTGTCTGTTGTGCTCTCTTGCATGCTGCTCTCTTGCACTCTTCTCATGCTCTTGTCTGTTGTGCTCTCTTGCATGCTGCTCTCTTGCGCTCTTCTCATGCTCTTGTCTGTTGTGCTCTCTTGTGCTCTTCTCATGCTCTTGTCTGTGCTCTCTTGCATGCTGCTCGCTTGCGCTCTTCTCATGCTCTTGTCTGTTGTGCACTCCTGCATGCTGCTCTCCTGCGCTCTTCTCATGCTCTTGTCTGTTGTGCTCTCTTGCATGCTGCTCTTGTGCTCTTCTCATGTTCTTGTCTGTTGTGCTCTATTGTGCTCTTCTCATGCTCTTGTCTTTTCTCTCTTGCATGCTGTTCTCTTGCGCTCTTCTCATGCTCTTGTCTGTTGTGCTCTCTTGCGCTCTTCTCATGCTCTTGTCTGTGCTCTCTTGCATGCTGCTCTCTTGTGCTCTTCTCATGCTCTTGTCTGTGCTCTCTTGCACGCTGCTCGCTTGCGCTCTTCTCATGCTCTTGTCTGTTGTGCTCTCTTGCATGCTGCTCGCTTGCGCTCTTCTCATGCTCTTGTCTGTTGTGCTCTTGCATGCTGCTCGCTTGCGCTCTTCTCATGCTCTTGTCTGTTGTGCTCTCTTGCATGCTGCTCTCTTGCGCTCTTCTCATGCTCTTGTCTGTTGTGCTCTCGCGCTCTTCTCATGCTCTTGTCTGTGCTCTCTTGCATGCTGCTCGCTTGCGCTCTTCTCATGCTCTTGTCTGTTGTGCTCTCCTGCATGCTGCTCGCCTGCGATCTTCTCATGCTCTTGTCTGTTGTGCTCTCTTGCATGCTGCTCTTGCGCTCTTCTCATGCTCTTGTCTGTTGGGCTCTCTTGCGCTCTTCTCATGCTCTTGTCTGTGCTCTCTTGCATGCTGCTCTCTTGTGCTCTTCTCATGCTCTTGTCTGTTGTGCTCTATTGTGCTCTTCTCATGCTCTTGTCTGTTGTGCTCTCTTGCATGCTGTTCTCTTGCGCTCTTCTCATGCTCTTGTCTGTTGTGCTCTCTTGCGCTCTTCTTATGCTCTTGTCTGTGCTCTCTTGCATGCTGCTCTCTTGTGCTCTTCTCATGCTCTTGTCTGTGCTCTCTGGCACGCTGCTCGCTTGCGCTCTTCTCATGCTCTTGTGCTCTCTTGCATGCTGCTCGCTTGCGCTCTTCTCATGCTCTTGTCTGTTGTGCTCTTGCATGCTGCTCGCTTGCGCTCTTCTCATGCTCTTGTCTGTTGTGCTCTCTTGTGCTATTCTCATGCTCTTGTCTGTTGTGCTCTCTTGCATGCTGCTCGCTTGCGCTCTTCTCATGCTCTTGTCTGTTGTGCTTCTTGCATGCTGCTCTCTTGCGCTCTTCTCATGCTCTTGTCTGTTGTGCTCTCTTGCATGCTATCTTGCGCTCTTCTCATGCTCTTGTCTGTTGTGCTCTCTTGCGCTCTTCTCATGCTCTTGTCTGTTGTGCTCTCTTGCGCTCTTCTCATGCTCTTGTCTGTGCTCTCTTGCATGCTGCTCGCTTGCGCTCTTCTCATGCTCTTGTCTGTTGTGCTCTCTTGCATGCTGCTCTTGCGCTCTTCTCATGTTCTTGTCTGTTGTGCTCTCTTGCATGCTGTTCTCTTGCGCTCTTCTCATGCTCTTGTCTGTTGTGCTCTTTTGCGCTCTTCTCATGCTCTTGTCTGTGCTCTCTTGCATGCTGCTCTCTTGTGCTCTTCTCATGCTCTTGTCTGTGCTCTCTTGCACGCTGCTCGCTTGCGCTCCTCTCATGCTCTTGTGCTCTCTTGCATGCTGCTCGCTTGCACTCTTCTCATGCTCTTGTCTGTGCTCTCTTGCATGCTGCTCTCTTGTGCTCTTCTCATGCTCTTGTCTGTGCTCTCTTGCACGCTGCTCGCTTGCGCTCCTCTCATGCTCTTGTGCTCTCTTGCATGCTGCTCGCTTGCGCTCTTCTCATGCTCTTGCCTGTTGTGCTCTCTTGTGCTATTCTCATGCTCTTGTCTGTTATGCTCTCTTGCATGCTGCTCGCTTGCGCTCTTCTCATGCTCTTGTCTGCTGTGCCCTCTTGCATGCTGCTCTCTTCTCATGCTCTTGTCTGTTATGCTCTCTAGCATGCTGTTCTTTCTGTAGAATGTTCTCTTGCACTCTTATGCTTGTCTGTCTTGCTAGCATGCTCCTGTCTCGTTTCTTGCAATCCTTGCATAGATCCCCTTCTTTCACACTCCCTCTTGCTAACTCTGTTCTCTTTTCCCCAAACACTCCTCTTTCTCTCTCGCCTCCCCCTCCCCACCCCCAACACCCACCCCACCCTAGCACTGCTTTTCCTTTCATGTTTAAAGTTGAGTTCTGGTAAGCTGGCAGTGCTCATGAACGAATCAAATACTGAACATTATTTTGCTTTGGGTTGTAGATGCAGCTTGTGATGGGGTTTGTGTTTTCAGGGTTTTGTTTAGTTAACTTTATGTTCATCTTCTCAGAAACAGAGGAAGTAAAAAAATGGAAGAAGGCGAAATTACTAAAATCCCAAACAAAGCAGAAAGCTGAAGAGGAGACTGGGAAAAATACCAACATTCAAGAAGAGACAAGAGGAGCGACAGGTAACTTGTGCAAGTGCGTGTTTTAGATCCTGTGCAGTAGGTTGAGATGCACTTCAGCGTCTGACAAACTGATACTCGAGGACAGTGTAATGAATCTTTGGTATTTCCAAGACACCCCAGTGGGGTGCACTGCAGGCATCTCACAAGAGATCACCTTTGCTCGGGGATGGTTTGACTGTTTCCCAGCTGTTGACTTCACATGCTTTGCCTCCACTCTTGCTCACCCCCTCACCCGCTGGCACCCTTTGTACTCCTTCCTACCACTGCAGTGTGTCCCTTACTGCAAACAGCTGCCCTCACTGTCTTAAACCGACCTCTTTCTGCGTACTTTCCACCCAGCAGTTTCTCTTTTTTAATCTCTTTTTCTGCTGGCGAGCCAGAGACCTCAACAAATTCATGCAAGCACTTTCTCTCCGAGGTGTCTTGCCTGAAGCTGGGCCTCAGTGATAGCTCTGAAATGGGTTTGGGGCAGATAGCTGATGTTTTATTCTTTCTTTCCAGGCTGCCTATACACGCTCAGCGTTGCGTTGCCAGGCTCTATATTGGATAACGCCCAGTCTCCTGAGCTGCGGACATACCTTGCTGGACAGATCGCCCGTGCCTGCACCGTCTTCTCTGTGGACGAGATTGTGGTGTTTGATGAGCTTCAGGAAAATACCAAGTAAGGAGAACAAGCGATGTATGACCCCCCAGTCTCATTGCATGTGTCTGTACTGCAGGAGGTGTTGTCCCCCTTCTTAATGCATCTGTTGTTACTCAAGCCCTTTGCTTGCCTTTGTTTAAGCTTTGCCTCTCTACCCATGGAAAATACTGAAGCGCCCTTTGAATATTTTTTCAAACAGAGCGTGACAAAAATGTGACCCGCTAAAGGTTCTCATTTTAAAGTAAATTTTTTCAACATACGAACTGTGCTCTGATGCTTCGAGCGTCCCCTTTTCAGGCCGAGCCGGGGCCGCGCATGTGCTCCTGCGAGGCATGCAGTTGTCGGAGTATGGTTTGAAGCCCTTCCCCCGCCCATATTTTTCATTGGTTTGTGTCTGTGTCCTTTGTAAACGCTGGCTTCCGAGTCGTTATTAGGCTCGTTAGTCCCTCCTTGGTACCGCCGTGTCTGCATTTGTAACCTCCCATTGTGACTTGCCCCTTTACTTCTGTTGCGACACTGTATGTTTTATTTTCTTGAATTAGTTTCTCCTGTTGCAGGCAGGATGTGATTTCCTCGCCATAGGTGCTTTCACTTTCAAGCAGCCCCGGAGGCCGCTTCTTTGAAGTGTTATAGGTCTCGCATGTACAGGAGTTTGAGCTGCTGGCGTTGTAAACGACAATAGCTTAAACTCTCGCGAGTGCGAGACCTATTGCATTGCAAATGCTTGGTTTCTGTTCCCTCTGTGGCTTCTGCCGGAAGTGCTGTAAATGGGGTTTCTGCTGAAAAGGGATCGTGGATGCAGGCGGTGGAGGTGACTTGGTAGGGCTTTGCGCGGGTTCACAGTGATGGCTGTCGTTCATTAATATTTCTGTACTTTTTTATGATTGAGAGTACCGGTGGGCTCTCCTCAAAGTAGATGTATCGTTCTGAGTGATGGTGGTGCTTTTGTAAGTTCATAGCCTGTTGCAGCGCATTGGAGGAGGGAATGGACAGGAGAGAGCGGACGTTGAAAATGGTGTTAAAATATGCAGGCGCTTTTAAAACACTTTACAGCTTTTGGACGATTTGTAAGTGCGAGCGGATCAGGCATGATAGAATGGGGTCGACGTGCGTGCTCGAAGCCCCACTTTCATTATTTGCGTGTCTCCAGGGTGCACAGAATATAGAGACGTGAATTTGAAGTGACTCCCATAGCTGATAACAAGCCACAATATATAAAGACTCCCCAGAGCTCAGTGCTGGCTGTGAGACTCCCCTTACCCTCTCCGTCCCACCCATCCCAGTGCAGCAACTGGAGTTGGTAAGTGGGCGAGTAAGCTCAATAAGGTTTTGGGATTTCACAAAAAAGGTGATTGTGAATATAGCTAGGTAAAGGTAGAGCTGCTGTGTAGCATTTAATTTGTATTGTACATTTACTGTGCACAAAGTCGCTAGGTAATAGCATAGTTGTTCCAAATAAGTATTCCGTTAAACAGCCCAAACCGTGTGAACAGCCTTGACTCACAAGTAAGACATCATTGTGTGAGGGACCAATAACTTCTCATTATGTCAACATGAATAACTACAGTTTCTTGTGTACGAAGGACTCCAAAAATCGAACCGCGTTTGACGAAGGTCACAGTTTTGGCGTACAAAGGAAGAAACGCAAGGGACAGACAGATTTCAACACGAAGGGATTGTGTACCTCATTGCTCACATTTCCTTTAGAAAGAAAAGAATTAGTGAAGTATTTGCAGTGCAAAGGCTGAGGATGCACAAATGGCAATGCCAAATATTGCGCTACAAGTACCGCTCTTGGTGTCGGCAAAGGAAATGTTGTTGATCGGAGAAGGTTTTCCGTTTGTTCTTAATCTGTGTTCTGACTGATCTAGTCTTTCTCTTTCTTCCATTACTTTAACTTTGTATGTGATTAGCACTTGTAAATGAACTAGGTTAAAACAATATTGAAATGATAAAATTTCACATTTCTGTGAATAATCTGTTTATTTTCACCCCAGTCATTTTTCTTTTAGAAACTAAAATCAGTCAGTCAGTCAAAATAGCCTTACTATACATATCTTGAAAGCTGCAAATTTCATGTAAAATTATATAAATAAAATAGAATGCAATTTGTCATAAGACGAAATACCATGATCGATAGTCTCAAGAATTCATTAGAGATAAAGTTAAAAATATTATTTTTTTTAAAGCAAAAAATAAAACGCAGCAACACAAGTATAATAGCTGTTTCGTTATAAAAACAATGCAAACTTTAGAATCAGCAAACACATCACGACAGTTCGGTTTAAGAATTACTGTTCAAATTTCTTAATCTAATAGTCCACGCCCATCTAAAGAATTTAGCCAATCCGCAAACATAAAGTTCCTGGGCATCGGTTCTCAGGGTGTGCAAAGCAGCATGATGGCTACGAGTGCCCAGTTGGTTGCAAATTGGTTTTAACCATCGTTCTCTCGGTGCTTTGTAAGCTGGGCATGCAAACATGATATGTGGAATTGTCTCAAGGATAGCCTCACAGCTTGGGCAAGAAGCAGGTGTCTGATAAGGAGGCCACCATTTCTCGGTTTGTTCTCGTGTAGGCAGTGAACCTACCCTGATCTGAAAATAAAGAGCCCTATCATGTGGTTTCTGCATGATATCTAGATAGGGTTCTAGACTGGTGGAATGCTTGTGCTGCATGAACTCCTCTGTCAATCTGCCTATTTTAGGATTATGGAAATCATTCCTACTAATTCACAACCAATACGCCTTCTTGAGTTCTGCCTTGGGCGGGGAGGTTCTATTTTCCCATGCCTCTCTAAAATCAAGGTCGAACAAATGTTTTTTGATAAACTAAAATCATTATTTTATGCGTAACATTTTAATGATGTGCTAGAATTTTCTGATTAAAAAAATAAATAAAACGAAGACTTCAAAGATCTCACTTTTACTTCTTGTGTGCTCATGTTATGTGCCTTCTCTCTTTCAGGAGCGTCGAGGGAGAGTTCACAGGAGTTGGGAGGAAAGGCAAGGCCTGTTTGCAGATGGCTCGAATTCTTCAGTACCTGGAGTGTCCACAGTAATAGTTCATCCTTTATTTCTGTACTCAAAGTCTGTCTGCTCGTGCTTTGTTTGCACAAGTGTGCGTGGATATGGTAGTGTTAATTTGATGAACCATATGTGAGCGATACTGTACAATGTAGACGCTGCACTGATCAGAGCGGATGAGGAATTATTACGACCAGTCAACCATAACTTGGCGTGACAGGGATTCAGTGTCCCCTTTAGTGGCTGTACATACTTGATAATTTCCTGTGACTTCTAATTTATTCTGGTTTATTTTACAGATACCTAAGAAAATATTTCTTTCCTGTGCACAATGATCTGCATTTTGCAGGTAAATTTCAACTTCTCTTTTTGCCCAGACACCATCTCCTTCAGGAGTTTAACTTGTGCATCAAGCGATTGTGGGTTCTGTGCACATTCCATAAAACACCCCAACCCCTCTTTTCTAAAACCACATTATTCCTTCCTTTACTTCCCCACATTCTTCAGTGGTTGTGGATGGTGTGGGGGAAGTCTGCCAATTTACAATGATATTCGCTATGGCTCTCTTCGGAGTGGGGTACATCATTGCTGCTGTATTCTTAACTTGCATCTCTTTTCCAGGGCTCCTCAACCCTTTAGACAGTCCTCACCACGTGCGGATAGATGAGGAGCTGGAATACCGAGAAGGGGTTGTGCTGGATCGGCCATGCAAACCTGACAGCGGCTCCTTCGTTAATTGCGGCCTTCGGAAGGTACGTCTGTGATGGTGCAAAGAGTGTTTCTTCGAATCCCTTCTGTAGCCAGTGTTGGAGGTGGACTCCCTCTGGTGTCTCCTCATTGTGTGTTGTTTGGACAGGTTGCACTGGTATCTGATTGCCCAGTGTGTGGCTGCCATGTCTCACTGGTTTCTCTTCGCCATCGGCACATGGTAGGGCTATCCGTGTAACAGTAGACATCTGCTGTGGGACAGCAAGGTTCTCCCCACTGTCTTATTGTCTTTGGGGGTGTGACAGTAGGGTTATCCCTGGTGCCACCTAGTCTGCTGGTGCATGTGGTTTGGCTTTCCCTACTGCCTCATTCTGATCGTTTGTGGCTGCAATGCTGTCCCTACTCTCTCTTAATTGGCTGTGTCGGTGGCAGGCCTTTCTCTGGTGTCTCTGTATTGTCTGGTGGTCTGCGATGGTAGGGTGCTACCATTTCCCTGGCAGTCCCCTATTGTGTGCGTCTGTTGCTGGGCTGTTGCTGGTGCCTCCTCATTGTTCAGTGTTGATGAAAGTGGGTTTGTGCTGATGTAGTGATTTATGGAATCCACGTCGGTGCTTGGACGGCAAAATCTCTTTTCAATCTTTTGGGTGAATAAAATTTGTATTTACTTATGTAATTTCTTAAACTTTCTAGTTGTCTGTGTCTTTTGTTTGCCACACACTGCCACGTTTATTTAATTTTACTCGTGTCCCTTGGCCCAGTTATGTGAACTAAAGGAACTGAGCTACCAAAATATTCAAATAGAGCAATGCCCTTTAAATGTTTGTTTAGTTTTTGTGTTCATTTGTTATCTGGTTGAACCAATGCCAAGGCAATATATTGGGATACTCTTGGTGTCTCCAATACCGGAGGCATGTTGTAGAGACAAAAATAATAGATCAGACCTGAAAGTGCCAAGCAGAAATAGATACTCCTTAAAAATGTAATGGCCCCTATTGCCAGTCTGTCCAAGACACCAGTAAGCTTGTTTGAAGAAAGAATGCCCTATTACAGCAAAGCTTAGCTGAATAGAAAAATAGGCGGACCGACTCTGAGAAACATGTATTGTGGAATCCACTGCCACCTCAAGACAGGCTAAACCTGCACATGGATCATCCAGACCAGGTGCTCGCATCCACGGAATGACGAGGACCTGTCCATATGACAGGTTTCATGCAGTTTCATTACCACGGGTACAAAGATGCCTACAGTTGTACAGCGGATGCTGATAACCAGATGCTATAATATCCAAACTCCACGAGCATGCAGTGGATGCTGACTCCGATAGACCAAACCTGCTGATTCTGCATTATCAAACCCACTAGTTTCCTTACTAGCCCCCGTGGTGCTGATTGAGGCCGGTGCTCCTTATTACAAACCCACCAGCTTCCTGGTATCTGTTTCATAGTTAGATATGGTCTCTGAAACTGTACTGTAAATGAAATTGTTATGGCTTTAATTAACTCAACAATAAAGTTTAAATTCAAATTCAAATGGTCTCTGGAACTCACCAAATTTTCCAAAAGATCCTGTAGTCTGCACACAAGTGCAAGGTGAAGGTAGAGGAACCTGAATCCTCTGCCTATCAGACACACCAACAGCAGCGTGCTGAACGAAGGCGCTACACCGAGCTCCGCAAAGGCCTGAAGGTGCGACAAGGCAGCTAGCGTGCACTGAAATTGGGAAAAACGGTCCAGTTGAATGCTCAGGACAAATACTGTAGGGCCTACTGTCCCTGCAAGACACGACAAACCGTGCTCAAACTGGGGGACAATTTTGGTGCTGATAACGGGAGTAGACCTGAAACTGCCATAGACACTGCTAAATAATTCAGCAGTAGACACGCGGCACATGTGATCCTCTCCCCACCCCCATCTACCCCCCCCCCCCCCCCCACATAAAAAGTCAAGATTTAACGTGCCACTGAGCTACCGATACTGCATGGCAGACAGCCAACTGAATACAAAGAGCAAATCGGATGGCACTCAGACAAAATTGCCCTTTGAATCCTGCAAGACGACAAGGGGACAGAGCCAGGAGCCAGAACTAGACGTGCCTGATGGAGCTGACTCAGCCCAGAAGCCGGATGAAGACGATATGAAAACGCTACTGTTGACAATGAAACGCAGCTTAACATCCATAGAATCCAAAATGGACACTATGTGCACACGCATGGATTTCATAATGCAGAGACTCGAAAAACATGATGGCAGAATCGGAGAGGCCGAAAATAGAATCTCAGAGCTAGAAGACAACACCCAGCGAAATGACGTAGTGAAAAATGGATCGCCTGCTAAAATTAATTGCAGCAAGGAACGAAGACCTGGAAGCTAGATCCACAAGGAATAAAATACGCATTTTGGGAGTGCCCGAGACTGCCAATACTGGGAAAATGGAGGAGTAGGTAGAACGCATGCTGATGACCTGTTTTCGCAAGGAGACCTTCTCCCCACTGCTGGTGGTGGAAAGGGCACACAGGACACTAGCTGCGCGGCCTCCGCCTTGAGTGCCTCCCAGACCTATTGTGGCAAAACTACTAAACTACAGGGATCGAGACACGGCCCTACAAAAAGCTAGGGAAACACAGTCACTAACATTCGACAGCTATAACATACCCTTGACCTGGACTTCACGCTGGCAGTCCAAGAAGCCAGGAAGAAATTCCTGCCCGTCAAGAAAAAATTGCAACAGGCAAATGTCACATACGCCAGGCTCTAACCTGCCCGATTGAGAATAACACTCCAAGGTAAACAACACTAGCGCAACTCCACAACAAGCCATGGATTTCCTTAAAGCCCTACCCAGACACCCAGGACGCACAAACAGCTCGCCGACTACAAGCAGAAAGTCGGCAAGATGAAGAATACCCTATGCAAGTGGATGACTGAACAAAACGCAACCCGCTCGGTGATGCGAAAGCTCAGATAACATGCTCTTAAATCCTAAATGTTGATCACAGCTACGGAATCACACAACAAATGCTGGCTCTATAAAAATGCTACAGAACATTATTACACAGAAAATGTGCGCACAAGCTTTGCTAGAAGATGACTGGACAAATAGCCCGAGACTTTCAAAGGCAGAGCACTTGCCAGGCGCAAAACACTTCTGTCCCAGACACCCTCCACCCATGGCGCTAAGCCTGGAAGGAGGTCATGCTTCGCCCACTAGGTGATCAGCCCCAGCAAGAGATCCCTTATTACTGACAAATGGGGCAGAGGACCGTACTTCCCAATTCATGTTCTTCTATTTACGTTTTCTGTACCCCTCTATCTATTTTCTTTATCTTTTCCTATGCTTCCACTCTCCTCATCAAAATGATGGCTACCGCTCCGGACCTTCTCATGTATGCTTTTGAGCATTTGCAAACTGGGAATGTAGAACTGGATACTAAATGTCATAAAGAAAGGGTATTTCTGGTTGAGTTGAGGATCTGTTTGATTCCTCAAGGGCACGAGTCGGAGGGGTGAATGGTTTACGGCAAGTTGGGAAAGCCGTCATGGTTGGGAGGGCGGGGGATAGACATAGAACAGTTCAAGGTACGCTAGGTGAAACAGCATCCGTCCAAGTTAGTCACACGGAAGTCCAACGCAGACACGCAAGCTCCTTACAGACAAACTTCACATAGACAGGGGTAGACAACAGGAGGGTTTAGGACTAATAACTTGAAATATCAGAGGCCTGGGGGACCCACGAAAGAGGCAACTTCTCCTGGCATACCTGGACAGACTGCATATACACATTGCCATGCTCCAGGAAACACACACAACCCAAACACACACACCGACATTCGATGCAAAATGGGTGTCACCCAGATATTTCTCATCATACTCCACATACTCGAAAGGAATGGCCATCCTTATAAAGACGAACACTCCCTAATATAGAAGAGATAACTATAAGCGACCCACAGGGTAGATACTGCGTGGTGTGGGGAAGGCTGGCATCGCAGTCGGTCACTTTGGTAAATTGTTATGGCCCAAATATGGACGAGAAATCCTTCTTTACCACTCCATGTGGGATAGTTATCAGTGTAGTCTCCACACATTATCTGGAGAGGAAACTTTAACCTCACCATGCACCAGTGCTGGACCGCTCACATCCTCCACCACAGCACTACACTAAAGCACAGTGCCTGGTGCAGCAGATTAAGGAGGAACATCAACTAAGAGATGCGTAGCAAGACACCCATCAGACTCAAAAAGAGAACACATTTAATTCCTCTGTACACAGCAACTGGTCCTGGCTAGATATTTGGTTGGTCTCCAAGGGAATTGCGACATGGGTAGCTCACACAAATATGTAGCACAAACATACTCAGACCACTCCTCGGTATACATGCGATTGCTCCCACCGGGGAAAATGAACAGATGCATATCCTGGTGACTCCCTACGAGGGCACTGCTGGATCCCCCCTTCAGGTCCGAGCTGGGCCAACTTCTTCAAACCCAATAAAGTCTCAGTGACATCCCTAGTGACAGTATGGGAGGCGTTGAAAGTAACCATTAGGGAATATGCATGGCTAAAGCGGGAAGCATATTAAAAGACATTAGAAGTAACTCGACCCGGCTCGAAAAACATCTTAGAGAGCTGGATACACAAACTCATGAGTGCAGGGATGAGGCGACACAGGTTGAAGGAAGAGAGACGCTCACCGAATATCAGGAAATCGCAGAAAGGGAGGGGGTGTTCTGCTGAAAATACCATACGACTAGGAGCTATGGGGAGGGGGAAAGACCAGGGCAAGCACTGGCAGAATTGACGCGGCAACCCAGATGCTCTAATTACATAATAGAAATCAAGGATGAAAACGGAACACCCCAGAAAGATACAGAGGCAATACTCCCCACTTTGCATACCTACTATTCAGTGTTATACTCCTCGTGTAGATCCAGGCAGGTAGAGACAGAGCCATATCTAGAAGTTGTGGAGTTGGGCCGGCTAAGCAGTACACAGCGAGAGTTCCCCGCGTCCGACTCCCTAGAATGGGACCCCTTGATGGACGTGCTGTAACATATGGGGTTTCTTTCAAGTCACATGGCACGGGTGAGGCTGCTAGATCACAAATCTACAGCAAAGCTGCTCCTTAACGACGAACAATCTGCAGCCTTCTGAATCACTAGAGGGACCAGGCAGGGCTGCCCCCTTTGCCCCTCTTGTTCGCACTGGCTAAGGAGCCATTGGCAGCCATGCTCCGGCAGCACCACAGGGAGTACGGATTGCAATATCCGACCAGACATGTGCTGGTGTGTCTCTACGCGGATATATAAGGGATCCCCAGGTTGGCCTCAATGGAATCATGCGGTTAATCATTAAATTTGGTGCACTCTCCGGTATCGCAATAAATTGGGAGAAGTCCGAGATCCTTTCCCTTACTCCAGACACTCCTAACTGCCCACTGGAGTATCCGTTGAAATGGTGTGAAACAGAACTTGAATATTTAGGTATAATAATCACTAGAGTTAGGTAAGAACGACTGAGAGCTAACCATGACAAAGCTCTGAATTCTATAGAGGATGCTATACCTAGATGGATCGCGATGCCATTGTCACTAGCTGGACGCATCGCACTAATGAAAATGGTGGCCCTGCCGAAGCTCCTATACTAGTTCATAAACATTCCATACGCCCCGGGGCGCCCTTTCTTCAGAACTTGAAAAGCCAACTGATCCGACTTGCATGGGGGGGGGGGGGGAGGTAAGCAGCCTAGAATTAATTGGGACATTCTCACCATGCCTATCGCCCGAGGGGGATTTGATGCACCAGACCCAGAGCTATACTATCTTCGTGCACAAGCACATTATGCAATATACTGGTTTAAGTCCCCTCCCTTCATGCCGCATCTCGCGATGGAGCCGAGATACATGACACCTATAACACGAACTGGCTTTCTGGGAATGGGACGGAAGGAAGTTGGAGGAGGGGATTCAACTGTTGCGGGCACCGACGCGGCCTGGAGAAATATTGCAGAAAGAGTACGAGCACCTATGGTGTACTCACCTGCACTTCCATTAGCATACCAAGCACGCATGAAGGCTTGTGTAGGCGAATGCTATGTAGATACGACATATATACCCGGGGGCATTGTACGCAGAGGGGAGGTTTAGACAAAAGGAGGATTTTTTCAGAGGACACACTCCCTCACCTGTAGACCTCTTCATATACACAAGGCTAAGACAAGATTTTAGGATGGCAAGGCTGAAGTTCCCTAAGGATCCGCCCACCCTGACCCATTACACATTCTTCTTCAGGCTGACAATCCCTCCCACGTGGTGTCGCGCCTCTACATAGCTGTCCTTACGTTGCACATTGGCGTCCGGAACATCGTGAGAGAAGGCTGGGAAGGGGAGCTTGGACATGCACTGGAAGATGAGCAGTGGCTCTATTGCTGCCAGCAAACAGACAATATTACGGACAGCAGTCGGCTAAGGATTATCCATTTTAAGTTTCTGCATAGAATGTATTACTTCCCAGCAAGGCTACATAGGTGAATGTCATTCATTCATTTATTTTTTTTAAGCCATAATTATTATTTTACAAGGCCCAACTATTGCACCACATTAACTCTTTTGGTTTTTTTCCAGTGAATTTCTGTGTTGTTTTTTTTTGGATCATGCTCAGCCAACTCCATCGGCGTGTATAGCTTTTTGCCATGCGCAGAGGGGGATTGCACACAAGAACAAACCTCCTATAGACGCGCACACCCCTCTTATGGACAGGTACCACACATTTAAAAAATGTTCGCAGTACTTCTGCGGTACTACCACACCAGCATCACTACAAGGTATTCCGGGACTTCACCTTTTAATACTGACACTGTTCTGCAGTACTCGAGCAGGAAAACAAGGGAAGGCCACCTGAGTCCCACAAGAGTCCCACAACACCACACAAGGACCTCGTTGATACCCATGGGACTACCGTGGGACTCTCATGACGATTTCTTTTTTTATTTTGGCCTCTGGGTTAGGGCATCCCTACCCTGCCCCATTATACATTATTATTATTATTAATTTTTTTACCCAAAGGTCACAGGGACTGAGTTCCCTGTGTCCTGTAATGTCAGCCTCAACATTTCTGTAGATGTGACGGCCAGCCAGTCATATTGCTTAGTATCACGGGACCAGTACAGAAGCTCCGCATGCCCCTCCATCGTCTTCTCTGTTTCACCGCTTGCACACCTATGTATTCTGCAATGTCTCCCTCCACATGCACCTCCATCGGCGTCTGTTTCATTGCTTGCACACCTGTATATTCTGCAATGTCTCCCTCCACATGCACCTCCATTGTCTTCTCTGTTCACTGCTTGCACACCTGTATATTCTGCAGTGTCTCCCTCCACATGCACCTCCATCGGCGTCTGTTTCATTGCTTGCACACCTGTATATTCTGCAATGTCTCCCTCCACATGCACCTCCATCGGCGTCTGTTTCACTGCTTGCACACCTGTATATTCTGCAATGTCTCACTCCACATGCACCTCCATCGGCGTCTGTTTCATTGCTTGCACACCTGTATATTCTGCAATGTCTCCCTCCACATGCACCTCCATCGGCGTCTGTTTCACTGCTTGCACACCTGTATATTCTGCAATGTCTCACTCCACATGCACCTCCATCGTCGTCTGTTTCACTGCTTGCACACCTGTATATTCTGCAATGTCTCACTCCACATGCACCTCCATCGTCGTCTGTTTCATTGCTTGCACACCTGTATATTCTGCAATGTCTCCCTCCACATGCACCTCCATCGTCGTCTGTTTCACTGCTTGCACACCTGTATATTCTGCAATGTCTCCCTCCACATGCACCTCCATCGTCGTCTGTTTCACTGCTTGCACACCTGTATATTCTGCAATGTCTCGCTCCTCATGCACCTCCATTGTCTACTCAGTTTCATTGCTTGCACACCTATATATTCTGCAATGTCTCCCTCCACATGCACCTCCATCGTCTTCAGTTTCACTGCTTGCACACCTATATATTCTGCATTGTCTCACTCCACATGCACCTCCATCGTCTTCTCAGTTTCACCGCTTGCACACCTATATATTCTGCATTGTCTCCCTCCACATGCACCTCCATCGTCTTCAGTTTCACTGCTTGCACACCTGTATATTCTGCGATGTCTTGCTCCACATGCACCTCCATCGTCTTCTCAGTTTCACCGTTTGCACACCTATATATTCTGCAATGTCTCCCTCCACATGCACCACAGTCTTCTCAGTTTCACCGCTTGCACACCTATGCATTCTGAAATGTCTCCCTCCACATGCACCACAGTCTTCTCTGTTTCACTGCTTGCAAGCCTATAGATTCTGCAACGTCTCGCTCCACATGCACCACAGTCTTCTCTGTTTCACTGCTTGCACACCTATAGATTTCGCAATGTCTCGCTCCACATGCACCTCCATCGTCTTCTCTGTTCCTTGCTTGCACACCTGTATATTCTGCAATGTCTCGCTCCACACGCACCACCATCGTCTTCTCTGTTCATTGTTTGCACACCTATATATTCTGCAATGTCTCTCTCCACATGCACCTCCATCGTCTTCTCAGTTTCACTGCTTGCAATCAATCAATCAATCAAGATATTTGTATAGCGCGCTACTCACCCGTAGGGTCTCAAGGCGCTAGGGGGAGGGGGTCCGCTACTGCTCGAACAGCCAGGTCTTGAGTTGCTTCCTGAAGGAGAGGTGGTCTTGGGGCAGACGGAGGTGGATGGGGAGGGAGTTCCAAGTCTTGGCTGCCAGGTAGGAGAAGGATCTTCCTCCCATGGTGGCTCTTCGGATGCGTGGAACGGCGGCGAGGGCGTGGCTGGTCGATCGTAGCTGGCGGGTGGGAGTGTAGAAGGTCAGGCGGTTGTTGAGGTACCTGGGGCCCAGGTCGTGGAGGGCCTTGTGTGCGTGGGTGAGGAGTCGGAATGTGATTCTCTTGCCGACGGGGAGCCAGTGCAGGTCTCTCAGATGTCCGGAGATGTGGCTGTGTCGGGGGATGTCCAGGTTGAGTCGTGCGGAGGCGTTCTGGATGCGTTGGAGTCTTTTCTGTAGTTTGGCTGTGGTTCCGGCGTAGAGGGTGTTTCCGTAGTCCAGTCGGCTGGTGACGAGTGCCTGGGTGACCGTCTTTCTGGTTTCGGTGGGGATCCATCGGAAGATCTTTCGGAGCATGCGTAGGATGTTGAAACATGATGATGAGACGGCGTTGACTTGTCTGGTCATCGAGAGGGAGGAGTCCAGGATGAAGCCCAGGTTGCGCGCGTGGTCCGTTGGTTTGGGTGCGCTGCCCAGGGCAGGGGGCCACCAGGAGTCGTCCTAGGCAGAGGGTGATGATCCAAGGATGAGGACTTCCGTCTTGTCTGAGTTCAGTTTCAGGCGGCTGTTCATCATCCATTCGGCTACGTCTTTCATCCCTTCGTGTAGGTTGGTTCTGGCGGTGGCTGGGTCGTTGGTGAGGGAGAGGATCAGCTGGGTGTCGTCGGCGTAGGAGATGATGTTGAGGTTGTGTTGGCGTGCGATGGCCGCGAGGGGGCTCATGTAGACGTTGAAGAGGGTGGGGCTGAGTGATGAACCTTGTGGTACGCCCCAGATTACTTCAGTGGCCTCGGATCTGATTGGGGGAGGCGGACTCTCTGGGTTCTTCCGGCGAGGAACGAGATGATCCACTCTAGTGCCTTCTCTTGGATTCCGATGTTGCTGAGGCGCTGCACTAGGGAGCGGTGGCAGACAGTATCGAACGCTGCGGAGAGGTCCAGGAGGATGAGGGCCGCTGTTTCCCCGTTGTCGAGCAGGGCTCGGATGTCGTCAGTGGCTGCGATGAGGGCGGTCTCGGTGCTGTGGTTGGCTCGGAAGCCGGACTGCGAGTGGTCGAGGGATCCGTTCGTCTCGAGGAAGGCGGCACACCTATATATTCTGCACTCTCGCTCCACATGCACCTCCATCGTCTTCTCTGTTTCACCGCTTGCACACCTATATATTTTGCAATGTCTTGCTCCACATGCACCTCCATTGTCTTCTCTGTTCATTGCTTGCACACCTATATAGTCTGCAATGTCTCCCTCCACATGCACCACAGTCTTCTCAGTTTCACTGCTTGCACACCTGTATATTCTGCATTGTCTCACTCCACATGCACCTCCATTGTCTTCTCTGTTTCACTGCTTGCACACCTGTATATTCTGCATTGTCTCACTCCACATGCACCTCCATTGTCTTAGTGTCCTTGCTTGCACACCTATGTATTCTGCAATGTCTCACTCCACATGCACCTCCATCGTCTTCTCTGTTTCACTGCTTGCACACCTATATATTGTGCAATGTCTCGCTCCACATACGCCTCCTTCGTCCCCTCAGTTCCACTGGTTCCACACCTACATATTCTGCAATGTCTCCCTCCACATGCACCACAGTCTTCTCAGTTTCACCGCTTGCACACCTGTATATTCTGCAATGTCTCCCTCCACATGCACCACCGTCTTCTCAGTTTCATTGCTTGCACACCTATGTATTTTGCAATGTCTCACTCCACATGCACCTCCATCGTCGTCTGTTTCACCGCTTGCACACCTGAATATTCTGCATTGTCTCACTCCACATGCACCTCCATCGTCGTCTGTTTCACTGCTTGCACACCTGTATATTCTGCAATGTCTCCCTCCACATGCACCACAGTCTTCTCAGTTTCACCGCTTGCACACCTAAATATTCTGCAATGTCTCACTCCACATGCACCTCCATTGTCTTCTCAGTTTCACTGCTTGCACACCTATATATTCTGCAATGTCTCACTCCACATGCACCTCCATCGTCGTCTGTTTCACTGCTTGCACACCTGTATATTCTGCAATGTCTCACTCCACATGCACCTCCATCGTCTTCTCAGTTTCACCGCTTGCACACCTGTATATTCTGCAGTGTCTCGCTCCACATGCACCTCCGTCGTCTACTCTGTTTCACTGCTTGCACACCTGTATATTCTGCAATGTCTCCCTCCACATGCACCACAGTCTTCTCAGTTTCACCGCTTGCACACCTGTATATTCTGCAATGTCTCGCTCCACACGCACCACCATCGTCTTCTCTGTTCATTGCTTGCACACCTATATATTCTGCAATGTCTCACTCCACATGCACCTCCATTGTCTTCTCAGTTTCACTGCTTGCACACCTATATATTCTGCAATGTCTCACTCCACATGCACCTCCATCGGCGTCTGTTTCATTGCTTGCACACCTGTATATTCTGCAATGTCTCACTCCACATGCACCTCCATCGTCGTCTGTTTCACTGCTTGCACACCTGTATATTCTGCAATGTCTCCCTCCACATGCACCTCCATTGTCTTCTCAGTTTCACTGCTTGCACACCTATATATTCTGCAATGTCTCACTCCACATGCACCTCCATCGGCGTCTGTTCACTGCTTGCACACCTGTATATTCTGCAATGTCTCACTCCACATGCACCTCCATTGTCTTCTCAGTTTCACTGCTTGCACACCTATATATTCTGCAATGTCTCACTCCACATGCACCTCCATCGGCGTCTGTTCACTGCTTGCACACCTGTATATTCTGCAATGTCTCACTCCACATGCACCTCCATCGTCTTCTCAGTTTCACTGCTTGCACACCTATATATTCTGCAATGTCTCACTCCACATGCACCTCCATCGGCGTCTGTTTCATTGCTTGCACACCTGTATATTCTGCAATGTCTCACTCCACACGCACCTCCATCGTCTTCTCTGTTCATTGCTTGCACACCTGTATATTCTGCAATGTCTCGCTCCACACGCACCACCATCGTCTTCTGTTTCACTGCTTGCACACCTGTATATTCTGCAATGTCTCACTCCACACGCACCTCCATCGTCTTCTCTGTTCATTGCTTGCACACCTGTATATTCTGCAGTGTCTCGCTCCACAAGCACCTCCATCATCTTGTTTGTCTCAATCTTTGGACACCCTTATATTTTTCAGTGTCTTGCTCCTTACACACTGGCGTTGTTTGCAGTGGTTTGTTCTTCACAAATAGTTACATGTCCTGCAGCGTCTCTCTTCTCAGTCTCCTCTGTGGCGTGTTGCTGTACAATCTAACACTGCGCATTCTGCAGTGTTGTTTCTCACACACCCTGGACGGTATCAAGCTCATCACGGATACTCCTTATTATACATTCTCGCTCCTCATACCCCTTTCATGGTCTGGAATGTTGCTGTCCCCATGCACAGTTCTGTGCGTACCTCAGAGGCTCACTCATGGTAGACATACATGTTGTATCTTGCGGTCTATACTCGTGTATTGCTTCGCGGATGCTCATTTCTACACAACTCAGTGCCTCTCTCCTCGTGCATGCACCCCTTTGTGTACCGCAGTATGTTTCTGCATGGTTTCACACAGCTACAAGGTTTTTTCACCCAGCGGTAGCATCATGCACTATATATAGCTGTTTGCCAGTGTCTTCTGCTATATCCTGCAATGAATGACTCAGTGTCTTGTCACATAGTGCAACTTTACAGCCAACATTTGCAAACCTAATCTGCTCTAGTTGCTGTGTACTTGAATTTAGGGCGAGACAACAGTGTATTTTATGATATGTTATGCGGCAATCTAATATCTTCTATTTGTCCCCTTCAACGTTGTGTTTTGTGTTCCCCTTTCCTCTGTCGTGTTCTATATACCCCTGTTTAATTTTGAGGCCAGTCCCTCTTCACCCAATGTCTACCTCTATTTACCCCTGCTCACCCTCTTCCAATGTCTGTTTACCCACCCTTTACATGTTGTGTTTTGTTAAAATGTCTTCTGTTCCCCCCCAGGAGGTGCAGATCGACCGCCAGTTGCAGCCTGGCCTTCGAGTGACGGTGCAGCTTCACAAGCAGCAGAGTGCAGGTAACTGGACGGTCCTTTCACTGCTCGGACAGGGCAGGGGTCAGGCACACAGGGCTGGACAAGCCAAAGGAAGGCGGAGCCAGTGCAATGTAAGATAAGACCTTCTCCAGAGTAGATATTCACGTACATTCCGTAACTTCAGGATTACACACCAGGTTTACCGCCAAGCCTTTGAAATCAGTATTTTTGTTAGGTCTCGCCTAGCGATGCAGCGCATGCGCTGCGCGCCTTGGTGAGATCTATTGTTGTCGGTTTTTCTAGCGAAGGGGGACAGGAGATGTGCACGCGTACGGGTCATGTGTACGTATGCACATCTTCTGTCCCGTACGGGTCGTGTGTACGCGTGCACATCTCCTGTCCCTCCCTGTCTACTGCTCGCTGTGCTTGCGCGGACAGGAGATGTGCACGCGGAGACAGCTTGTTGCCATTGCTGACGTTCCATCTTTTCTCACAAGTTCGGGATCTTTTGGACAAGGCGTTCATTTCTCTATAGATTTGCCCTCGCCTTAACAAACCTCTCCAAAAGCTCTCCAATAGAAGGCTGTCATCCAAATACACGCACTTTACATTTCTTGAAACCGTAAAATGTTGTTCATCTAATATTTCGTAAAAGCGATTTCCAATAGTGTACTGCATCTGTTCACAATTACAGTACGTGAGTAAAAACACACAAAGTGCGCTTGTAGCGAAGTTATTTTATGCAGCATTGACCTAACAGCCGCCATATGCTTTTGGTGTCATCTTCATGCAGATCTCAAGAGAACCGAGTTTTAAGCAATCTCACTCGTGAAAACAGGGTAAAAATCCTATTCCTTAGTTTGTCATATCGTAAATGTACTAAAAACGGACAGATCGTACAGCCTAGTCTACGGGCTAGAAAATAAATGAACTAACCCAAAACAAGTCTCCGACCCGCTGCAGTACTCCAGAATGTGAATGTGCTGGCTTGGGGGGTGCTTAGCGCCTCCAAGCTGCATGCTTTGGCGCTAGACTAGTACTGCAAAAATATCACAAAGAATGAGAGTGACCTGGGGACTTGTCAACCTGCCAGTGTGTTGACGGCTGGGATGTAGTATTTAATATTTCAACAGCTTTCACTCTTCCTTCATTATCACGCTCCAGACTGCTGCCGCCCCCCGTCTGCAGAGAACAGACTTACAACAATTCATAAATACTGCATGCAGAGTTCCTTTCTCACATGTATCAGTCACTCCAACTCCGCACACATGAAGCAGTTACAGACAAAGAGCATAAAGTGCGGAGTTGCATTAAAACACACTATGAGAAGATTATTCCAAAAGTCCACGAGCCCAAAGAGAGAAGTCTCGCCCTCTTCCTACCTTGCAGCCTGGGGTAGTAAGGTTGAGTTGGTGCAGCGGCAGCCCACGGACGCACTGTGGATGGACGAACCCAGATGCTTCATCCCAGCGGTTAGGAGGCAGCCCCAAAAGACGTACCTTACTGGGTCCTGAGTCCGGCGCTGCCTCAGCTCCTGGCAGTGGTGGGGTCCCAACAGGAAGCAGCCACAGGCAGCCTTCCTCGCCTCCCCTAAGCCCAATCACAATGCTGCAACGGCAGCATTGTGATTGGTGAGGTGCATTGTAGAGCGTCCCAGCCGGGCCTTTTTCTCCACGTAGGCTGCATGCAGCAGCCTACATAGAGAACAAGCATGTGCAATGCAACAGGTCTCGCATTTACGCGAGTTTGAGCTATTGGCATTGTTAATGACAATGTCTTTTATTTATGTTTTGGTTTTTGAAACGTCATTAAAACGCATTGTCATTTACAATGCCAATAGCTTAAACTCGCTTAAATGCGAGACCTATTGCATTGCAAATGCTTGTTTAAGAGTGTTTCAGAAATGTCTTTGGCTGACAGCAGCTTCTGTGTGATACTTGCATTACAATAAAGCTGTCAGGGAACATGTTGCTAAAACCGTGGGTATTCCTCTGTTAAAATGTGTGTAGAGCCAGGTTTCACAAGAGCCTCCATCCTCAAAGGGCTTCCTGAGGCTGGCTGGGGTCACGGGGGGCATGGGGGGTGCTAATCCCCCCACTCTGACAGGAAGAGTAAAAACATCCGCCCTAACGCAATGTGTTTATTAGTTATCCACCAAAGACTACCTTTGATCTCTGCTTCTCCCAGTGCGCAGGCTCCTGTACTGGGGTGGGGGGAGGGGAGACGCATGGGGTGGGGGGAGAGATGCATCCACAATGTCAAATTTAAATATGAATTTTGTAGATAAAAATTGGTACAGAAATCAGCTTGAGGTTTTTCAAATCTACCCATTTCAGGAGTGATCTTTGTTTCATTGAATTACTTACTCACCTGTCTTCAGTGACTCCACAATTTAAATGTCGCTGCCTGGAGAGAGTGTACAAGCGAGGCAGGATTGATGTCTGAGCCCTTGTAATGGATCCTCCAGGACAGGGGCAAGAGGGTTGGTTAAGAGTGTGGGCGTCAGGGTGCACAGAACATACGTACGTGTGTGTGTGTGTGCATGCTTTGGTCATTCTCTTTGTCAGTGCTTGCGTTCCTTTGACCCTGAACAGAACCCTTTTTTGTCCCTTAGGTTGTAAAGTGCTGCAAGGGAAAGTTGTGTCGCCGAAGCAGCCGAGGACTGAGGCGGGTCTGCACTGGGGCTACAAAGTGCGGCTGGCCCCCTCCCTGAGTGAGTACTGACCTTGTTCTGCTCCTGTGTGCAGTCTGTGTAGTGGATGGACCTGGAATGACCCGGCCTTTGAAGTGGGTTTGGGAGGAGAGATTCACTGGCAGGTATGGGCCAGCACTTGGGGTACATCTGCACCAAAGTAGTTGAAGTCGCCTTGCTTTTAATGCTACTGGCAGTGGAGCTGTGGAGAATCGCAGGACGAAAGTTGGGGAAGACGCAGGAGGCAGTGAAGGGAAAGGGGTGGATGACTTAATAACGAAGGCAGAGTGTGATCGTTTCCATTGTCCAAACTGACCTCTACTGCATGTGTTTGGGCAGCTGGTGGCAGCAATCGCCCCACAAACGAGGGAGCCTGTATGGGGTCTGAGGTAGTTTGTTGCTGTCTCTAAGTGAGTAGATTCGTGGATGACGAGAGTAAGGAGGTGCATTGGTCGTGGACGACCTTCTCACCCCCAGACTGAAACATAGCTGCGTGTCATCAACTTACAGAAGGTGTGTTGGCTCCTGTTGGGTTGGAAGCCAACCTCAGTAGCAGATCTTATGGTTGGCTTGGGACGAGATCAGGAATTACAAGTGAGAGTAACATTAATCACTGAGAGTGCAAGAGTCACGACTGACCTGCGCCGAGTCCTGGTGGAATACAGACTTCCATTTCCATTTCTCCTCAGGGGTAGGCGGTCCAAACAAATGAGGAAGCAATCATGGAGAGGTCACAGGTTTATCTGTCACCAGGGCCTGTACCATCATTAGATTGTGGTTCACCCCTTGAAATGAGGGTGCCTCATTTGTAGACTATCCTTGCCTGCAGCGGGTCTTCCTGGCTGAGGAAGTACGGACATCCGCTCTTTTCCATGGGTCAGATGACAGTGGGGTGTGGAATTGAAAGATGAGTGGGGCACGGGTTTGTGAGGGAGTTGTGAACCCAACTAGACACCTGTTTGAGTACCGAAGGCTGCCGTTATAAGGGCGGTGTCAATGAGATTGTGTGGCAGGTTAGGGTGATGAGCAAGAACAGAGCATTGAGGTGAGAGGCGAGACTCCCATGGATGAGGTGCCACCTCAGAGTGGTTCGCATGTGGGGTGTTACCAGGTGATGCTGCTGATGCACAGTTCGTCCTGATAGATTTAGTGTTTGTGCCAGAGTGGATTAGGGTGTCGGAGGAGCCTTGGTATCCCTAGGCCGGTCCTTCCAGTCACCGGGGCTGTCTGCAGGTCATCTTAGGGATCAGATCTCTTTCTTGCAGGCACACTGCTGTTCCTTAGCAGCCAGCTTGGCCCTCTTTCTCTCCCCAAGCCACAGAAGCAAGGTGGCTCATGGGTTATCAATGCCTGTGCCCAGTGTGCATCTTGAGACATCACACGTCCTCCAGATACACAGGTGTCTAGTAAGGGGCCTGGAGGGGGGTACACGGGGCCTGGAGGGGGGTACACGGGGCCTGGAGGGGGGTACACGGGGCCTGGAGGGGTGCACACGGGGCCTGGAGGGGGGTACACGGGGCCTGGAGGGGGGTACACGGGGCCTGGAGGGGGGTACACGGGGCCTGGAGGGGGGTACACGGGGCCTGGAGGGGTGCACACGGGGCCTGGAGGGGGGTACACGGGGCCTGGAGGGAGGTACACGGGCCTGGAGGGGGGTACACGGGGCCTGGAGGGGGGTACACGGGGCCTGGAGGGGGGCACACGGGGCCTGGAGGGGGGCACACGGGGCCTGGAGGGGTGCACACGGGGCCTGGAGGGGTGCACACGGGGCCTGGAGGGGGGTACACGGGGCCTGGAGGGGTGCACACGGGGCCTGGAGGGGTGCACACGGGGCCTGGAGGGGTGCACACGGGGCATGGAGGGGGGTACACGGGGCCTGGAGGGGGGTACACGGGGCCTGGAGGGGGGCACATCAGAGCTTAGTCCTGATGGCGACACAACATACAGTGACACTGAGCCCCTCCTGTGGGCTTGCATGACTTTCTAGATCACTGCAGTAAAGGCTATTGTATTTAACGGGGGTGCGCAGCTCAAGAAGTCCAATAGGCCAAAATAGTTAGAGAAAATAACTTCTTTATTCCAAAATATCTCTTTTTTAAAAGTATCAGGTATTAACAATCCAGCCAACGCGTTTCATTCCCATAACAAAAACAGAAAATATTCCCTTGACCCAATTGTTCTAAATGCACTAATTGCCAATGTGAAATATTGAGTATTATATCAAATACTTTGTCATGATCTTTTATTAAAAAGAAATTTTTTGTTCGCAGTCCATTATACAAAATATAAAATCACATGAAAACATACAAATGAGACACAATATCATCAATCCTTTCTGAATATTAAAAAACAGGCATCACATATAATTCACAAAAAAGTAAATGGACAGTTTGCAATTATGACCATCATAATCTAGACAGACAAATGTAAGACCCAACCCTTGTCAGTTACAGTTGCACATTCAATTGGACTCAAAGACACAGTTAATACATTGACCGAATCAATATTATGCCTGTTCGTGTCAGTCCTTAAATTGTGCTTCATCAACAGCGTCGATGCGTTTCGATGGCTTCAGTAGTTTCACACCATCTTCATCAAGACACAATATTTCTGTCTCTGTAGTTATGTCAATTGTATTTCTTTCGTCCCTAAGTGAAACAAATATATATATATTTTTTTTAAAGACCTTTATTGTCCAACATATACTGTACACAGCAGTTAGCTTACAACCCAGTCGGGCCAGCTGCGGTTAATGAATATTGCATTAGTTAGAAGAAGTGAACACAGCTTCAAGGCCGACAACCCTGGGGTTCGGCAGTGTATTTCAACATGTCACGATACTTTGCAATCATACAATCATTCGGCGTCACGAAAGTGTGTGGTCTATGGATTTTTCCTTATATAGCCTGTAAGGTCAGGGTTGCTACGTTGGGTTGACGCTCATAAACATCTTCGGTTTCGGTCGAGCCCACCATGTCTTTAGTGTATCGTTGGGAAGGGTATCAGTTTGGGTCGTCCTTCAAGTGAGTATGGTGTTACAGTAATGAGTGACGAGGTTGCTCAGTGTCCAAGCGTGTTGGGAGCATGTGGTTGCTCTGCTCGCCCACCCTGACGAGTGACTGCTATTTATCTCGGCACTCAGGTGATACGCCTAGGCCCTAGCTGTCACGCCCGAAGGCTTCGTAAAGTATGAAGTGTAGAGTTGTATCTGTATGGGCATGGTCCAAAAGGAGGTAAAAACCAGAATAGTAATGAACTATACAACAGTAACATAGGGTATGTAAGAGGCAGGTAGGGGTGGATAGGGGTAGAGATTGCCATACTGTCGGGAGGGGGGGGGTGCGGAATCAGTGTGTCAATCGTGTCCTGCGGGGTGGGCAGGTGGGAGACCGGAGGGGGGGGGGGAGGATGGCCGGTTTCCCGCGCGTCTAGTCCACAGGGGGGGACCCCGCCATGAGGGTCCGTTAGGCGCAGCAGTTCGGCGTAATCTCTCGGTGTCCGGGCCTATGTTGTAGCGTTGTGTGTGGTGATGTATGTTTGGGAGGGGCTAGACAATCGCCAGTGTGGAACAGTGAAACAAATATTTATAATCCATGATCTAAACTATACACATTTCCTTTATCAAAACAACTTTGCAACTTAACAGCATCCTCCATGTCCCACTTTTACTAACCACCTTTCCAGTTTCAACCTTCTCTATGGAGCCTGATACATCATTGTCATAATAGGGTGAGAAAGAATCCCTCACAATTCCCCTCACCCCTTCACTGGCTCCAATCCTCCCCTCTATATAGAGTGGGCCATATCCCCTCATGGATTCTCCATCCTGACTGCTTGTATGTTTCTGGACCCATGATACAGCCAATGTCTCTCTTGTTGGCATTGCGCCTTCACTTGAACAGAGAGTGACACAAATCCAGCAAACCTCTTTGAATCTTGAATCACTGCAATTGCTTTCATATGGTTAAATGTCCATACTCAAGTCTAAGTCAGCAACTAATTGATTTTATCCCCTATAAATCCAATTTAATTATCTCACCTCGTTTTTATACAGTTTTCATGGCGTCTCATTGACTGGGATGGTTTAATTTAACCTGCGCTCCTATCGGCCGGTGCCAGAAATTAACAGCCAGAGCTTTTTCCCCTCTTGCAGGTGCAGTGTTTTCCGAGTGCCCTTACAAAGAAGGTTATGACCTCACAATTGGGACGTCAGAAAAGGGCTCCTCTGTGGATGAAGTGACTCTCCCAGCATTCAGGTATGGCAGGCACCATGCGCACTTTATGGGAATGGAGGAGACTTTTATATGAAGAAACAACCGTAGCATCACTGCTGCTCAGTAAAGAAATGCTGACTACATCTGAAGGGATTCCCGTAACACATGTTCTCCCATGATGCCCGAGCCAGAATTTGTAGCACGGTACATGCCATAAGTGTGACGGACATGCCAAGGCTGTGGGCAGGTGCATACAAATGGGCAAGAAGGCCTGAAAGCCCAGTCTACTGACTCAGAAGGCATTCCTTGAAAGCAGGTGGGACATATACTTGTTTGCCCCCCGAGTGCCCAGGTGTGCTGCAGGACTCATGAGGTGCTCTAAACTGACCACACACAATAAAGAGATAAAGGTCAGAATTGTGCAGGATGAAAGATGTTATAGTGGCGTAAAATGGGAAATTTCGAGGCACATCTGAAAAATAGGATTAAGTTGCACCTATGCCTGGATAAGCCCAGGGCCAGTGTCCTCATTACACTCTCTACATAGAAGAAAACATTTCCAGAAAAATGGGTTCCTCCAGTATCTCAGGAAGGTTCTAAGCGGACCCCGATGCGGTGACCTTCAGTTACTCACAGTTATTGGTTTGCTCTTCAGACAATTTAGAATGAGAGGAAGATGGTTCAGTTGAAAAGTATGCAAATTTGTATATAATTGCTTACATTTTGTGAGACACAAAGTAAAATGTTCCTCATTTTAGTAAAAAGACCAACATTATTTTAAGTTGTTGGTTTAGAAAGTTATGAGTCGGCTGGGTTTTAAAGTCTTCTTTTGGAATGCTGTCTCCAGGCAGGAGTTCAGAGTCAGTGGTGCTTGAGTGAATTTTGAAGCGTGTAGCGTAGAGACGACCTTGGAGTAACTGCAGCCCCTTGGAAATGGATGGAGCATGGTCTTGTTTATGGGGAAACCTCCTCTGCGCAGGTGTATAAGTTTAAAAAACAATGACTCACAAGCCATTGTCCTCTCCATGTAAACTGGTGTCGGCGCAATCAATGCTGGGCGCATCATAGCACTTTTTATTTTTACTTTGAGACATGATGCGCAGCAGCTCGTGGTGCTATGTAACAGGTCTTAAAAACATTGACAAAGCCAATAGATTTCGCAGAGACAAAACCTTTTGGCTTTGTCAATGCTTGTTTAAAAGTGAAGCAGCATATTGTAAGCAGCAGCGAGGACCTGATGGAAGTGTCTGGGGAGCTGTCACCCCTGTTAATTTAAACAGCAATGCAACATAATTATTATTTAAGATACAGTTCCAGCACTTCTTGCAAGGGGTTCGGGGTAGTGATGGTGTATTGAGGAGTCTCTGAGCTCCCGGAACAGACCCAGATCATAAATGATGATGGGAGGCAGGTGGCAAACATGGCAGCTTGGCCTGTGGCTGCTCCTGGACAGCCAACAACAGGCTGTGGCAACAAGAGGTAGGTGCGGAGAAGGAAAGAAGGAAGGTGCGAGGGAGAGGGGCTGTTTGCACCTCGCTGGTAACTGGTGCTTAGGTAAAGCGCTCCGATACCTCTGAATCGATTTTGCGCTATATAAATAAGGGAACCCCCTTAAAAAACTAAAAAAAAACAAGACAAAACACCAGAGCAGCCCGGGGAGGCTGGGAGCAGCAACAACAGATGTGGGCAATAAGAGGCAGGTGAGGGGAAGGAAGGAGGGAGGGAGAGCAGGGCGGGAGACTGACCGCAGACATGGACTCTTGGAGAGAGCATGTAGAAAAAGAACGACCAGTACATCAAAAGCATGCGGCCGGGGGAAGGACACTGGCTGCTGCCTGTAAACTGTACTCGGTCCAGGCTCCTGGGAGCAGCCGAATGCCAGGAGGAAGAAGGAAGTGAAACCTGATGATGTGACCCTGATGCTGCTGACCAATGAGGAGTTGCCGCACAGAATTACAAGAGATTTCGCAAGCACAGCACAAGCGTTGTGCTGGCGAAACCTAAAAAGGACTGGTAGGTCAAAAGGACTGATAGGTCACCCAGTACCAAGACATGGGAGAGGGAAGGGGGTGAAGGGTAAAAGGATCAAACCAGCAGAGATCACTCATTTTCAAGATTAAACGCATTTACACCTCAAAATAAAAACCTGTAAAAGGCAATTTGAAAAGTACATTTCATTCTAGTTTAAAGATCTTTAGAGTGCGCCATCTCCCAAGCGGGTGCTGGCACTGGGACCTGGGATTTGTGGACTGACCAGAAGGGACTGAAAAGTGTTTTATAACCTTCCTCAAGGAAGGATGCTGGTTGTTGAGCCTCAAGGACAGAGGTAGGGTGTTCCATAGCTTTGAGCCAAGAAACAAAAATGATGTGCCTCTTAGGCGGGCCCAGTAGATTTAAGGAAGCACAAGCAGATGACGAGAGCCAGAAGCCAAGCGTGAGAGTGACGGTAGCGAGTGAGTTTAGACTGACGGTACAAGGAGTCTTGTTTGTGGTAAGCCTGATGGACCTAAAAAAGTTCCTTAAACAGGATGTGTTTGGGCATTGGTAGCAGTGGAGGGAGGCCATGCAAGATGAAATGTGAGAGGGACCGGGAATATTAAAGATAAGATGTAGAGCTGCATGTTGAATTGGAGTGAGACCAGTGAGAGCTGAAGAATAAATGAGTCCATTTGTCCTGGGAAGAAAGAATCGCCACCTGGATTACTACCCTGTTGAGCGGAAAGAAGGAAAGCAAAGGATCTTCTTGAGGAGACTGAGGTGAAGAGATGATTTTATTAAAGTTGGTTGACTGGGATAGGAAGTGGTCGAACTAAAATTCTGGGTTGCAGACCTCTGCTTCTCCTATACGATTTATTTAGCACTCCAGCTTGGGGATAGATAAACAATCAGTGGATTACAACTTCAATTTGGTAACCAACCGTTGTTCCATACCATTCAGACACATCGATAAGAAGGGCCCTCATTCCTTGTCTCCTCCTACTTGCGATTCGTAAAAGGTTGCAAAAGTCCTTTTATGAGTCAAAGACTTCTCCGACTCGTGGAGCGGCTGTTGTACACTGTAAAAAGCCCTTTTGTGGTCACAAACTCTTGGTAAATCTGCAGCTGCGCATTCAGCGACTGCCTAATCATCCTGAGAGACTGTGCCTTGTCTTTCAGGCACGCGCTCGTCGTCTTTGGAGGTCTGGAGGGTCTGGAGGCCAGCGTGGACAGTGATGAGCATCTGCAGGTGACGGACCCAAGCGTATTGTTTGATTTGTACCTGAACACGTGTCCTGGACAAGGGAGCCGCACCATCAGGACAGAGGTATGTGACCACGATCTGTATCCACCGCAGGCGCCCGGCTCAGGTGTGCTAGGACCATCTTTCTTTGTGTATGAAGTGTGCTCAGCCCAGGCGCCCGCTGCTGTTGAGCATACTAGGCTTTTACTTCCCTTTGCTCTAGTGTATGCTAGATCCAGAAATTCCCTGCTTTCTAACCCTGTACAGGATTCTAGGTACAGTTCCCAAAATTCAAGACTTTACTCAAAGCCCTCTTCCTGGAAGCCACCTGAACTGTACGGGGATGCTCATAGTACCCCTAACCCTTGTAGTCACTATGATCTGTATGTTTTTGTTTTTTGCTATCCCCTTGAGCTGTCCAGTTATCAATCTTCCATCGCCGATAAGGCACATTATTGTACCTGGTGTGGAGCGCTCTGATACCCTCGGGTCCAGCTAGCGCTATACAAAACTTCTAATAAATAAAAAATAAATAAGATATCCGCTGCTCAAGGTACTACTGGCAACAGCTAATATTTGCAGTTTTATCTTATCCAGACGATTCAGTTTTCTACTGCCAGCTATCTTCTTTCTCTTATTTAGCAGTGTGCTCGGCATGCCAAAACTTTCTCTCAACCTAAGCGATGTGGTTCATAGTTTGTGTGACTTGCTCTGCATACGCCTGACACCTATTGTTGGGCTCCGACATTACAGCTCTTTTTTTCTTTGAAGAAGCTGCAGGACACGGGATGTGATGTGCCTCCTTCCTTAGTCCACAATGCACATAGGCATGAACTTCATCTTAAATTGTTTTTCTACCATTTTGTTCTGGTGCGTTATTCAGCAATGGTTCTAAGATAGATGTGTTCCTCGTAGATATATCTGAGTGTTAGGATCCCCTTGTGGGACCTTGTAAACTACCCTGGCAGGGTTTTCTCTTGTTCTATTCAGCGGTGATCCTCGTAGATGTTTTGGGCCTAACTGCTCCAATCTTTGAGACCGACGACTCCGATAACGATTACTGCACGATTGACCTCTATCCAGTGCCTCGCCCAATGGGAACACAACTCTACTTCCACCATCTGCTTTGGTTTTTTTATGTCCCTGATGCTCCAGTCCCTGTCTCGGTTGATTCCTTTTCGATCTCAGCTGAACTCGCCTCAAAGAATAGAGATGGTGAGAGGATTATGGAATGCACACCCTTCCAATTTTGTTTAAGGTGCTAAACAAAGTATCCATGGGCGGAGCAGCATGGTTCTTGCAACCTTGGCCTCTCCCGTGAGACCTGTGAGTTCTGACTCACGTTTCGGCATAAAAGACCTTGAGGTACCGAAGGGGATGGCATAGATGCATAGGCACATTTGGAAATGCAGCAGCAGTCCTCCTTCGTAACGCCAGACATCTTTGGTCAACAGGACTCGCTTGCATCGAGAAGGTAAGAGGCGGGTCCCTTTATTTCAGTGGCCCAACCGACACCCAGCTCCGAGACATCCTCCAGTGCCTCTGAGGAAGAACAGGATGGGGGGGCCTTTGGCATAGACACCTGCAGGACCCCACACCCAGAAGGCACCAAGGGGTGCGAGTACCACCTCAATGCAAAGTCAGGGGAAGAAACTTTGCTCACTTAAACACCCCTATGCTGAGGCATAACACTTCTGCCTCAGGTAGAGCACAAAAGGGTAAAGGTACCTGCAAGGGGTTTTGTTTGTATCGTTTATAACGTAAAATTGTCAGTACTGATTTAAGACCCAAACAAATGTTAGTCTATTGTGCAAAAATGCAACAATGGTTGCTAATTCAATTTATAGTGGTCACAGCAAGTGATCTGAACATAGAAAGCGGAAAAGCACGGGTGTATATAAGGAGTTTGTATTTAATACGTTGTAAAAATTAACAAAGGGTAAAAAAAATATATATCAACAATGTTGCAAGAAGTACATATTGTCAAAAATAAATAAAACACTTCATTGAAACAATTGTGTACGCTTTTCTTTGATACAATTCGTATACTAAATTTAACAAAGAAAAAGCAAAGGTCGAGGTTTCGGTCTCTATAAATTGATTGATGAGACCATCTTCAAGACGAAATCGGCGATGGAGTCGCTGAACTGTGGTCGGGGCCGGGGGGGTCTGTAGATGAGGGTTCCTCTGAGGGGGTGTTGGGGTCAGTGTGGATCTGGAAGTGCAGGTGTTCGGCGGTGCTGAGGGTGTCGTCGGTGTTTGTTGAGATTTTGAGCATGTTCCTGTGGGCGATGGCGATTCCTCCTCCGTTGGTGCAGTCCTTGCGGGTGATCTTGTAGCCTTCCGGGATGGCTAAGGCGATGTCCGGTGCCGAGGAGGGGTTCAGCCAGGTCTCCGTCAGGAAGGCGATGTCTGGGGTGTTGGAGTCCAGTAGGTCCCAGAGTTCAACGGCGTGTTTGCGTGCGGAGCGGGTGTCGAGAAGGATGCATCTGAGGTAGTTGGGTTCTTTTAGTAGGTGGGTTGGGGTGGGCCGTATGCTGGTGAAGCTGCAGTTCTGGCAGGAGAAGGGTCCTTGGGTGCGATTCGGGGAGGCCAGGCAGCAGATGCGTAATCGTCCGCCGTTGAGTGCGTGGAGGGTGTTGGGGTCGTAGCAGAGGCGGACGTCATGACATTCTCGGCGGCCAGGGGTCCTGGTGCTGGGCGCGGTCCAGGTGCGGAAGTGCGCAGACGGGCTTGCCTTAGGCGCCCCCACTGCGCACGTCCGCTGCACGGCCTCCATATGAGTGGATGTGGGAGGGAGTAGCAGCTGGGAGGCGGGAGCGGGCGGCAAATGGGAGAGCAGGGCTGCAAGGGACGCAGCGGCAGGAAAACGAAGGGGGAGAGCAGGCGGGGGTTACAGAAGGCAAAATAGAGGGCACAGAGGGAATAAGACAATAGCGCTAAAGTAATATGAACACGGGCAAGACAACAGTACTAAACAATAACCGATCAGAATGCAAGCAGTGAGGGATATGCGGGGCACGAACTAATGCGAGCGGCAGCAGTGGGCTCGGGGCACACAGGAGCAGCTGTTTGGCGGTGAGGGGATCGACCTGCCTGGTGACATGGTCAAGGGTCGCTCTCTTCACCACTGTGCCGCCTCCATATGAGGGGCTGTAGGAGGGAGGAGCAGGCGGGCAGGGCCGCGAGGGACGTAGCGGCGGGAAAACATAGGGAGCGGGCGGGGGTTACAGAAGGCAAAATAAAGGGCACATAGGGAAAAAGACAACAGCGCTAAAGTAATATGAAAACGGATAAGACAACCGTACTAAACAATAACAGAGCAGAATGCAAGCAGTGAGGGATGTGCGGGGCACGAACCAATGCGAGCGGTAGCATCGGGCTCAGGGCACACAGGAGGAGCTGTGTGGCGGGGAGGGGAGCGACCTGCCTGGTGATAACTTTTGAGTAGGTGATGCACCATAACACCCTGTGCTCAAAAGGTATAAGTACAGTGCAGCATGCCCTTTCACCCCAATCTCCCAGGTAATCTTTACCAGCACCACAATCATGAATGATAGTCATACTACTCCCCCCCTCACCTGCACCAGTCATACTCATCCCCCCTCACATGCACCAGAATCTCCTGAGAGGCTAGTCCATTGTTTTTCTGACTCAGGCAGCCTGTAGGGGGATGGAGACCCTTATGGGCAGCCTGCTGGGGTGTAGGATGGGGACATCCCCTGGGGCATCTAAGTCAACCCTATGGATGATCCAGATCTGGAGCCATACTCCGCTAAGTCTTCACCGTCCGATGACACCACAGCGTCTCATGCCTTTATTCAGATAGCAACCCGTCAACAAAGTTGACATGCATGTCCTACAGGAGAATGATGACCTTTTGAGGGGAGACCCTCTCCAAGACCAGTTGCATGGTCCAATTTTTGCCCGTGTTCAAGGCCATGCTCAAGTCATGTTCACTATTTCTGCTGTACATAAATCTCTTTTAATTTACTTGACTAAATGTTTGCTGTGTAAAACAAGAATCAAGCCCATACATAGGGTACACATGAACCCTGGCTTGCCTCCTAGTTCACTAATAGCATTGTCATCTGGGTAGGAGCAGTAATAATTCCCAGTTCATGTTTAAAAACTCACTTTTCATACATCTATCACAAAAGCATGCTCTGGTAGTTTACTGTCATTTACAGATAGCATATTGTCTTTGAAATGACCACAAACCTTTCCCACACACATGTACTTTTACTGATAATAGTGCATAAATAATGTTTAGAAATTAGGATTCAGCAACAAATATTTAAAATTTGCACATCACCAAGTAAAGTGTTCTAATTTGTTTTGATCCTATAAGAATACTTTTTCTCCACAGAATTACAAAAATGGGTCTTTGTAACTATTCATAACTATTTCAGTGTTGTGTTCCACATCTTACAACCTTTCAATTCACATGCTTTGCACAGTTCAATTGTCACACAGTTAATTTTACAAAATCCTCTAACTTCAGTCACAGAAAGAAAATTAAATGTACGAAGCCAAACTGACTGTTGACCTCTGTCTCTGAAAGCCAGCAAATGTGACAAGATAACAAGATTTAAAAGCATTTTTATTGCTCCTTCACTTTGTGAGCAATAAAGATGCCTTTAAATCTTGTTATCTTGTCACATTTGCTCAGTTTTCAGAGGCAGAGGTCAAAGGTTAGTTTGTCTTCCCACATTCACTTTTTGTTCTGTTACTGAAGTTAAAGTATTTTCAGCTCGCCAGAAAGGGCGAGTAGTCCCTAAAAATAGGCCATCTTGTATAAATCTTGCTCAACAATGGAGTGGATTTTTCAAGCCTTTTCCTGAACACTAAACGACAACGTCGCTTCAAATCACACAACACCTGTCAGGTGGAGACTAAATGATTTCTACCCTCACTAGGAGGAATTCACAACAGACAAGGGGATTCTGGCAGTAGTTCAGGGCTATTGCTTGGCATTCTACCACCATGCCAACATATCCTCTGCCAAGAAAACCTTGCTCTTCTGAAGGAAGATGAAGGGGTGCACGCACTCATCCGAAAGGGTGCAAAACACATGTCCTCACATGAACGGGGACAAGGCATTGACTTGACTTGGCTATACTTTGCGATTCTGAATGGCGGCTCGCTGCAGCCATCTTGGACCTGAGGCCATTGGACTGTCATCCTGTCCGAGCACTTCCATATAACAATGTTCCAGCTCGTTATCCCGCTGCTCCACAAGGGTCTTAATGACGGCGATAGACTTCAAAGATGCCTATTGCCACATCCTCATCCACCTCACCCATCACCAGCACCTATGGTTTGTGGGGAGTGGAAAACATTACAAATTCACAGCACTACCCTTCTGACGTACTTACAGCTCCAAGGGTCTCTACCGAGTGTCTGGCAGTGGAGGCTGCTTATCGGTGTGGAGTAGGCATCCACTTCTTCCCATGCCTTGACCACTGGTTGATCAAGAGCAGCAATGCCTAGCACACATTCAGATGGCTCGAATACTGCTCCATAGCCTGGAATTCACCAGAAATGCAAATAAGTCCCAACATCCACCCAAACAGATCTAACCCTTCCTAGGCTTGATATTAGATGTGGCCACGGAAAGCATATCCCAACCAGGAGATGGTGACGACATTCAAAGGCCGCTGCCTCTTGCAGTCCACTTGTCCGCTAACTGTAAGAACTGTAATGAAGCTCTTGGGTATGATAGCATCCTGCTTACCAATTGTGCCACGTGCCAAATAACACGTGCATCTGCTCCAACAGTGCCTCTCGAGGTATTGATCACAAGCAAAGTGTCATTGGGAAGATCTGGAACTGATAAAGCCCAGCTTGCTACAATGGTGGGAAATGTTTACCCCCGTCCTTTCTTAGATCCTCTTCGCTACTGCTGACGCATCGTTCACTGGGTGGGGCATACACCTCTGCGACATGACTGTGCAAGGTACCTGGACACCTCACCACCAGGGTTGACACATCAGTTACTTGGAGCTGATGGCCATCCGTCTAGCCCTCAAAGCCTTCTTCAGGCTTGTCAACAGCAAAGTGGTTCTCATAAAGACAAACAACATGGCAGCCATGTATTATAAATAGAACTGGTGTGCCTACTCCCTCCAGCTACCTACCACAAGAGAACTGGCTGTGAGCAGTTTGACATAAAATCCATCTTCTATCTGATCACCTACCAGTGTGGACGATGACTTTGCAGACCTGTTAAGCAGGACACGTCAACCAGTTTTGGGGTGGGAAGTCCATCTGCAAGCCCGCCACAGGTACTTCTAGTAGTGGGAAACCACAGCTGTCAACTTCTTTGCCACCTCAGAAAATGCAAAATGCTGAGGCTTCACCTCCAAGTACCTACATCCACAGTGCATTCGCAATGTACTATGGATGAAATGGTCAGGGACATTTGCCTATGTTTTTCCACCTCTCTCACTCATCCTGTACCAACTTACAGTACACATGGCTAATCTAATGTGCAGTCTGGGCCCGTGCATATTGTGAACTTGGGGAGGAGTTGGGAAACATTCCATGACTCAAAGCTTCTTCCTTCAAAGGAAAACGAGTTGTAATATTGGAGCGTAACAGCGGAGAGGATGTAGCCTTACGACTTGAGCAGTCAACCTCGAAGCTGAGGAACTGGGTTTGAGTCTCGACAATGACACTCAACATCCTGTGATTCTGGGAAAATCACTTAATCTCCCCGTGCTTAACAAAAATGAATGTGTCCTTCTGTAACGAAACTGGTGCTGTGTAAAGCGCTATGATATCCGATGTCTCGGGTCTAGTTCACACTATATAAAATTCTTTAAAAATATAATAATTTAAACAGTAGATGGCAGGAGTATGCAGAGCATGTGAATCTACAGCAATACACGCTATGAACAGATGCTTACAGGGTAAGCGTAACGTTTCTTTCTGTGTCTTGTCTTGGCCAGAAAACAAGTACAGGTGGATGTGTGAAAATCAAGCCACTAAAAGTTAGAACCCCTCACCCAAGATGGCCGATCTGTGCTAACTCTCATGAGATGAAAGTATTGTGTGCTTTCTCTTTGCAGTCTCGATAAGCAGCAGCGGTTTTAAGAGTAGCTTTTTAATGGTTCTTACTGTTTATCGCACTCTCTGGTTTGTTTTTCAGGAAGCATTGCTGGTATCGCTGTCTGCCCTGAGGCCAAAGATTGAAGCATCTGCCAAAGGTTCCTCTGGGAAGTGAAAAACCAAACAATTGGGTCTTTCTTGCATCGCTGCCACACAATCCTAGCAGGATTCCTTGGGGGCACTGTTCCATCTACTCTAGTCAGCTGCTAGGATCCTGAGTCCCCTCCTTCACTCAGACTCAATGTCTTGTGCTATTACCACCTTGCCACCCCCCTTGCCGGAGTTGCGCACCCCTTCCTTGCATCAGGAAGCTAGTAAAACAACCTACTGGTCTGTCCTACTCACACGGTGGAGTGGCTGTCTTGATCTCGACCTCTTCCGTTGCAATGAAAAGTAACGATTAGTGTCAAAAAGGAACACTGGACCAGGCGTGCCTGCGGGGGGGCAGTGCTGCAAAGTGAGGTAACGCAGTATCTTCCCGTGTACACATGGAGGAATCCTTCTGATATTTATGTTCCTTAGGAGCGAACTCTAGAACACGTGGTGCCCGTGTATCCAGCCTGTTGATGCCAGGATACCGGCTGGATGATGCAGAGAAAAGGATGAGATAACTGATTTCTGTGAAATAACAAAGGTCCTCCTTGTGAGATGACGTTGCTGTAGTATGAACTGATTATACCAATAAAGTTCTTTTGCAGGCGGTTGGGTGGATGAATGTTACTGATATGTATTTTTGGGGCGTTCTCAAGTTTACAATATCATGACATAATTTTATACACTTGCATTTGTGGTAAATGTTTTGTCATTTTTTATAATTGTCCCTGGCACCTGATGCAACAAGTAGGTAGGCACAGTGATACTGGGCTTATATTGGCCTGCACCCTGTCTGTTTTCAAAATGTTACTTTTCTTGATTAACATGCTGTGTGTTATTCTGCAAAGTAGTGGTTGGGTCCAGACTTCCTTTTTTCTTTCCTGGGTGTAGTCCACCGTTTAGTGCCTTCTCCATCCCACATGGGTTTAGACATACTCGGATGAAGTTCCTGTGCATGCTCACCACATATAGATTATTTTTTCCGCTCCATGGTCGATAAGCAGAGCAAGTAGCGCCTGGTGAAACAGAAAAACACGCTTTTTTAATGACTGATGTAGAGAAGGAACAGAAAATTTTGAAAATCTAGGTTTATTCACAAGGAACTGTTGCAGGACTTCTGCTTAGGAACAAAACTACGCGTCGAATCTACTACATCAGAATGTAAGGACCGAGTCACCGTACCACCTCAGTATTTGAGACTGAGTCCGACTCACTTGCCCTCCTAACCTTATCGGAGATCAAGTGAAGTGGCACCCCGGAACACAACCCTCTCAGGTATTACGGTAACAAGACACACCCTTTCGCTCTATAACGCGTACTTGTCCACAATAAGATAACCAGCAGACACAAAAGAAGTTTAGAGTATTCTATTTAAACTATCGTGCTCTGAAATGCAGTATGCGTGCCACAATTAAAAAAACAATGCATACTAAAAATACTGTCAGTTTGGTTAATAAACCATATACCATGAAAAGTCCTGTCATTTTATTAGACAGAGTAACCTACACCCCCCTTCCTTACTAATGACGCTAAATAATTATATATCAAAGATCTCTGGCTTTACTGGCAGACCTGTACCTTAGCATACTTAGATGGACATTGGACATTCCAGCAGACGCAGGGCTCTTCTCTCAGAACTCTTGTTCCATGTGTGTGTGTTTAACTCATCTATATGATAGTACATGTGTGCATATTAACAACAGCTGCATTCTTGTGTTATGTCTACGTGCTAGTGCCTTGCAAGGAAGAATAAGAAGGGGTATTGTTGTTTGCTTTATCGGTGATGGTCAGACTAAATCACATGAAAAGAAGAGAATACGAAAACATATGCAGGTTCCGTGTGAAAGTTCATTGGGACACAAAAGCAAGCGTGTTTATATAGTAACGTGTGGAAATGAAAATGAGGCCTACAACGTGCACAGTTAGGCTAACCTAGGGAAAACTACAGCGAGCCATGCAGGAAACACACAACACCCACCCTTTAGTCAAGAAAATATTACTGCAAGGATACTAGGTATAACAAATGTAATCAAAAGTAAACCCGCTCAAAGCCTGTTTCAGAAATGTGCAGGGTTAAACTAAAAATAGAAACAAGTCAATTTAGAAAAATGATCAAATTAAAGTGCTTCAGAGCAATTCATAATGTTACTTGCCATTTCATAGGCAAAATACTCAAAGAACAAACCTGCTCTCCGGTCTCCAGTTGATTCTGAAACAGTTACTGGGCAATCTGCATTAATAGAGCCTGTATCTTGTGATCCATGTCACGATGCACATGGTTTTTCGTCATTGTGAAGAAGTCGTAAGCCCAAAGGACAGTTCTGAAAATGGGTCGCTATGAGACTCCTTAGCAGTCTAAAGTCCAAGGCAGCGGTGATCTGTGAAGCCAGGCATGTGTCCAGAGGCCATTCGAAGGGCACCAGATGCATTGGAACACACGTTGCACGCAGGCCGGAATGTCAGACCAATCAAGATCCAGTTAATGTAGTAGAAGCATCCCAAAGATATGATACATACAGTAGTATTGGAGCAATGCCAGTTCCGGAGCGTCTATAAAAGGAGCATCCCTTGCGGAGAAGAAGGAACAGGACAAGATTGCCACAAGTGCGGCATAACAGCAACTGGAATCCTCCAAATACACAAGAGAAAGGTCAGTGGATAAAAGGCGTGGTTACTCCAAAAACAGCCAGAAAAGAACTAACAAGGCCGAAGCCTACAACCTTAAAGTGCGGGAGGCCTTCGTACTAGAGTCATTAGAGATTTGATGCACTAAATCTCCAAAATGCAGGGGAAGGTTAGTATTTAACAATGACTATTTCACTAGAAGTTCTAGCCACTTGCAATTCAAAGGTCTTGCAAGCAGATGTAAAAGCTACTTCTTGTTGAAACGATAATGCTTTGAGTTTCTTTAGCTTGTTGAAGTATACCTTCAAAGTTGAAATTGAAGACAACAATGAGCTTTCTACAATGCCAGGTGGAGGGGGATACAAGACATTGTTGCAGCAAGTGACTGGGAAACGGACAAAATATACGGTACTCCAGCCCGCATTTCCCAACAGTTTTGATTACTAAGCATGTGAACTCCCGCATACCTGGTAATAACACCAGAATGTCCTGACGAGTATTGGAGATCAGGTCTACTTGATTTAAATCTAGTTGTCTACTTGATTTAAATCTAGTTGTGGAATTAAGAAAACAAGCATGACAACCATTTATGTCCACTAGCCACAATAATCACTTGCCAGGACTTGAAAACGAAGAATTGAATGTACCGTTCCGTACCATACTGTTTAATTGTTCTTCCGTGTAATTTATAAAACTCTGACAATTATCTGATCGGGCAATGGAGGGAATGGTTGGAGAATTAATTTCTTTAATCTTTTATTTTTTTTTTAAACTCTGTTTATTGCACAAGAAAGCAATCCACTTTCACATACAGATGTAACAAGGTAAATATCGAAATGCATTAGTGGAGTCCATAACCAATAATGAAATGTATCATAGAGGGATTGCCAACTACTAGAATGACACAGTGCAATAAAACATTTTGCTTTTTGACGAAACTTGAAATGCAAGGAAAAATCATATAGAAACTGAAGAAAAAATTACAAGCAGCATGCAAAAAGTAAGTCATATCAGTAAGGTTGCGAGCATAGTAGAGCAGTACAATCAGCACAAAAAAACAATTCCATTCTCAATATGGCGCAATAGGAAATGAAACATCAAGGCTTTCAGGTACAGGTCGGACTCTCGCCCAACACCATAGGAGTGACAGTAGAGTCCCTCAATCAAGAAGGTAACACCCAAGGCAGCCCATGTGGACTTTCCGCAATCCGTTGGAGTGCCCAATAACAACGTGCTGTGGTGCAGAATATACGTGACCAGCAGGAAAATAATAATGGAGGCGGTCTCCGTGTGATGCAGAGCCCATCCTAGCCCACCCCCGTAGGAACAAAGGAATCAACCGATTGGGGTTGTGTCTCCTGAGCGAGCCTCGCCACATACCTCCGGTATGGCTCCCATATGTCAATTGGTCTTGAAGCAAGTGGAATTTGTGCTGAATATTCAACACTGTTAACATTACAGTAGTCCAAACTACGGAGTCAAGCGCGGACTGTTGGAGCGCGCCTAGCACACCAGAGCAGCGCCACCTTTCGTTTGGCCAAAAGAAAGCCAATGGATGCCAGCTTACGAAGGGGGTGTGGGAAGTTTGCAACATAACCAAGCAAAGCAATTTTGGGGATGGGTTGCAGGTCCATGCCCAGTATGTCCCCCAGAACCCGGTGCACTTGTAGCCAGTAGTTAGCCCGTTGCGGGCAAGTCCAGGAAAGATGGGCGAAGTCCGCCTGTGGGGCTTTACATTTAGGGCAACGGTGTGTCCTGCCAGAGTCAATCCTATGTGCGAGTGCGGGAGTGTGATACATCCTCCTCAGGAACTTAAAGTGTATGAGTTTATGTCTGGTGTTAATGGACACTTCTCTCGTGGTGGCACAACACGCCGCCCATTGATCATCCGTGATCTGGATGCCCAGGTCGTCCTCCCAAGCGGAGCGCACCGCTGCGTCAGAGGATGGGACCGAGTCGAGGCATATCCTGTATAACTTAGAGACAACATGTGCCCCCGTCTGATTCTGTATCATAAATGTGAGTGCAGGGGTGTCGTCAGAAGGGAGCGGATATGTGGGGAATTCAGCCCTGAGCATGGAGCAAAGCCTAGTCAGCGTGAAGGAGTACGTAAACGTCCTGTCAGTGAAGCGGTGATCTTCCGTAAGGGAGAAAGCATGGCCGTCTGGGAAAAGATCGCCGACCGTGTGTATTTGGAATTTGGACAGTGTACGCTGAACCACCAATTCGCCTGTAATGGGGAGCCAGTGAGGGTTAGGCAACGGCAGAGCAGGTGAGTATAGTTTCTCAACATGCAGCAGGCGTCTCATTTTATCCCAAGCCCAACATGTAGTGGATAAAGGCTGTATGTCTAGTGGGTCAAGAGGGAGTCCCCTAGGAAGGATGGAAGTGAGGGCCACAGGGAGGGCCAAATCAGCCTCAGGCTTCAGATATGGAATTCTGGCATCCGGGTGGAACCAAGGGTATGCGTATGAGCTCTGTGCTACTAAGTAATAAAGATAAAAATCTGGTACTCCAAATCCTCCACGTTCGTAAGAAAGTGTCAGTGTGCGCCAGGCCACCCGTGGGTTCCTACCACCCCATACCAAACGCAGCAGTAAGGAGCTAAGTTGAGAAAAAAAAATCTTGGTGAGAGGGATCGGAATGTTATTGAATAAATACAAAAACCGGGGGAGGACAATCATTTTTATGATGGCAATCCGACCAGCCATAGACAGTGGGAGGCGGAGCAAGCGTTCCGTGTGATCCTCCAAAAAATCAAGGGCATGGCCGTAATTCAAACGGACAATGGACACTGTGTCGAGGTAGATGTGGATTCCCAGATATTTCACAGAGTCGGCGCTCCATTCTAGAGGAAACAAACAGTTCCACTGCATGGTGGAGGGGGTGAGTGGAAAAATGACCGATTTGTGCCAGTTTATTCTAAGGCCCGAGAAGTCGCCAAAGCGAGCAATCTCTGACAACAGCGGCTCCAAGTTGGACTGAGGGGTCCGAACATACAAAACCATGTCGTCTGCATACAGCGAGAGGAGAAGCGGCCCGGTGCGGAACTGTGGAGATGTTTCTCCTGAAAATGTTGAACCAGGGGGTTCATCGCGATGATGAACAGGAGCGGGGATAAAGGGCATCCTTGACGGGTACCTCGTGAGAGTACGAAGCTTTCAGAAATGGTGCCATTCAATCGTATCCTGGCGGTGGGAGCCGAGTACAGTAACTCCACAGTCGCCACAAACATATCGGGCATTCCCATTTGTCTCATAATTGACAAAAAAAAGGGCCACTCCAGGGTGTCAAACGCTTTTTCCGCGTCTAAGAGCACTGCTGCAGCCGGGGTGGAGGGCTCAATTCTGTGTAAAACAGAAAACAGTGTCCGAAGATTGAGGGAGGTGGATCGATGTGGAACAAATCCGGACTGAGCCGGCGAAATGATGGTTTCCACGAGCAGCGCCAAGCGAATTGCTAGGACTTTGGCTAAAATCTTGTAATCTAAGTTCAAGAGGCATAAGGGCCTGTAGGAGCTACACAAAGAGGGGTCACGGCCCTGTTTGGGTAATAAAACAATGACCGCCTCCCGGTGTCATGTAGCTCATGAATATCCTTATATCGTGTTAAGTTAGCATAGGTACATTTGAGGTTTAAACGCCATTTTTCCATTCTTGCAACTTCTGCACACGACACTTAATTGTTGACTTAGCTTTCAACCTAGTAGTTTGACGTGGTTTATGTGAGAATAATATGTTATTGCTCTGATATCAGCTTTGCTTAATAAACTATGTCTGCACGAAGAGTGCTGAAGTTTCAGGAACAACTCGATATGGAATTGTTATGAGGTCTGATCTCCACGCCTTCATAGTCATAACACAAGTGCAGCCTTTGCCAACTCTGGCTTCAGGCGGGATTGATATTGCTTGCATGAGGCACATAGAACACACTTGATGCGGTGCACATGCAGAGAGAGCTGGTGTATGCTGATGTGATTCCGTCATGCTAGGACACTAAGGTATGGGCCCGCCCTAAACCAACCCAAAGAGACCTTCTTAGCTAATAATATAATATATGTGTTAGGGAGGGTGAGAAATAAGTGTTGTTAACTCTTATTCATTACAGCATGTTAACATGCTGTCACCATTCGCTTTTTATGTATTAGTAACTATGCTGGTAATTTTGCTACTGATAATAAGTATACTTGTATTATCTAAGATACTGCGCCTGAGAAGACGGCATTAGTAAATAAACATTTCAAATGCACATGTGTTCTTCTTTACTCCATGTTTTGGTTTGTAATGATAATATAACGAAAGAGTGTTCATGAGTTCCACGTATCCTGAGGTACTGTAAGTTCATGTTCTGGTTTGTCTAAACATTGGGAGGTTGATAAGACCAATGAGACACTGTAGCTAGCTCGGTAAGGGGTAAGTTGGGTACTAAGGTGAGTTTTGGGTCACCCTAATTCGCCGAGGTTCCAATCCTCTGTGCACAGTTCTGTGTGAGAACAGAAACCCTGCGACATGGCGCCCAACGTGGGGCGGTGGTCTTATATCATGACACTCGAGTAGTATATCGTTCGAACCTTAACCCCTTCACCTCCGTTTCCGGAAAACGGGGTGTCGGTGAAACCTACCTATTTTTTGAAATAGGTCTTTTTCAAGCTTGATTATTTCTTAAACGGTTTCTTTGATTTACTACCCAGTTGTGCTAAAAAGTATACTTTGTATTTTCTTGTTTCCAGTGTTAACATGGCGGTGGCCATTGCGCAACATAGTCGCGTGGCGGTGCGCACACATCTGCACGCGTACCAAGTCCCGGTGGACGGTATGGCTGTAATTTTAGTGGTGGGTGCAGATCCGGCGTTCCCTTTCGAGTTGTTTTACTCTTGGGTTACGTTTCCGGCAGTGGACGCAACTTCTGGTTTGTTCCACTCCTACACCGCCTCCGCTGTCCCGGCTGAATATACACCGTACAGGGCACTGGAAATACCTATTGATCATTGGCAGCATCGAGTTTGATTTGATGGCGCCCTCCCCCACTCTTTATCCGCTGCGAGGTTAGGTCCACTCTCCATTCCAGGTGCAAACTGGCCTGCGTTGGGTGGTTTTACCCCGCATCCGAATCACGGCGCGTGTACCCTTGCTGAAGTTCGTAGGCTACATGTTGTTTCCATTTCCGTGATTCGAGCATTAGTGCAATACATCGGTCGCCATCTTCCTGGTGGTCCCCAGGGGGGTGCGGCCGTTCCCATGGATCGAGGCGGTATTCGTCTCAATCCGGTGATGGTAAATTCGGTTTTTGGTGCACGTCCAGTTGACAACGATGACTTCCCATTCTGGCTAGCAGAGAAGTTTGATCAACTGGAGGCAGTTTTTCCGAATTCTACTGCTGATAAGCATAGAATGTTGACGATCACTTTACCCAAGGATTTAACTCCTGAGCTTGTTGACTGTGAAAGCTGGGGGAAAACATTTGCGGCCGTTTATACGAGGTGCTTTGGCACCCCGTCTATGAATGCACTGCCTGAGATCATTAAACGTGTTCAGAATGATCACGGACCAGAGGCAGCGGTTGAATTGGGTATGCGCCTGTGTGGTTCTTTTGAGATTGTAAGTGATCTCATACTCTCCAATGTAAAAGGAGATGCGGTGAACTTTCAGGTGTCGAATGCTTTGGCTGCTCTGCCCGATGCCGAAAAACCCCGACAGTTAGCAAAGATAGTTGTGGCCGCCTATAAGACAATTGGCCGCACAAGTAGAGGTCTGAAATATTTTTCAGTAAAGGAGAAAAAACAACCTCAGGGACAATCTGCAGTGACAGATGTCCAGCCGAAGTCCAAAAAACAGAATTGGCCTAAAAAACAGACACAGGGGAAGCAAAATAAACAGACTCAGGATTCTTTTCCTGCAATACAGGCTCCTGCGCCGACAGACAAAGTTTATGATTTGCGCGATCGCGCGATGATTAAATCACCTGATCGATTTCAGGGTTCTGATCAACGCTCTCCTCGTTCCTTTCAGGAAACATCAGCCCCGAAGACCGGTGGAGGAGGCGGGGGACGTGGACGTGGTGGCCAACAAGGACGTGGTCAGTCCCGCCAGACGGACGGCGCAGTGAAGCAGGAGGATTCTACCCCTAAGCGTCCGCAGTTTGCGAAAAAGAAAGTCGCAGCCTTAACAGCGCATAGATATGCCACAGATAGTGAGAACGCGGCTTCGGAATCTGACGTGGGCTCTGACCTTGCTGGACAGCGCGGCGGAGATTACCATAGTCAGAGAGGCGCTCCGTCCACTACTGAGGGTGACAGCGACTGAAGTGTTCTTTGTAATAGAAACAGCCGATACGAGACTAGCTCCCCCTGAAAGACTTTTTGAAATTGTCCTGTTAATTGAAGGTGACATACAGCGTACTGTCAGAGGGGTATTTTGGGAGAATCTTTCTTCTACTTATGACATTTTGCTTTCGGAGACTGACTGGCCCCCACCTTTTGTGCTCGCGGCGCCGCGAGGGGAGGAGGTAATCCTTCCCAGTTTCGCGAAAACTGTCCCAACAGAGCATGCGCAGCATTTTGCAGAAGAGTGGGCTCGGGCTCTTGCGCCGGCTCTGTACCGCAACCAATGTGGTTGGGATACATTGTCTCCTTGCCACGAAATTCCGTTGCGGTCTGAGCCGCAGCCTCAGCCTCAATATCCCATACGGCGTGAAGCAAAAGCTGCCGTCGCAGAAATCCTTGAACAATTAGAATATCAGGGAGTTATTGAAACGTGTGTGTCACCGATGAATAATGCCCTCTTTACTGTGACAAAGCCTGACGGATCATATCGTTTGGTATTGGATTACCGGCATTTGAACTCGCATTGCCGTAACTGTGCAGTACAGAATACTCACGGCTCTGCCCTAGTGGATAGTCTAGTGCGTAAGCGTTTCAAGACAACGCTTGACATTTCCAACGGTTTTTATGCCCACAGTCTGGATAGCTTTAGCTCCCAATGGACAAGTTTTACATCCGCTGGTGTGCAAAAACGCTTCCGGCGACTCCCGATGGGCTACAAAAATAGTCCTGGAGTTTTCACCTCCCGAATAGTCACTCTCTTGGAGAGTATCGATCCGGATGCATGTTCTTATGTGGATGACATTTATCTCACAGACGACGAGATTTGGATGCATCTGTGTCGTGTAAATTCAATAATTTGTAACTTTGCAGATATGGGTTACAAATTTAATTTAGCAAAATCGCACATTGCAGAACACACAGTGTTGTTCCTCGGCTATGAGCTGAATAATGAAGGTCGGGGTTTGGCTCCTCACTTCTTGGAGAAATGCGCACAATTGCGCGCTCCTACAACACTGAAAAAATTACAGTCTTTGCTGGGCTTCTTGAATTTCGGCAGAACTTACGTTCCGGAATATGCCCAGCGTATCAAGCCTTTGTATGCTTTGATACAACCGACTTTCTCGAAATCATGCTGGCTGCCTGAGCATTCGGCCATTTTGCAATCATTGCAGGCTGATCTGCTCGCCTCTAAATACTTACTGACTCGTGATAACCACACCAACCTGGTGATAAGAATAATTCCAGGGGCGGTGGGTTTCACGTACCTGACTTTTAATGAAGGTGACACAGTACCTATTGCTTACAAGTCACACTTGTACACTTCGGCTGAGTTGCGGTTTCCCACTGTGGAGAAAGTTTTAACTGCTGTACAGATGGCGATTCTTAAGGAACGAGCACTGTCACAGGGGAAACGTATGTTAGTGGTAACACCCTGTCCTCATTTGGAGGCAGTCACAAAAGCCAGTGTACCAAATTCAAAAGCTTTGCACCCTCGGTGGATTCAATGGGCTGCGTCCTTGACGTCCACAGATGTCACGTTTATTTTTGACGCCTCATTACGGTCGCAAGAGTACTTGCAGTATGAATTTGTTCATCCTGCTCCTCTGGCTATGCGACCTTTGGAGGACTTCCATTGCATCATTTACACTGATGGGTCGGCGCAGGTTGCGCATGGCTCTAAACATGCCTACGTTTCCGCATGCGCTATTGTGGTTGGTGCTATGTTGAACGATGACTTCATTTCCAGGGAAGTACACACGTTGCCCCTGGGCGATTGCACTGCACAATTGGCAGAGCTTCGTGCTCTTTTACTAGCGTTGGAGTACACAGATCCAAGTGTTACTACTCTGATTGTAAGTGATTCTTACTACTGTGTTCAGTCTTACAATGAGAACTTGTTCTTTTGGATTCACAATGATTTTCATGATTCCAAGGGTAGCACAATAAAACATAAAATGATCTGGGTTCGAGTGGCAGAGCTTAAGGCTAAGTTGCCACTCGTTTTTGTAATTCATACTCTCGGTCATCAGCGCGTAGGAGTTCACGCTGTTGGCAATTCGCTTGCTGATGAAGCGGCGAAATCAGCAGTATCTACATACTTAGTTGCAGCGGTTACTAGATCCAAAACCAAGATTGATGGCGACATCTTGGCGGCAGTTGCTGCCTCTGAGAAGGGAAGTAAACATCCTGCGGGATTCCCTTCGAAGTACAAATACCACTTAAGTCCCGAAAAGGTTCCTTTTGTGACAATTCCTGACGTTGGGGAACGGCTGATTCCCAACTCGGATCGCAGAGCAGATTTGATTACAGCGGCACATGAAGGTGTGGCGTCTGCGCATGCGGGCGTCTCGGCCACTGTAACTCAATTACAACAACGTTTCTGGTGGCGGGGACTGTACAAACAGACGCGTGATTATGTCCTTCTTTGTGACATATGCCAGCAGATTAAACCTTCGACTGCTACGTGTCCGCCACAGACTCAGTTGTACATTTCTAATAAACCGCTAGGTTGTGTTTATTTGGATCACTGCGGTCCTTTTTCATCTGATACTGCGTATAAGTATATCTTAGTAGCAGTTGACTCATGCACACGCTTTGTGTGGGTATGGCCACATCGCAGCGCTGATTCACGGACTGTCATTAGAGATTTGCGTGTCTTTTTATAGGGATTTTTGCCTGTGGTACCTTCCATTCGGATCAGGGTCCGGCTTTCGCCTCTAAGGCGTATAAGGATGCCATGACTTCGTTGGGGGTCCAAGTCAAGTTTTCGTCTCCCTACAGACCTGAGGGTAACAGTGTAGTTGAGCGAATGAACCGTGATTTAAAGCAATCTTTGACAGCCCGAGTTATAGGCACTGGCAGAAACTGGCTGGCTCACCTCTATGGCGTGCAGCGTGCTCTTAATAATCTCCCAAGAAGGTCTCTGGGTGGGCGGACCCCATACGAAATGCTCTTTGGCATCAAGATGTACGTCCCTGACCTTGACGGTCTAGACTGTATGGTTCGTGCCACTTCCTTTGACGCAGATGAACATTGCAATGTTTTACAGAATCTACAAAAGACCAGAGACAGTCTTGCAAAGGACCATTTGCCCTCCACGTCGGATGATGCGTTGCAGATCCCGGTAGTTGGCTGGCTACCCCAAGTTTGCGAACTGGTTCGAGAGAAGATCGATAACAAGAAAGAATTTGGTCCTTCCTATCGAGCTCCGGTTCCAGTCCTTGGAGTGAAGGGAACAAGAACAGTCATTTTACCACCACTTCCTGGTCGTAAGGAAAACAGGTTTATTTCAATTGACAATGTCAAGATACACAGAGTGGCCGATTCTTCTTAGCATGACACCGGCTGTTTCCTGTCCTTCCATTGTGAGAAATTCAGTTATGCCCACTGCTTCTAATATTGAACCTGAAGTGGCCATCGAATTACCTGCTGTTTCCAGTCCGCTATTAAATAATTTACCCGGAACTAACATTGATGAGATAGACTATACCTACCCCACTGATTTGTCCATGCCTGACCTGCAAGCACGTTTAGCCACGGAATCCAGATTTTCATTTGACTCTGCTTCCCTTGCCTCGAAGAAACCCTCTCGAATTGCAGTTTATGCTAGCCTGTTTAAAAAACATTTTTTGATTCCCCCTTGGACATACATTTGGCTGGTCCTTTTTTCAGTTTACCTTTTTATGTCAATTGGTTTTGTGTTTTATTTTTTTCGAATCATCAATGGACACTATGTCGAGGAAAGAACATGCATTACTCATTTAAATGGAACTTTGGCCCCGCTTTCCTCGTCACATTCTACACACAGATTTAAAAGAGACTTGACTTTGGTTAACATCACAGCATGGCCTGTCCTTGATGGAATCGTGTGGGATGCAGTTCGGTTTCAGATTCATGGCCCGACGGAAGTCGTTAATGTTCCTAATGTACTTAGAGTGAATATGGGGGATGTGGTGAAACAGAACATTCGTTCTGATGACTGGGATGTTAATGCAGTAGAAAGTTTGTTTTCTGATTTGCAATACTATGCTGCCTTTGATGCTGAGGATTTATATTTAAAATCTGCTAATTATGGTGAATTATTCTGCTACCAACATTATGGCAATCACTTCTTACACAAAACATCATCCCGAAGGGATACTGGTAATTTTACTCAGTGGGAACATTGCCCAGCGCCTAAACAAGGGAGTTCAGAAACGTTTCTGAAAAAGTATACATATTTCACTGACTTTAACCAGTCCAATCCCGAGTCCTTTTATTTTAAATTTCGTAACAAGCCAATGTCCAAGGTTAGACTTACCGATACTAAATTGTTGTATTCGAAGGCCTTCCTTGATCAATTAGTTACTGGAGGCTATGAGCTATGGAAGGAAACAATAGACCTTAAATCAGTTTGGGGTTCAAGGGCCTGACAGGTACAAGGCACTGAGGCTTTGCACCGTGCATGTCTCATCCCGAATCATATGTTGTTTTTAAATGAAACAATTTCCCAGACTACATGCTTTGGATTGGCTACTTCTAAAAAGTTAAACACTCCTTCTTTCCCGGAGTTGGAGGAATATGATGGTTGGAGTAACTTTACTCAGTTGTCCATTAGAGAATTACAGGCTCTACTCCTTAATTCCTCCTTTAACATTTCCAGTATGAATCCTAAAGGTTGGCTGCTTTGGCACCGTAGTGCTGATTCTTGCCAAAATAGATTTTTGAATTTAACTGACGGTTTTAAAACTGTTAGATCTGATCCCAGGTTTGACTTGGTTCATACTGTCACCTCTTATTCTGTTGGCAAATTGTGTCAAAATTGGCTGAAACATTCAACTTTACCTGCAGTGAAGAGTCACCTATCTAAACTGAATGCAGACGTGGATTTGAATGATTTCATTAAAGGCCCGGCTAGTGGCAGGTCGAAAAGGTGGATATATGGAGTTTACAATGAAATTTGGAAACTATCACAGATTGAGGCTGCTACACGCCTTAGGGCTATTGATCAGGCGAATCTTGAGAAAGTGCTTGCAGTTGTTGACAATAGTATTAACGTGCTTTCCTCTAGAATTTACACATTGGATAATATTGTGTCGTCAGTTGTCGATATTGTGCATGATGAAGTGTCAGTATTATACCATGGTCAGAATCAATTACGTTCAATCATGCAATTTGCATGGACCCTTCAGACTCTGAAAAAAGGTAAAGTTCCCTGGGGGTACATGAACGTTTCTTCTTTGTTTGCACCGTTTAATTTAACTGACAAACAACGCTTGCTTTCAATGCGTGATGCTTCCTTTTCTATGTTACATATTGAAAGGTTAGAATCTTTACCTTTTTCCGTGGCAGAGGCCACTGCTGCAACGTGGCTTATCCACGGTTTAATAACGCTGCCTTTTGCTTTATATAAGTTTTCAAATTGTATGAAATATGTACCCATTGGTCGTTATGAACCTTTAGGTAGCGGTTTCCTTCATGAAGTCTGGTCGCTTCCATACACATACAGATGTTTCAAGGATGACCAAGAAGTTTATCTGAATGGGGAGGAGTGCACTGAGACACCAGATCATTCTTTAATGTGTAGACACATACAGTTACACGGTTCATGCAACAAAGACCGACCGAATATGGCTTGCGTTTTGCAAGGCACGCCAGTTCCTGCTATCATCCCCACTTTTAAATTATTGGAAAATGGTAGTTATTTAATGCTCAATAATGAAGACTGTTGTGGGTTAATTAAAGGTATAGCTTTCATCGTAACAGTAAGTGAGCGGGTTATTTGCTGCAGAAATGTGCTTTATCCTCCCACACATGAACATAGGGAGTCTTCCATCTGGCCACAGATACCAACCTTGGGAGCAGAATTCAGCGGCATGGCGAGAATAAGGGCTCTTTTGTCCCAGAAAGAGGTGGCCTTGAGCTCGGCCCGTGAAACTTTCGTGCTTCACATTGCAAACACCCGTATAGAGGTTCAGGCTCTTTTGAATACTGATTTGCCTTTGCATTTCGGAGCGATGGTTCGTACTATCTTTAACGCATCCTCCACAAAAGGCCTAGCACATTTTTTTAAAGTTGTTAGCAGTGGTCTCGTGACTTCCTTTGAAAAGATTTTTGGAGTCATCCCTGCTTTCTTCCATTCTATTTTTTCATCCTTGTTTGGAGGATTCCCTTTTTTACTTGCATTAGCGGCTGGCGCTCTAGTGATTTTCTGTCTTTTTAAATATGGATGTCCTTCCTGTGCAAGACCCCGCGCAACAGCTACTGACGCAGTTTCGCAACCGCATGCTTGAATATTATGGCTCACTGCCGTTGGCGACATTGAGCGCGGCATATGGATTATCTTTTCGATTCTCCTATTTCACCTGTGTCCAGCCTGTGTTTCACTGCCTGACCTGTGATTTCCATTGGGCCATTGATTTGTGTCTCTGCGGACCGGTTTCTCCTGACGTCGATTTTAATCAGCTGATGAGTCCTATCATTGCTCACGAGTTGGTTTGTTCTGACGAGAGGATTATGGCCTTAGCAGTGGCGCGTGGACTAATTGGTCCCTGGGATATATTGTCGGCAGCACAGAATTTCTTGGAACTAAGTTTTCTTGAAATCCCACCGAGCTGTCCTCTGATGGTTATAGAGGATCCGGTGCTGGGAGAACACGTATGTTCTTTTCATCTTTTAAATTGGATGGCTGAACTGTTTTCGGATGAGGACAGTGATTTCCTATTGGAGGCTGTTGCTACTTACTTTGCATGTACAGTTTTGTCATAGACACTGCCTCGGATTGACATGCTGAACAATAGCATTTCATTGATTTGATTGACTTATTTGTCAAGTCTTTTTGTTATTTCTTTGCCTATTGGCTTGGGCCACTATATATTTTTGGCTATTTTTTTAGCATTACTTTTTTCCAAACTTTATAATGTTTGGTTTCGGATCATGCTCGTTTATTGTTGAGTTCTGCTCTCATGCGATGGCACTTCTGTTATCATATTTAGTCCGTTCTCGGATCAAGGGGGGGTGTCATGTAGCTCATGAATATCCTTATATCGTGTTAAGTTAGCATAGGTACATTTGAGGTTTAAACGCCATTTTTCCATTCTTGCAACTTCTGCACACGACACTTAATTGTTGACTTAGCTTTCAACCTAGTAGTTTGACGTGGTTTATGTGAGAATAATATGTTATTGCTCTGATATCAGCTTTGCTTAATAAACTATGTCTGCACGAAGAGTGCTGAAGTTTCAGGAACAACTCGATATGGAATTGTTATGAGGTCTGATCTCCACGCCTTCATAGTCATAACACAAGTGCAGCCTTTGCCAACTCTGGCTTCAGGCGGGATTGATATTGCTTGCATGAGGCACATAGAACACACTTGATGCGGTGCACATGCAGAGAGAGCTGGTGTATGCTGATGTGATTCCGTCATGCTAGGACACTAAGGTATGGGCCCGCCCTAAACCAACCCAAAGAGACCTTCTTAGCTAATAATATAATATATGTGTTAGGGAGGGTGAGAAATAAGTGTTGTTAACTCTTATTCATTACAGCATGTTAACATGCTGTCACCATTAGCTTTTTATGTATTAGTAACTATGCTGGTAATTTTGCTACTGATAATAAGTATACTTGTATTATCTAAGATACTGCGCCTGAGAAGACGGCATTAGTAAATAAACATTTCAAATGCACATGTGTTCTTCTTTACTCCATGTTTTGGTTTGTAATGATAATATAACGAAAGAGTGTTCATGAGTTCCACGTATCCTGAGGTACTGTAAGTTCATGTTCTGGTTTGTCTAAACATTGGGAGGTTGATAAGACCAATGAGACACTGTAGCTAGCTCGGTAAGGGGTAAGTTGGGTACTAAGGTGAGTTTTGGGTCACCCTAATTCGCCGAGGTTCCAATCCTCTGTGCACAGTTCTGTGTGAGAACAGAAACCCTGCGACACCGGAGCGTGGGTGGTAGTACGCCCACCTCAAGCGCCTCAGCGTAGACCTCGACAAGTCTAGGGACAAGTTCCTCCTTGTATTCTTTGTAAAAGTCAGCCGAGTACCCATCAAGGCCGGGGGCCGAGGAGCTTTTCAATGAGTCAATGGCCTAGATTATAAAATTAGGCGTTATGGGCATTGCCAAAAACTCTTGTATGTTTTTCTCTAGGTACACCATGGCAATTTCATTGAAATACGGCCCGGGTTGCGTTGTTCCCCCGAGAGTGTGGAAGTGTACAGCGTTTTGTAGTATGACAGAAATGCGTTGGAAACCTCGGGAGTGGAGTGTTGCCGCGTACCCTGTGCGTCAATCACTTCAGTAATGTAAGCTGCCTGGTGTGGCGGTCGAAGCATTTGCGCCAATAGTTTGCCTGGCCTATCACCCTCGCCGTACTGCCGCGCCGTGTAGTGTTTACCCATGAACCTCAATTCCTGGTCCGCAGCGTCCCGAAACTCCAAGAGGAGCTCAAGGCGTTTAGCCTCACGATCCGCAGAGGGATCCTCAAGGATCTCTTTTTCTAGTGCAGTGATGTCCGCTTCAATGCGAGTCAGGGTGGAGCGAATCTCACGCAGGGACCCTACATGTTAGGCGATACAAACCCCACGCAAGGTGGCCTTGAAGCCCTCCCATAACATGGCCCAGGAGGTGACAGAGCTGGTATTAATATCAAAATAGTCGTCGATGGCAGTACGGATGTCCTCTTTAAAACTCTGATCCAGCAGAGCCCTGCCAGGGAATCGCCACTGCCTTTCGTAGCCTCCCAACCTGGGGATCGCTAAAGTCAACACTATGGGTGAGTGGTCAGACAGGGTGCGAGGTAGCGTGGAAAGGCCATCCACCCAGCCCGCAATGCCCGGGGAAAGGAGCCAATAGTCAATTCTAGTGCTGGTATTGTGAAAACCAGAATGATGTGTGTAATCAGGCGTGTGTGGGTGAAGCCTAGCCTCTATGGCCAATAATGAAAAGTGAGTGCAAATTTCCGCCAACACTGAGCGGGCTCTGGGTTTGCTGTCTGGAGAGGGAGAGGTACTGTCTCTGTCAGGATTCATCAATAAGTTGAAGTCACCACCCAGGACCAATAAATCTATATCAGAGTGAAGTAGCGTCATCTGCAGGTCTTGGAAAAAGGCAGGGGAATCCACATTGGGACCATAAATTCCCACCATTGCGATCTTATAACCAAACAATACTCCCATTATAAGCACGTATCTGCCCTCCCCATCAGATTTACTGACAGTCAATACAAAGGGGACACATTTGTGCACCAGAATTGCAACACCTCTAGCGTATCTGCTGTAACAGGAAAATACTCTGTGTGACCCCCAACTCCTAGCCACGGAGACCGTGTCCGGCTGCACCAAATGAGTCTCTTGCATAAAGAGGACATCTACCCCATGTCGCGCTGCATAGTTCAGTACCTGCTTGCGCTTCCTCGTGGAGTTTAACCCACGAACGTTCCAAGACATCAAAGTAAAATAAAGGTTGTGTTAAAGCCCCAAAATACATATACAACAAGGCCTGCGCCATAGGGGGTAGCAACGCCATGCCATGCGGGCGTCCCAACAGGCGGATTCCGAATAGGAGATCAGTCAATAAACGCTGGAAGGTCCACATCCAATAGACAACATAACAAAATGGGTGCCAAAAGTAGGGAACGGGAAACAATCAGCCCTGGCCAGTTTCAGCAAAAAGGTCAGCACTGGACTGAGTGTCGCTGCGAGGAGAGGTATGCGGCGCCGAGCCGGGGGCTGCCGTCGAGCCCTGTTTCTTGTAGCCTTGACAGAACTCCTGTGCCTCCACGGGAGAGTCAAAAATGCGGAATCCTGCAAAGTCCTTACGGATCTTTTTGATGGAAGCTCCTTTAAGTCCTTTGCCCATTGTCGGCGCTGCAAACATTGCAGCTGGTGGAGGATGCGGTGCTCCCCTTTACCCCTCGCAACCTGTGACACTGGAGTGGACCTTCTGAAGGGTGCTCCGCTGGCTGCGCCCCCCCCCCCCTCCCCGGGCTCTTTTCGCCCTCGCTGCCCTGGCTGTCCCCCCTAGCTCCCTCTGCTCTTCCTTTCTGCTCCCTCTAGTCTCTGTCTCTACTCTTTTTGCTGCCTTCTGATAGGCTTCTGGTTGAGTGTTGGGCCCCTACGGCCCGTTGTTTGTTTCTGTTTGAACGGTTCGTACCGGCCCACCTTTCGGGGTGGTGTATAAGGCGGGGTATCACTGGGGCGTGGTGGACTGCGCTTACGGACCTCCCCTTTAAGCGACTTACTGGGGTTCTGGACTGACCTTGATGCGCACGACGACGATTATGATTGAACGTACCAGCTCACGCAGAGTCTACGCCACGAGTTATACAACGCGGCCGGCCCCATGAGGGTTGTAGGCTTATCGCTGTGTCAATGTGACCCTTTTATTATGTGTGTCTCGGAATGGGACTTAATAAAAAAAGATGTTGAAATAAAAAATGCGGAATCTAACGTTCACATCCACCTTCAACCTGGCCGGGTACAGCATGCTGTATTTCAGACCCAGATTCCGGAGGGTGGACTTAACTCCATTATACTTGCGTCTTGCCTCCTGGACCATCAGTGTGAAATCTGGGAAAAAGGACAGTCTGCTACCCTGCCACTGGCCCTCCCCAGCCTCACGTGCCGCACGCAACACTGCATCGCGGTCGCGGAAGTTCATGATTCTGGCAATAATAGGCCGTGGCAGTTGGCCAGGGCGAGGTACAGGCCCCAGAGACCTGTGTGCATGTTCGACTACAAAGCCAGCTGTGAAGGTATCCCTGCCAAATAATTCAATGAGGAGGCGTTCAACAAAGGTATCAAACCGGCCCGTGGCAGTCGTCTCCGCCACTCCAAGAATGCGAATGTTATTGCGGCGACTACGCGCCTCCAAGTCTTCGTTTTTGATGGCCACGTCTTTAAGAATTTATTCAACCCGCTCCAGTCTCTTAAGTGATTTTGAGGCGCCATCTATCTTTGCCAATCCCAAACAAGTAGTCTGCTGGATTGTTTTATGGAAGAAAATCATTTTTATGTGAATTAGACGGACTCGAAACAAAGTTTCAAAGAAGGCAAAGGGCAGCAAGGTATATGGCAACTGCACTACCTAAGCAAGTCACTAAGGGTATTCTCAACTTATATTGCCCACCTCAAGTGCCAGCCGCCACATGACTATAAATAGTTTCACCACAAAGTCTGATGAGAGGCAATACACAAAATTATCAAATTGCAGTACACATAACGCAAAGTTCTAGTTCGCAAACGGAGTATGTTTTGTAGAGAATCGTTATTTTCCAAAAAGGTCCTCTGTATACAGGTAGAAAACAGCCAACGCGTTTCACCCTTCACAAGGGCTTCTTCGGGGCAAGGGTAAGATGGGCAAGGTTGTGTATCCGTATGTACAATCCTGCAAAAAGTAATAGTGGACCGTCCCAGTTCTTGGACGTTGTTTTCCACACAGCGCCCCATCAGCCCTGCATCCCCTCCCACACACACACATACCACCAGCACCTTGAGACACTCATGGGTGAGTAGCCGCGCTTAACAAGTACTGATTGGTATATATAAGCTTAGTTTGAGTAAGCATATATTTCCTTGGTGGTCTTGGAGTTAATTTAAAATAATATGACATGGGGTCTAAAGTGTCATATCCCGTGAAATACGTATATTTATCTTTTTACTTTTTAGAACTCTCCAGAGGGGGATGGTCAGACAATGTTCCCACTTTGTAGAATTAAAGTGGGGGGCGCGGTCTACCTGTTCTATGTAGAAAATGGTGTCCATAGTAGTGATGGCAACAGATCATATCAGCATAGCGGAATTAAGATACAGATACTCTAATTCAAAAAGCATATAATACTCTTAATTCAGAATGCATATAATTTACAATGTCACCATCCTAGGTACTATTACATCACCTATAGAAACGTTGAACACATATGGTGTCTGCAGGATCTCCGTCGGACCGAATATGTCAAAAAGAACTGTATTCCAAACCATTGCATCAGTCACTGGAACGGCTGAAATGTTGACGAGGGATAAGTCTCTTCATTTTATGCAAGGAAGAATGAGGGGGCCAATACCCTGTCAACCAGTTCTGTAGCAGAACGTTCCGGGAGGTAATGGCAGGTGATTAGGAAAAAAAAACATCATACATCTACAAGAAACCCAAGGAAAGTATGATCCAGACATATATCCATGAGGGACCAGATAAGTGTGTTTTATCCATGAAATAAAAACAGAAAAACTGTAGGAAGAAACATCATCTTGATCCATATAGTACCCAGAAGCACTCATCTGGAAAACAGGAGGTTGGGACTCAGCAGTAGGACTTGAAAAAGCCAATTTGAATGGACTCCCCAATGGTGGATCATTTTAGATGACATCTGGTGTAAAAGAAGTGATAGTAGAAACAGGAAATGTGTCAGGGAAAGTGTCAGTGGAGGACTCGGCCTTCCCTCCCTCAGCTAGGGAGTATCAGGATCGGTGATGCTCACAGCCTACAAAGAAAAGTCTTGAGTAAAAACTACTGTTCCTTGGCATACTATGAAATATCAGCCACATGGTGTAGTTTGACATGTTCAATGGAAACAAAGCATTTGTCTTTATAACCTGGGAGTTGTGGCAAAATCACAGTTCATGTACCTTGAAGACCAAGTACCAGAACAGGAGCACAGTACATTGGGCCAAATTCCTTTTTGATTGCTACCTGTTCCTGTCTGTTGCTCTGATCACAGTGCAGTTGCATATGAGCTTGCAGCCCCCCTCTGTAGCCAGGATTAATACTACTACTCAATTCCAGGACAAATCTAGGAACTGGAAAGAAGTCTCTGCTGAGACATTAGCTAGGACCCTAAATAGTATACCCTGCATAATCCAAGGTGATTCTGATAGCAGGGCTGTGGCCTTTGCTGCATGGCCGGAGTTGGCAGCCAATAAACCTGTCCCTCTTAAGGCAATTGTACATAGAAGGCGCTCTCTATCAGCACCCGTGTATAATGACAGGCCAAGGAGGCTGAAACAAGTATGCCACCGTCAAGAGTGGGCTTGAAGGAAAACCTTAGAGGAACAAGAAAGAATTTTATATAAAAAGGGCATTAAAGAATACAGGCTCGCACTAACCGAAGACAAATCTAAGTATTGTACTCACAAAATGCCTCCTCCGCTAAAGAGCTGTTTAGGCTAGTGCAACTGCTCTTGGCCTCTCAACACCAAGTGGAGCCAGAGAGTTCCCAAGCGTTCTGCAACCAACTAGCGAGTTTCTTCGATTCCAAGATTATGGACGTTTATGCAGATTTTGACCCAATTTCTATCTAGGCTATCCAGCCATCTGCCCCTAGTTGTTCCCTATTAACATCTCAAGGGCCGTCAACTGGCTTAAGCCAAAAGACTAAAGGTCTCTCTGTGTTTCCTACACTCTCTTCTAAAATGATAGAACAATATCTCCTAAAAGCTTTCTCAGTGTGGTGTTCAGACAAAATCTCAAAAAAGGAACAGAGTGTGAAAACATATGCAGGTTCCGTGTGAAAGTACGAGGCACAAAAGCAAGCGTGTTTATATAGTATGTGTACTAAGGAGAATGAGGCCTACAACGTGTACAGTTAGGCTAACAGGGAAATGGGCCATGCAGGAAACTACAATGAAATTACTGGGGATGATTGTCTCTGCATCCCACGAATACCTCAGGCCAGACTACACACGTAACTAGTTCAGGAATAGTTATAGGCACATCGGTCGCCAGCAACGAGGCACTGGGAGGATCTGGTGGTTGTAACGGAGAAGATATGCAAAGGGAAATGCTGTGGTGGAGTGTCAAACAAATGACCGTAGGAGTCAACTCTCCCATCTTTGACCATAACAGGAGACGCCTCCCACGTGGGCTCGAGGGGGACACTTATGGGGATCTTGATCAGTAATCCGTGGAGCCCTAAAACACATAAATATACTTAAACTACCATCATTTATTAGACACTTCAAGCCTTTCATAGGCATGTATGGGGAAGTCGGAACTCACACAAACAGACAACACAACTACAATGCTCCACCTGAATCAGCAGGAGAAATCTGGAGATAGACCCTGATTAGGGATAAATCGTTTACAGCCAAACACCTGCCTGAGGTACAAAACTGAGTGGAAGCTCAACCTGGAGATAACGCACAAACTGTTCCAGCACTGGGGATACCGTATACAGCCCGTTCGCAACACTTGAGAATGCAAACTTTCCAAACTTCACGTCCAGGTATCTACACCACCAATCAGATGGGAAGGAACTTTTGATAAACTGGTCAAATACTTCTGCTTTCCTTCTGATTCCACTAATCGCATTAGTGATGAAAACAGTCAACCATGATACTAGTAGCCCCACAGTGGTGAGGCAGACCTGGTTCTCATTCCACATAGTGTTGGCAATGGCTGGTGCCTTAGAGGACCTTCTCATATGATAAGGGGGACGGGTACGCCACCCGGTACCAGCTAGCCTTAATCTAGCGGCATGGCTGCCGAGTACCTAGAATACAGGCACCCGGGGCTCCGAGAGGGACGCGTCGAAATCCTCCAAGAAGCCAGAAGAGGAATAGCATGCAAATGTTACTCTGCTAAGAGGAAGACATTTACCAAAAGGTGTTGGGAGGAACGTCATACAGAACAATTCTACTGACCCAAGAGTTGTCCGGTACTGAACACCCCCTAGACAAAGGGCTAGCATATGAATCCATCAAGGTACACTTAGCAGCAACAGTCACGTACATCAGAGGTACCATAGGGAAAAGCATCTTCAACACACCGGTAGTTAAGAGATTCCGAGAGGGAGTAAAAAGAATTGCTACTCAGGTCAGCCCCCCCCCCCCCCGCCCCCCAGTGTAGAACCTTAACCTGGCGTTAACACAGCTAATGGAGGCTCGCTTTGAACACATGCATAGAGTAGGTTTAAACTTTGTTACAATGAATAAAACCTCCCTCATCACGATGACATCACTGCGAAGGATCAGTGAGCCGCAGGCACTCACAGTGCAGGAGCTAAACCTACAAATACACAAGGAAAGAGCTGATGAGCACACATCCCTCGTTCCTGCCCAAGGTCATTTCACATTTCCACATCCATCAAGCGATACAGCTGCCTGCATTACTTTCAACAAGCAAAGGCTCGCGCAAAGAGGGCCCTACTCACACTTGACGTGGAAAGAGTAATCATGAGCTACATTGAAGGGACAAGACCGAACAACAAGAGTTGCCAGCTCTTTCTGCCCTTTGCACCTGCCAATAAGCGAGCTCCTGTCTCAAAGGACACCACTGCAAGGTGGATAGTGCAAACTATCGAAATGTGCTACAGAGAAGCAGGGCAGAAATTGGAAGAGAGCCCCAGGGCACAGTCGACCATAAAGGACATTTACTTGGGGCTGCAAGGGACTCACAACTTCACCAGACACTACTGCGTGGACATACATGTGGATAGAGAAGCGCAGGTGGAGCAGGAGGTCTTAAAACACCTGTTGGCTAACTCTCACTCGACACAAACTACAAAGTTGAGAAAATATACATTTGTAATCAATGACCAGCATGTGAAGCCAGGCACGTTGCAAAACAAAAAATATCACTTGCAAGTAGAAGTAGTTCTGCATCTTTAAAACGTATTAAAATGCACTTGCCCCTCCCCCTCTCCCGCCCCCCTCCAAGGTGGGAGCACCAACAAGGGGACAAAAGAATCTAAAGAAGGCAGCCACGCACAGGAACTTCAAGAGCATAGATCTGACATCATGGGAGGTAGACAAGACACTGAAGGGTTTGTGACGCCCAGGAAAAAAAGAGAAGGAAACCAATTGCTTACTCAATCCCTAGCTGGGAGAATAATGCACAGCATGTGAATCCAGAAATGCTTTGAGTAGCCAGACCCCTACAAGTAAGCAAACCGTTTTGTTTTCTTTTACTCTGAAAGGGGTGGTGCAGTTCTATGCAGCCAGCCTCTACTTTCAGCCATGATTTTTCTTCTGTTAAAATCTTGCCTCCCCCACCCTGCAAACTGTGGATCTGTAAAGTGACGCTTTGAGCGGCGTCACGTCTGTTGCAAAACAAATAAGCACAGTATCCCTGCAAAGGCATTCTCAACAACTGCGATCTCCCGGGCCAAACCATCAGCACTTACTGGGTACGAAAACTATAAATTGAACAATCAGTATAAACAACAGGAATATACATTTAAATTAATAACTGTCTCCTTTACACATTTTTTTTAAAATGACAGTCTTTGATCAGCTGTTAGGGGTTCCTAAACAGAATGTGAAACGGGTTTCACTGTAAGGGGAAAAGGACAGCAGGGAAACTCTGCGTACATGGCTCTTCTGTGGTTGAGAAAGGAGGCAGGGAGACATATAGGAGAAGTAGAAAGTGTGCTTCAAGCCCCCTGTTTATACTCCCCTTGTGTCCTTGGAACGTGCAGATCTGGGTTCGCTGTTACTGCTTTCTGATAGATACATCTGCCTTGTGGATTCCTCACCTTGTGAATATCCCCCTTGCGTCAGCAACGTTCGGAAAATTCTTTGTAGCACGCTGGCGTGGACGACGTCATAGGAGCACAACATCGCGCGTGACTCCGTCTGACGTCACTGACTCCTTATTAGGCCCACGTCGGCGTGATGACATCAGTTCCGCCCTTTTTTCCGTGCCTTCGAGGCACCCGGACGGACCAATGATAGCAAATATACATATATACAGTGTACATAGTACATACAAATCAGAACAGCACACATAGTGCGAAGCAAAGGTATCAAAAACCCAATATATATACAAATATAAATATACATAAAAATACATAAACTCAGGTATAGCAGAGTGGACAAACGGGGAGGCGGGTGGGTCAGTGAGGAATCCACAGGCAGATATTGTATCTACCAGAAAAAGCGTTACCGAAGGTAAGTAACTTGTTCTTCTGATAGATACATCTGCCAGTGGATTCCTCACCTTGTGAATAGAGTCCCACAGCAGTCCCCACTCCCGGAGGAGGGTGTACACTCCGCTACACCAGGAAATCCTGGAGGACAGAGCGCGCGAAGTGGCCATCCCTCCTCACCTCAGTATCCAAGTTATAGTGCTTTGCAAAAGTGTGGAGGGAGGCCCAAGTCGCGGCTCTGCAAATGTCCTCAACAGAAACACCTCTAGACAAAGCAGATGTTGCAGACTTTGCTCTAGTTGAATGAGCCCTGATACCCTCAGGAGGGTCCTTACCCGCCAGGGAGTAGCAAATCTTGATGCACAGGATTATCCATCTGGAAAGTGTGCGCTTGTGCACCGCTCTGCCCTTTTTGCAGCCAGCAAAACCCACGAAGAGCTGATCGTCAATACGATAGTCTTTAGTCCTATCAAGATAGAAACGAACTGCTCTCTTAGGGTCCAAGCGATGAAGCCTCTCCTCCTCCTTGGAAGGGTGAGAGGGAGGATAAAAGGTAGGGAGGGTAATGGATTGTCCTAGATGGAAGGGAGTTACCACCTTAGGAAGAAAAGCAGCCCTGGTCCTGAGAACCATTCTTTCAGCATGAATGGACAAGAATGGGGGCTTAGAGCTAAGAGCCTGAAGCTCACTCACCCTCCTTGCCGAGGTAATTGCAACCAAGAAGACCGTTTTAAAAGAAAGAAGCCTCATGGGACACTTGTGTAAGGGTTCGAAGGGAGAACCCATCAAATAGGTTAACACAAGATTCAAATCCCAATGAGGAACAACAAACGGAGAAGGAAAGAACCTATTAGTGAGACCCTTCAAAAATCTTAAAACCACAGGAGACTTAAAAAGAGAGGGCTGATCCGGCAAACAGAGAAATGCCGATAATGCCAAAAGATACCCCTTGACCGTGGCCACAGCAAATCCTTGCTGCGCCAGAGAAAGTGCAAACTGTAAAATGTCAGACAAATGAGCCTTCAAAGGGACAACAGCTCTCTCCCCACACCAACAGGCAAATTTCGACCAGATGGACTTAGTGGTGTCGCGCCTGGCTGAAAGAATGACATCCACTACATAGTGAGGGAGAGAAAAGGAACTCAGGTTGCCCCGTTCAATCTCCAGGCATGAAGGTGTAATGTCTGGAGGTGGGGGTGTAGCCTTTATTTTCCGTGCAGCTTGCTCATTTTAATCTGTATACGTGCAGGCATGACGTGCGCTGCTTCAGCTGCCTCTCCAGTATCTGATTTCAGTTTTCCTCTTTTGGCAGTGCCAGGGCAGCTGGTTGCTTTCATCAGTGCCTGGATGTGGGTATAGGTCGTTGGCAGGAAAAGTTCCACGCCCATTTTTGAGGGTCTTTTAACAAAAATAAAGTTTCCAAGACGCATGCTGATCGTGGGGACTAATAACGAGTGTCCTTGTAGTGCTTAAAATCGCCATTTTTCGGACCTGGGTTTATAACCGGTGAAGAATGCAACAAGCACTAGAATGCAAATTAAAAAGCAGACAGCTGGAGTTTGCTGCCACTCTGACATGGAGAGGGGCACCCGGTGGTGTCTGCGGTGGCATCCTGCCCATGGGACAGACTGCTTGTTGTAGTCTGGTTAGGGCTAGAGTTGGTGTGAACAGGTGCCACTGAGGTGGCAGCAGAAGGTGAGCACTGAGGGCACTTGAAACACTCACATTGTATTGTATTGTATGGCATATTTGTATAGCGCAGACACTGTCACCCAAAGGGTATCCTGGCGCTTTGACTTTGACCAACCATACGCGTTGTTACGTTGCCACACTCTTTACACTGTCCTAGGGAAAAGGTGCGTTTTTAATCCTTTTTTTAAAGGAGGTAAGGTCCCCCTTATTTCTCAAAGGCAGGGGTAAAGAATTCCACAGTTTAGCTGCAGAGGATCTAAAAGAGCGTCTGCCCATCCGAGTCCTCACAATTTTAGGGATTACCACCAGACAGGCTGACGAAGAGCGGAGAGATCTAGAAGGTGTGTACCAGGAAAACATTGCCTGCAGCGTGGACGGCCCCTGCCCATGTAGGGCCCTGAAAACCAGACAAAGTGCTTTAAAATCAATACGCTGGACAACTGGCAACCAATGAAGGTCCATAAGCGCCAAGGAGGAAGAATCAGAACGCCGCCTAGAAAGGGCCAGCTTAGCAGCCATGTTCTGTATTCGCTGCAGTTTACCCACTAAGGTGGCTGGTGCACCCAGAAGTAGCGCGTTGCAGTAATCAAGCCTGCTTAAGATGATACTGCGCACTACTTCTGGTCGGGCGTGAACCGGGAGCAGAGAAAGAATCTTCCGCAATGTGCGGAGCAGCATCATACACGTAGCCACAGTTTTGTTAACAAACGTGTCTAACTGTAAGTTAGATTCAAACATCACACCCAGGTTACAAACTGAGTCTGCCGCCAACCCAGAGCCCTGGGAAGAAGAAGGCCAGAAGTCCGGTGGCAGAGGGCGGGGGATGCGATCTAGCGAGCAGAGCAGTACCTCAGTTTTGGAGCTGTTAAATTGCAGAGAATTAAGACTCAGCCATTCTGCGGTCGCTGTCATGCAGTGGTGAAAAGTCTCCTGCGATACAGCATCCCTACCTTCAAAAGAGAAGATAAGTTGCGTGTCATCGGCGTAGTTGATGACCGAAATGCCAAAGGACTTAATCAGCCTGACCAGGGGACAGAGGTATAGATTAAATAAAATGGGGCTGATGGCCGACCCCTGGGGTACGCCCTGCCCTACCTTTTTGATGTTAGATCGATAGGGCGGCAGGGCTACCACCTGGTGTCTGTTACCAAGATAAGAGATCAACCAGTCCAGGGCCAGACCAGACACCCCAATTTCCTCTAGTCTCCTGACCAGGGTGGCATGGTTGACCGTGTCGAACGCGGCCGACCTGTCGAGCAGCACTAAAAATGCTGCTGGGCCGAGGTCGACACACAAGCGAAGGTCATCCAAAGCGGTCACCAATGCAGACTCAGTACCATGGGCTGGTCTAAAGCCAAACTGAGCCACATCCAGGCAGGTGTTAGTCTCTATAAAGCTGGACAGATGTTTAGTAACCAGCTTCTCCAAGATCTTAATTGGGAAAGGAAGCAGTGAAATAGGCCTGTAATTTGCTGAGCAAGTAGGATCCAAAGTATCCTTCTTCAGGAGCGGCGATACCACGGCCAGCTTCCAACAGTCCGGAACCCGAGCAGAAATGAGGGACTGACAACAGATGGCATGAAGGGGGGAGAAAAGCTCCTCATGGAACAGTTTCCAGTATTTGTGTGGTAGTGGATCAAAGGGAGAGCTTGACGAGACCCCATCAGCTACTGAGCAGAAGTCCTCAAAGGACGGAAGGGGGAAGCAATTCAACCGAGCCTGCCTATTGTCCACCTCCAAGGATCCAAGAGTGGACATCAATACAGAATCAGACAAAATCTGAGGGATGGATGGAGTACCTAGATTGCTCAAGATAGCAGCGATCTTGTCCTCAAAAGCCTTCGCCAAGGAGTCACATAACGACTGGGAGGCCGGAATATCATTGATAGCACAGGCAGGGCGAGAAAGATCCTTAACGATCCTAAACAAGGTCTGGGACTTATTCACTGTTAGCAGTAACGTCTCCTCGAGGAATCTTGCCTTTGCACACTTAATCTGCGTTTTGTACACCGACAATGCCTGTTTAAAAAGGGCCTTATCTGGCTCAGAATACTGTTTCCTCCAGGTATGTTCGGCCCGTTTACACTGGAGTTTCAACTGAAAATGCTCCTTGGAGAACCAAGGCATGGCATGTTTGGCCCTGTTCCTGGTTTTCCACTTGAAACACTCAGATGTGCAGCGCTCACTGCTCACATCCCACTCGTGCCCACGCCGGCCTCGACACGAAGCACAACAGGCCATCACTGACGCATCAGGAGAGTCTTAGTTGCACCCTGCCCTGAGAAGAAGGGGAGGGTGGCACAGGGAGTGTATGGGCACAAGGAGTGTGTGGGCACATGGAGTGTGTGCGGGCTATGACATGCGTATGTATGTATCGCCTATTTGTACCGCGCATTACTGTCACCCAAAGGGTATCCTGCCGCTTGACACTTGGAACACCGTGATGTTATGCTGTTATAGCAATTACACTGCCCTGGGGAAAAGATAAGTTTTTAAGCCTTTTTTAAAAGAGGAGAGATCTTCAACAATTCTCAGCGAAAAGGGTAGAGAATTCCACAGCTTCGCCGCGGTAAATCTAAAGGCACGCCCGCCCATCCGAGTCCTCATAATCTTAGGAACTGCCACCAGGCTGGCTGATGAAGAGCGCAGCGCTCTGGCCGGCATGTACCATGAGAATAACTTCAGCGTGGCACCTTACTTCATAAAATACTATATACTCCGTGGAACAAAAGTCTGCTAATAGGTGAACACGTTCTTCTTTTAGGCACGTTTCTAAATTGCATTACGTAGCGTGGGAAAGGCTTCTTAGTGCTGTGAGTCAGTTCTCTTGTGCTGGGTTTTTCATGGGGGTGGGGGAGACTTCATCGTCTGGGTGAAGTTACTTATTGCATATTAGTGTTTATTTTCTATCACTCTGTTAAGCCCAGAGCCACGTCATGGCCCTACGAAGCAAGAACACAGCTAAAGATTGCCTGCCTGTCTCACAAAGGCCTCCATTTCAAAACCCCCAGTTATCTAATGGAAAAGCTAGAATTATCCGGAGGGGGTAGACCTTCAAGAAGTGCTAACTCTTTCCTCCTGAAACCACAGATCTTTCGCAAAAAGAGAACTTGTCACCGAGCTTTCTCCAGCTCTGCTTCGAAGATCTGAAACTCTCTCCCACCGGAAGTACGTAGAATCTCCTCCACGGTTGCTTTCAAATTAGAAGTTAAAAGACTCAGTTTGAACAAGTTCTTACCCTAAATGGGTTTGGATTGTCTGCTCTAATGTATTGGACTTACACCTTGAAGCCCTGAGCTGGGTGCTTTTCTTCTTTAATTATTCATTTACTCCTCTCCCAGTTCGCTATGTACCAGTTATTGTCTTATTCTCTGTTGACCCCTTTTGCTTCTAACTGTTTTATTTGGTATTCTTATTTGATGTCGGTACTGCAATGATTATTTAACTTAATTAATTTATAAAGTTTTATATAGCGCGAACATGATCCCGAAGGATATCAGAGCGCTTCACAACTGGCTTCCTTTCCCTCCAATTGCGAAGCGCTCTGATATCCTTCGAGATCATGTTCGCGCTGTATAAAACTTTATAAATGAATAAATAAGTGGTACTAGAGGACACCTCAAGTGTGTTGATTGCTTCCATATCGCACTACACCACTATTAATAAGTGTTGGTAAGGTTACTGGGTGAACATACTTTTTAGGGGTTCTCGATGTTTCATCGGTGTGAGCTGCACATTTCATATAGTAAGGATGACATTGTCGCGACCCCGCAAATCCCATTAATAATTTGGTTATGGATAGACCTAAAAAGGACTGACCAGACCATCACATCCTTCGATGCACCTCCCACGTGTGCCCCAGCCTGCTGGCATGACCTGGCCGCACAGTGGCACAGGGGCCTAGAGGAGGCTGCCCATTTACTGCTGTCCAGGGCCATTTCCTTGCCTACAATAGGGCTCGTGTTTGCACCCTCGGGTGAGAGGCAGCTAGTCTAGTACTTTTATTTTACTTCCCCGGCCTCCTAGCTTTTCCAGGTCTCAGACAGGCTTGTGTTTTAAAAATAGACAACATGGTACCCATCGGGGGGGTAGAGGGGTCACAGCCAGGCACGTCTGAGTGAGACGGTGAGGAACAACTCCCTCCGCGCTGGCTTGGAGGGCCCTTTCCATCAATTTGTAAGCGGGAACATCTGTATGTTTAAAAATTATAAAGTTATGTGATTAGTGTGTGGTCTCTTGTAGGATTGTTGGGAAGTTAAACCTTCTCGGCGAATCACTTCCATATTGGGCATTTATCATTTCAAAAGCTCCCACTGAGCCGTGCCCAAACCCAATGATGCCAATCAATCAAATCAAACATTTATATTTAATTAAAATCAGTCAATATACATCCACACATTTAGAAGCAAAAGAATACATTTTCACATTTGCCTATTATAAATAGCACACATGTAGTCTTACTCGAGAAAGAATAACCGAAATCAGACTGGAACCAGATATTTCAAAGTTTACAGAGCTTCCTGAGCTGGGCTGTAAACAATGAGAAATGTATCTAGTTCAATTTAAAGTAAGCAGCGCCTTGGCCACTCGCTCCTGGTACCATTGGAGCGTCACGTGGAAAGGGGCTAGCTTGGTTATTCGATTGGAATTAAATAGTATCTTAGGCCACGGGACATCAATGATAAACAAGCATTGAAAATGCAATAGGTCTCGCCTTTGATTAAGTTAACTCCTTCCACGCGGGGCTAATTCCCCTGCGGTGTGGGGGGGAGGGGGGCCGTGCGCGGCGTCGCCGTGCTTGTGACGAGCTCAGCTCGTCATGCTGCACAGTAGAGCTGTGCTCATGACGAGCTGAGCTAGTCATGACTGCGCCCACTCCTGTAGAACGCCCGCACAGGTGGGGAATTAGACCCGCGTGGACGGCGCGCAGCTGTTATGATGAGCTCAGCTCGTCATGAGCTGTGCTCATGACAAGCTGTGCAGAAGGTTCTGCTCAAGAAGTGCAAACTTTCCATAGACGACGTCCAGCCATTCTGTGACCCTCTTGCCCCCAAGAAGCCTAAGGACAAATCTTTTTTTCCTCCTTCCCCTCAATCACCTCCTATGTCTTCCCATCAGGGGTCCCTGGAGTCTTTCTCCAACATCGGCAGCCCAAGCCCTTATCCTCCAGCTGAGGACTTTGCCCCCGTTTTCCCTGGTGCTTCAGGAGATCCCTGGCAGAATTACGATGTGGAGCCCCAACAGATCCTGACTTAGACCGCATCGCTGTCAAGGCTAACCCCCACCCCAAGTGACACTGGCATACCAGTGTTATCCAATGCATGGATACCTACCATATGAAATGCATTCTCGCGTTCCCAATCGGATTCAACCACGCCATCCGCCAGCGAATATCTCTGCATCAACATTACCAGCAAAAACCGCCGCGTCTGTAAATTACACACTTTCTACAACCCCCCTGCTGACAATATTTCCTTCATTGAGCATTTAATGGAAATCATCTCGTCCAACGATGACCCGCGTGTGTCCCAAATCTTCCTGGGAGACTTCAACCTCCACCGGTCTAACCCAAATGATCACGTAGTGAACTGTCTTAAATCCTTCCTATTGGATCATGAGTTGACTCCATTTTGTGGTAGCCCAACTCAAAACAAGGAAGAAACTCTGGATCTCATCGTATCCAAAGGTAACACTATCACATTGGACTCCATTATCCCTTGCGACTGGTCCGACCACTATTACATCTTCTTCTTCATTAACAGGGAGGTGTTAGCGAAGGGCGTTCAACCCAAGAAAATTAAGCAATGGATAAGGAACCTTAGGCCTGGTCTCCTTATTCAGATATGAATGACGTTCATGTCCTCCTGGATTTCTATAATGCCTCTATCTCCGGTATCATGGAAGATATAGCCCCACTACAACATAAAAATGCGTCCTCCAAAATCTCCAAACCATGGTGCAACGACAACCTTAACTTGGAACGCCGTAATCTAAGGTCAGTAAAAAAGATCCTGGAGATTTACACCATTGACCGATTACCTACCCCTCCTTAGAGCTATCAGGAGTTCATACAACAAGAAAATCAAGAGTGCTAAAGCCGACTTCTTCAGATCTCAACTTAATCAAGCCATAAATCGCCCAAAGAAACTATTCGAAGTTGTTAATCAACAATCGATCAAGGCACCCATCCGCACTGAACCTGGTGAAGGCACTCCTACTTGCGATGAATTCGCCACCTTCTTTGTTGAAAAAACGTCAAGCATCAACATAGGCCTAGAATCTAAAAGCGATACCAAAGGGGATGATGGACGGAGCGCTTGAGCAAATCAAACACTCACCCCCAGTTAACTGATCTGGGTTTAATCCATCATCATTCTTCAGCCCACTCCGCCACCCCAGTTCAGACATGGCCATATGCAAATCAGTCTAACCCTGTGCCTCATGGGAACAGTCCAGCCCGAACTGCCAAGCCATGTCTCCCCTGGACCGGAAGCAAGCATCCTGGGACCGGTTTCTGGCTAATCAGCCAGGCTAGCTTGAATCCAGTGGCAACGTTTGCAATGGTTCTCTTCCTTTCTCTACAACGGATCCCAAAGAGTCAAATTGAATCAATCCCTATCTCAGCCGTCTACAGGCCTGATGGGGGTTCCACAAGGGTCCACCCTTTCTCCCAAACTCTTCAATCTATTCTTGGAACCTTTAGCTAATGCCCTGAATTCAGCGAACATTCTCTTTCACTTGTGTGCAGATGACACCCAATTTTGTTTGTAAGTCTCCTCCCCGGAAGACTTCATTTCACTCAACTCCTTCTTGATGAACACCCAAAGCTGGCTCACTGAAAACGACCGCCTGCTCAACACAGCATTCCTCCTCAGTGCTCCCCCTAACCATGCCCCCAAGATTGACCTCTGGATGCATTATCTTTCAGCCTTCAACTACACCCCCCACATTATCGATTCTGCTAAATCTCTAGGAATCACCCTAGACAGGCACCTGAACATGCAGAAACATATCAGCAATGCAACCAAGGCTGCTAAACACCAGATGAGGCCACTAAGGAATCTAAACCCATTCCTCCCACAGGAAGAATTCAAATGTGCGGTTCAAGCTCTAGTATTGCCAAGGCTTGATTACGGCAGCTCCACTCTTTGCGGTCTCCCCAAACAAAGCTTGGTCCCACTTACGGCTTCCATTAATGCCGCAGCCAGATTGATTACTGGTAGAAAAAGAAATGAATCACATATCCCCAGCCTTAAAAGCCCTAAACGGTTACCTTATGAAGCTAGAATACAACTAAAGAGTGCTTGCTTGACTCACAAAGCACGGCACTTCAAGGCCCCCATCTATCTGGCTCGCAAACTTGAATTATCAGGGGGTGGGTGTCCATCTCAAAGTGCAAATTCACTTCTCCTGAAACCTCAAATCTTCCAAAAAAAGAGAACGAGCAACAGAGCATTCTCGGGCATGGCCTCGAAGATTTGGAATTCCCTTCCACTGGAAGTTCGTCGAATCCCATCCACCGCTTCCTTCAAAAAAGAAGTGAAAAAAATCCTAGTGCTGAAATTCCTGCCATAAAGTCCTGGTTCAGCTGCCTCGATACAGCTCTCTTTTCTGATGCTATGACTGACCAGTTCACAATTACACTTCTGGGTTTAACAGTGTGAACCGGCCACTCCACAACTTTGTATGTTATTTATGGAATGTCTCCCTCCCAGTGCTTGTTCTCTATCTTTTACTTTTGTGTTATCCAGTGTTTAATAGGATTGGCAGGCTATAATCCTACTGGTATGGTGTACATTGCCTATTCTTCTCTACTCTTGGATCTGTCTGGTTTTGTTTTTAAATGCTCTGAATCATGTTGCTGTCATGTTCTCGTCTTGAACCTATTGGTAACGTTTATCTTGAATCTATTTGTAATGTTTATTCTTATCACACTTTGTTATCCTACCTACCTCAACTGTGAAGCGCTCTGATACCCTCCTGGGTCTTGTTCGCGCTATACAAAACTTTATTAATAAATAAAATAAATCAATAGGCTGGACATGTATGCCACCCGTGAATAAGATGACTTCCTGGTGGAGACACTCTCCAAGAGGGCTCATTCTGTACAGTGGGAGAGGTGTGGCGCCGCGGCCAGGGCGACTGACGCTGATATCTGGGGATCAGGGTTCGATCCCCGGCTCCGGCGGCAGGTTAGCCCAGCACCATGTGACTCTGGGCAATAGCTTGCTTAATCTTCCCGACGGCCCCAAGCGCCTAGAGACCCTTACGGGTGATTGTGCGCTTTACAAATGTGGATTATTATTATTATTACAGTACCTCTCGATGCTCAATGTGATGATGAAACCGCCCCTGAGATATTTAACGGGACGGTCAAATCTTGTGTGGTCACTCCACACACACAGAAAAAATACAAATGGCCCCCACTGACCAACCTTGCATTGGAGGTCATATCCCCCTGACTCTGTAGTGGTCACCACCGCTAGGAAGAGAGCAGCAGCTCAGGCCACTAGGGATGCTCCACCTCCTGACAAGGAGAGTAAGTGGACTGATATTTAGGGGAGGGGGTGGCGGTAGGTGCAGCCACCCACAGGCACATCTCCAACTTAGTAGGCCTCCTCTCCAGGTACAAAGGAGTGCGCTGGGAGGAGATGAAGGGGCTCTTGCAGCACCTCCCTGACCAGTATCGTAAAAGGTCGAAGAGCTGGTTGAGGAAGGCAAGGCCATCGCCAATGCCACCATTAGGTGTGCTTCGGATATGGCTGATACTGCCACCAGGGGAGTGAACACCGTGTTTATTATGAATTTGTATTTTGTACGGAGTTTTATATAGCGCGAACTTGACCCGGTATCGGGTATCCGAGTGCTTTACATAGTACCAGTTGCGTTACATGAGGACACATTATCCTGTTGGTATGCGACGTTTACGACGCAACTTTTACAGCGCCGTTCCATTACGACGCGGTCATAACAACGAAAGATGTTACAACGAATTGCGTTGGGGGGCGCTCAAGGATAGTAAATCATTTAATTTACTATCCCAACACCTTCCCTACTATCGCCGGGGACTGGTGTTGGAAAAGTAAATAAAAATTTTTTAATTTGCGCCCCCCCAACGCAAGTCGTTGTAACGACTTGCGTTGTTACAACCGCGTTGTAAAAGTGTGCGTCGTAATGACGTACATCCATCCTGTTGTGTGACTCCTGGCTTCAAGTCAGAGGTGCAACAGCACCTCTTAACCTACCATTCGATGGGGAGCACCTCTTCAGGACTCAGGTTGACACGATGCTTGAGAAAATCAAGAAAGACACGGAGACCGCCAAGTCCATGGGTGCCTTGCAGGTCCCTTCTGGCAATAGCTCCTTTCAGGTGCAACAGTCCAGGGAGCTTAAAAGCCACTTCCCTAGAATCCACCCAGTCCTGCCAGAGGCAGCAACAGGGCTATCACCAGCCGGGTGGTATGGGTTTCACGCAAGGATCCTTTGGGGGAGGGTGGACAGCTCTAAAGGTGGGGCACCCCCAGTAATGGAGCCTCGGCCACCAGAATTGACTTGCCCTGCATCCCCCAATCACACCTGTTGGGGAAGACTTCAGGGATGTTTTCCACACTGAGTGGAGATTACCACGGACCGGTGGATCTTGTCCACACCAAGCATGGCTACTGCCCAGACCTCTAGCCACCCCACCAAACATTCCCAAACATTCCCCCTCGCACCCACACCTTCAGCTCGGAACACTTTACACTGCTAATTGATGATGTTTTGGCACTTCTGTCCAAAGGAGCCATTAAGCCATTGCCTCATCGTCATCACGACAAACGCATTCACTCTCTGTACTTCCTCATTCCCAAGAAGGACGAGTCACTCAGACCCATCCTCATCCTCCACCCTATCAACAAACATATCCTATCAGAAACACCTCCATGTGGTCACACTACAGGTTGTCATCCTTCTGCTGCAGCGAGGCAACTTCCTGGCCACCCTCACCTGAAGGAGGCCTACTTCCCCATCTCGTTTGATCCAGCTCATCGGCATTACCTCCACTTCATGGTAAGTGTTCAGCACGGCTAATTCAAAGTGCTCCCCTTCTGAGTCACTGAGGGTCTTCACCAAGTACTTAGCAGTATTAGCCGCTCACCTAAGGATCAGCGGAATTCAGGACGTCCTCTACCAAGACGACTGGCTGATCAAGAGTGGACTCAGACAAGAATACCTGGCTCACACCCAGGCTGCGGTCTCCCTTCAACCCAGCCATAATGCCAAAAATCCCACCTAGAGACACTCAAGTCTAGTCCTTTCTAGGGCAGTCCTCAACTCCATCTTGGCCAAAGCCTCCCCCTGCCCTCTAACACTGCAGGCGTTCCAACAGCTTCTGCTTCTTTTTCGGCCATCCGTCAGCTTCCAGTACCCACTGTTATGCGCTTGCTAGGAATGACGGCCTCATGCATCGCCATAGTGCCCCACGCCAGGCTTCGTATGCGTCCGCCCTAGGAGCGCCTCTCAAGCAGAGAGTCAGGTGGAGGAGCTAATGCTGGCAAGGGCCAGCACCCAGCGCTCTCTGCAGAGCTGGAACAGCAAAACCTCAATGACATGACGGTCCAAGGTCTGTGGCCACTTCAAATTAGGGGTTTCCACATCAGCCACCTGGAACTGATAGCCATTGATCTAGCACTCAAAGCTTTTCTCCTGTAGGCTCAAGGCAAGGTAGTTCTGGTGCGTACAGACATCATGATCACCATGTTCGATCTTCAGAAACAAGGAGGCACACACTCACCTCGCCTGCCAGACTTAGTGCAACAGATTTGGCATTGGGCAATCCATCGTCGGGTTCACCTCCTGGCACAGTACCTTCTGGGAGGGGGACAACAACCTTGTAGACGTGCTCAGGGGGGATGCAGCAACAAATCCATGAGTGTGAACTCCACCCACAAGTCCTGCTCCCTTCCTTTCGTAGTTGGGGCACCGTGGAGATAGACCTGTTGACCACAGAGAAAACAAAAAAAGCCAAGACTTCGCCATAGATTTTCCACCCCCGCCAGTCTACGGGCAATGCTCTGTGGATGAGCTGGTTGGAGATCCTTGCCTGGGCTTTTCCTTCTCTCCCACTCATTCCGTACATAGTCAGGAAGTTGAGGCAAACATCCCTCCACCTGGTGGCTCCAACGTGGGCCACACAACAGTGCTTCTCAGCCCTAATTGAGATGTTCATTATCTGGTGAGAAGCTCCCGAACATGCCGGCCCTTCTCACTCAAGACCATAGCCAGGTCAGAACTCCAGATAGCTCAATCTAGCAATTTGGCTCCTGAAGTCCTAGGGATTGGTTACCATGGTTTGCAACAGAAGTGCTTGGACACACTCAGAGAAGGCTGTAGGCCCACCACGCGCACTTGCTACGCTGCTAAGTCACAGATCTGGGTTTAATCCAGGAAGCTTGATCCCGGTCCAGGGAAGGCATGGCTTGGCAGTTCGGGCTGGACCGTTCCCATGAGGCACAGGGTCAGACTGATTTGCATATGGCCATGTCTGAACTGGGGTGGCGGAGTGGGCTAAAGAACGGTGATGGATTAAACCCTGATCAGTTGACTGGGGGTGAGTGTTTGCAATGTTCAACACTCTGTCCATCATCCCCTTTGGTATCGCTTTGTTCGCCCTAATTTGGCAGGGTATGCCCAGACGTGGGTCCCTTGCTCACTCTACCACTGGATTCAAGATAGCCTGGCTGATGAGGATTATGAATCCGAAACCGGTCCCAGGATGCTTGTTTCCGGACCAAGGAGGACATGCCTTGGCAGTTCGGGCTGGACTGTTCCCATGAGGCACAGGGCCAGACTGATTTGCATATGGCCATGTCTGAACTAGGGTGGTGGAGTGAGCTAAAGAATGGTGATGGATTAAACCCAGATCAGTTGACTGGGGGTGAGTGTTTGATTTGCTCAAACGCTCCGTCCATCATCCCCTTTGGTATCACTTTGTTCGCCCTAAGTTGGCAGGGTATGCCCAGACGTGGGTCCCATGCTCACTCTACAACTGGATTCAAGATAGCCTGGCTGATGAGGATTATGAATTGGAAACGGGTCCCAGGATGCTTGTTTCCGGTCCAGGGAAGACATGCCTTGGCAGTTCGGGCTGGACTGTACCCATGAGGCACAGGGCCAGACTGATTTGCATATGGCCATGACTGAACTGGGGTGGTGGAGTGAGCTAAAGAATGGTGATGGATTAAACCCAGATCAGTTGACTGGGGATGAGTGTTTGATTTGCTCAAACGCTCTGTCCATCATCCCCTTTGGTATCGATCTTTGCCAGTACATCGCAGATCTTTACGTAGAGAACATTCCATCGAAAGATGGTGGATGCATGCCTGCTGCTTGCTCACATGCTATGAGAAAGACTGTCTTCAATGTTAGAAGTCTCAAAGTGAGACTGTGCAGTGGCTCAAAAGGGCAGATTATCAAAAAAGGGGTGTCTAAGTTCCATTCCTACTTAGGCATCACATAGTGTTTTCGTGTAAACAAATGTTGCACACCTTTCAAAAAACTCAACCCAAGATTGCTTTAAATAACTAAAGCTGATCTGGACCCAAAGCTGATGCTTGCCGGGCTAGAGCGAGAACTAAACTTCAGACAGCCTTGCTTGTAATGGGTCAGTTTGTCGGGTGCTGCTCCAATCCACAAGTTTGTCCCAATGACTGGCGTACACTGATTTGGTGGAGAGACGCCTCGCTGTCAAGGTGAAATTAATGACCTCAGGAAAAATGTTGAAGGAGGTTGAAAGACTCCACTCAAACTCCAAGCCTTGAGATGCAGATTATGCAGGCCTGGGTGCAGCCCCCTACCCTGCTGCTGTGACAGAAGATCCTCCCGAGGTGGAAGCCTGACCGGAGGACAGCTGCTCATGCCCAGGAGTTCTGGGTACCAAATGCTCTTGATACGATTCGGCGCCACTTGAAGGACTTGGACCCGGTCGTTACTGATCTTAAGAACTTTAAGGCAGTGGCCAGAAGGTGTACAGGATTCGCAAGCTCCTCTCTAGATGGTAGGCATCTCCTAGAGACAGCTGCCTTGGAAACTCCAACGTGCAAAGTCCTGGCACTTTGCGCTCTCCACAGTCCTAAAAAGATCAAGCCAGGGTTCTCCCTGTTGTTGGAAGACACTCTGCACCACCTTTCGGTGCAACTGCCAACTAGCAGACGCTAAGCGTCTTCTACTGAATTTGTCTGCAGTGGGGTTTAAAGATGCCTCCAGGTGGTTGACACCACAGAAATTCCCTGGCAGTCCAGCCACTTCCAGAGGTGCCGAGCCTCCTGACACAGGGTTCAAGACCCCACCCCACTTGTTCCAGTCTGACGGAACAAAGGCCTTCTACACAAATCAAATCACCATCCAATTCAACAAATGAATTTGGAGTTGATTCACCGCCAGATAGGCCTCTGAATGCCACCCCTCCACGATGACCCCCCCCCCAACACAGTAATGATACATCTGTGACCGTCGGCTCTGTGTGGAGTAACGAGAGGAGCCTGTCACTACAGTTCCTTTGCAGTCTCCTCTGAAATCTGAACATGGTGGGAGAGGTCCCCTTGATGTTGGGCGCACTGGGACTTCTGATCCTGCTTCAGAGCCCGCATATGCCACTTGGCGTGCTGGACCAGCAGGATGCAGGAGGCCATCAATCCCAGCAGCCTCAAAGTCGACCTCACTGAGATCCAGGACCAAGGCTGAAACCTCAGGATCATAGCCTGAATGTCTTGGAGTCAACGTCCCGGCAGAAAGGCTTGAAATTGTACCGTATCCAGGATAAGGAGCATCTGCCAAGGAGTTCGGTGTGACTTAGGCACATTGATCCTGAACCTCAATGATATTAGGACATTCGCCATCGTCTGGAGATAGTTGAAAACTGCCTGAGGTGAGTCTGCCTTTAGCATCCAGTTGTCGAGGTAGGGGACCCGACCTCTGAAGGTGTGCTGCAACCACTGCCATCCCGAGTTGCATTTGTGAGCCTAACGGGAAGCACTGTGAACTGAAAATGCTACAGGCTTACCGTAAATCACAGATAACATCAATGGGCCTACAGGACGGGCATATGAAAATATGCCCTGAAGGTCCCATGCCACTACCCAGTCTCTGGGGTCCAAAGCAGCAATTGAGCAAGTGTGAGCATCTAGAATTTTCTAAAATGGGATGAAGGCCTTTGGCACAAGGAAGTAGCAGAGGTAACACCCAGTTCCCACTTCAGGGGCCAGAACCCTCTGTACTGCCCCTTTGGCCAAAAGAACCTGCACTTCCTGCTGCAGACAGACCGGTGGTCCTCTGTCAGCCACCTTCATGGTGGTGGAAGGTGCGGTGGAGTGGAAAGTAATGGGAGTGCATAGCCCTGATGGATAAATTGGAGGATCCACTTGTCTAAAATGAAGGCTTACCCCCCTGGAGGAAATACCGGATCCTGCCTCCAACAGGGTGGCTGAGTGCCAGCAAGGTCACACTAATGTGGTTTTGGTGCTGGTGGGGTGGGGACTGAGCTACACATTGTGCCTGCTGTCCTGAGTGTTGTCTCTGAGAACTGCAGCCTCGGCCACGAAAAAGTTAAATGTCCTACTGGTCTGGAGGAGGAGTCTAGCATGTGCGAACTGGAAAACGTCTACAGTGGCCATAGAGAGGCGGATATTGCTAGTGGAATTAACTTGTGGGCGCTAAGAGACCCAAGGAACATGCTTTGGCTGTGCTCTCCTTGAAATGTTCTAATGCGCAGTCTGCTTTTTCACCGAAAAAGCATCCACGCACTCGCTTCCATGGACTACATGCTCCTTGGGGACCTGAACTTCCACCTCGAGAACAACAACGATGCCAACTCCGCCACCCTGATCGACAACCTCGTCAACCTCGGCCTCAAACAACTCATCACCGTACCCACCCACGCCGCCGGCGACACGCTGGACACAGTCTTCTCCACGGGCACCCACGTCACCTTCGACCACACCACCGAAAACCACTGGACCGACCACCGCTGCATTAATTTCACCTTCAAGAAACCAACCACCGCACCCAAAAGCTGCCTCGCCGCTGCTGGAGCAAAGTCACCGAAGACCGGCTGATCACCACCCTCGCCCAGAACCCACCCACCGACCGACCCCACCACCCCAGACGCCGCAGCCCGCAACCTCAACAGTGGATCGACAACTGCGCCAACACCCTCGCCCCGCTCAAGAAACCCTCCAACAACCACGTCAGCAAGAGAGCCACCTGGTTCACCGACGAGCTCTAGACCTCCAGACGCGCATGCCGGAAACTGTAGAAAATATGACTCCACGGACGCACACCGGACAACCACGCAGCCCACAAGGACCCCACCCGCAGACATCACCACCTCATCAGATTAGCCAAGAGATCCTCCTTCAAAGACCGCTTGGACAACAACGCACACAACAGCAAAGAGCTCTTCAGCATCGTAAAGGAACTCTCCAACCCCGGCGCCAACGCCTACGACATCCCGCCCTCACAAGAACTGTGCGACTCACTAGCCATCTTCTTCCACTGCAAGATCGCTGACATCCAAGACAGATTCAACACCACAACCGCCCCGACTACGCCAGACCCCACCTCCCCTGCGAACACCACCAGCGCCATCCGCCTGACCTCCTGGTCCAACGTCAATGACGAGGAGACACGCAAGGTCATGAACTCCATCCACTCAGGATCTCCGTCAGACCCGTGCCCACACCACGTATTCAACAAAGCAGACGCAGACATCGCACCCAAACTATGGAAGGTCATCAACATCTCCTTCGAAACAGCGACATTCCCGGAAAGCTGGAAGCACGCCGAAATCAACGCCCTCCTCAAGAAGCCCAAAGCGGACCCCAAGGACCTCAGGAACTTCAGGCCCATCTCCCTGCTCCCGGCAAAGGTCATCGAGAAAATTGTCAACAGGCAACTGGTCCGCCACCTGTAAGACAACAACATCTTGGACCCATCCCAGTCCGGATTCAGACGAAACCGCAGCACCGAGACAACCCTCATCGCCGCCACAGAAGACATCAGGTGCCAACTAGACAACGGTGAAACATCAGCCCTCATCCTCCTGGACATGTCGGCCGCCTTCGACACGGTCTGCCATCGCACTCTAAAGACACGCCTCCTAGAAGCCAGATTCCAAGAGAAGGCCCTTGACTGGAACACGTCCTTCCTCACCGGCAGAACTCAGAATGTCCGCCTCCCACCCTTCCAATCCGAAGCCACCGGCATCATCTGCAGCGTCCCCCAGGGCTCATCCCTCAGCCCGACGCTGTTCAACATCCAAATGGCCCCCCTCGCACAAGTGGCCCGCCATCACAACCTCAACATCATCTCCTACGCCGACGTCTCCTAGCTCATCCTCTCCCTCACCAAGGACCCTCACACCGCCAAAACCAACCTCCACGAGGGAATGAAGGCCATCGCCGACTGGATGAGGAGAAGCCGTCTGAAGCTGAACTTGGACAAGATGAAGGTACTCATCCTCGGACCCACCCCCTCAGCCTGGGATGACTCCTGGTGGCCGACCACACTGGGAACAGCACTAACACCCACCGACCATGCACGCAACCTAGGATTCATCCTCGACTCCTCCCTCTCCATGGCTAAGCAGATCCGCGATGTCTCCTCCTCCTGCTACAACACCCTCCGCATGCTCCGCAGGATCTACAAGTGGATCCCGACCGAAACAAGAACAGTGACACAGGCCCTCGTCAGCAGCAGACTGGACTACGGCAACGCACTCTACGCGGGAATCTCAGCCAAACACCTACGACGACTACAACGCATCCAAAACGCCTCCGCTTGACTGATCGTCAACGTCCCCCGCCGCATCCACATCACCCTTCACCTGAGAGACCTACACTGGCTCCCCGTCGACAAGAGGATCACCTTCAAGCTCCTCACCCACGCACAGAAAGCACTCCACAACGCCGGACCAGCCTACCTTAACAGCAGACTCCGTCTCACACCCCCACCCGCCAGCTCCACTCCGCCAGCCTAGCCCTCACCGCTGTCCCCCGCATCCAACGAACGACTTCCAGCAGCAGATCCGTCTCCTACCTCACCGCCAAGACCTGGAACACCCTCCCTACCCACATACGGCAGACCCAAGACCTACTCGCCTTCAGAAGACTCCTTAAGACCTGGCTCTTCGCGCAGTAGCAGCACCCCCTCCCCTCAGCGCCTTGAGACCCTCACGGGTAAGTAGCGCGCTCTACAAGTACTCTGATTGATTGATTGATTGATTGATGTTCATGCAGGAGTGTCAACTGGGGCCCGAGGAAAAAAAGGGGGGGTCCCAAAACACGTTTTCCCCATCCATTTTCCCATAGGGATTTTGAACTACAGCCCGAACCGCTGTACGGAACTGCAAAATAATTGGCAGAAAGCTAGATGTTGGGCCAGAAAGCATGATTTTTGTGATTTGATGTAAATCTGTACAGTAGTTTCAGAGATATTTACATTTTAAAAAAAAATAGATATCTGGGGATATGGAACCTTACATGGACTCGAGGAGTCACAGTCCCTGTGCTGAAATTTGAATGGCTGCCAAGTGTTGGCAACTATCTTGGGACTCGGCTTAAAGCTGAGTCCCACAAAAAATGTAAAAATTATAGAAAAGGGGGCAGGGTAAGAATTCCCGGACCCCCCCCAGATATGGTGGTGGGGGTTAAAAGATTTTCTTTGTAATTCAATTTTCGTGCGAATTCGCGAGTGTACCAGCGGCAAAACTGGGGGGAAAAAAGACGTGTGGGCTGCAGCGTGTCTTTTATAGGAAGCCCCCGGGTGGCCAATTCACGGGGCAGTGTATTTAAATTATGCGGAGGGCGCCCAAGCAGCACCCCCACACCCAGTGGACTGCCACCTCCCAGGGGGGAAACAATATTTTGTTTATTATATTGTGGTTTTACCAATTGTGCAGTGGGTCAATTTGTCCATGTTTTTTTTAAATTACTCCTTTGATCAAATAATGTTTTTAATAGAATTCATATATTTATTAGAATAAATGTTCTCCTTTGAATATTGTACGTCACAATTGACTAGTAGGGTCCTGGTTTGTTTCATATAATTGCTGACTGGTGATGAGACCGAAAATCGTAGGAGTTTGAATGGGATGTTTTGTTGAATGGTAGGGAATAGTGATTACCTTTGGTATCTGTAAATATACTATTGTCCCTAAGAGAACTTTTGCTTTTTGACCTGTGGTACCCCTTCTCTTGGGTGTGGGGTCACTCCCATTCTCTTTGGTGGGGGAAGCTGAAAGCATAGTTTCAGACATGTTTCTGGACCCCTGGGTTGAGAGCCTGCTGCTCTCGGGGGCCTGAAACAATGCACATCCTGGGACGAGGTGTCAAGCCTCCTCCCTCAGGATGGGCAGGATTCATGAAAGGGGAGCTTCAAAGGCTTGTCGCCTTTGTGAGCTTCCCCAGGCCACTTGCTGCTTTCAGCAACTGGTCCCCACTGGTTCTGACCCCCATTATGGGCAGGACAACTGGCGGGAAAAACAAGTGTGGAAGAGGTGTGCCCACCTCTGCCAACTCCACCCCTCAGGTAGAGGAGGCGAGGTGAAGCACAACTCCCAGTCCCCGCCATCTTGCAGATGGGGGGTCTCTGCCAAGCAGGGATAAGCACATGCCCTTCCTCCCACTGGAAGGTTACATAATAGGGGGTGTACTCACTCCATGGAAGGGACCCATTGGTCCCAGCCTTTGACCTACCTGTAACACCCCTAAATCTAGTATTTAGAGGCACCCCTGAACCTTGCTTCCTCAGACAAGAAACTACAAGAAGGACAGAACAGCCGTGCAGCAGCTAACAAGAGGAAGACGCCCACTGACTTGGCCCGAGTCCTTCCAGCCTTTCTCCCCCTCGAACATGCTCCTGCGAAATTCCGGTGTGTCCTGCAGCCAGCAACCTCAAAAACCCCAGAGGACCTGCCTGCCTTCAACTAAAAAGACTTTGTCTCCAGTAAACACTGGATTTGTTCATCTGCAACCTCTGGCTCCGGCCAGACACCGCGGATCCGCTCCACTCTGCACCAGCCGACCACAGCCCGAGCTCTAGTGGCCAAACACCACGAGGAGGTCACCCCAGTGATAATGACCCGAGATCCGAAAGCCCTCACCTGCCTCAAGGCTCCAGCCGACACCTGCAGCCAAAATCAGGAAGGTCCCCAAACAGCGACCAGGAGCTGGTTAGAAGATCCGACTCCAAAAGGCACCACTGCACCAGACGCCCCTTGTGTGCCCAAACCAACAGTGCCTAACTAACCCTTAACTTTCTAACTTACCTCTCGAAGTGATGGCCGCACCCAGAAGACCTTTGTCCCCAAGCCTGCTGTGCCTTTGCGAACCGGAGGTTCCCCATTGAAACCAACAGGGCTCCCAACATCGAAACAGCACCCTGCACCCACCCGCCCTAGTGCCGCTGAAGATGCACCTTTGGTACTACTTTGTTTCCCCATTTGCCATGAGCTAAAGTCTAGGAGCTTTGCTCCCACAACCAAGTGGCTTGCCAGCAGCCACCAACCGGAGGCCTCAGCACTCTGCACCCGGCTGCCGCCCTAGTGCCACTGAGGGTATAACGAGAGTGCATCCTTGACCCTGGGGGAACCCTTGTTCTAACCTCAGAACTCGACTCCAAAGATTGATTACTTACCTGGTAACCGTTAACGTCATTTCTCTCCATAGGAACATGTTGACTGTTTTTCTCTGAAATTTTTTTTAAATGTGAAGTTGATTTGTATGGAAACCTGAAAAATAACAATTGTGCAAAACTGACTTTACTTACCTTTGCTCTAGGAAATGTCCTAGTGTGATATCTAGGCATATCACACTGAGTAGAAAAAGTAATCTAAAAAGTAATCATAAAAGTAACATAAAAGTAACTTACCTGTAATTTTTACTGCAAAATCGATACAAAGTGTATGTATAGCCTTCCACAGTGTTGCATTATCAATCATTCAAACGGTAACAATTTCAAAGTATATTTACAACTGCATTCCAAACTGCATATTTACTGCAAAGTATTTATCACATACCTGTGCCAGGCTTGCTTGGTTCTAGGAAATAAAATGACTAAAAGAATTTTTTTTATACACAAACAATTGGCCTGGAGTTCAGTCTTTGAGTGTGTGAAATATTTTGCTGACTGAGTGTGTACAACAAATGCTTTGCACTGCCCTCTGGTACTGCCTTACTGCTCGATCAAGTGACCACTTTGGAGAGTAAGGTCATATCTGACTTTACCTCTGCTACCTTTAGGGTTCCACTGGAATCCGTGCACACTATACCTCACTTTGGTATAGTATATACAGAGCCAGCTTCCTACAGCAAGTCGCCAGAGGCCTCACCCCCTTTCTTCAGCACTCTGCAAACATGCCTCCTGACGCTATGTTGGTTGAGGGATAAAGTCCCCTTGGATGCTGAAGGTTCTTGGGGGCCAACAAGCCCTCCTGCTACCTCCAGTAAATCCTAAACTGCATGATTGCTGAGAGGACTTCAGAGGCTATGGTCCCTTTTCCAGCACTCTGCAAACATGCCTCCTGGCGCACTGCTGATTGGGGGATGAAGTCCCCTTGGCTCCAGAGAGTCCATGGGGGCCAACAAACCCACCTGTTACCTCCAGTAAATCTCACACAGCGGGACTGTTAAAAGGTTTTCAGAATTTGAAAAATCTTAGAAATTTACTGAAAAAAACAAAGGTTACAGGGACATTATAATTAGGCCGATATTTGACTCGTACAAGACCAGAGAAATTCAGCCGTTATAGTTAGATAAGCTACCTATAACTTACCCCCCCTCCCCCCCCCCGCAATGTACTGCTTTTGACCTCACATATTACATCATTCATGACATGGTCAGTCATCACTTAAGACGTCTCAAATGACATCAATGATAACATCATTCACACTCAAATACCTACTCGAAGATTCAAAGAGCCACTCACCCATACAGCCACTAACGCAACCCCTAACCCATATGCACCTACTCACTGACCAATCCAGTCATAGACACTTACACACCCATATAGCGATTCTCATACTCAATCAGTCACCTATACAAATACTCGTTTACCTACTCAGTCACCCATACAGTCACTCATATACCCATTCACTCACCCATAAAGTTCCTCAATCATCCACTCACTTGCTCATGGATATAGTAACACATCCACTCACTCATCTGTAGTCAGAGACAAGTGCATACCCTACCATACAACCTCCCTCATACTCAGCAATAAAGCCACTCACACACCCTTTCACTCGCCCATACAACTACTCACTCACCCATACACCCACTTACAAGCCCATTCATGCATCCATAGTCGCTTATGTACTGTCATTCACCCATACAGACATTTTTGTACCTGCTGTTACCCATTCAGCCCCTCATGTGCTCTCTCATTCACCATTTACAGCCACTGATACACCCGCACCCTCCCCATACAGCCACTGATTCATCATTATTGCCACTTACACACCAACTAACTAACCCATAGAGATACTCAGAGAGCCATTCACTTACTTCCACTTACCCACTCACTCTTGTATACACCACGTATACACCTCCACTCATCCATATAGGAACTCCCACAGCCACTTACCTTAGTATATATGTTTAACACTCATTTGTAGAAAACGTTCACAATTGCTAGATGATGTCATCATTGATGTCATGAGTGATGTCTCTGACAATGTCATGAGTGATGTAATATGTGAGGTCATAAGCAGTGCATTGCAGGGGCGTAAGTCTATAATGTCTCTGTAACATTTTCTTCCAGTGAATTTCTAAGGCTTTTTAAATTCTATTTCCTAACTGTAACATCCTTGTAACGTTTGTTTTTTTCAGTGAATATATTTATATCTCACAGACCTTTATTGCACATTTTAGGACAGCGCACTTTAGAAACCTACACATGCTTTTGCAGCTGGCTTCTTCAGGGGCATGTAGATTCCTCCAGAATGTTTAAGTTCATTGGCTGTGTAGAGCTGGAGGCAGACACAAGGTCTCCATGTGGCTCTTATGAAGAAAATTGATGAATTTGCACAATAGAGCCTGTACATTCCTTTAGGCTACAGCAGTAAACTATGCACATCGTTATTTTAAAACAGCATAGAACAATAATTTATTATTGCGGTTTCTTCCCAAGGTCCAAGGTGGTGGTGGGTGAAATGTCTGCAAGAGGTACCATGAAAGGACGCTCAAATGTTGGCACCAGCTACAAAGTGGCAGCAGCTGAGTAATGGTTTGCTTTAACTTTGGAATAACAGATTTAAATCCGTTTAATTTCTGTGATTACATTCTTCATTATCACATCTGCACAAGAAGCGTGGCTCAGTGGTTGGAGGCGGCAGACCCGGAAGCTGAGATCAGCCGTGGACCAGGGTTCGATTCCCCGTCGGGTCTCGGGCTCAAAATTCCACGGACTCGACAATTCTCGCTCCGGTGCCTACTCGACTCACGGGGTCACACTCTGCGACTCTGGGCAATAGCTTGCTTAATCTCCACTACGGCCCCTCGTGGCGGGATGCCTGGCTTTCACCTTGTGGATACCCTGCCGGGGTATCTCACAGGGGAATACCAGGACGGGTTCCCTAAGCAAGCGCCTTGATACCTTCGGGTGATACGTGCGCTATATAAGTCGCAATACATTTACATTTACATTTACACAAGGAGTAAATGCTTATTGCTGATTAGGCATAGAAGGGCCTGCCCTGCTCATTCAGTGCATGTACTGTAGATGATATGTGTCCTTGCTCACAATGTTCCTTGCCCTACTCACAGTGTTCCTATGTTCTTCTCACAGTGTCCTTTCCCCTGCTCAGTGTCCTTTGTCCTGTTCACAGTGTCCCTTTGTTCTTCTCGCAGTGTCCCTCGTCCTGCTCACACGGCTGTCTCTCCTCAGCGGGCACCGGCCGAGATGGCCTTCAAGCTGTTAGTCCTTTTCATGATATTGGGAACAAAGAGCAGACCGGAGGCTCGTTCGATGCTCTCGATTGGCACCAGGAATCGTTCCAGTGGGATCTTTTCATCCACACGGCTGTTGGGCATCACGTAGGGACGGAGCTCGATTTCCCCACTGGGTTTTTCCAAGAGGACAACTTTGAAGAAGTGTGTGGGGACAGCCACACTGTTCTTACCGATCACTTGGTATTTCACGTACATCTTCCCATCGGCCTCCATCCTGCGGAAGAAAGAAGAAAACTGTGGTAAACGTGCAACAAAGAGCAAAGGGAAGACCCAACAAAAAGAAGAGCCCACAGTGACAACTACAACCTACAGCAAACAGACGCTAAGGACTACACGCAGGGTGCAGTAGCAACTGGTATCTACAGGATGAGAACACCCTGGGCCTAGGACAGAGAACACGAAGCACTGAAAGAACATAGACTAAGAGAAGAACAGTGAACGCCTGGCATTGCAGCCTACAGCAAGGGAACATAGACTAAGAGAAGAAAAGTGAACGCCTGGAACTGCAGCCTACAGCAAGGGAACATAGACTAAGAGAAGAACAGTGAACGTCTGGAACTACAGCCTACAGCAAGGGAACGTAGACTAAGAGAAGAACAGTGAACGTCTGGAACTGCAGCCTACAGCAAGGGAACATAGACTAAGAGAAGAACAGTGAATGTCTGGAACTACAGCCTACAGCAAGGGAACATAGACTAAGAGAAGAACAGTGAATGTCTGGAACTGCAGCCTACAGCAAGGGAACATAGACTAAGAGAAGAACAGTGAACATCTGGAACTGCAGCCTACAGCAAGGGAACATAGACTAAGAGAAGAACAGTGAACGTCTGGAACTGCAGCCTACAGCAAGGGAACATAGACTAAGAGAAGAACAGTGAACGTCTGGAACTACAGCCTACAGCAAGGGAACGTAGACTAAGAGAAGAACAGTGAATGTCTGGAACTGCAGCCTACAGCAAGGGAACATAGACTAAGAGAAGAACAGTGAATGTCTGGAACTACAGCCTACAGCAAGGGAACATAGACTAAGAGAAGAACAGTGAATGTCTGGAACTGCAGCCTACAGCAAGGGAACATAGACTAAGAGAAGAACAGTGAACGTCTGGAACTACAGCCTACAGCAAGGGAACGTAGACTAAGAGAAGAACAGTGAATGTCTGGAACTGCAGCCTACAGCAAGGGAACATAGACTAAGAGAAGAACAGTGAACATCTGGAACTGCAGCCCACAGCAAGGGAACGTAGACTAAGAGAAGAACAGTGAATGTCTGGAACTGCAGCCTACAGCAAGGGAATGTAGACTAAGAGAAGAACAGTGAACGCCTGGAACTGCAGCCCACAGCAAGGGAACGTAGACTAAGAGAAGAACAGTGAATGTCTGGAACTGCAGCCCACAGCAAGGGAACGTAGACTAAGAGAAGAACAGTGAACGTCTGGAACTGCAGCCTACAGCAAGGGAACATAGACTAAGAGAAGAACAGTGAACATCTGGAACTGCAGCCTACAGCAAGGGAACATAGACTAAGAGAAGAACAGTGAACGCCTGGAACTGCAGCCCACAGCAAGGGAACGTAGACTAAGAGAAGAACAGTGAACGTCTGGAACTACAGCCTACAGCAAGGGAACGTAGACTAAGAGAAGAACAGTGAATGTCTGGAACTGCAGCCTACAGCAAGGGAACATAGACTAAGAGAAGAACAGTGAATGTCTGGAACTGCAGCCTACAGCAAGGGAACGTAGACTAAGAGAAGAACAGTGAACATCTGGAACTGCAGCCTACAGCAAGGGAACATAGACTAATAGAAGAACAGTGAACGTCTGGAACTGCAGCCTACAGCAAGGGAACATGGACTAAGAGAAGAACAGTGAATGTCTGGAACTGCAGCCTACAGCAAGGGAACGTAGACTAAGAGAAGAACAGTGAACGTCTGGAACTGCAGCCTACAGCAAGGGAACATAGACTAAGAGAAGAACAGTGAATGTCTGGAACTGCAGCCTACAGCAAGGGAACGTAGACTAAGAGAAGAACAGTGAATGTCTGGAACTGCAGCCTACAGCAAGGGAACGTAGACTAAGAGAAGAACAGTGAATGTCTGGAACTGCAGCCTACAGCAAGGGAACGTAGACTAAGAGAAGAACAGTGAATGTCTGGAACTGCAGCCTACAGCAAGGGAACATAGACTAAGAGAAGAACAGTGAACGTCTGGAACTGCAGCCTACAGCAAGGGAACATAGACTAAGAGAAGAACAGTGAATGTCTGGAACTGCAGCCTACAGCAAGGGAACATAGACTAAGAGAAGAACAGTGAACGTCTGGAACTGCAGCCTACAGCAAGGGAACGTAGACTAATAGAAGAACAGTGAATGTCTGGAACTGCAGCCTACAGCAAGGGAACATAGACTAAGAGAAGAACAGTGAACGTCTGGAACTGCAGCCTACAGCAAGGGAACATAGACTAAGAGAAGAACAGTGAACATCTGGAACTGCAGCCTACAGCAAGGGAACATAGACTAAGAGAAGAACCATAGACTAAGAGAAGAACAGTGAACATCTGGAACTGCAGCCTACAGCAAGGGAACATAGACTAAGAGAAGAACAGTGAACGTCTGGAACTGCAGCCTACAGCAAGGGAACATAGACTAAGAGAAGAACAGTGAACGTCTGGAACTGCAGCCTACAGCAAGGGAACATAGACTAAGAGAAGAACAGTGAACGTCTGGAACTGCAGCCTACAGCAAGGGAACATAGACTAAGAGAAGAACAGTGAATGTCTGGAACTGCAGCCTACAGCAAGGGAACATAGACTAGGAGAAGAACAGTGAACGTCTGGAACTGCAGCCCACAGCAAGGGAACATAGACTAAGAGAAGAATAGTGAACGTCTGGAACTGCAGCCTACAGCAAGGGAACGTAGACTAATAGAAGAACAGTGAATGTCTGGAACTGCAGCCTACAGCAAGGGAACATAGACTAAGAGAAGAACAGGGAACGTCTGGAACTGCAGCCTACAGCAAGGGAACATAGACTAAGAGAAGAACAGTGAACGTCTGGAACTGCAGCCTACAGCAAGGGAACATAGACTAAGAGAAGAACAGTGAACGTCTGGAACTGCAGCCTACAGCAAGGGAACATAGACTAAGAGAAGAACAGTGAACGTCTGGAACTGCAGCCTACAGCAAGGGAACATAGACTAAGAGAAGAACAGTGAACGCCTGGAACTGCAGCCTACAGCAAGGGAACGTAGACTAAGAGAAGAACAGTGAATGTCTGGAACTGCAGCCTACAGCAAGGGAACATAGACTAAGAGAAGAACAGTGAACGTCTGGAACTACAGCCTACAGCAAGGGAACGTAGACTAAGAGAAGAACAGTGAACATCTGGAACTACAGCCTACAGCAAGGGAACATAGACTAAGAGAAGAACAGTGAACGTCTGGAACTGCAGCCTACAGCAAGGGAACGTAGACTAAGAGAAGAACAGTGAACGCCTGGAACTGCAGCCTACAGCAAGGGAACGTAGACTAAGAGAAGAACAGTGAATGTCTGGAACTGCCGCCTACAGCAAGTGCAGCCTACAGCAAGGGAACATAGACTAAGAGAAGAACAGTGAATGTCTGGAACTGCAGCCCACAGCAAGGGAACATAGACTAAGAGAAGAACAGTGAACATCTGGAACTGCAGCCCACAGCAAGGGAACATAGACTAAGAGAAGAACAGTGAATGTCTGGAACTGCAGCCTACAGCAAGGGAACATAGACTAAGAGAAGAACAGTGAACGTCTGGAACTGCAGCCCACAGCAAGGGAACGTAGACTAATAGAAGAACAGTGAATGTCTGGAACTGCAGCCTACAGCAAGGGAACGTAGACTAAGAGAAGAACAGTGAACGTCTGGAACTGCAGCCTACAGCAAGGGAACATAGACTAAGAGAAGAACAGTGAACATCTGGAACTGCAGCCCACAGCAAGGGAACGTAGACTAAGAGAAGAACAGTGAACGTCTGGAACTGCAGCCTACAGCAAGGGAACATAGACTAAGAGAAGAACAGTGAACATCTGGAACTGCAGCCCACAGCAAGGGAACATAGACTAAGAGAAGAACAGTGAACGTCTGGAACTGCAGCCTACAGCAAGGGAACGTAGACTAATAGAAGAACAGTGAATGTCTGGAACTGCAGCCTACAGCAAGGGAACATAGACTAAGAGAAGAACAGTGAATGTCTGGAACTGCAGCCTACAGCAAGGGAACGTAGACTAAGAGAAGAACAGTGAACGTCTGGAACTGCAGCCTACAGCAAGGGAACGTAGACTAAGAGAAGAACAGTGAATGTCTGGAACTGCAGCCTACAGCAAGGGAACATAGACTAAGAGAAGAACAGTGAACGTCTGGAACTACAGCCTACAGCAAGGGAACATAGACTAAGAGAAGAACAGTGACTGTCTGGAACTGCAGCCTACAGCAAGGGAACATAGACTAAGAGAAGAACAGTGAATGTCTTGAACTGCAGCCTACAGCAAGGGAACATAGACTAAGAGAAGAACAGTGAATGTCTGGAACTGCAGCCTACAGCAAGGGAACATAGACTAAGAGAAGAACAGTGAACATCTGGAACTGCAGCCTACAGCAAGGGAACATAGACTAAGAGAAGAACAGTGAACGTCTGGAACTGCAGCCCACAGCAAGGGAACATAGACTAAGAGAAGAACAGTGAATGTCTGGAACTGCAGCCTACAGCAAGGGAACATAGACTAAGAGAAGAACAGTGAATGTCTGGAACTGCAGCCCACAGCAAGGGAACATAGACTAAGAGAAGAACAGTGAATGTCTGGAACTGCAGCCCACAGCAAGGGAACATAGACTAAGAGAAGAACAGGGAACGTCTGGAACTGCAGCCTACAGCAAGGGAACATAGACTAAGAGAAGAACAGTGAATGTCTGGAACTGCAGCCTACAGCAAGGGAACATAGACTAAGAGAAGAACAGTGAATGTCTGGAACTGCAGCCTACAGCAAGGGAACATAGACTAAGAGAAGAACAGTGAATGTCTGGAACTGCAGCCTACAGCAAGGGAACATAGACTAAGAGAAGAACAGGGAACGTCTGGAACTGCAGCCTACAGCAAGGGAACATAGACTAAGAGAAGAACAGTGAATGTCTGGAACTGCAGCCTACAGCAAAGGACATGCTGGGCAAGAGATGTGGATTTATGTTTAAACTGAATGCAATAGATGAATGTGCCCCTCCAACAGGCCAGCTAGCACCCCCTTCCATGTTCACTGTTACTTCCGTTCTCACTGTAGCTGTACTTCTATTCTGAGTGCCAGCTGCTGTAACAGCAAATTCAGAAAACATGCTCCTGCACGAGCACCAAGAAAACTTTGTCTGGTAAGGGAATAAGTATTTCAGCAGACTGCCAGTAAGCAGAACTGCTTTTGGACACTGAAAGACAGAATTGACACAATTATGGAACTTTTGTGCAAACTTTGCAGATTTTGGACATTTCATTCTAGGGTTGAGGTCCTGGACTTATTACATTAAAACCTTGAGCGGGGGTGGTCAACGGGGGGACATCTGAACTACTATGCTTATAACGAGGAACGAGACAGGGATGCCCACGCTCACCAGCCCTCTTTCTCCTAGCAATAGAGCCACTGCTAAACATGATAAGAACAAACAAGGACATAACGGGGATACCAATAGAAGGAGAAACTTTCAAACTAGCCGCCTACGCGGACGACGTCCTAATAATAACGGAAAAACCGGAAGAGTCAATAAAAGCCCTCATGGATACCATAGAACAGTATGCTCACGTATCAGGATATAAACTAAACAGGGAAAAATCAGAGTGCAAACCGTTAAATATCCATACCATGAAGACAGTACTAGGAACATCAGGGCTCACATGGCAAAAAAAATCCATCAAGTACCTAGGCATCCTCTTCGAGAAGGACCTCAGGTCCACCCTAGATCAGAACAAGCAATACTACGTAAAATCAAAGAACGGACAGAGGGGTGGTCACCCAAATTCACCACATGGTGGGGAAGGGTGGAAACGGTCAAGATGATGCTCACACCGATAGTGAACTACATGCTTAATATGCTTCCATTGATCAACACAGCGGACTTCCATAAAAAACTAGACAAACTGCTCAACACCTTCCTGTGGAAGGGCAAGAAGCCTAGACTTAGCCTACAGAAACTCAGACTAGCCAAGAGCCTGGGAGGCCTCAATATAACAAACTTTAAGATATTCCAAACAGCTTGTATAGCAAAACAAGGACTACACTGGCTGATCCCCCAACAAGAATACACCCCAGCATGGCTCTCACTAGAGAGGAAACTACTAGGAGGCATGGAACCCATCGCACTACTCACTGCAAGCAAACACCCCGCAATCAGACATAACCCTATACTAAGGAACACAAAGAAGGCCCTCCTTAGGATAGACAGGCTTCTAGACACAAGTGTGAGGAACTCGCAGTTTGAGTCCATATGGCACAACCCCAGAATCAAATACAGAGACAGAACACTAGACATACACTCTTGGTACAAACATGGCATCTCCACAGTTAACCAACTACATCAAAACGGTCAACACACCACGTTTGACACACTCAAAGATTAACACAAACTGGACAACATCGAATTATACAACTTCCTATAGATCAAAGTTGTGATTAGCAAGGCAGGCCTTAACAAACAAACACCCTCAATCCTGCAATACGCTACCAACCTAAACAAAATAGGGCACCAGGTAGCGCACCTGTACAAAGTCCTAAGCCCCAAGTCCACAAAACGTAACAACAAGGTCACATCATACTGGGAAACTCTCATAGGTAGAGAGCTTAGCGAGGGGGAGAGGACTGAACTCTGGACATCCACGTCGAGGAAGAAAGTAACAACCACCCTAGACCAAACCAAATTCTGGCTGATACACAAAGCTTACTGGACCCCCGCCCGACTAGCTTCCATAGGAATTAGAGAAAGCGACTCCTGCTGGAACTGTAACAAGCAAACAGGAGATCTAGCACACCTCCTGTTCCACTGCACAAAGGTCAAGAAGTTCTGGAACATGATAGGCACACTGATAAATGACATAACAGGCGCCTCACTCCAACTTGAGTTCCACAGTCTGGCCATAGGCTTCATGGCTCCCTCAATCAAAACTAAAGCGGACAGGGACCTGATTGACCTACTGCTGACGGCAGCAGCTAAGACGATACTGAACAACTGGAAGGACACAGCGAAAGCCACTTTTAAGGCATGTTTCAACTGGGTTACATTCCTAAGGGGGGCAGACACCATAACGGCCAAACACACACAGACTTCCCACCAGAAATGCGAAATGTGGCGATCACTGGACAACTACCTGTCCTCACACAAACTGCCGTAGTAACGGCAACAAGCAACGCAGCCACAGGAGCCTCAACTGAGCCACAGACACCGCTCACGCACAGTACCACAAAATACTCCCCCTACCGATAGCTTCTCCACTCTCTTCTCTTCTCTTTCCCTTCTTTCTCGGCTGCTGGGACTAGGGGAGTGGGCAATCAACAAACATGCAAGAGACTATTAAAAGGACATCAAGGAGGGGCAGAGGGGGAACTAAGAATATTGTTACGAGGACACGAACTAACGGGACACACTGCCAGGAACGGCACAGCCACAGTCAGAAATGCCAAGATGATGGACTTGTGTAACTCCCTGTAACCCCCCCCCCACCCCCTCCCCCAGGGCACTCTATATCTGCTTTCTCTGTAAATGACCTCCCATGTATATGTAATGCACCATGTAAATATAATTTTCAATAAAAATTTTACTGAAATAAAAAAAAAACCTTGAGCGGGGGAGGCTGGTTGGGAATCCTGCCCTTCACATGAGTGTAAAGCTAGTGTTTGCCCACAGGGAAGAGAATTTGATACTGGCCATGCAGCTCGTTCTGCTCACATAAAAAAAATCAGTCTACCTTGAACCTCTGAGATTGTTTGCCTTTGCTGAGAAGCTGTGTTTGCTGTCCTATACAGAATCGTGATGACCGAGCCTGCTATCTAGCTCAACGTCTGAGACAGGTAAATCAGTACATCATGAACTTGCTGGAAACGGGGGGTTAGCACAAATGTTTTGAGCCCATTACACTCGGGGAATCAAGACGAAGCCCCACAAGGGAGACTAGAACCAAGGAACACCCTGGGCAAAAGAGAGACAACACAAAGCATCAGGCCAGGGGAACTTCCGGGCTAATCAATGAGAACAGGGAGCCTTATGCAACTTTAGCCTATGGCAAGGGAAAAACATGGCTAACGGAAGCGAACAGTGAGCACTAGAATCTCTAGTCAGTCTACAAGAGCCCCACAGCTCTCCCTTCGGTGACTGGAACCGACGGCACCGAAACACCCAGGTCTACCTAGGCGAAGATACTGAAAACTCTGCAGCCCACCTGATGTCAGTGTATCCATCTGCTAGGTATCCAAACAAGCGAGGGGAGCTGTTGCCATGAACTTTAAGCTAGTCCTGACACATATACCACTTTTTACATACATTGTCCCATCCACACGACAATAACTGTTCTGAACAGGTGACCTTTTACCTAGTAGCTTGCTCCTGTCTCTTCGACACCAGGCTCTTAGTATTCTGTCATAATCCCTGTACCTGACATACATAAACATGTCCTTAGCCACAGCATGATTATTCTGTATAAGGGTCACCACTTTTTTTTTTTCATCCTTGGTCAACAGCCCGCTGTGCATGGTCACATTTGTTTGGAAAAACATTTATGACGGATTTTAAAACCTTTATGATTGTTTTCAAAACATATCGATTCTAGAAGAAACCCTGGAGTGACCACTCTAGTATAAGAGACCCTCACTCCCCCCCTGCAAATTAGAAGAGAATTCCTTCCAAGCTGACACAGGGTCCTGCACGCTGAATCTTCGACACGCAGCTGTCTGACATCCTTGCGGCGTATCGTCCTTGAAGCAGAGACGGCGTCCTTCATTCTCTACCATCAGGTGAGGGGGATGGTTCTTCCCTAACATGTATACCAATATACATGCTACACCTACATGTCTAGGCTAGGTACATTTAGGCAAATTACATAGGGCGCATTATAGGATTATGCAGATGTATTTATCTGAACTGTATATGTTCATCTTCTTCGCACTATGGTAGAAATGTATCTACTGTTTACTACATGAGTACTTGTGACCTCTTTTGTATGCTTCGGTCTCCTGATTGTCGCAGCAAATATGTTTTACGTAAGACTGACGCTGGACCAATAAATACTTATTGAAACGTCCTAATCACCACCCTGTGTATTTTCTGAGAATAAGCAAGCAGGAGTGACTGAGCAAAAAGTACTGTACTGCTTTCCACCGTCTTTGAGGAATCCGGGTTGTCATGTTCAGTGGTTGCCAGAAACTACCTACACCACTGTAAGATAGAGGGGGTGGGGGTGGTAGTGGCACTGTAGAGCTGGCTGGTCTAACAGCTGACATATCCTGTAGGGGTGTACGGAAGTGGTTTGGACACCAAGCCCTCAGTTTAGGACATCCAAAACGTGCAGGCCCTGGGGATTCCTAGGAACTACACAACACTGTGGCCTAGGCGTGTTCTAGGTCTGTCAGAGACTGTACTGCCCTACATTTTATATTGTTTGGTATATGTGTGAGAGTAAATTCTGTTGACAGTGAAATTGAGCCACAAGATCTGTTCATGTGAAGAGGGGGAGTCAGTACGATGAGAGTTCAACCCTTTGCCTCTTGTCTGAGAAGTTTAAAGTGGGCGTGGCCGGAGGAGTGTAAGCCGACGGAGCCCCTCTCCACCGGAGAGGGCCCAAGTTCCTGAAATACACTCCTGTGCCAGACTGTTGTCATTGTCTGCGAGGAAATGGGGTCTATTAGAGGCTGTGTTCATGCAACTTCACCATGTAATACACTTACCAACCCCTTTAGGACTAGTAGGTTTCCTCTGTGAAACCCTCAGCTCACCTTTGGGCAGCTGCTGCTGCTGAGCAGCAAGGTTTGCATAAGGGAACAGAACCAAAACAATTGAAGAAGAAATTTGCACGATGCTCAAGAAATCCTACACCAATTTATAAAAATAGACTGTATTTTTAAAAGATTTTAGACACTAGAGCAACAAGCATTGGCATTGCCAATAAGTCTCGCTTGTGGGACCTTATAAGTATTTAGTTTTGCAGCACAATATCCTTGTTGCATAATCGGATATTGTGCTGCAAAACTAAATACTTATAAGGTCCCACAAGCGAGACCTATTGGCAATGCCAATGCTTGTTTGTTTTGTGACTTTTTAAATATTTGAATATAAAAAACTGTAATTTTTCTAAAAACGTAGGTTCTTAGTTTTTTTCATTAACTAGTGTATTGTTTTGGGGGGGGGTTGAGACTGGTGATGGGTTTCGATCCCACAGAACAGGCGGTATGGGGAGCATAGTGGGGTACAGAAAATGAAAAAGCAGGAGAGGGGGAGATGAGAAAGGAGTGTAAAGGAGTAGGGTCTCGAGAGCGGAGGGTATAGGTGAGCGCGAGGAGGAAAAGTAGGGAGACAAGGTAGAGGAGGAGATGGGGCAGGCGGACAGAAAGCAGAAGAGGGTGGATGACATGGAGAGAGGAAAAAGGTGATTGGGGATTAGAAAGGGGAAGGGGTATAGCAGAGGAGAGAAAATGCAAGAAGAGGGGGAAGGTAGAGAGGATAGTAGAAGAGAGGAGGGAAGAGGAAGGAAAGGGTAGGCGAGAGAAAAGAGGTAAGGGCTGAGGAGACAAACGATGGGGCGATGAAAGGATCTGAAGGGGCTTGTGAATACAGAAGAGGGGCTGGAGGACGGAAAACTGAGGTAAGGAAAGAAGGAGAGAGGGTGAGAAGAAAAAGGAGGGGTAACAAAAAAGGGGTTGAGTGAGGAGCGAGGTAAGGGGAGACGCAAGAAAGCACTGCAAGGAAGAAGTGAGCGGTAAAACACCAAACGTTAAACATGTTGGTAGGTGAAGGTAGTTCGAAGGTAGGGAAGGAGAGTAGAAGCAGGGAGAGAAATCCAAGGACGGAAGTAGGAAGGGGACACATGTGCCTGGAAAGGAGAAGGGAGCGAGGAAAGAAAGAAGAACCGGCTCCGAGAACGGACAGAAGGAAATTACAGGAGAGAAGATATAAGCGAAAGGTAGTAAATGCAGGCATGAATGTCGAGAGAAACCAAGTGAACGAAGCAAAGCACGATAGTAAACTTGCAGGTCCCTGCTACCTCCAAGGCCCCAGACGTGCGCCGCCTGGGGGCACACCCAGTCCCCGCATAGGGCTCTCTCTACGGGGCTCCACATGACCCCCTGCACGGGGAGGATAGGTCGGGGGCGCTGAGACCTGCAGCCCCCTCCTGAAGAAGGGGAGGGTTAGACTGGCTCCTGCTAGAGTGCACCGAGCTACTGCCTCAGGACTCAAGCTCTCAAGTCCTAAAGTGTGCCCCCAACAGTTTTTTTCCACCTCGACTGTTTGTCATCAAGAAGTTTAAAAGTGAACGGTCCACTCTTCAGAATAATTTATCGAGCTGAATGTATGAGGGCCCTGGAAGATTCAAATGCAGGCGCGCGCTCCGTGAACCTATCACCTGCCTGATAGGAGCTCCCACCCCGATGCCCGACGAGGATACAGGAGGGAAGTAACAATTCATGAAAGCGAAGAAGTGGATGCAGGAAAGGAAGAAGCAGAGCGGGAGGGATGATAGGAGGGAGTCGGGGAAGTAAGGCTGAGAGCAAGCAAGCTAGGGAGTACGGATGGATGGGAGGGGACGACGGAAGAAAGAAAAAGAAACGCGGGAACAGAGGGAATAATGTTTGGAATAGGAAGGAAGGCAAGAAAGGGGACGGAAGACTTGAGGAATGGGAAAGAATTGAACGGAGAAGAAATTAAGGCTATAAACTGAGGGAGGGGAAGAATAAGTAGAGGAAGAGGAAGGGCCTCATTTAAAAACAAGCAAAAGCAAATGGAAGCAAATGGTGGGGGCCTGAAGGAGGAGGGGGTGCGAGGGATGAGGGAACACGGCCTGGGGGAAGCTGGCTGGGGAGAGAATGCAGAGCGCACGCTGGGCGAAGCCCTTTGATGTGCTGTGAGCGGCCGGGAATGAATGATTAGGGGAGGAGAAGCGGGAAACTGAAAGTACGGCCGACCTGCGGCCGGCCATGAATAATTAGGGGAGGAGAAGCCCTGGCCGTGAATGCGCGTGCAAGTTTGCTCACGTGGTTCACATGAACTGCATGAAAACGCCAGCAAAAAGCTGGTGGTTTCATGATGTTTTCGCCACTTGAATTCTCGCTCCGCTCGATGCGCATGCGCGCATCGATAGGTCGCGAGACCTAAAAAGGATTCCCCGGAGGGTTCCGGAGATATCGATTTTACAAACAATAAAAAATCATTGCTTTGGAGTGGGTCTGATTCAAGGGATGAAGGTTGCTGAAGATGCTCCAAGGATGCTGTGGATGCGACGTGGTCAACGGGATCTTCATTGCTGTGCAACGGCAGTGGTAGCTTCTTGAAGACTTTGGGCTATCATCTTGCCCCCAGCAGGCTTCTTCAGATGTTGTGTCCCCGTGCTGTGAACAGGAGGCCAGACTGCTGGCTCTTGGTGTTCTCTTGGCTTAGGCTGGGCTCTGGAGACAGTTTCCCCTGAGCAGGACTTGGTAGGCACAATCCCTTTCTCTGCTAGCCGCCAGGTGCACCAGGTGCAGTCCTCCATGGTGCAGCCTCTCTTTGCTGGTCCCTCGGTGCAGCAGGTGCAGTCCTCATTGGTGCAGCCTCTCTTTGCTGGTCCCTCGGTGCAGCAGGTGCAGTCCTCATTGGTGCGGCCTCTCTTTGCTGGTCCCTCGGTGCTGCAGGTGCAGTCCTCCATGGTGCGGCATCTCTTTGCTGGTCCCTCGGTGCAGCAGGGCAGTCCTCATTGGTGCGGCCTCTCTTTGCTGGTCCCTCGGTGCAGCAGGTGCAGTCCTCCATGGTGCGGCCTCTCTTTGCTGGTCCCTCGGTGCAGCAGGTGCAGTCCTCATTGGTGCAGCCTCTCTTTGCTGGTCCCTCGGTGCAGCAGGTGCAGTCCTCATTGGTGCAGCCTCTCTTTGCTGGTCCCTCGGTGCTGCAGGGCAGTCCTCATTGGTGCAGCCTCTCTTTGCTGGTCCCTCGGTGCAGCAGGGCAGTCCTCATTGGTGCAGCCTCTCTTTGCTGGTCCCTCGGTGCAGCAGGTGCAGTCCTCATTGGTGCAGCCTCTCTTTGCTGGTCCCTCGGTGCAGCAGGTGCAGTCCTCATTGGTGCAGCCTCTCTTTGCTGGTCCCTCGGTGCAGCAGGGCAGTCCTCATTGGTGCAGCCTCTCTTTGCTGGTCCCTCGGTGCTGCAGGTGCAGCCCTCATTGGTGCAGCCTCTCTTTGCTGGTCCCTCGGTGCAGCAGGTGCAGTCCTCATTGGTGCAGCCTCTCTTTGCTGGTCCCTCGGTGCAGCAGGGCAGTCCTCATTGGTGCAGCCTCTCTTTGCTGGTCCCTCGGTGCAGCAGGGCAGTCCTCATTGGTGCAGCCTCTCTTTGCTGGTCCCTCGGTGCAGCAGGTGCAGTCCTCATTGGTGCAGCCTCTCTTTGCTGGTCCCTCGGTGCAGCAGGTGCAGTCCTCATTGGTGCAGCCTCTCTTTGCTGGTCCCTCGGTGCAGCAGGTGCAGTCCTCATTGGTGCAGCCTCTCTTTGCTGGTCCCTCGGTGCAGCAGGGCAGTCCTCATTGGTGCAGCCTCTCTTTGCTGGTCCCTCGGTGCAGCAGGTGCAGTCCTCGTCGGTGCAGCCTCTCTTTGCTGGTCCCTCGGTGCAGCCGGTGCAGTCCTCGTTGGTGCAGCCTCTCTTTGCTGGTCCCTCGGTGCTGCAGGGCAGTCCTCATTGGTGCAGCCTCTCTTTGCTGGTCCCTCGGTGCAGCAGGTGCAGTCCTCATTGGTGCAGCCTCTCTTTGCTGGTCCCTCGGTGCAGCAGGTGCAGTCCTCATTGGTGCAGCCTCTCTTTGCTGGTCCCTCGGTGCAGCAGGTGCAGTCCTCATTGGTGCAGCCTCTCTTTGCTGGTCCCTCGGTGCAGCAGGTGCAGTCCTCCATGGTGCAGCCTCTCTTTGCTGGTCCCTCGGTGCAGCAGGTGCAGTCCTCATTGGTGCAGCCTCTCTTTGCTGGTCCCTCGGTGCAGCAGGTGCAGTCCTCATTGGTGCAGCCTCTCTTTGCTGGTCCCTCGGTGCAGCAGGTGCAGTCCTCATTGGTGCAGCCTCTCTTTGCTGGTCCCTCGGTGCAGCAGGTGCAGTCCTCGTCGGTGCAGCCTCTCTTTGCTGGTCCCTCGGTGCAGCAGGTGCAGTCCTCGTCGGTGCAGCCTCTCTTTGCTGGCCCCTCTGTGCAGCAGGTGCAGTCCTCGTCGGTGCAGCCTCTCTTTGCTGGTCCCTCGGTGCAGCATGTGCAGTCCTCGTTGGTGCAGCCTCTCTTTGCTGGTCCCTCGGTGCAGCAGGTGCAGTCCTCGTTGGTGCAGCCTCTCTTTGCTGGTCCCTCGGTGCAGCAGGTGCAGTCCTCATCGGTGCAGCCTCTCTTTGCTGGTCCCTCGGTGCAGCAGGTGCAGTCCTCGTTGGTGCAGCCTCTCTTTGCTGGTCCCTCGGTGCAGCAGGGCAGTCCTCATTGGTGCAGCCTCTCTTTGCTGGTCCCTCGGTGCTGCAGGTGCAGTCCTCATTGGTGCAGCCTCTCTTTGCTGGTCCCTCGGTGCAGCAGGTGCAGTCCTCCATGGTGCAGCCTCTCTTTGCTAGTCCCTCGGTGCTGCAGGGCAGTCCTCATTGGTGCAGCCTCTCTTTGCTGGTCCCTCGGTGCAGCAGGTGCAGTCCTCATTGGTGCAGCCTCTCTTTGCTGGTCCCTCGGTGCAGCAGGTGCAGTCCTCATTGGTGCAGCCTCTCTTTGCTGGTCCCTCGGTGCAGCAGGGCAGTCCTCATTGGTGCAGCCTCTCTTTGCTGGTCCCTCGGTGCTGCAGGGCAGTCCTCATTGGTGCAGCCTCTCTTTGCTGGTCCCTCGGTGCTGCAGGTGCAGTCCTCGGCGGTGCAGCCTCTCTTTGCTGGTCCCTCGGTGCAGCAGGTGCAGTCCTCATTGGTGCAGCCTCTCTTTGCTGGTCCCTCGGTGCAGCAGGTGCAGTCCTCATTGGTGCAGCCTCTCTTTGCTGGTCCCTCGGTGCAGCAGGTGCAGTCCTCATTGGTGCAGCCTCTCTTTGCTAGTCCCTCGGTGCTGCAGGGCAGTCCTCATTGGTGCAGCCTCTCTTTGCTGGTCCCTCGGTGCTGCAGGTGCAGTCCTCATTGGTGCAGCCTCTCTTTGCTAGTCCCTCGGTGCTGCAGGTGCAGTCCTCCATGATGCAGCCTCTCTTTGCTGTTCCCTCGGTGCTGCAGGGCAGTCCTCATTGGTGCAGCCTCTCTTTGCTGGTCCCTCGGTGCAGCAGGGCAGTCCTCATTGGTGCAGCCTCTCTTTGCTGGTCCCTCGGTGCAGCAGGTGCAGTCCTCCATGGTGCAGCCTCTCTTTGCTGGTCCCTCGGTGCAGCAGGTGCAGTCCTCATTGGTGCAGCCTCTCTTTGCTGGTCCCTCGGTGCAGCAGGGCAGTCCTCATTGGTGCAGCCTCTCTTTGCTGGTCCCTCGGTGCTGCAGGGCAGTCCTCATTGGTGCAGCCTCTCTTTGCTGGTCCCTCGGTGCTGCAGGGCAGTCCTCATTGGTGCAGCCTCTCTTTGCTGGTCCCTCGGTGCTGCAGGGCAGTCCTCATTGGTGCAGCCTCTCTTTGCTGGTCCCTCGGTGCTGCAGGGCAGTCCTCATTGGTGCGGCCTCTCTTTGCTGGTCCCTCGGTGCAGCAGGTGCAGTCCTCATTGGTGCAGCCTCTCTTTGCTGGTCCCTCGGTGCAGCAGGTGCAGTCCTCATCAGTGCAGCCTCTCTTTGCTGGTCCCTCGGTGCTGCAGGGCAGTCCTCATTGGTGCAGCCTCTCTTTGCTGGTCCCTCGGTGCAGCAGGGCAGTCCTCATTGGTGCAGCCTCTCTTTGCTGGTCCCTCGGTGCAGCAGGTGCAGTCCTCGTCGGTGCAGCCTCTCTTTGCTGGTCCCTCGGTGCAGCCGGTGCAGTCCTCATTGGTGCAGCCTCTCTTTGCTGGTCCCTCGGTGCTGCAGGGCAGTCCTCATTGGTGCAGCCTCTCTTTGCTGGTCCCTCGGTGCAGCAGGTGCAGTCCTCATTGGTGCAGCCTCTCTTTGCTGGTCCCTCGGTGCAGCAGGTGCAGTCCTCATTGGTGCAGCCTCTCTTTGCTGGTCCCTCGGTGCAGCCTCTCTTTGCTGGTCCCTCGGTGCAGCCGGTGCAGTCCTCATCGGTGCAGCCTCTCTTTGCTGGTCCCTCGGTGCAGCAGGTGCAGTCCTTGTCGGTGCAGCCTCTCTTTGCTGGTCCCTCGGTGCAGCAGGTGCAGTCCTCATTGGTGCAGCCTCTCTTTGCTGGTCCCTCGGTGCAGCAGGTGCAGTCCTCATTGGTGCAGCCTCTCTTTGCTGGTCCCTCGGTGCAGCAGGTGCAGTCCTCATTGGTGCAGCCTCTCTTTGCTGGTCCCTCGGTGCAGCAGGTGCAGTCCTCATTGGTGCAGCCTCTCTTTGCTGGTCCCTCGGTGCAGCAGGTGCAGTCCTCATCAGTGCAGCCTCTTTGCTGGTCCCTCGGTGCAGCAGGGCAGTCCTCATTGGTGCAGCCTCTCTTTGCTGGTCCCTCGGTGCAGCAGGTGCAGTCCTCATTGGTGCAGCCTCTCTTTGCTGGTCCCTCGGTGCAGCAGGTGCAGTCCTCATTGGTGCAGCCTCTCTTTGCTGGTCCCTCGGTGCAGCAGGTGCAGTCCTCATCAGTGCAGCCTCTCTTTGCTGGTCCCTCGGTGCTGCAGGTGCAGTCCTCATTGGTGCAGCCTCTCTTTGCTGGTCCCTCGGTGCAGCAGGTGCAGTCCTCCATGGTGCAGCCTCTCTTTGCTAGTCCCTCGGTGCTGCAGGGCAGTCCTCATTGGTGCAGCCTCTCTTTGCTGGTCCCTCGGTGCAGCAGGTGCAGTCCTCATTGGTGCAGCCTCTCTTTGCTGGTCCCTCGGTGCAGCAGGTGCAGTCCTCATTGGTGCAGCCTCTCTTTGCTGGTCCCTCGGTGCAGCAGGGCAGTCCTCATTGGTGCAGCCTCTCTTTGCTGGTCCCTCGGTGCTGCAGGGCAGTCCTCATTGGTGCAGCCTCTCTTTGCTGGTCCCTCGGTGCTGCAGGTGCAGTCCTCGGCGGTGCAGCCTCTCTTTGCTGGTCCCTCGGTGCAGCAGGTGCAGTCCTCATTGGTGCAGCCTCTCTTTGCTGGTCCCTCGGTGCAGCAGGTGCAGTCCTCATTGGTGCAGCCTCTCTTTGCTGGTCCCTCGGTGCAGCAGGTGCAGTCCTCATTGGTGCAGCCTCTCTTTGCTAGTCCCTCGGTGCTGCAGGGCAGTCCTCATTGGTGCAGCCTCTCTTTGCTGGTCCCTCGGTGCTGCAGGTGCAGTCCTCATTGGTGCAGCCTCTCTTTGCTAGTCCCTCGGTGCTGCAGGTGCAGTCCTCCATGGTGCAGCCTCTCTTTGCTGTTCCCTCGGTGCTGCAGGGCAGTCCTCATTGGTGCAGCCTCTCTTTGCTGGTCCCTCGGTGCAGCAGGGCAGTCCTCATTGGTGCAGCCTCTCTTTGCTGGTCCCTCGGTGCAGCAGGTGCAGTCCTCCATGGTGCAGCCTCTCTTTGCTGGTCCCTCGGTGCAGCAGGTGCAGTCCTCATTGGTGCAGCCTCTCTTTGCTGGTCCCTCGGTGCTGCAGGTGCAGTCCTCATTGGTGCAGCCTCTCTTTGCTGGTCCCTCGGTGCTGCAGGGCAGTCCTCATTGGTGCAGCCTCTCTTTGCTGGTCCCTCGGTGCAGCAGGGCAGTCCTCATTGGTGCAGCCTCTCTTTGCTGGTCCCTCGGTGCTGCAGGGCAGTCCTCATTGGTGCAGCCTCTCTTTGCTGGTCCCTCGGTGCTGCAGGGCAGTCCTCATTGGTGCGGCCTCTCTTTGCTGGTCCCTCGGTGCAGCAGGTGCAGTCCTCATTGGTGCAGCCTCTCTTTGCTGGTCCCTCGGTGCAGCAGGTGCAGTCCTCATCAGTGCAGCCTCTCTTTGCTGGTCCCTCGGTGCTGCAGGGCAGTCCTCATTGGTGCAGCCTCTCTTTGCTGGTCCCTCGGTGCAGCAGGGCAGTCCTCATTGGTGCAGCCTCTCTTTGCTGGTCCCTCGGTGCAGCAGGTGCAGTCCTCGCCGGTGCAGCCTCTCTTTGCTGGTCCCTCGGTGCAGCCGGTGCAGTCCTCATTGGTGCAGCCTCTCTTTGCTGGTCCCTCGGTGCTGCAGGGCAGTCCTCATTGGTGCAGCCTCTCTTTGCTGGTCCCTCGGTGCAGCAGGTGCAGTCCTCATTGGTGCAGCCTCTCTTTGCTGGTCCCTCGGTGCAGCAGGTGCAGTCCTCATTGGTGCAGCCTCTCTTTGCTGGTCCCTCGGTGCAGCCTCTCTTTGCTGGTCCCTCGGTGCAGCCGGTGCAGTCCTCATCGGTGCAGCCTCTCTTTGCTGGTCCCTCGGTGCAGCAGGTGCAGTCCTTGTCGGTGCAGCCTCTCTTTGCTGGTCCCTCGGTGCAGCAGGTGCAGTCCTCATTGGTGCAGCCTCTCTTTGCTGGTCCCTCGGTGCAGCAGGTGCAGTCCTCATTGGTGCAGCCTCTCTTTGCTGGTCCCTCGGTGCAGCAGGTGCAGTCCTCATTGGTGCAGCCTCTCTTTGCTGGTCCCTCGGTGCAGCAGGTGCAGTCCTCATTGGTGCAGCCTCTCTTTGCTGGTCCCTCGGTGCAGCAGGTGCAGTCCTCATCAGTGCAGCCTCTTTGCTGGTCCCTCGGTGCAGCAGGGCAGTCCTCATTGGTGCAGCCTCTCTTTGCTGGTCCCTCGGTGCAGCAGGTGCAGTCCTCATTGGTGCAGCCTCTCTTTGCTGGTCCCTCGGTGCAGCAGGTGCAGTCCTCATTGGTGCAGCCTCTCTTTGCTGGTCCCTCGGTGCAGCAGGTGCAGTCCTCATTGGTGCAGCCTCTCTTTGCTGGTCCCTCGGTGCAGCAGGTGCAGTCCTCATCAGTGCAGCCTCTCTTTGCTGGTCCCTCGGTGCAGCAGGTGCAGTCCTCATTGGTGCAGCCTCTCTTTGCTGGTCCCTCGGTGCAGCAGGTGCAGTCCTCCATGGTGCGGCCTCTCTTTGCTGGTCCCTCGGTGCAGCAGGTGCAGTCCTCATTGGTGCAGCCTCTCTTTGCTGGTCCCTCGGTGCAGCAGGGCAGTCCTCGTCGGTGCAGCCTCTCTTTGCTGGTCCCTCGGTGCAGCAGGTGCAGTCCTCATTGGTGCAGCCTCTCTTTGCTGGTCCCTCGGTGCAGCAGGTGCAGTCCTCGTCGGTGCAGCCTCTCTTTGCTGGTCCCTCGGTGCAGCAGGTGCAGTCCTCATTGGTGCAGCCTCTCTTTGCTGGTCCCTCGGTGCAGCAGGGCAGTCCTCATTGGTGCAGCCTCTCTTTGCTGGTCCCTCGGTGCTGCAGGGCAGTCCTCATTGGTGCAGCCTCTCTTTGCTGGTCCCTCGGTGCTGCAGGTGCAGTCCTCGGCGGTGCAGCCTCTCTTTGCTGGTCCCTCGGTGCAGCAGGTGCAGTCCTCATTGGTGCAGCCTCTCTTTGCTGGTCCCTCGGTGCAGCAGGTGCAGTCCTCATTGGTGCAGCCTCTCTTTGCTGGTCCCTCGGTGCAGCAGGTGCAGTCCTCATTGGTGCAGCCTCTCTTTGCTGGTCCCTCGGTGCAGCAGGTGCAGTCCTCATTGGTGCAGCCTCTCTTTGCTGGTCCCTCGGTGCAGCAGGTGCAGTCCTCATTGGTGCAGCCTCTCTTTGCTGGTCCCTCGGTGCAGCAGGTGCAGTCCTCATTGGTGCAGCCTCTCTTTGCTAGTCCCTCGGTGCTGCAGGGCAGTCCTCATTGGTGCAGCCTCTCTTTGCTGGTCCCTCGGTGCTGCAGGTGCAGTCCTCATTGGTGCAGCCTCTCTTTGCTAGTCCCTCGGTGCTGCAGGTGCAGTCCTCCATGGTGCAGCCTCTCTTTGCTGGTCCCTCGGTGCTGCAGGGCAGTCCTCATTGGTGCAGCATCTCTTTGCTGTTCCCTCGGTGCTGCAGGGCAGTCCTCATTGGTGCAGCCTCTCTTTGCTGGTCCCTCGGTGCAGCAGGGCAGTCCTCATTGGTGCAGCCTCTCTTTGCTGGTCCCTCGCTGCAGCAGGTGCAGTCCTCATTGGTGCAGCCTCTCTTTGCTGGTCCCTCGGTGCAGCAGGTGCAGTCCTCATTGGTGCAGCCTCTCTTTGCTGGTCCCTCGGTGCAGCAGGGCAGTCCTCATTGGTGCAGCCTCTCTTTGCTGGTCCCTCGGTGCAGCAGGTGCAGTCCTCATTGGTGCAGCCTCTCTTTGCTGGTCCCTCGGTGCAGCAGGTGCAGTCCTCATTGGTGCAGCCTCTCTTTGCTGGTCCCTCGGTGCAGCAGGGCAGTCCTCATTGGTGCAGCCTCTCTTTGCTGGTCCCTCGGTGCAGCAGGTGCAGTCCTCATTGGTGCAGCCTCTCTTTGCTGGTCCCTCGGTGCTGCAGGGCAGTCCTCATTGGTGCAGCCTCTCTTTGCTGGTCCCTCGGTGCAGCCGGTGCAGTCCTCATCGGTGCAGCCTCTCTTTGCTGGTCCCTCGGTGCAGCCGGTGCAGTCCTCGTTGGTGCAGCCTCTCTTTGCTGGTCCCTCGGTGCAGCCGGTGCAGTCCTCGTTGGTGCAGCCTCTCTTTGCTGGTCCCTCGGTGCAGCAGGTGCAGTCCTCATTGGTGCAGCCTCTCTTTGCTGGTCCCTCGGTGCAGCAGGTGCAGTCCTCATTGGTGCAGCCTCTCTTTGCTGGTCCCTCGGTGCAGCAGGTGCAGTCCTCATTGGTGCAGCCTCTCTTTGCTGGTCCCTCGGTGCTGCAGGGCAGTCCTCATTGGTGCAGCCTCTCTTTGCTGGTCCCTCGGTGCAGCAGGTGCAGTCCTCCATGGTGCAGCCTCTCTTTGCTGGTCCCTCGGTGCTGCAGGGCAGTCCTCATTGGTGCGGCCTCTCTTTGCTGGTCCCTCGGTGCAGCAGGTGCAGTCCTCATTGGTGCAGCCTCTCTTTGCTGGTCCCTCGGTGCTGCAGGGCAGTCCTCATTGGTGCAGCCTCTCTTTGCTGGTCCCTCGGTGCTGCAGGGCAGTCCTCATTGGTGCAGCCTCTCTTTGCTGGTCCCTCGGTGCAGCAGGTGCAGTCCTCATTGGTGCAGCCTCTCTTTGCTGGTCCCTCGGTGCTGCAGGGCAGTCCTCATTGGTGCAGCCTCTCTTTGCTGGTCCCTCGGTGCTGCAGGGCAGTCCTCATTGGTGCAGCCTCTCTTTGCTGGTCCCTCGGTGCTGCAGGTGCAGTCCTCATTGGTGCAGCCTCTCTTTGCTGGTCCCTCGGTGCAGCAGGTGCAGTCCTCATTGGTGCAGCCTCTCTTTGCTGGTCCCTCGGTGCAGCAGGGCAGCCCTCATTGGTGCAGCCTCTCTTTGCTGGTCCCTCGGTGCAGCAGGTGCAGTCCTCATTGGTGCAGCCTCTCTTTGCTGGTCCCTCGGTGCAGCAGGTGCAGTCCTCATTGGTGCAGCCTCTCTTTGCTGGTCCCTCGGTGCAGCAGGTGCAGTCCTCATTGGTGCAGCCTCTCTTTGCTGGTCCCTCGGTGCAGCAGGTGCAGTCCTCATTGGTGCAGCCTCTCTTTGCTGGTCCCTCGGTGCAGCAGGTGCAGTCCTCGTCGGTGCAGCCTCTCTTTGCTGGTCCCTCGGTGCAGCAGGTGCAGTCCTCGTCGGTGCAGCCTCTCTTTGCTGGTCCCTCGGTGCAGCATGTGCAGTCCTCGTCGGTGCAGCCTCTCTTTGCTGGTCCCTCGGTGCAGCAGGTGCAGTCCTCGTTGGTGCAGCCTCTCTTTGCTGGTCCCTCGGTGCAGCAGGTGCAGTCCTCATCGGTGCAGCCTCTCTTTGCTGGTCCCTCGGTGCAGCAGGTGCAGTCCTCGTTGGTGCAGCCTCTCTTTGCTGGTCCCTCGGTACAGCAGGGCAGTCCTCATTGGTGCAGCCTCTCTTTGCTGGTCCCTCGGTGCAGCAGGGCAGTCCTCCATGGTGCGGCCTCTCTTTGCTGGTCCCTCGGTGCAGCAGGGCAGCCCTCCTTCAGAGCTTCTTCCAAGTCAGTCGAAATCTGAGGTCTGGGTGCCAGGAGTGCCCCATTTATGCTCAGAAAGTGCACTCAGGGCAGGATGATGTTGGTAGTCAATGAGCTACCTGCTCCCCCCCCACCTTTTGACCACTTCCTCTGGAGTGTGGCATCTGGCTATCCCAGGATGCACCATTATACCCACTTCCAAGCCGGCAAGGTCCCTTGCCTGGTTTACAGACCTCACTAGCCCACCCCTAGGGTGTGGCTACCTCAGGGCTATACGTCCCTGGGGAAACCGGTTTAGCAACTAGTTTCCCCTCCCTGCTTCCAGTCCAGCATGTCTACCTCAGCAATTAGGCAGCATTTCCCCCCGGTGTCCCGCATCGGCTCTTCAAAGGCAGCCCTTCCCCCTGGTGTCGCGCATCGGCTCTTCAAAGGCAGCCCTTCCCCCCGGTGTCGCGCATCGGCTCTTCAAAGGCAGCCCTTCCCCCTGGTGTCGCGCATCGGCTCTTCAAAGGCAGCCCTTCCCCCTGGTGTCGCGCATCGGCTCTTCAAAGGCAGCCCTTCCTCCTGGTGTCCCGCATCGGCTCTTCACAGGCAGCCCTTCCCCCTGGTGTCCCGCATCGGCTCTTCAAAGGCAGCCCTTCCCCCTGGTGTCGTGCATCGGCTCTTCAAAGGCAGCCCTTCCCCCTGGTGTCCCGCATCGGCTCTTCAAAGGCAGCCCTTCCCCCTGGTGTCCCGCATCGGCTCTTCAAAGGCAGCCCTTCCCCCTGGTGTCGCGCATCGGCTCTTCAAAGGCAGCCCTTCCCCCTGGTGTCCCGCATCGGCTCTTCAAAGGCAGCCCTTCCCCCTGGTGTCCCGCATCGGCTCTTCAAAGGCAGCCCTTCCCCCTGGTGTCCCGCATCGGCTCTTCAAAGGCAGCCCTTCCCCCTGGTGCCCCGCATCGGCTCTTCAAAGGCAGCCCTTCCCCCTGGTGTCCTGCATCGGCTCTGTAAAGGCAGCCCTTCCCCCTGGTGCCCCGCATCGGCTCTTCAAAGGCAGCCCTTCCCCCTGGTGTCCTGCATCGGCTCTGTAAAGGCAGCCCTTCCCCCTGGTGCCCGCATCGGCTCTTCAAAGGCAGCCCTTCCCCCTGGTGTCCCGCATCGGCTCTTCAAAGGCAGCCCTTCCCCCTGGTGCCCGCATCGGCTCTTCACAGGCAGCCCTTCCCCCTGGTGTCCCGCATCGGCTCTTCAAAGGCAGCCCTTCCCCCTGGTGTCCCGCATCGGCTCTTCAAAGGCAGCCCTTCCCCCTGGTGTCCCGCATCGGCTCTTCAAGGGCAGCCCCTCCCCCCGGTGTCCCGCATCGGCTCTTCACAGGCAGCCCTTCCCCCCGGTGCCCCGCATCGGCTCTTCAAGGGCAGCCCCTCCCCCCGGTGTCCCGCATCGGCTCTTCACAGGCAGCCCTTCCCCCCGGTGCCCCGCATCGGCTCTTCAAGGGCAGCCCTTCCCCCTGGTGCCCCGCATCGGCTCTTCAAGGGCAGCCCTTCCCCCTGGTGCCCCGCATCAGCTCTTCAAGGGCAGCCCTTCCCCCTGGTGCCCCGCATCGGCTCTTCACAGGCAGCCTCACCTTTGGATCTTGCATTTTGGAGTTAACACCCAAGTGGCCTCCTGCAGGCGAGAGGTTACCCTGCCCAGACCTGCAATCTCTCATTGTTCTCCTTCCTGACATTCATTGGTACGTCTCTCCTGAAGGGCAGAAAGCTGTTTCGTGGAGCCGGCTCCAGGTGTGCCCGGACAGGCACCGCAGTTTTAAAAGTAACAATGGGGCAGCTTTGCTAAAGCCGCACACTGGAAGAACTACAGTAATTTTGACTTGATACAAGTCGGGCTTAATGTAACGAGTTGTTTGATACCTTGGAGGGCCCACTTTATTCGCACCGTTCAGGAGGTGGCACAGCTGAGGGGTCAGCATGTAATCCTGTACTCGCAAATTGGACAAAGAAATCTTTCCACAGTAAAATGTTGTTTTGCGTGCTTTACTGTCAGGACATGCAAAGTACATGTCCTGCCTATGTTATATGTTGCACCCTGCCTTTAGGGCTCAGTAGGCCTGCCAAAGAGGTGACTTGCACACATGCAGGAACGCCGGTATACGCGAAGGAATACACTCCTTCTCTACATGACCCTGCACTCGGAGGTTATTTTGAATACTTTTTTATGGATTGGGTGCAACAGATTATTTACTAAAAGGATTGGACGTTTTTTTCTCTGAATAAACAATTGGAGCAGGACGCTTTATGAAAACTAAATATTGAGCTAGAATATAACGTCTGCTTTTCGCCTCTTTGGCTGTCTGATGAGATAAATTTTGCCCTGACGAAGTCTAGTGGTCTTGACGACCTAGACGAAACACATGTTGGCAGTGGTTGTTTTTCTTCCTTTTGTGTGAAGATTGGACTTTATCAAAGAACAAAAGAAAAAAATTTCTTATGAAGAATAAAATGAAGAGCACCTAATACATTTGGGACTTGATATTTTGAATTGATTCTATCTCTTTTAGCTCAGGATCAATTGTATGTGTTATAAGACTTGCACACATGTACGAGGAAGCTGTGGCTTTGCCATTCCTCTTAAAGGTAAAGTCGGTCTTGCAGTGCAGAACTGCTCTACCAGTCTGCACTGGGGGACTTGTTATACTTGAGGGACTTGCAAGTGGCACAATTAGAGCTGCGAGCCCTAGGGTACCAATCTAACTTACATGCCCTGGGTACCAAGATACCCTTAACTAGGGACTTACATGTAAGTTACCATTTCCAATGGGGTACAGCCAATTCAACATACACTTTAGAGGCAGGGCCTTGAGGTCTGGTTAGCGGCCTCACTCCACTCTCGGAGTCCACCCAACCTAACGGACTTGATTACAGTCTTGGAAAAGCAAAGAGGCTTTAGAAGCCAAAGACCATTTAATCTGGAAGTCCCAAAATTAAGGGCATAATATCTATCGTTCTCTGGTGCAGCAACATTAATCTGGAACTTTCTACCTACTATTTGATGTGCCACAAAAACATCACACCGCAGTGCACCTTATTCGTAATGCATTTGTTCGATCCTCGCACATCTCAAATGTTTCTCTTGTCTAGTTTTGAAATATTGTTCTATGTATGATGCACCAGCGCTACATACAGCTGTTAAACTTTACTGATGGTCCAGTTTACAGTCTAGCTGGGAATGTCTACTCCACCTGAACAGGTAGAGGGGTTCCACCTTCCTGTGTAGGCTTTATTGTCATTTCTTCATATATACCCTGAGTAGGGTTGGTCAACATAATTTATCTCAGGGTCTGTCCAGTGGATAAGAGAAGTTACCAGTTCTCCGGATGGTTGGCATCAGTCAGAGGCGGTGACCAGCTCAGGAGTCCGGAGTCCCCCAGTTTCAAAGCAGCTGCTTGACGAGGGGTTGAGATTCGCTCACTCTGCAGCACTCCTCTGAGCAGGAACTCAAGGCGGTGCAGCACCATAAAGATGCCCCTGCTTTGAAGGAAGGTTTCTGTGTGTCAGGGTTTGCAACTGGTAGTGTAGGCCCAGCCGACAGAAAGACCTTGTGGTTGCAACTTTTAACCTTCTCTGGTTTCCTTACAAACCTGAAGCAAACAGATGACAGGAGAATGTTGAACTAATCAGGTTCCGAAGCTCAAAACCGAGCGACCTGAGATAAATATAGAATGCAAAATATTATGCTACATTAAGATCAGAGCCACAGTATTTGCTTCCACAAGTGTGAAAGCCGATGTAGACAGGTAAGAATAGATGTAGACATACTAAGCTTGTACACCGCATAGAAGTAGCTGGAAGCTGTAGATCTTTCTTCGAGGCATGTAGATGTGGAGTTGAGAATAGCAAATATATATTTGCCTTCAAGATATTGTGGCTGTCGATATTTTGTCTATGAAATGTTTAAACCAGAATATTGTGTAGCTCGATATACTGATCCACAACCACCACTGCTCCTCCAGTAGAATCCACTGCCGGACATGCTCCGAGTCAATCAATCAGCCTCAGTGGCGGCCACTCCTTTAGGGCGGAGGAGCGCCGCCCCCCGCCACCACCAGTACATAAAACGCCCCCAGGACTTTCATGAGTCTTGGGGGGGCGGGTCCAGAGGGAGACATTGCTGGTGTGCACTCTTCACTGCACGAGGTGCCCCTCATGCGCAGTGAAGCTCTTGCCAGCCTCAGCTGTGTTGGGGCTGGAGAGAGCAGGCACAGGCTCCCAGTCTGCCTGAAAGCGCAAGTTGCGCTGCTCAGGCCAATCCTTAAGCTGCTCTCATGCATAAGTAGCTTCAGGATTGGCCGCAGGGCAAGCTGGGAGCCTGTGCCCAGAGCCAGAAGCAGGAAGATCTGATGCGCGGGTGACAGCGGCGGTGGCAGCATTAAGGTAAGTTTTTGTTGGTTGGGGTTATTTTTTGCCCAAACCCTCCCCACTTTCCTTCTCCGGTACACCCCCCACTTTGGCAGGGGACAGGCCGCTACTGATCAGCCTAGTGAGACAGAACTGTAATTTTTTCATTGATTTTGGGAGTTGTATGGTGCACCAGATACTTCAGAGTGCTCGACTGTGCAGTAGAGCCAATAGGAACCGATTGAAACATGACAAGTGGCTAGAATATTATTATTGTTATTGGCTTGTAGGTGCATGGCTACCTAGAGAAGGTTTCCAGGCGTTAGCCTTTGGAGAGGACAATGGAGCTGAGGGGGGTTATTTTCCCCAATACTGTGATGATAATTTGCACATTGACTTGAGCAGGCAAGTGGTTTGTACACTTCCCCAGGCACTGGGCTGTGTTCTCCTCCTGGACCATCAACAGGAGAAAGCGCCTCCTTTGCTGTGCTAATAAGAACCGCGGCAGAGGTACGGGATTTACAACGAACAACGATGGAAATCAAAATTAACCTGCTGACAGAGGTGTTTCATCATGGTCAAACCTCATCCAAACCCTCCCTTCCATTTAGTGAAGCCCTGGCGGTCACCCTTGTGGGCACCTGGTCTAACCCTTGTTCTTATCCGCCAGTGAACAGGAAGGTTGTCAGAAGCCACGGGCCACGTGCAGTTGGCAGGCAACAATGTCTTCTTGACGCAGCACCCTACAACAGAACCCTTTGTGGTTCAGGCTTCCATCAATGTAGTGAATATTTCCCAGCACTTCTCCAGGAAGAGTCAAAACAAATCTAAGCATTCCAGAAGGGGGAGGGGTGGTTACTCTGCCATTATAGTCCTCCAGTCAATCAATGCCAACTTCTTGCTGGGGAGCTATACCCAAGCTTCATGGGACATTGATGGCGAAATCTGCCAGCATTCCCCGAGGAATTTTGGGCCAACCTGGCTCAAAACATCCAGGATGGCTATGATGCTGCAAGATATATTATCAGTTCTGGACTGAACACTACACGAATGAACTGATGAAGGATCTGAAATGGATTCAGGGCAGGAAATCCTCAAGATCAGGCGAGCAGCTGCTTTCTAGACAATCTGCAGATGCTTAATCCAAGGGTCAGGGAGACCCGGATAAACAATATTGGCTTAGTCCAGTCTTGCTATAAATAGCCCGTGCACCACTCTCTTCCGAGACTCACAAGGGAGAAAGGAAAAAAGAAATTCAGAGACTGGAACAAAGCAAAACAGGTATCCATCACAAAATAAATCTGGGACTGGGAGAAAAGCTTATTATCAAATGTAACGCCCAGATTCTTAGATGCTGTAGCAGGCCGAAGTGGGGGAGGCAGAGCAGCAGACCACCGGTTATCTTGGAAAGATCCGAAACAGCAAGATTTTGGTCTTACTACATTTGAGGTTCTTTGCCGCATCCAGTCCAGTACATTAACTAAACACACTTTATTTTTTTATTTTATTTATTTTATTTTAAAGGTTTTATATAGCGCTGGCTAGACCCGGAGGTATCAGAGCGCTTTACATGAGCATCAGATCATAGTTACAGGTTACATCGTTACAAAGGTTACACAGTTCTTAGAGCATGGCAACATAGTTACTTGTAAGGTCAGGATAAACAATAAGCACAAATATGTAAGGGGAAAAGCAGGCAAGGGGAAAGATTCAGGGGAGGGGGGAAGGAGCTGGGGAAGTAGACCGGTAATGAAGGCGGAAAAGAGGAGGGGAGGGTGAAGGACTTCGCATGGAAAGAGGAGGGGAAGGGCGACGGGGACACAAACCGGTAGACGAGTCAAAGCGACGTCCAAAGTCCAGTAAGCTGTGATCCCAGGGGAAGTGGTATCACTTCTCTATCTCTGTTGCGGGAGGCTCCCTTTCCGCAGTGGACTCTCTCAGAGGGGTCTCTGAGACTCCAAGGCCTACACACTGGATCCTTCCCCAAAAAGGGGAGAGGGAGTGCTTTGGCAAGGGGTGCCATAACATACCTCAGCTGTGAGTGGCTCCCTTGGCGCAGTGGACTCTCCCAGCGGGTACGCTGAGACTCCAGAGTATAAATATTGGATCTTTCCCCAACAAGGGGAGAAGGAGTGCTTAGTCAAAGGGCACAAAGGACAGGGGGCTAGGAAGACTAGCAGACAAGGTGAGAGATTCAGGGGAGATTGGATAGGAGCTAGGGAGGTAGACAAAGGGAGAAAGAGTACTGAATGGGAACAAATTTAATTAATGAGTTATTATATAGCGCTGGCTACACCCGATAGAATCCGAGCACTTTACATGAGGGACAATAATGTTGTAAATTACATCAGTTAAAAGTTACATAAGTATCAAGAAAAGCATTTAAAGAACATAGGGGACAAGGGGAATGGAGCAGGAAGGGTAAGGGGATAGGGTAAAAGGGTAGGAGGAAGACAGGACGTAGAGACGAGGGGAAAATCTGCCTAAGGTCCGGCTGGGTAGGTGACGGCAGGGAGGGGGAGTTCACAACCCATCTTGAATTTGAATTTTAAAATATATTTGTAGAGCGCACGACTACCAAGCGGTTTCTTGGCGCTAGGGATGCAAACCCGTGGTCAGAGCAGGAAATAGGCCGCTAATGGGGGAAGGCTTGAGAGAAAAGGAAGGTTTTGAGGGCTTTTCGGAACTCTAAATAATGAGGGGAATACCTAAGGGAAAGAGGAAGAGTGTTCCAGAAAACAGGGGCGAGAATGGAGAATTTCATACCTCCCAGTTTCTTTCTCCTAAATCGAGGAACCGCGAGAAGGAGTTGGGAGGAAGAGCGCAGCTCTCTACAAGGGAGATAGGGCTTGATTTCAGAATTAATAAATGCAGGAGCCGTCCCTGCCCGGGCCTGGAAGGTGATACAGCCCATCCTAAAGAGGGAACGTTCCCGAATAGGAAGCCAGTGTAAGGCTTTGAGTAACGGGGTGACGTGATGGAATTTAGGGAGCTTATATACAAGTCGGGCGGCCTGGTTCTGAACCAGCTGAAGTCGCCGTAACTCGCAAGCAGGGATACCAGAATAAAGAACGTTGCCGTAGTCAATACGGGAGATGACCATGGCTAAGAGAATGATTTTGAGGGCAGAAAGGGAGAAGAAGCGAGAAATCTTTCGGATGGTGCGAAGAGTCATGAAGCAGGAGGAAACAACAGAACTAATCTGGGAGTGCAAGTTGAGATGGTTGTTCAATGTTATCCCTAAAGTCTTGACTGAGGAGGAGGGGACAGGAGGAGAACCCAGGGAAGAAGGCCAGAATGTGGGGTTCCAGGGACTGGAGCAACCACCTGTAAGAACCAGCTCGGTTTTATCTGGGTTTAACTTCAGGTGGTTGTAACTCATCCAGTCCCTGATGAAAATCATAATGGATTGGAAATTGTGAGTGGAGTCTGGGGAAGAGGACAAATTAAAAATAAGCTTTAGCTATATGGTAGCTCCACCGGGCATCAGCCAAATTGCTGGGTCTCCACAGTCTGGGGTAAGTTCCACAGGTTCCAAGTCCTGATGTGTAGGCAGGTTAGGGGATAGGTTCATGGTCAGGTCAATGTCCAATTGTTGTCCCAGGGAAGTAAAACAACGTGTAGGGGACCACTATGGAAGCCATCTTGGGGTCAGGCAGGAGACTGTACTGTACACTGGTACACTGGTGGGCATCCTAAGGTTAGGCATCAGGCAGTTAAAGTCAATATCCAGGACAGCGGCCGCCAGAAAATAACAAATCCAGCGTGCACACACCATCACACGCACAGACATGCACAAGCACACACCAATGTGAGCCCACACTCTCATATGCGCACTGACGCACACAGACAAGCACATAGCCAGAAACATACAAGAACACAAGCACACATGGTTCACGGTTGCCCTGGCCCTCACAGTCACTGGCCCTGGAGGAGTTGGTGACGCAGTCCTTACCTGGGTAGAAAGAGGGGTCCAGTGCAGACGTACACACTCTTATTGTGCCTGGCAAGGCTCCGGCAGTACTTCTCCAGGTTATTCCAGGCGTTCTGGTTCATGTGAGGGTCCTGCAGATAGGAAAATGAAGATACTGAGACTTATAAACCTGACGAAAGCAGCTCATGACCGCCCAGCCCACCCTGCCCCATTTTCCTTTAAGTGAGGCCCACCCTGTTCCCCATGTCCCGGCCTGCAAAGCTGTTAGTTCAGTCTGTGTGCTTTCACCTCGATCACTCCTGTTGGACTTGGCCCTTCTGGCAGGTACACCCCTGAACTTTTTGCCTTTTTAGTGTTACATAATTATAATGATTTCTGGTCTTTGGGCACTTTAGCACTGTGGCGCAGTGTAAAGTGCGCGCGCTCTCTGAGTGCGTGTGTGAGATTGGCCTGCCCTCCCATAGGAATGCATGGGGAATGTGTGTGTCCATGGTAATTCCTGATGCGTGGGGAGTGCAGGTGCGAGTTTGGTATGTGCGGACTCGTGTGATTAAATGCTGCACGATGATGTGTGCGGCGTTATTGTGTCTAGTGTGGAAGTGCCACTTCTAGAAGTTGGCCTGTCTGTGCAGTGAATGTGCTGGCTTGTGATTGGCTGGGGCTGGCTGATGTGCCAGGCTCCTGGAGTCAGGATGGGTCTGCCCCGGTGGTGAATGGGAGATCTGCATGTTGATGGCTGGGGAGGAGTGCACCTGGGACCTGAATAGGGCTGGGCTTTCCCCCCACAATGCTGGCTCCACCCCCTGTGGTGTGTCTGATGTCCCTGACCCATCCTGTGAATAGAGAGAGGGGCTGAACAAAACAAAGTGCTCAGGAACCAGTTGTATCTGGTTTGCCCCTTGCCTGCACCTTTAGACAAAGGAATTTTGTGTATAAAAAGAGGCTGTGACCTCTTGTAAAAGGTTCTTGTTTTCCTGACTAGAATCTACCAAGGGCGTGCTGCTGCTGGGGCCCAGGGGAAGGCTTGCCTCCCTGAGCCCTGCCCAGCCCCTGGATTGCTGAGGGACTTCTTTTGGACCCTTCTGCCTTGCCTGGGTGGACTGGAGGACTTTTTCTTTGTTAGGAGCTGCCTGCTCCCCTTTCCCTACCCCAGGATTCCTTCTTTACCTAGGAGGACCTTGTTGCTGGGGCCCTAGCTGCTTAAGGGGTCATTCCTTAGGGCCCTGATGCTGTCTGTGCCCCCAGCGCCTTGAGAGCGCTTTATTTTCCATTACTGGTCAGAGCGCTGTCGTTTTCCCTCTAAGGGAAGCGCTCCTCATTTTTACCTTATTTTAATTACGGGTGCCCACCCCGCTTATGTGCTCCTTAGCGAGTGCCCACCTGGCTTATACATTTTAAATTGCTAATCGAGGGTGCCCACCCCTCGTTATTGCCCACTCAAATCACAGCCGCGGCCCTCGCTCCGCACACAGGAAGTCAGGCACCGTCGTGCCTGACTTGGGGCGGGACTTCCGGCTCTGAAGGGAAGTCCCGCGCGCAGCCGCACTCTGATTGGGGGAGCACGGGAAAGAAGAAGTCCCACGAAGGAAAAGCTGCCCGGAGCTGCCCAGGGCTCTTCGCGAAGTCCCGGCCCATGAGGAAAGAGGACCGGGTGAGGCAGGGCGCCTTTGCGAAGGCGGTGCTCCCAGAAGGGTTCCAGGCACATTGCCGGTGCCTGCCCCGCCAGCCGATGAAGAGAGCCTCCCCCCGCGCTGAGAGCCGATAAGTTGAGACGGCTGGGGCGGGGGGTGGGGGGGTGAGGCTAGATGTGCTCCCGAGGCGCCAGAGTGGTGTCCTTCTTCAGAGCAGCCCCCGATGGCAGCGGGCCGCTCCACCAATGGCCCTTTGGTAGTTTAAAGGGCCCCGGGGGGGGGGGTCCCGTGTCCTCCAGAGCCATGCATGGCGCCAACGATGACCCAATGATTCCAAAAGCCCCAGTGGGGGGGCCAGAGGGGCCTGTGTTCTAGCCCCTGAGGGCCCCCGTAGTCCCAGAGCCTAGAGGGCTCCCCATGTTTTGCGCAGTTTTATTTCTAGAGCCAGAGGGCTCCCAGCTGTGGCGCAATTTGTTCAGAGGGCCAGTGAGGACCCATGCCCCAGTTTTGAGTTCACAGCTGCCCAGCAAGTAGTGGGCAGCTGCACCGTTTAGGTTTTTTCTTTCCTAGGGACATGTACTTTGGACTCAGGAGTGAGTCGCACTCCTTCATCCCTACATTGGCCTTCCCCAGCTGCGCAGCACTTAGTGCCAGCTGCAGCATTTAGGCCCTGTTCTGTCCCTGTCCTCAGCTGCCCAGCAAGTAGTGGGCAGCTACTACGTTTAGGTTTTTGGCGCAGTGGCGCAACCTGGACTTTGTTGTGAGTTATGTGCTTCTTAGGGTGCTAGGAAATGTACTGTGAGTTGTATGTTTTGCGCACCCTGTGTTCTGGTACCTCTGAATATGTTTTTATGCATCATGTACAAAGTTGCTTTTCTACACCGCTGAATGTGTTTTATGCATCATGTGTTTAACCGACACCGCTGAATGTGTTTTATGCGTCATTTGTCTTCCTTACACCGCTGAATGTGTTTTATGCGTCATGTGTATTACCGACACCGCTGAATGTGTTTTATGCATCATGTGTTTTACCTACACCGCTGAATGTGTTTTATGCGTCATGTGTCTTACCTACACCGCTGAATGTGTTTTTATGCATCATGTGTGAAGCTCTGCTTGTTCTATGTTCTATGTTCTAGTTCTACCAAGTGCTTATTCCTGACAGTGGTCCGTGTGGCCCTGTCCTGTGTACATATAATCCCTTGTAAATCTTGCCCGTGCCAGTTGGCACTATGTATATCCTGTGATTCTGATTCTGATGTGTTTTGATAATACAAAGGCTATTTTTATATAACCTTGTGTGGAGTTCCTTTTGTGGGGGGCCTTGGATGTTGTTGCTGGTGGGTGCGTGCGCAAATGCTTTACACATCGCCTCGGAGATAAGCCTGACTGCTCGTGCCAAGTTTCCCAAGAGGGTGAGCAGGGGTTATCTTGGCGGGTGACTTCCTTGCCCTGACTTAGAATGGTGGTTTCTGCCTGACTTTGGCGCAAGCCTTAGCCAACCAGAAATCCCATTTCTAACAACTCCCTTGCCCCGCTTTATGTTTGAGCTGCTTGCAATATTCACACCAGATGCTCTGAAGTTGTAGAAAGGAGTCTGGGTGCAACCTCTGGAAACATTGGATTTGCTCCTGAAGCAGTAAGAGAGAGAGGTATGTGTCATGCAATGTGGGCTGCGCTGTACTTCAGCCTTCACGCAGAGCTCCATAGCCATGTTCAGGCCACAAAGCACTTTGGTGGTGATCAGGCAGCTGGAAGCTCTTCCAAATGGCATGGATGGAAGAGTGTGGCCTTTGTAAGAAGCATTGGTTTAGAGATGTTCTTCAAACAGGACACACCAACCATATAGCTATACCAAAGCAAGAAGCAGTCAGGAGTCGGGTATGAACGGTTGCAGGCCTGCACACAGTTAGATACAGTTTTCTTAGGCATGCTCGTCGCAAAGAATTCTGTGATTGGAAATAGCCGGCGCTCTGTGAAAATTGAAGTAGTATTCAAGTATTCTTGCAGGAATGCTGCATTTACTGCAGGTTGTGTGGCTGGGTGATAAGAGCTTGCAGTCCTACTGCACAGGCTGTATGTGTCCTTGTACGCTCAAGCCTGCACCCTTCTGCCTGTGCTACATCCATTATGGGTGCATGTGTGTGTAGCATGCATTGACTTGTGGGAATCCTGTGATATTCTGTGTGTGCGAGGGAAGCTTGCACTGCCAATGCCCAGTGTAACTCACTGAAGCTCGGGAGAACCTTTTTACTATACAAATTCAAAATAGATGGGAATTACCAATTTGGGATTCAACTTGAATTGTATTTCCTCTGGAAAGTGGACATGAAGCCTGCAAAGCGGCAGCACCAATTATTCATCCATCTGCTTGTTATGATCCCGGAACCCTGAGCACAACATCCTGTGCGTTGTACGTGTGTGCTAAACGTGATAGTGTGCGTTTCACAAGTGATATAGGAGAGTCAGTGCTAGTGCCAATACAAATCTGGGAGGTTTGGGGGCGTTCTGAAAGCATAAGCTGCATCCATAGACCTACCTCAATCTCTGAACATGGAAAGAGAGAACCGGGGGGGCACTAAAGACAGGTAGAGGCCCAGACAGCAGCGGCTGCTAGAGCACAAAGACTTGCACCCTTGAATCGGGTATTCGTTTATTATTGAGTATGTACTGTAATTCTCTGTTTTCTGTGTAATAAAAGTTCTTGTCTTTTCTACAAAGAGAAGCACTGGTCTGGACGTTGATCCTGTTGCGCTGCTGGTGGGATGGTATTGATTATGGAGCCTGAGCAACCCTCACACTAACCTCCTGAGAAGCCTGTGACTGCTCGACATTGCTACTACTGAGAGTCAATTCAATTTCAAAGCTTTTATTCGATTTGTAAGTACAAATCATACAAGCAAAACTTATGATACAAATCGTTACATTAAAATTATTATAGGAAGGCAAAGATATACAAGAGAGCTCGGGAAAATTTCATATGAGGAGAGAACGAATAATAACAACACTAAACATCAGTTCATAATGCTCGACATTGCTACTACTGAGAGTCAAGTAATGAAAGAGTTCTGTTTAGCTCACTTTGCCGAGCCATAGTAAGGCAGGACTTGGAACAACATTGGTAAAAGGCCTCAATCCCACTGGTGTGGCCCAGTAGCCCGTGCTATGACAAAAGCAAGAGTATGCAGTCCTTAAAGAGGACGGGGAGGACTTACCCGCGTCTGGCCGTCACCCTTAAGAGTAGCTGAGGATCCGCTGGTCCTATAATAATAATAATAATCCACATGTGTAAAGCGCACAATCACCCGTTAGGGTCTCTAGGCGCTGGGGGCCGTCGGGAAGATTAAGCAAGCTATTGCCCAGAGTCACATGGTGCTGGGCTAACCTGCCGCCGGTGCCAGGGATCGAACCGTGGTCCCCAGCTTCTGGAGTCAGTCGCCCTGGCCGCGGCGCCACACCTCTTCCTCGTCCTAAAGAAATGCCAAGATCCAACTGGACGATTTAGGGCATGAAACACGTCGATCACCCCTCCTCCCCTTCCTCTTTCCACCTTCACCCCACACACTACACCCTGAGCTGAAGCAGGTATAATTTCCCCTCTTCAGCCACGACTGTTTAGTCGGTTGTTTCCATTCATAGCATAGGAACACAGATCGTTTTTGGGAAGTCGCATTGCTATGTATAACTACACTTTCCTCTACCCATCGCTACTCACTACACATATGCCCCACCACCCCCTTTCAGTTTCACATCGGTAAATAGAGATCTCCAGCAAAGAGCCACCTGCAGGTCCCGTTGGACATTGCAGCGCCAGCCCAACGAGGAGCTGCCCAATGATGAAGCAGGACGCCTTTCTGGGTGTGTGAGGGCTCTTGCTTCTAATTGGAGCTACTCCCCCTTCACCTTTACTTTTCCTTACAAACACCTGGCACCTTCAACTCGACCCCCCCCCCTTCCCTCCTCCCTTTCCTCTCTCCTCCTTAGGAAGGGCACACTCTTGCTTTTGTCATAGCAACCTGGGGCCTGTATGCTGAACCTCCAAAGCCTCTGTCCCTCCTTTGGAAGACCAGTAGCCCGTGCGGCCATCCGGCCTCTTAAACAGGGTCTGACACAAGGCGTCTGTGGAAAGTTGTCTGAATCTCTAGTCGTCAAGATTAAAAGGTAAATAGGAGAATTGTGTGCGTCAAGCATAGACGTAAGTAGGAGGATGCCAGTTTATTAACCTGAGAACACAAAACTGGGGGTCTGCAAAGAGGACTCTGTGGGAGGTTATTCTAGTTGGGTGAGCCGGAAATTATCGGACAGAGCATGAGAAAAATAGTGGCAAGAAATTAATGAGATCTTTATCTTGTCAATGTTGAGGGAATTCTTACTCATCCAGTCCCGTGTGCAGTTCATGAAATTCGCCAACGGCTGCTGGCAATTTTCATCTAAAAAATTAGAATATGGGTGTCGTCTGCGTAGCAGATAAGAAGAGCCATCCAACATACATAGATGTTATAGAGTGTGGGGCTTAGGGAGAGCCCCTGTGGGACTCTATCCTTGTGTACACTGCAAAACTAACCTAAAAGTTAAACCCAGTGCAGAACTTATATTTACATCCTGAATTACTTGGTTAATTGTGTGGAGAAACTACTCCTCAAACTACAGCCTTTCCTTTCCCTAAAGAAAAAAAGCGCTTTCCAACTCCTCATCGATGAGTAGAAAAAAGGTCTGGTAGAGGTACTTCAGTACTCTTTAAATGCAGGCTATGCATGGCTCCTGGAAGTACTGAGACCAGTCAGAAACTGTACTCTGCTTCACCCCAACACTGCAAGAAGGACTAAGAGGATCTGCGACCAATACCTGTGGTGCCACATTGCTCAAGTAGAAGGTCTCATCCATAGCCTTCTGGCTGCACTTGTGGTTACCGGCGGCTGCCAAGTGCCCCCTGTCCAAGCCGCTACCCTTGAAGTCAGCATTGGTGGCCCGGTGGTAGACATGTATGGTATTGTCCTCCTGGAATTCACAGGCCTTGCGGGTGGAAGACCCTTGAAGCCGCTCTGTGTCCAGCCTCTCGATGACCCATGCAGCGCCTCGAAGCCGAGGGTCGTATGCCAGTGCATAACCCTCACGACTTCGCACTTGGGAAAGGCCTCCAGGGAAGCCATACTTCATGAGGCTAGTAGCCCCAGGGACCAGCTCAGTGGCAGCCTGGACAGTCAAGAGTCTTGGCTCAGGGTTAGCCCAGTTCCGCCAGCTCACAGCTCCAGCTCCCAGGCCTGCCCCAATGGCTACAGATACAGCGGAGAGCAGCACCGCCCTGCCACCCCGGAGCCCATGCATCTCTGTAACCTTCACAGATCCCCAGGTAGAGAATTCAGAGCCCCTAAAACATAAAGCTTACACTGCAGGTAAATCCCACCACACAATGTGAGGCTTGTGGCCACAATCTTGCAGTACTACACCTAGAACAAAGTGCAATATTGTCAGCATGCACCCAAAGCGAAGCACTACACCACCCAAAAATCACTGCAGTCAACTGCAAAAACGACACCGTGTACTGAACCTGTCTACGCCTAGAAACCCCTGCAAACTGCAATGTTATCAGCATGAACCCAGAGCTCAGCTCTACACCAGCTAAAAATCACTGCATTGAACTGCAAACACTAAACCCTATACCCAGCCTGTCTATGCATGGAACCCCTTTCAAACTGCATAATTATCAGCATGAACCCAGAGTTCAGCTCTACAGCACCACAAACTGCAATGTTCAGCTCTACCACATACAAAAATCAGAGCACTGAACTGCAAAAACTACACTCTGTACCCAGCCTGCCTACACCTAGAAATCACTGCAGAAAGATCAGCAAGCACCCAAAGCACTGCTCTACACCAGCACAAACTGCAATGTTCAGCTCTACCACCTAAAAATCAATGCACTGAACTGCAAAAACTACACTCTGTACCCAGCCTGTCTACACCTAGAAACCACTGCAAACTGCAGTAAGATCAGCAAACACCCAGAGCTCAGCTCTAATCCACCTAAAAATCAATGCACTGAACTGCAGACCCAGCCCTAGGAAGCTCTGACCCGGCCCCAGCTGCTCCTACTCTACACTGGGCCTGGCTGCAGCGCTCCCAATCCCAGCTCCAGTGCTGCGAGGCGTGTGACCCTGGGCACCGCAAGCTCAGCCGCTGCAGGGACCTAGAGGGCGGCCTGGGGCCGACTTCCATTCCCGATCCAAGATGGCCACCGTCGGACCTCTCCGGAGAGGTCGCTGCGCGGCGAGTCCTACTTCCATTCCCGATCCAAGATGGCCGCCACATGACCTCTCCGAGAGGTCGCTGCGCGGCGAGTCCTACTTCCATTCCTGATCCAACATGGCCGCCATCTGACCGCTCCTGAGAGGTCACGGCGAGTCCTACCTCTAGGGTTACAGCGGGCCCAAGCTGCTAAAAGCGCCCTGCTTGAAATACCTGCGCATGCGTGGAGGGGCGTCGGCGGCTACGTCACTTGGGCGAGGTTTAGTAGGGGGCGGGGCATTATGTGGGCTTGTGCGGAGGGGCCAATCAGGGACGGGGCCTGGCCCCTTCAGCCCCAGGGCCCCGCCCCAACCCCTCAGAAGGCCGGAAGTAAAATATCTGCCCAGGATTTTTTTTATTTATTTATTTATTTATGCGTTTTTCTATAGCGCGGACTTTACCCGAAGGTGTCAGAGCGCTTCACAAAAGGAACAGAAAAGAAACATAATGAGAGAACACTACAAAAGCATACGTTACGTTACATAAAGTAATAGTGACATTTGTGATCAAACAATATACATGAGGTAATAAAAATTGTGAGCAACCAAAAATACATGAGGTAGTGAAGATAATAGTGACAATTGTGAGCAAACAGAATACATGAGGTAGTAAAAAGTGCACAGGAGGAAAAAGTGACAAGTGTGCAGTTATAAGAGAAAACAAAGTATCATTTGAGGTGTAATACTGCAAAAGGTGCTAGACACTCAGGCACAAGAACAAGCGCTACGTAGGCAAAAGTGGCACTTGTGCAAGTATCAAAGGTAAAAACATGTGAGAGGTAGCAGCCGTGTGTTACAAGGGCAGAGTGGTGTGTGCATGTTACACAAGGGCACCAAACACAAGTACATGGAAAATACTCCAAAGAGGCAGACACTCCAACCACAAGAACACACTGGGAAGGCACTTCCATGGTCGTGGAAAATATCAGTAGTGGGAAGTCTTCCTCCAAATAGCAAGAGGACGTGAATTACATTTGGAAGTGTCTCTGAAGGAGGAGAACTTTGAGGTCCCTTTTGAAGGCCTGGGAGGAGGTGGTGGTGGTCCGGAGCTGAGGCGGAAAGGAGTTCCAGATTCTCACTGCGTTGCCTGAAAAGGATTGGGACATCGATCTCTCCTTCTTGAAAGTGGGAGGTTCAAGTAGAAGATTCTCCGCATTGCGTGAAAGTCTAGAGCCTCCAGAGAGTTTCAGTTTGTTCGCCAGGTAGCGAGGAGAGGAGGAGTGCAAGGCTTTGTGGGTGATACAGGCGGTCTTGTAGATAGCTCTAGCCTCGAAGGGAAGCCAGCGGAGGGTGGATAACATGGGAGTGATGTGGCCGCTTCTTTTGGCCCCATAGATGAAGCGAGCTGCTGAATGGAAAACAGACTTAAGTGGGGACAGGTGAGATTTGGGGAGGCCAGTAAGAAGAGAATTGCAGTATTCTAATCTGGAGAGGACCAGCGATTGCACCAGGGTTATAAGGTCCCGCTCCGGGAAGAAGCGTCTGATTCCCCAAAGAAGACGCAGTTGGTAACGAGCAGATTTTGCAATAGAATTGATGTGGGGGGTTAGATTGAGTTTTTTGTCTAGAATAACTCCAAGGGATTTTGCGCTGTCGACAATGATGGGTTTAGTGTTGAGTAGATTCAGCTGATCCATCCATGATTGAACCGGGGGGGGGGGGGGGGGGGAGAGAGTGAGGAGGAGAAGAGGAGGAATTCAGTTTTGGAAGGATTCAGAATCAGTTGATGAGTTGACATCCAGTTTTGGATGGAGTCCAGAGTAGAGCTTAGGAAGGAGAGATCATGGGTGGAGGCAACTTTGAGGTAGAGTTGAGTGTCGTCTGCATAGAGATGGTAGTGAATCCCGGATTTGCTTAGGAGGTCTCCCAGTGGTTCTAAGTAGAGATTGAACAATGTGGGTGCAAGTATAGAGCCTTGAGGAACACCCTGACCTACCGCCACAGGAGAAGAAAGACTGTTCGCAATTTTGATCATTTGGGATCTATCAGAGAGGAAGGATGCAAACCATTTAAGCACAGTGCCCTCCATGCCCATTCTCTGTTGAAGGATATTGAGGAGGGTGTTGTGATTGACAGTGTCAAAGGCTGCAGAAAGGTCCAGGAGAATTAGAAGACAGGACCCCCCCGAATCGAGTATCCTCAGCGCGTCATCAACCACTTGCAGTAGGGCTGTTTCAGTGCTGCAGTTTTGCATGAAGCCAGACTGACAATTGTCAAGAAGATCATTGTCCTTGATATGACGAGAGAGTTGTTTTGCTACACATCTTTCGGTGATCTTCGCAAGGAAGGGAATGTTAGTGATGGGGCGGAAGTTGTTGAGGTCCTTCACATCAGCAGTGGGCTTTTTAAGCAGAGGGGAGACCTGCCCAGTTTTGAAAGGGACAGGAAGGGAGCCTTGCCAGAGAGAGAGGTTGATCAGAGTGGCCCAATAGGAAAGGGAATGGGTATAGAAGTCCAAGGCAATGGCACTGGGGATAGGGTCAAGAGAATGGTTGGAGGGCTTTGTTTCGCGTATGCACTTGAGAAGGGCATCTTCAGATATGGGGTCAAAGCTCTGCCAGATGGCTAAGGATTTGCGCTCCTCTGGGGGTGTAGGATGAGCGACCTGATCCACAAGTGATTTCACTTTTTCATCGAAGAAAATAGCGAAATCCGCTGCTCTCTTAGTAGGATCCTCCACCTCGGAAGAAGGGGGGGAGCAGCTCGGAGACTTGACGAGCTCGAATAGTTTTTTAGGTCTATTTTTGGCGGAGTCAAGGAGGGTTTTGAAGTGCGCCGCTTTCTCAAGGAAGATATGCTTGTGGTACCTGGATCTTGCTGTGCGAAGCATGGCTAAATTGTCTGTGGAGGGCACTTGCCTCCATTGCTTCTCCAGGAATCTTAGCTGCTTCCTTTCCTCATAAAGGGATTTTATTGAACCAAGGTGCTGAGGGAGTGGGCCTTATCCTTTTGCTTTTGAGTGGAGCGACGTTATTAATTTCAGCTGCAAGAACTGTGAGGCATTGGGAGGTGAGATCGTCAACAGCTATGTTTGGGTCTAGCCTTGGAAGTGATAGCAAGGCTGATTCACAGAGGGGACCGACATCAATATTTTTGGCATCACGGAACCAGGAGATGGCCCTCTTGGGTTGGCCAAGAGTTATAGAATGTGAAAGTTGAAGAGAGAATGGGATGAGGTGGTGGTCAGACCAATCTACATGGAATGGGGAAGAGGTAGAAAGCATGCCTGCTTTAGAAATAACAAGGTCCAGGATTGCGCCCTTAGAGTGGGTTGGTTCAATGCAGTGTTGGATAAGATCGTTTGTAGAGAGGAAGGTGGCCAGAGAGTTCGCAGAGGAGTCTTGCGATACGCCCCAGTGGAGATTAAAGTCACCCACGAAGGTCTGATTGTCACTTTGTGTATATTGGTCGCTGATGAAGTCAGTGAGATCCTCTATAAACGAAGGGCCACTACGAGGCGGGTGGTAAATGATATGGAATCTGAGTGATGGACGGTGTTTCAATTGAAGCTCAAGAGAAAGGCATTCAAAGGTGAGGGAGGAACTGCTTGGAGAAGCCTTAAGTTGGAGGGCGTTTCTAAAGATGACTGCAACACCTCCCCCCGTGTTGTCAGTTCTGTCATTCCTAAATATGGAGTAACCTGTGGGTAATAGGAGATCAAAAATAGAGTGAGAGGTATCATTGAACCAGGTCTCAGTGAGGAAGAGCATGTCAAGTTTGTGAAGGGTGATGGTATCGGAGATTTCAAGTTTGTGTTTTACTGCAGATCTGCAGTTGTGAAGCATACAGCGCAGCTCTGTCAAGACTGTTTTGGTGACGGGGGCACTTGGGCTCTGAAGGGTGATCGGGATATTGTACTTATGTGGGGGTGCTCGGGAAGGTTTAGGTGGATGCTTTGTTCTGACAGAGGTGATGGTCGGAATAGTGTAGATAGTGGAGTTGCTAGGGTATGTCTGTTGACGGAGGGTGGCGTTCAAGGGCTTGTGTGAATTCAAGACGTTTGCGGACGAGAGGTTGGGCTTGGCTGTATTGGGGTGAAGGGGCGAGGTGCATCTCATGGGAGGTTGAGAGGGAATTAGAGGTGCATGGATGGGTGGAGATCTTAGAGCATAAAAGTGAAATGGCAGCTGTAAGCTTGGAGATGGAGGTGATCAGAGAGCCTAGCGTATTTTCCAGTGAGAATGAGGCAGAGCACGGAAGGTTGGGTGGCTCGATTGAGACATGGGGTGATGGGATTGGTGGTGGAAGGCAGGACAGGGGGTAAGTTGGGGAGAGGTGGGGGGACAGGAGGTAAGTTGGGGAGAGGTGGGGGGACAGGAGGTAAGTTGGGGTGTGGGGTTTACAGGTGGAGTAAGTACATTGGGCATTAAAGGAGAGTTGTCATTGTTGGTGTAATCACACCATTTGGTCAAAAAAGAGAAGGCCCTCTTCTTCCCCAAATGTTCCAATTCACGCATTTCTTACCTTCCAATTTAGGCATCTCTTACCTACGCAAATAACCAAAAAGAGTCCCTTCCGTGTCAGAGGAGGGGGAAAAATGGCCCTAACAGGTACTTCAAGATTTTTTTTCTCTTTCAAATAACCCTGACCCAGCCGGGTCCCCCTTGGTGGCGTGCTTCATCATAGGGTCCATCCCTGCCCTCTGCAGACAGGGGCGTGCTGCTACCAACGAATACGCGGGAGCACCTGATTGGAAAATAGCGGTGTCCCTACACACCTTTACACCTATGCTGTTTTAGAATGAAGATGGAGCTGGTTTTTATTTGAAGTGCGAAAAAAAGTTAAAAATACCAAATGAGTGCGACCAAAACAGCTTCATTTCTTACCCCTAAAATGGTATACTAAAATCTGGGGATACGCGGGAAAAACTCCAGGCGTGAATACCTATTCTTTCCCTAGAACACAGCTTTCCAAAGTGTGTAGCGCGACACGTTACTGTGTCGCGCCCCATGCGTAGGTGTGTCGCGCAATCAGATTTCTCGTTCTCCGCAGCAGCAGTGGAACGACCGGCACCCTCCGAGTCCCGTGTAAGAAGTACACAGGAGCAGTAGCTGGGGCCGGCCGCTGCGATGAAAAGTTTGGAAAGCTGTGCCGCAGCTGATACAAGAAGCAGCCCGGCTGCACGAAGGTGGCCAAGCGGAGTCGAAGCGATACTGGGAGAGGGGAGGGGGGGGGGGGGGTGGAGCCTGGGACCCGGTGAAGATTTGGAGGTGAGCAGTCCGGGATACAGAGACGGCGGGGGATTGCGGGCCATCTTCGGCACTGGTGTGGGGGGGAAGAGGTGCATAGCTGTTCGAGCAGTAACGGCACCCCCCCCCCATACCAGCGCCATGAGACCCTACGGGTGAGTAGTGCGCTCTATAAATGACCTGATTGATTGATTGATTGAAGGTTTCAGATTGCCATGTTTGACATTTTTAGAATTTTAATGTAATTATGAGTGACTTTTCAACAACTATGAGTGACACTTTCTTGCACGCAAAATCAACTTATAAAGATGAGGGAAATATACCAATATTATAAATTACACCCATTTGAGCAACGAAAAACTATTAAAAAAAAGATCTTAAAATGGCTGGAAAGCACCAGAAATGGATGGGCACACACATAGATAGGGGTCACAACCCAGCTGCAGTCTGTTATTTATTTCAAAAAGACATTGAGCAGTTTAATAAAAATGAATTTGTTACTTACAGCACTGCGCTCCGCACCACCAGCTATTATTAACCCGAGGCTGAAAGTAATTTGCATGGCTAGTCTATGCAATTATCATTACAATACAATGAGGCATGATGGGGGGGGGCAAGGTTCAGAAGAAGAGACTGACTGAGGTACACATAGCCTAGATATCTATGCTGTATTATTTGAAAAAGACACTTTGAGACACTGAGCAGTAATAATCCTAAACCTGAACGTTGGACCGCCTTGGCCGGGGTCTGGTGTGTGGCCTGCGCTATTACCTAAGAGCACAGTCAAGTTCTAGCTGAAGGTAATTGTGTGCATAGACTGGTTCTAGCTGAAGATGTGTGTGCACAGACAGCAGCTACCTGGAGTTAATTGTGTGCACAGACTGCAGCTAACTGAAGTTAATTGTGTGCACAGACTGCATCTAGATGACATTTTGTGCACAGACTGATTCTAGCTGAAGTTAAATGTGTGCACAGACTGGTTCTAGCTGAAGTTAATTTTGTGCACAGATTAGTTCTACCTGAAGATAGTGTTCATAGACTGCAACTAGCTGAAGTTAATTGTATGCACAGACTGTAGCTAGCTGAAGTTAACTGTGTGCACAGACAAGCTCTAGCTGACATTACCTGTGCACAGGCTGGTTCTAGCTGAAGGTAATTGTGTGCATAGACTGGTTCTAGATTAAGTTAATTCTGTGCACACATAGCAGCTAGCTGAAGTTAATTGATTGCACATACTGCAGCTAGCTGAAGGTAAGTGGGTGCACAGGCAGCAGCTAGCTGACTTTAATTGAGTGCACAGATTGTAGCTAGCTAAAGTTAATTGTATGCACAGACTACAGCTAGCTAAAGTTAATTGTGTGCACAGGCTGCATCTACCTGACGTTAATTGTCTGCACAGACTGCAGCTAGTTGGCGTTTATTGTGTGCTCTGGGCACAGCAGATTCCGAATGGGTGCCCAAACTAGTCCTGTGATTAAAATCTAGGATTTGGTGAGCATAATCTATAATGAAATCAACTGAAACACTATCACGTTTACTACAGATAGATGCACTGAAGTACATTTTGTAGATTGATTGCTTCTTAAACAGGTTTCGGATTTGTAAATACGCTATCTTGATTGAATGCCATTGAAACAAGCATTGGCAAACTCAGTAGGCTCGTCCTTGGCAAGCGCCTTGGGTGGTTTGGGCTCGCTCGCTGCGCTCGCTCGCGTTACCGTGTCCCGAAATTTTATTTTCCAGAATGGCGTGTCACCAACATGAAAAGTTTGGAAAGCTGTGCCCTAGAAGGTCGACTAGTTTCATGCTCTACCCCAAGGCATTCCATCAGGACCTAGAAAGGAGAAATGATGCTCCCACCCCTGTTGTTACAGTGAACACAACAGAAGTAATAAAAATACAAAAACAAATTTACAGCACCTAATTGGTCTATCTTAAACATTAAAAATCCTGCAGGGGTACGAAAAGAAAGAATAGGTTAAAAAATACACGACCCTTGAGTCTACAATATATTAAAAAATCAGTGGTGATTCAGTGGTTGTGGTGCTGAAAATGTATCAAAACCATGCCTCTAGCATGATCGAAACGGTGATAATGAGACTCACAAGACATGGGGCCAAATGATGGTCACATATGAAGTATTTAATTAACCTCTAAGGTTGTGATGGTAACATGACGATGTGCAAACAGTTTATATGTTATATGTCTTTGTACTGTCTTGTGAGTCTCATTATCACCGTTTCAAAGATGCCTAATTAATTTTGTTAGACTCGTTAAAAGTTTTATTTTTTTCCAAATGCATTTTACACCAATGCAAGTTATCAGGAAAGTACAGTTGTCCTGTCTATTAAACACACTATTTTTAAGTATTGAGGTACGTTTGGGGAAAAAATAATCTGAGGAATTTATTTTACTTGCATTGATTTGGAGGCAAATTTAGGGAGGAGACAGCAAACATAAAGCTGTATGTGGTTTAAAAAATCGTGAGTCACCCTACTGAGACAGGTGTGTTGGCACGTATGACATGGGTAGAAATGGATGTGAACGCAAATATTCTTCAAACGCAGAAACATTCTGGCAATGGGGCCTACATGCATAGGGGTACTATCTAGCACTGTATGTGGGATAAAAAAAATTGAGAGGGCACTCTAAAAAAGGCATGGGCAAAGATGTGTAACTAGGAATATTTCATTAAAGGCACCGCCTTAGTAATACTCAACACTCTTTATATATGATTATAATGTCTTAAAAAATAGATCCCTTTGGGAATTCTACATTGCACACATCAATTTTTCACTTGTTACTCAACTTACAGAACCAATATACCAACTTATCGCTACTCACTCATCCAACAGGAGCCTCACGTAGTGGCCAATCAATCAAATGTAAAAATGCTTATTTATTGTACATTCCAAGTTCATTATAACACAATTTAAAAACAGATAAGACAAAGAGAGCCAATGACACTAAATTTGAAACAATATAAAGACAAAGTGCGTGAGAAATGTTTAAAATCAATATTAACATACAGAATAAAAAAATGTATAGGGCTAAATCTTTCATATAGTACTTTCCCTAGAAAACAATTTATCTTTAAAAGTGACCAAGAAGCAACGCGTTACGGTGGTCTCACAGGTCCAACCACCTTCTTCAGGCTTTAAAATGACACTAATCACATCACAGCACTTTGAATCTCTTAACCAGGGCGTGTGATACACATACGGGGACGAAAATTCATGATAAAAGGCTTCTTTAAAATGAATTATCCAACCGGGATTCAAAAATCTCTGCATCTAAACGTGTCCCCGTAACAGATACGGAGACACGTTTAGATGCGGAGATTTTTGAATCCCGGGAGTCCGTGAGACATATGAAAAGATGACATATTCACGGAGAGGCAAATTGTGGTGACTGCTTCGCTTACTAATTTGAGGTTGGATAATTCATTTTAAAGAAGCCTTTTATCCCGAAGTTGAAGTTTGTATTTGGCCTGGAAACCGTTGATTTTGACGGTGGCATTCCCATATAAGCTATCTACGGGAACTTGGAACCTTTGACGGGAGCAACCTTGGAAGTTTGAATATCAGGAGTTTTCGTCCCCGTATGTGTATCACACACCCAGATTAAGAGATTCAAAGTGCTGTGATGTGATTAGTGTCATTTTAAAGCCTGAAGGTGGTGGTTGGACCTGTGAGACCATCGAAACGCGTCACTTTTAAAGATAAATTGTTTTCAAGGGAAAGTACTATATGTGAGATTTAGCCCTATAAAGTTTTTAATTCTGTATGTTAATATTGATTTTCAACATTTCTCACGCACTTTGTTTTTAAATTGTTTGAAATTTAGAGTCATTGGCTCTCTTTGTCTTATCTGTTTTTAAATTGTGTTATAATGAACTTGGAATGTACAATAAATAAGCATTTTTAAATTTGATTGATTGGCCAATACGTGAGGCTCCTGTTGGATGAGTGAGTAGCGATAAGTTGGTATATTGGTTCTGTGAGTTGAGTAACAAGTGAAAAATTGGTGTGTGCAACGTAGAATTCCCAAAGGGATCTATTTTTTTAAGACATTGTGTCAAGTGGTATCCTGTCCCTTTGGCAGAGTAGGACCCCTCTCGTTTGTTTTGGAGTATATGATTATAATACCTTCATCAGCTTCATCCCAATTATTTTCAGGGAGAAAAATGCCAGTACTCCAGAGGCCAGGCTTACATCCACTCCACCCTCCTAAAAAATAACAGTGGGGAGCCAAGGGCAATAGCCAATGTGGTCAAGGGAGCCGCGGGTCAAAAACTTTTGGGAACCACTGAATTAATGAGCTAAACAGGCGTGACAAATATTTCACCTTTCAGGATATGTAAAACGTACTTACTAGTGTTTCCGCAAGATTTCATGGTGGAGTTGGAGAAAGTGGGGCTCTGTAGTGAGCGACAAGGGAACCAGTGACCTCGCCAGCAGTGGGGAAGAAAAGAGCAGGAGGAGATCTTAATGCACTAATAGACCCTATGCTTGATAAATCCATCACAGGGAAGGTAGTTAATTCACCCAAAATGAGAGCATGGCTAAAACGGGATATGGAGGATGAGGGACTTGTAGATATTTGGAGGTTTATGGGAGACAAAGGACATAGGCTCACTTTTAGAAATAAAAAATCTGGGCACTCCTCTAGAATATATTTTTTCTTACTAGATAATATGATAGGAAGTAATGCAAAAAAAAGTGGAGCATATATTTGGCCATTTATCGGACAATTCGTCTGTCTGACTAGAGTTGAGAATAAATAAACCACCTAGTTCACCAAGATGGATGTTAAATCGAACTCTACTTCTTGACCAGCACAGTGTGGAAAAGTTAGCGCAGGAAACAAGAGAGTATTTCCAACTAATTAGAAATGCAGCCCCCTCCCACTACAGATAGTTTGGGGTGCTTCAAGGCAGTCATAAGAGAAAGAGTAATCAGCCTAGCCGCCTTTCAGATTTCAGAGTAAAGAAACTAGAATTAAGATAAATAACTTGGAAGGAGAAAATAAAGTGTGCCAAGGGTGATCTAGCCTTAAAAGCCATAATTAGGAGAAGGTGGGAAGCAAATAAGCATTCCCAATATGAATAGGGGGAAGGGTGTGGTCAATTATTGGTGTGGAAAACTAAGGTAGACCAAACTGGATTCAAGCCATCCAAATGGAAGATACTAGTAACATAACTACAGAAGATCAGGAGATTGGGCAGACTTTCTCCAAAAGATGTCCATAGAAGACCCAGAAGTGTAAGAATAACAAATTAATAGTTATCTTAGTAGAATAGAAGCCCCAACCCTACAAGCAGACCTGAGAAGATTGAAACTCAGAAATAAGTACTGAAGAAGTGGTTAAGGTAATTAAGACATTAAAAAGAGGGAAGGCAGCTGGGCAGATATTCTTCCGAATGAGTTTTATATTGCTCTTAAAGATAAGTTGGCCCACTTCTTGACAGGATTGTTGAATGCGGCTTTCTTAAAGGGGCAAGAGCTACCAAGATCATGGGACGAAGCATCTACTAGTATAATTCTTAAACCAGACAAAGATCCTAAACTATGTGAGTTCTATAGGCCAATTTCGTTATAGAATAGTGATTACAAAAATATATACTCAGATCGTGGCTAAGAAGTTAGAGAAGGTGATTGGACTACTAATTCATGAAGACCTAAAAGGTTTTATTAAGGGGAGGCAACTTCATGAACTGACATGATCTGATTGGAGCAATAGATATGGTCATTCAAGAAAAGATCCCTTTGACGGCACTCACTTTTGACTCTGCTAAAGCCTTTGAAAGGGTAAGCTGGCCCTTCCTGCAAAGTGTGATCAAACATTATGACTTGGGGGAGGTTTTTCCAAGGGCGGAAGGATCATTATATAAAAACCCAACTCCAAAGATACTAGTAAAGGGCAATCTTACTGAAAAGATAAATACCAAAAGAGGGACGGGTCAAGGTAGTCCATTGTCACCATTGCTTTTTAACTTGTATATTGATCCTCTGGCAGACCTAATTAGGGCGAACCAAAATATTAACCTGTTTGAATATCACGGTTGGAAGAAAAAGAACAATTGTTACTTACCTGTAAACTGTGGTTCTCCAGTATTGGTGTCTTTCATAGATTCACATGCTTGAATATTCCCCGTCGTCGGAGTGGGAGTCCCACGGTACATAAAATAGCAATAAATTCTATAAAACTATATGTTTGTATAAACATAATACATAAATTAGACACTAAAAGTAGTTGCCAATACCACATCCTAATTCCTATATAGGAACACATGGCAATAGGAAAAAAACTACATGTAACATATCCTAGTCATTATGTTGATCCAAACTACGGCCAATCAGGCGCAAGCACCCCTCCAGAACTTTCTCCTCAGAGCTCAGTGCCTCAGATTTTCATAGCCAGGAGTGACCAGAGTCTAGGAGGAGAAGAGAGCCTCTGAGGGGAAGACGGTGGGTCGAATGTAAATCTATGAAAGACACCAATAATGGAGAACCACCTGTTTACAGGTAAGTAACAATTGTTCTTCTCCAGTATTGGGGTGTCTTTCATAGATTCACATGCTTGAATAATCTCCTTTGCAACAACTCAACGGTTAAAAACCGATATAGTGCTTCGTGCGAGCCAGCATTAGAATGCAATAACTGAGTATGATTTTTGACTCAGAAGACAACGTGAGAGACAAAAACAAAAATAGTATTTCTTCACACTAGGCGGCATCCAAAATGAACTACATGTCCCATAAACCTTAGATCACGTGACCAAGAGCGCTTTATCACGTCTGCAGCAAGATGGCTGCTGTTGTCAAAACGTCAGCTGTAACGCGGAAACGCAGAGCGACAGTGCGCTAAAGACTGCCGGATTTCTTCCCCGCAGAGCCCGCTTTTTTCACTAAAGGTAGGAATGCTGATTATAAATTCAAACTAGCTATGCAACAGAAACGCGAGCGCAAGGCAGATATGGACTAAAAGTACCTCCTCTCTCTAACAGATCGAGGAGGAACAGTGCCGCATTTCAAAGAGAGTTTTTCACGTCCGTCGAGGGACGTCGCCCGCTAAGGCAGACCTACTTTGAGCAATTGATTATGCAAACCATACAGCACAATCTCGCTCTACTCAGTCGCATAAACGATTCTAATTTTTCTTGTATAGGGAGGACAAAACCACCCCTAAAAGTAAAACATTAACATAGTACAGAAGAGAGGAGACAAAACGGAGACACACTTTAAGAACAGCGGTGCCACAAACAGGTATGAATTAGCACCGCTCATGAACCAGGGTACATCACCCCACAATTAGAATTAAGCTAATAGATAAAACTATCTTACAGAATATCCTGAGACATAGAAAAAGTGAGGAGGCTGTTGAACCTGCTGGATCCGGCTACACGCAGAGTTACAGGTACACAACTGCTTACAAACATAGGTTAAGTGAAGCAGAATGGGTGAGAGAAATAAAACTAAAACGTAATTTTTTCGTTTGCACACATTTTTCAGATAGAGAAAAGATAGAAGTGACAAGGCCCTGACGAGACCCCGTTTATTGAGTTAACGGGTTCGAAACGCGTCGGCATCAAGAAGGCTATAAAAGTGCACAGGACTCACTGCGATATCGCATTCATTGATTTATATCTATTAGCCCTCTTGCGGACTTTCTGTCCTTCAATGATTCTATGAAAATTATCATTTGTGATAAAGGCATTGTGTAAAAGTTAGCATATTTTGCCAAAATAGAAAACAATGTGCAAGATGTCTTTTTATGTGAGTTGGATTTAGTGTTTTTTGAAATTAATGTGATGTCATTTATGTTTTTCATATTTTCCACTAAGTGTTATATGTTTCGTGTGTTTTTCATACATGCAATAGTGATCTATTTTTGTATTTGAATGTAAAAAAAGTAAAGGGTGAAACTAAAATAAACCTACAGAATCAGAAATAGTCCTGATTTATGTGCTTGCATTATCAAGCAACAAAGAAGTGTGAGAGGGGCAAATTGTATGTTAAATTGAATAGAATAGTGAGCAGTAGTAGCCGGAGTGCAGTTGACACTATACATGCTTATGCATGGAATGTTCATGAGACATAGCAAGCAATAGAAATAGTCACAACGGCTACATGAAAACCATACAGAAAGGTGGAGGGAAAAACAGAGGCTCACCTTAGTTAAAAAGATTGCGAAGCACTGCCTGTCCCACTGCTGTATCAGCTTCATTGATGGCCTCCAGGCAGAAGTGTTTCGTGAAAGTGTGCCTGTTGGACCACGTTGCTGCTCGGCAGATCTGATGTAGCGGTACACCAGCGAAGATGGCAGCAGAAGAAGACATTGCCCTGGTGGAATGAGCCCTCGCTGTGTATTGAAGAGGCCTGCCTGCTTTCTGATGGCAGAAGGCGATTGCAGAAGAAATCCAACGAGCTATTGTTGGTTTGGTAACAGGCCGTCTCTTGCACATGCAGCCGTAGGCAATGAACAGTTGATCGGACCTACGAAAAGGTGCTGTCCTGGAGATATAAAATTTAAGGCATCTCTTAATGTCCAAGGAATGAAGACGCTGCTCTGCCAGGGATTGAGGATGAGGAAAGAAAGTTTTCAATAGAATAGGCTCATTAATGTGAAAATCAGTGGGCACTTTAGGCAGAAATGCTGGGTTGGTACGAAGCATTACACAGTCTGATTTGAATTGGAGGAAAGGAGGCTTAATGGTGAAGGCATGAACATCACTTACTCGACTTGAGGAGGTTAAAGCCAGTAGAAGGGCTACCTTCCAGGTGAGAAACTTTAAATTCGCTTTGTGGATCGGCTCGAATGGTGCCTTCATTAGTTGTGCCAAAACAACATTGAGGTGCCAGGTAGGAGGAGGTCGTCTAACAGGCGGAAATTTTCTGAACAATCCTTTGAAGAATTGGCGGATAACTCTGGAAGAGCAGGGCGAGATGGAGCCGTCCTGACGGAAACGAGACAGTGCCGCCAAGAAAACTTTTAAAGTTGAATGGGAAAGACCAGACTGAGCCAGTTGAAGGAAGAACGGCAGTACAGAAAAAGTGGTCCGAGTTTTAACAGTTTTTTCAAAATAATCAGCTCATTTTACATGGAGAGACTTTCACCACATATATGTAACATTATGCATTATTAAACAAAATAAACAATAGAGCTTACAATATTCAAAGTATGATTGTATTTATTTTTACAATCGTGTCCATTGTGAATTGTTGCATCGCAAAAGTAACTTTTCTTTTTTAGAGTATATAAGCATAGTTTTCAAAGCATCACAGAGATAGTGCTCTTAGTGAAAGAAGGAAGGGATGTGATCGGGTTTGTGAGGGACTGGGTAAAGATGGTGTGACATTGATAGCATCACATTAAAATCAGTAGGCCTTTACACTTAAGCAAGTACACATGTTCCCTAATCACATCACACATAGGTTAGACAAATCCAGTGTATTTGGTCCTATGGTGTGCTGGGTTGGTGTGGTCTACGTTTCGACCCCTATGGATATGGAAGGGTTATTCTTGCCTCATGTTGGGGTCTTCATCAGGAAATAAATGTGAGCACATTGAGGTAACGGTCGGCTTCTGCACCGTCACTGTGTGGGCCAGCGTGGGCAGAAGCCGACCGTTACCTCAATGTGCTCACATTTATTTCCTGATGAAGACCCCAACATGAGGCAAGAATAACCCTTCCATATCCATAGGGGTCGAAACGTAGACCACACCAACCCAGCACACCATAGGACCAAATACACTGGATTTGTCTAACCTATGTGTGATGTGATTAGGGAACATGTGTACTTGCTTAAGTGTAAAGGCCTACTGATTTTAATGTGATGCTATCAATGTCACACCACCTTTACCCAGTCCCTCACAAACCCGATCACATCCATTCCTTCTTTCACTAAGAGCACTATCTCTGTGATGCTTTGAAAACTATGCTTATATACTCTAAAAAAGAAAAGTTACTTTTGTGATGCAACAATTCGCAATGGACACGATTGTAAAAATAAATACAATCATACTTTGAATATTGTAAGCTCTATTGTTTATTTTGTTTAATAATGCATAATGTTACATATATGTGGTGAACGTCTCTCCATGTAATATGAGCTGATTATTTTGAAAAAACTGTTAAAACTCGGACCACTTTTTCTGTACTGCACTTAGCGACCCAGGTCCTTGAGTTGCTTTGGGTTTACCCCGTGTTAACTCAATACTCTCGAAGGAAGAACGGCAGCAGCTGAGCCGGTGTGGAATGGATCGGATGAATATTGTTAACAGCGCACCAATGACAGAATCGTTTCCACTTGAGCTTGTACGTTTTAATTGTAGACAGAGCTCGAGCTTGGGCAAGAATGTCTCTGCATTCTGGTGAAATATGAGCATATGAGCAAATTCAAGGTGCTCAGGTTCCATGCCGATAATTTCAGAGAGGAGGGGCCCGGATGGCAAATCTGACCTTTGTCCATTGTCAGAAGGTCTGTTCGAGGATGTAGCAGGATGGGCTTGCACTGCGAGAGGAGGAGCAGCTCCGAGAACCACTCTTGTCGAGGCTATCTGGGAGCGATCAGGAGAATGTGGCAAGGTTGCCTCCACATTTTCCATAGCACACGAGGTACTAACGGAATCGGAGGAAAAGCGTATGCGAATAGACCGCACCAGTTCATCAAAAGGGCATTCCCACACGATCCGCGGTGGGGATGCCAACTTGCGTAAGACGGGCATTTCCGGTTCTCCGGAGTTGCAAAGAGATCCAATGGCGGTCAACCCCACCGTTGAAAAACTGATTCGAGCATTGGCTGATGTAACTCCCACTCGTGGGTCGAAGATGTGGATCTGCTGAGGGAATCCGCTAGGATGTTGGAGATGCCTGGTAGGTGTACTGCGGTCAGGGTAATCTGGTGACTGAGTGCCCAATCCCAGATCGACTGAGCCAGCCGAGACAGGAGAGGAGATTTGGTTCCACCCTGTTTGTTGACATAGTGCATGCTGGTGGTGTTGTCCGTTTGAATCAGTACTGATTCTCCCTGAATCAGACGATGGAAGGATTTGAGAGCCAGAAAGATGGCCATTAACTCTAGCCTGTTGATATGCCAAGAGCGCTGAGGTGGGGACCACTTGCCCTTCACCGATAGACCTAGAAGGTGCGTGCCCCAACCGTCCAGGGAGGCGTCCGTGGTCAGAACGAGTTCTGAAGCGGCGGAGAGGAACGAAGTCCCTTGTGCAATGTTGGACTGTTGAGCCCACCACTTGAGAGCTGTCTTCATGCGAGTGGTTACCCAAATCAGGTCGTTGAAAGAGTTGGTGAACTGGCGCTATTGACTGTCCAACTCCTTTTGGACAGGGCGAGTCTTTAGCCCGCAGTTTGGGATCAGAGAGATGCATGATGACGCCATCCCCAGAAATGACTTTAAGATGCGGACTGAAACGGACTGTTTTGCACAGATAAGAGCCACCAGGCGAAGGATCTTCAATTGGCGCTCCTGAGACACAAAAGCTTTGGCTAGAGATGTATCAAGAGTGGCGCCTAGAAAGTGTCTGTAGAGAGCTGGGTCGACCTGCGACTTCTCGGTATTGATGGAGAGACCGAGGGATCGAAAGACCTCCTGACAGAGTTGGGTATCCAGAGACAGCTGGCTGCGAGACTGTGACTTTATGAGGCAATCGTCCAAGTAAGGAAAAATGTGGACACCCTGCAAGCGCAGATAAGCCACTACTGGAGCCAAAACCTTTGTGAAAACCCGAGGGGCGGAGCGGAGGCCGAAAGGCAACACTCGGAACTGGTAATCTCTGCGTCCCACTCGGAATCTCAGATATTTCTGATGTCTTGGAAGAATCGGCACGGGAAAGTAGGCGTCCTGAAGGTCGATGGTTGTCATGTAGTCGTCTTTGGAGAGAAGACGCAAGATCTCCAAGAGCGTCAGCATGCGGAAGGATTGGCACTTGAGATACTTGTTTAGTGCGCGCAAATCCAGTATTGGACGCCAATCTCCCGTTTTCTTGAGGATTAGGAAAAAACGGGAATAGAATCCCATCCCTCTCTGAGACTTGGGAACCACCTCGATGGCACCTATTAGGATCATTATTCGTATTTGTTTGAAAAGTTCTTTGAGGTGGGTTGGAGGTGGGCCAGATGGAGGTGTGGGAGGAGGGAATTTTACAAACTCCAGAGCATGGCCCTTTGCTACAATATCCAATACCCAACGGTCTGAGGTGATTAAGGACCATTGGGAGGAGAACATGGAGATTCGACCTCCAACCTTTATTGGTGACAGCAAGTCATTGTTTTTTGGAGGCGGAGCCTCTATATGAGGACTTCCCTCGATAGAATTTTGAAGATTGTTGACTGGAAGATTGTTGTTGTTGCTGGGAAGAGTAAAGCTGAGATCCTTGGTTGTAGGAGCGGTATTGTGAGGATCCACCGCGAAAAGTGGAGGAGGTGTGTGGGGATTCCAGTGGTGTATCGAAAAGGTTGACAGACACGGGGGCTCGTGGTAAGGAGGCTTTTATTTTTGTACACAATCTCCGTTTCTGTACAGGCACTCTGTAGAATGGGAGCGGGGTTTCAGGTTTCTCCGACGTGGTGGCTCCCGCTCCGGACCGCCGTTCCCACTGCCTCCTGGGGGTTGTAGGCCGTCTCTCCGCCGTCTCGATGACTCTCGGTACCGGCAAATGAAATAAAACAAGTGTCAGGCAGACTGTCCTCTCTCTCGGACTTGGTACAGGGGAAAAGGGGTGAGGAAACACACGTGCGCACAAATACCCCTGTCAAGTGTTGGGGTTTCAGTGAGGGTGGGGGCTTTTAGTGCTGAGGAGGGGTTAGGGTGTGTGTGCTCAGGACGGCTTGTTCCGTCTAGTGCCCGCCCACCCGCTGAATCTTGACCGTACCTGGTCAAGCCACACTTCGCGGGAAGCGTGGCTGGGCGATGCGTTGTCCCGTTGGCCTCCCGGCTTGCTGATGTTGCCGCCGTCTCTGTCTCCCGCCTTCGCTGGCCTCGGTGTCTCCGCCCTCGGATCCTCTGACCTCCGCTCCTCCTCAGGATACTTTTCCGCTGCTCTCCACTCCTCTTGTCTGTCCTCTTCCTCCGTCCTCCTCCGATCTTCCTCCGTCCTCCGCTCTTCTTCCTCCCTCCTCCGCTGTTCTTCCTCCGTCCTCCGCTGATCTTCCTCCGTCCTCCGCTGATCTTCCTGCTCCCTCGAACTCCACTCCTCTTCGCTCACGCTCCACTCTCGCCACCAGTCTCCTTCGCCTCCTCCGGGTGTCTCGCACACCTGTGTGCTTTCTGGGACGGGTTTTACTGCGGTGTAGGGGGTGTGTCCCAGGACAGGTGCCGCCCAGTTAAAGGTGCAGGGTCGCAGTGCGGACTCCTCCGGCCGGCTGCTGATGACGTCAGGGGTTTTCCATGCCTCCGTATGCTGAGAAGAAAGAGGAGACACATTACTAGGTAAGTCAGGGGGGCCCGCATCCGGGTCCCCATCGTCACACACCTCCCCCCTAGGAATCTCCCGATCGGGGAGAGGAAACCTGGACAGAAAGTCCGCATTGACGTTCTCACACCCCTTCCGGTGGCGGACCTGAAAGCGGAATGGTTGTAGGGCCAGGAACCACCGCATGACTCTAGGATTGTTGGAAATGTTCCTGCTCATCCACATTAGGGGGGCATGGTCTGTATACAACACGAACGGACGCCCCTCCAGGTAATACCTCAGTTTACCGATGGCCCAACGTATGGCAAGACACTCTTTTTCGATAGTCGGATATCGGATCTCACGGGGAAAGAGCTTTCTGCTGATGTAGAGGATGGGTTTTTCCCCACCCACCACTGTATCTTGCAACAACACTGCCCCGATGCCAAAGTCAGAGGCGTCCGTATTCAGGATGAAGGGTTTATTGAAATCCGGGGATGTCAATACAGGACTTGTCGTGATGGCCTTCTTCAGGGTTTGGAAGGCGTTCCACATGGCAGGGGTGGGGCTGTGGTAGTCCACCCGCTTGTGCTGTTTCTTCAAGGTGTCCGTCAGTGGTGCGGCCACGTCCGAAAATGAGGGTATGAACCTCCTGTAGTATCCTACGAGCCCTAAGAAGGCTCGCATGTCTTTGGTCGTTGCAGGAAAAGGGGTGTCGGCGATTGCCCTCACCTTTTCTATGTGCGGCTCTATGGCCCCATGTCCCAAGAGATATCCCAGGTACTTGACCTTCTGGTACCCTATCCGGGATTTCTTCGAATTCACGTGGAGGCCGGCGTCTTTTAGGAGTTGGAGGATTATCTGTAAGTGCTGTAAGTGCTCTTCCCAGGACGGACTAAAAACGATGATATCATCAAGGTAGGCCGAGCTGTATCGGTGATGCCCCTGCAATACCCTATTCATCAGCCTCTGGAAGGTGGCCGGGGCACCATGGAGGCCGAATGGCAGCACATTAAATTCAAAGAGGCCGTCCTGGGTGGCAAAGGCAGTCTTTTTCCGGTCCTCTTCTCGTAACGGTACCTGCCAATATCCCTTGGTCAGGTCCAGGGTACTGATGTACTTGGCTTCCCCTAGCTTTTCAATAAGTTCATCGATCCGAGGGATCGGATACGAGTCAAAGGAGGATACCGCGTTCAGGGCCCGAAAGTCCATACAGAAACGGCTACTGCCGTCTGGTTTTGGCACCATTACGATGGGCGAGGACCACTCGCTCCGGGACGGCCTGATGACTCCCATTTTCAACATTTCTTCCACCTCTCTCCTTATGCCCTCTCTCTTGGCTGCGGGTATCCGGTATGGTCGTTGTTTGACTGTGGTCCCGACTGGTGTCTCTATCCGGTGTTCAGCTAGGGAGGTCCTGCCGGGACGGTCGGAAAAGATGGGAGCAAAGGGGCGAAGGGTCTCTTGTAACCCCGCCCGTTCGTTCACAAACAGTTCGTCGTTCACCACCAGATCCCCCAACGTGGTTTCCGTGGTGGTCGCTGCAGGAGTCGCCAGGTGGGCCGCCACCGGTTTAGGACCCAGCCATTTCTTTAATAGATTGATGTGGAAAATCTGGGTTTTCCTCCCGGCGAGTCGCAGGCGATAGGTGGTCTTCCCGACGGTCTCGATGACTTCGTAGGGACCCTGCCATTCGTTCCGGAATTTCTTCGCCGTCGAGGGCAACAGTACCAGGGCCCAGTCGCCCACCAGCAGCGATCTCCACTTCTTCCCTTTGTTGTATTGTACCTGTTGACGGGTTTGGCTGTTCTCAAGGTTAGTGAAAGCGAGTTCCCTTATTTTACCCAGTTTGTTCTTTAGGTTCGTGCTATATTCCAACAGGGTTCGGGATTCCCCCGTCTGTTCCGTCTCCCGCACTTCTTTTGTCATATCAAGGAGACTCCTGGGTTGTCTTCCGTATAACATCTCGAATGCAGAACATCCCAAGCTGCTTTGTCTCTGACCGCGAATGACGTAGAGGGCTAGCGGCAACAGGGAGTCCCAATCCGTGTTGTTCACGGCCAACATTCTCTTTAACACGGCTTTTAGGGTCCCGTTATAACGTTCTACCAGACCATCGGTCTGGGGATGGTACACCGAGGTTTTGATTTGGTGTAGTCCTAGCAGCTGACATACATCCTTCATTACTTTGGACATGAATGGGGTTCCCTGGTCCGTGAGTATTTCCTTGGGAAACCCCACTCGTGAGAACAACTCCATGAATTTCTCCGCTATGTTACGAGAAGTGGGTGTTTTCAAGGGAAACGCCTCTGGGAAACGAGTGGCGTAGTCCACTATGACTAGTGCATATTTATGTCCTCTTTTGGTCGGTTGTAGAGGACCGATCAGGTCCATCCCTACCCTTTCGAAAGGGGTTCCTATTATAGGTAGGGGTTGCAGAGGAACCGCTGGAGGTCTCTGTGTGTTTTTCCTCTGACACAGGTCACACGTCTGGCAGTGTACTTTGATATCTTGATATATCCCTGGCCAATAAAAGTTCCGGAGCACGTTTTGTGTTGTTTTTTCGCTCCCGATATGCCCTGCTAGCAAGTGGGTATGGGCATAAAACATGATCTGTTCCCGGAAACAGGACGGTACCAGCAGCTGTAAGGGGTCTTCTTGCTTGGCTTGGCGGTATAGGAGGTCGTCTTTTATTACAAAGCGCGGGTATGTTTCCGGCGTGGTGGCCGTCTCGCTATGGGCCTGTTCCCATGCATTGAACAGTGAGACATCGTTTGCCTGGGCAAAGCGGAAACTCCTATCCCCCTCCCAGGGTCCGGCAGCCACTAGGGCGGGGACGGTCGCTTTGTCTCTACCCTCTCCTTGTGTCTGGTCTTTGAAGAGATCCAGGAAATGGGGATTGTCAGTACCCAGGATCAGGGGTTCTGGGAGCGTGTTAAGGACCCCCACTTTCACAACCATCGTGTCTTTTCCTTCTACTTCAAGGGGGAGAAACGCCACCGGGTAGTCCTTCACATCCCCATGCACACATTTTATGTACACCACCGCCCCCTGCATTACCTGAAGGGGCTTCACGTAGCAACCCCGGATGACGGACTGTTTACACCCCGAGTCTAGGAGAGCCCTCACTTCCATCCCGTTGACAATAACACTCACGTGGTAGGCTCCTCCTAGTTCTGCGGAATACATGACGCTCTTGGGTAAGTAGTGGATGTCCATGGGCTCTTCCGGGGCCCGTTTCTGGGGGCATAGACGAGCAATGTGCCCCCACATTCCGCAGTCAAAACACTGAGGACCTCGGAAGGGGGTTTGTTCTGGTGCAGACGGTCTAGGGTGAGGGAGAGAGAGCCCCGGTGGAGCTCTCATCCGTCGCTCTGGCCTAGGTGGAGGCTTGTGTGGTTTCTCCGGCTCAGGGTTGTGGAGACGAGGCTGTGCCCGGGCGTAGGTGGATGCCATTTCCATGGCTTGGGCGGTGGACAGGTTTGAGTGCTGCCTAAGCCATCGTTGTGTTCCGTAGGGGAGAGCCTCGAGATAATGCTCCAGGTATATTCTATCCATGATCTGTTCCTTGGAGCTGGTTGCTGGGGCTAGCCATTTGTCTGCTGCTGATTTAAGACGGAAAAACAGGGTCTTCAGGTTGTCGCCTGCTTGCCCCCTTTCCTTGCGGAATCGCACTCGATAGGCTTCCGCGTCCAGGCCCAGATGGTCCAGTATTATGGTTTTAATCTGTCCATAAGGGGTCTGGCCGTTTCCGTTGGCCACTTGATAGGCCGCCTGAGCCTCCCCGCACAACAAGGGAGCCAAAAAGAACGGCCATTTCTCTACGGGCCACCCACACGCCAAGGCCACCCTCTCAAAATTGGTCAGGAACGCATCTGGGTCCTCACCGGCTATGTATTTCTGCAGGGAGATGCCCGGAGGTGTTGGAGAGGGGCGGGGGTCTCGCACTTGCACACTGGCCGGGTCGTCCGTAACCCGCATACCCTCCAGCTGTGTAACCAATGTATTGCGAAAGGTGTCCCGGTCCAGTTGGGCGGCGGCGAGTTGCTGTTCCACCGCCCAGGCCAGCTGTTCTTGTCCCTTTACTAGCGCCTGTATCATCTCATCCATCTTTGTGTCCTGGATGGAATCTGTTAAGCTGCCCGCATTCTCCACCACTTGTGGGGATTCCAGTGGTGTATCGAAAAGGTTGACAGACACGGGGGCTCGTGGTAAGGAGGCTTTTATTTTTGTACACAATCTCCGTTTCTGTACAGGCACTCTGTAGAATGGGAGCGGGGTTTCAGGTTTCTCCGACGTGGTGGCTCCCGCTCCGGACCGCCGTTCCCACTGCCTCCTGGGGGTTGTAGGCCGTCTCTCCGCCGTCTCGATGACTCTCGGTACCGGCAAATGAAATAAAACAAGTGTCAGGCAGACTGTCCTCTCTCTCGGACTTGGTACAGGGGAAAAGGGGTGAGGAAACACACGTGCGCACAAATACCCCTGTCAAGTGTTGGGGTTTCAGTGAGGGTGGGGGCTTTTAGTGCTGAGGAGGGGTTAGGGTGTGTGTGCTCAGGACGGCTTGTTCCGTCTAGTGCCCGCCCACCCGCTGAATCTTGACCGTACCTGGTCAAGCCACACTTCGCGGGAAGCGTGGCTGGGCGATGCGTTGTCCCGTTGGCCTCCCGGCTTGCTGATGTTGCCGCCGTCTCTGTCTCCCGCCTTCGCTGGCCTCGGTGTCTCCGCCCTCGGATCCTCTGACCTCCGCTCCTCCTCAGGATACTTTTCCGCTGCTCTCCACTCCTCTTGTCTGTCCTCTTCCTCCGTCCTCCTCCGATCTTCCTCCGTCCTCCGCTCTTCTTCCTCCCTCCTCCGCTGTTCTTCCTCCGTCCTCCGCTGATCTTCCTCCGTCCTCCGCTGATCTTCCTGCTCCCTCGAACTCCACTCCTCTTCGCTCACGCTCCACTCTCGCCACCAGTCTCCTTCGCCTCCTCCGGGTGTCTCGCACACCTGTGTGCTTTCTGGGACGGGTTTTACTGCGGTGTAGGGGGTGTGTCCCAGGACAGGTGCCGCCCAGTTAAAGGTGCAGGGTCGCAGTGCGGACTCCTACGGCCGGCTGCTGATGACGTCAGGGGTTTTCCATGCCTCCGTATGCTGAGAAGAAAGAGGAGACACATTACTAGGTAAGTCAGGGGGGCCCGCATCCGGGTCCCCATCGTCACAAGGTGCCACGTCCACGCGCACCCCGAAATGGCTGCTTCCTGAATTGTAAATTGCCTAAAGAACGAGCAGCGTCAGTGTCCTCTTTTATTGTCTGGAGTGCCTCATCCACATGTGCTCCAAAAAGGGAATTGCCGTCGTACGGCATATCCAGGATCTTAGCCTGAACTTCTTGGCGAAACGAGGTCGAACAAAGCCAACCCTGGCGTCTTAAAACAGCTGCACCAGCGAGCTGACGGAAACCTGTGCAAGCGATGTCTACTGCACAGTCAATGATTTCCTACGACGTTCTGTCTTCTTCTCTAAGGATTTTTAAAGCCTCTGCCTTGGAGGAATCCGGTAGGAGGGCCACAAATGCAGCCATGTCAGACCACATCTGACGATCGTAACGCCCCAATATGGCCAAAAGATTTGCTGCCCTCACCGTAGTAGAAGCCATTGTAGAGAACTTACGCCCAATGGCGTCCAGACGGCGACCTTTCTGATCAGGAGGAGCTGTGATGGTAGAAGCTGGGTTCTTGGAGCGACGTTGAGCTGGCTGAGTAACTACAGAATCAGGCGGGGCTGTACAATCAGGCAAGCTGGAGAGCCCTGTGGTGCTTTGTACTTTTTCTCTAAGCGAGGTAGTTGCGCCGGGATGGAATTTGGCGTCGCCATCAACTTAAACCCCTCACTCCAGATGAAATCAATGTTGGGGACAGTATGGATCTGCTTAAGCGGTTGAATTTTGAAGTCGTAGAGAAAACAATCCTCCTCTCTTTGGACTCTAGGTAATTTGAAGCGCTGAGCCGCACTATCCATGAGCTGATGGAAGCTTGCAATGTCCACAGGAGGTGAATCCCCTTGTCCTACTGTGGAGATGGGGTCTGAATTTGATAGTCGTCCCACTTCGTCATATGACCATCATCATCGTCATCATCATCCCGAACTTCGCCATCTTCTCTGTCTTGAGGCAGGGCTCGAAAAATCAATAAAAATGCACTAGACCTGCAAGTCTAGTAAACTACTAAATCTCCTCGACCTAACTGAAAGGCACTTGACCTCAAACTCTAAAAACTGAGCAAATGTGACAAGTTAACAAGATTTAAAGGCATTTTTATTGCTCATTTACGTTGTGAGCAGTAAAGATGCCTTCAAATCTTGCTATCTTGTCACATTTCCTCTGCTTCCAGAAGCAGAGGTCAAGTGTCAGTTTGTATTCCTACTCGCCAGAAAGGGAGAGTAGGACCTAAAAATAGCTCGACTTTAACCAATCTGACTCGCAAATGCGAGCGGTCGAGTGAATTTTTCGAGCCCTGCTCGAGGGACATCCTCCTCATCATCATCAGGATACAAAGTAGTGTGTATCCGTGCTAAAGTTTGAACTTGAGGCAAAGGCGCTACTGGCTGTGATAGTGGAGCAGTAGCAGGAGTCACAGTAGGTGAAAGCACATGTGACTCCGGGGAAACCTGAGGAGACGGTGGGAAACGCTTGTTATAGTCGTCCAACATGTGTTGGAGGATAGTGATGAGTGACAGAGGCAAAGTCGCTGTTTGGACTTGGCTGGAACGGTGTTCTTGTTGAAAATATTGGTCTTTGTGGTCTTTGCTATATTTCTGGCATTTAATGACCAACTCAGACGGGCTGCGTGCCACCAGAAAATGATCATCGACATCCTCCTCAGACTCAGTGTCCTGTTCGGAACCCGTGGCAAACAAGGGTGACGGAGGTTGCATAGCACTCGGGACTGAAATCTGGTCCACAGAGACCTGACGACGCTGGTGCAACGGGTCAGCTTTTGAAGAGGATTCCGTTGATGGAAGTGGCACCAATGGCAGAGAAGCAAAGGAGGATGGCATTGTCGTCGACGAGGTCGTCGTTGAGGCAGGTACTGGTGACGGTATAGCCGTCAATTAAACCGGCTTCAATAAAGAGGTCGTCGACGGGGCCGTCGATGGGCTTGCCGTCGACGGAGTCGTCGTCGATTGGGCTGCCGTCGACGAAGCGCTCGTCGACGGTGGAGCTTTCTTAGTAATCTTCGTCGACGAAGATCTGGCCGTCGACGAAGGAATCTTCTTTGATGACGAGGCAATAGGTATCGTCGACGAGATCGTCTTCAAGCTAAAGCCTACCTTCGTAGACATGGAAGACGTCGACGCTGTCACCGTCGACGAGCCAGAAGCTGAAGTGGTCGTCAGGGTCACCGTCGACGAGCTGGAGACGGCAGATTTCGTTGATGAAGAAACTGTCAACGCCCCAGTCGACGATTTTACATGTTCTTTGACAGAAACATGTGAAGAAGAAGATGCTGCAGACGCATGAGAGTGGAATCTCGTGGGCGTAGACGTAGCAGGAGTAGGTGAAGACAGCACAGGAGCCTTTACAAGTTTCTTTTTCTTCAGAAAAGGGGAAGGCAGGTCCTGTACACTGCTACGTTTGGAGGCAGCCTTTGAGGTTCCGGACACCAGACTTTTAACCTTTGCAGCCATAAGAGGATGCGACCTCTGTCCTTGAGAGTCTTAGTGGAGAAGGTTCTACAGATCTTACACTTGCCAACCTCATGGTCCGGGTAGAGACAGTAAATACACTTCTTGTGGGGATCTTCAGAATAAAGTCTTAACTTCCCACTAGAAGAACAAGCTCTAAATAAAGACTTCTTACTTGAAGACATAGCTGAATTCTCTGGAAACTGAAGTTGAGAGGAAAAAACTGAACAGAGCTCAGGGAGACTCCCTTCACACGACGTGCGGTAGAAAATCTGAGGCACTGAGCTCTGAGGAGAAGGTTCTGGAGGGGTGCTTGCGCCTGATTGGCTGTAGTTTGGACTAACATAATGACTAGGATATGTTACATGTAGTTTTTTTCCTATTGCCATGTGTTCCTATACAGGAATTAGGATGTGGTATTGGCAACTACTTTTAGTGTCTAATTTATGTATTATGTTTTTACAAACATATAATTTTTTAGTATTTATTGCTATTTTATGTACCGTGGGACTCCCACTCCGACGACGGGGAATATTCAAGCATGTGAATCTATGAAAGACACCCCAATACTGGAGAAGTAGCCCTATATGCTGATGACCTAATGATATTCACAAGAGACTTAGCAGGTTCTCTCCCAGTTATTTTATTTATTTATTTATTCATTCAAAGTTTTATATAGCGCGAACAAGATCTTTGCAGATATCAGAGCGCTTTACAGTAACAGAGGTTAGGGGCAACAAGGGGGGGGGTGATTATACACACTCTTAAAAACAATATATTAGTCGGTAGTAAGTGAGTTGCAAGGTAAGAAAGCAATCAGGTAAGAGTATAACAACAATAAACAATAGGCAATCAAAAATACAGAGCTGTGCAATGTCTTTGATCCAGTAACAATAGTGTTCAGGTGAACTTAGCCATAAGGATGGCTTTTACCTCTTTCTTAAAGAATGCAGTGGAGGGGATAAGCCTGGTTTCAGGCGGGAGTGAATTCCAGATCCTGGGTGCCATTCCTGAGAAGGAGCGTTTGTATGTTTTTTCCTTCCGGAATCTTCTAGGTTTCAGGAGGAGTTTTTTTGTGCTTCTATTGGATCTCGAGCCTCCTGATATAGTCAGCTTTTAAGTGAGGTAGTTGGGTGAATTGTGGTGTAGACACTCTGCGACCCTTCGGGAATGTTTCGGGTTACTTAGTTAACCAACAAAAAACAGAGGTCATGGAATGGAAATCCAGCAGTAACAGTCCATTGGTACAATAGAAAATAAGATATATGGGAGTTCAGCTGGTGAAATATCTGGATGCTGTAGCCCAGTTGAATTTGAACAAAGTTGCGACTGAAACTAAGAAGTTATTAATAGTGTGGGGAGGCCTCCCACTCTCCTTTATAGGAAGATGGACTATTTTAAAAATGTCAATACTATTGAAGCTCACATTCATTTTTAATGCAGTACCATTAGAGTTTACGTTAGAATGGTTTAAGAGACTACAGGAAGAGCGGAGTAGTTTCATTTGGGTCTCAAAAGGAGTGAGAATTGCCTGGAAGAAGTTACGTAGGAAAAAAGAGCAAGGGGGCATTGGAAGCCCACGCTTTTATCAGTGCTGCCGAACATTTGAGTTCAATAATTTAGGTCTTTACTCGTAGAGAATTTTGCTTTTACCCCACACTTTCAGGCCATGACGAAGAGCTTACCAGTGGAGGGTGACTATTTTCTCTATAAATTCGGGCATCCAAAGTACTTTAAAAAAGTTAGACTGAAGACATTACATGATGCATGTAGGCTATAGTATCAAATCAGGCGAACACTACGGATACCCAACTATAGTACCTTTGCCCCAAGATAGGACACCCTAGGAACCCCAGAATGTCTGAAAGACAGGTTATCAACCCCGTTAATAGAAAGAGGAGTAACCAAGTGGGGTCATTTGGAGGAGGAGTGTACCCTAATCCCCTCGGAAGCCTTACTGGTTATCACAAAGTGCAACTCGTAAGTTGAACAAGGGGTCTTGGAAAAGACGGGAAAGGGAACTTCATATGGGAAGAAAAGATACAACAAAATCAGTCCCCAAGAAAAGAGATATCAAAGTGGTACTGGATGTTAGTACTTCCTGGAGAACAGGAATTTACGTTGCCAACAGAGATCTGGAGGAGGGACCTGCCGACGCTGGATGTACAAACCTTACGGCAAATATCAATGTCTACTCTTTGGGCAACAATCATATCTGCACCTCTCAGAAACAATCATCTATTTACAGCACACAGAGGTTAATGGACGCTGAAAAGGTTGTCGAAGTTGAGTAACCAAGAGGCAAAGAAATGCAATGAGTGACGAAGAAAAGGCGCATGATATCCATGTGTTCTGCAGTTGTCCTCAGATCCAGAATTATTGGCAAGACGTGGGGAAGGTGCTTACAGATATTAGGGGTCAAGAAGTGGAGGTAAGCATAGCACTAGTGTTTTTTGGGGTCACAAATGGTAGAGGGCTATCGATTAAATTGAATAAAAACAAGAGTATTTATTATTTGTATTGATACTATTGGCAAGGTGAGAGATATGTATAAAGTGGGTGCTCCAATGCCCACTGTTGGCATGGGAAAGTTTAGCATCAGTTCAAAGGGTCAATAGACTGGACCGTAGCAGCATCCACACCAAGAGGACAACATCTTTGGGATATGTGGGAACTGTGGCATAAATTACGATGAAATGATAAGCGAGATGAGTTACGGAGAGAACCTGACCAGTGATTATGCATCTAAGCAATAAACCTTAATATTGGAGTTTTGTGGTGGAATCACGCGGGTGCCTCCCTTTGGTGTTCAGGTCGCTCATGAAGCGTACGGGTCCCTTCCATATGAGTGATATTCCCGCTCCTGTTCTGGAGAGAGCTGGAAGATTAGAACTTGCATTCTTGGAATGCAAGCCCTTTTGACCTTCAATCTTTATTGCACAAATGAGGACACTGGAAAACAAAAGCATCAATAGGAAGCAAAAGTTGAAAAACAAAATCAATTTATTAGGACAAAGTGTAACAAAGAACTGCACAAAACATAATTGGGTTTAGGGGAACAGTCCACGAGCCTCACGGGCAAGCAGCCAGAAATTACACAAAGTGGAAGAGCACGTAGAGGTCGCCCCCCAAAGGCGCTTCCTGCAGCGCAGACCCCCCCCAGAAGGCGCTTCCTCCAGCGCAGACATTGTGAGTAAATGTTAGCTCTCGTCGAAACCCTGTAAGCCTGGTGCCAGTTCCTGGAGCGCTCGCTGGCCCTGGAATGTCTGTAGTATACCTTCAGCAGCTCTGGCCACAGGGTGGTGCTCCTATACTCCTTACTGCACTGAATTGTCTCTGGCGGTGTGTGCCTCTTCCCCTCACTGCAATACCTTCTACTTATCCTGCACCGACCCCATGGCTGCACTTCAAACACTTAGAGCAGAGCATGACATGAAAAAGGGACGTCATTGTGTAGCACCCCCTGCTAAGCGCCTAGCTGTAACAGCTCCATACCACTTTCCAGACTCTTTCATGTCTCAAAACCAGAGCCTTCACCTCCTCTGCTGAGACCGCTCTTGCTCTTTCTCACTGACCTCTTACATGATCTTTGCACGAGTCACCTCACCACCTCCCACGTGCGCCTCCCTATATCTTCCTAATCTCTCACAAATATGTGCTTACACCTGAGCCCCCCACAACCCACCACTCCACTCACGGCTTCCCCTGGAACCTCCCTCCCAGCACTCTGAGCGTCTCCAACACTTCCACGACTATGGGCTCAGCTTCACTCGCTGCACAGTACCAGGGTATTCGCCTGAAGCTCCCAACCATTCTGCATCCGCAGGCATGGATTGCACAGCGAAGACAAGGGAATCGACACATGGTTGGCTTATTCCAGTTCCAATCACTGATGGGAAGCATTCAACCCAAGAGTCCTGCATACAGCCACCGGATGAGACCATTGGCCCACACCACCTCCCCACGGCCACCGATTGAAAGCCCTGTCCTAGGAAACCAGTCTAAGACCACTGGTTTACGACGCCTGCCTCTGACCAGTGAATGACACCACTCCTCACCAATCTATGAAGCCTGCGCAGGGCCTCGGATGAGACCAGTGACCCCTAACACCTGCCCACGGCCGCAGAATGAGAGCCCTGGCCTCGGGTGCCAGCCTACGGCTGGGAAAAGGCCATTGGCAGTAGCTCATTCTTGACCACTGAATGAGACTCCGCGCCTCTTGTCCATGACCACTGGATTAAACCACTGGCGAGCCACACATAGGGTCCACAGTAGCGAGCTTTGATTATGAGGTAGGATTCTTGATTCTACTCTAGCGTGGAGGGCAGCAGGGTGTGGTACGACTCAGCAAACAAACACACAGAACTAGCAGTTTCAAGCAGCACAGGTACAGCTGGGGTCTGCAATGGATGCAGGATTGGAAGAACAGTCAAGAGGTCCTTGGGGCCTTATAATCCTTTTGAGATGTGTTTGAACTGCACATGATCCCCACAAGATTACAGATGATGCTGAGAGGGTGCAGGTCTCTGACATGTAGAGTGTGCAGCCAGTCCCATCCAAAGTCCGCAACCGTACTAGAATCTCAGTGTTTCCGAGCGGTCAATGACGCGGTTAATATTCTTGCAGCGCTACTAGGAGTGGGTCAATAATGCTTGTTTGGCACCTCGACCAAGCAGCATCTTTACCTGGAGCGATGCCCCCTTGAAACACAAAGTTACAGCTCTTGGTCAAAAGCGACATTTGCAACCAGCACATGATTTCCGCAACCTAAGGTTTCCGCCCTTCTTCTCGCCTCCTGGAAATCCAGTCCTTTGAAATATGAGGCGTTTTAGAAGAAGGAGTAGGGCTATCTAAAGTTACAAGAAAAGCAGCGACAGAGCGAGCAATGGTCTCCACCCGCCTTCAACACTCACTCATGCACATTGCTCCAGGCGTCTCCATCGATCTACCGTGAGGTTTTGAGTGGCAAAGTTCTCGGCATCTCCTCGTCATTGCTGCATGTGTTTATCCAAGAAGTACTTGTACTCTTCTACGTTGTGAAGCCTCCATTTCTGTGCGGTGCCAGCTGTAGCTGTGACCCAGCCTGCACCCATCAGAACCCTGACAGTGGGTCATGCTACAAGAACCCCCTCAGTGGCTGCTGAGGAACATGCAAGCTGATCAGGAGTCAATGTGATGTGAGATGAGGGCACTGTAAGGAATGCAACAGACCTTGGTCTTGGAGGAACAGTGCAGACAGTCATGTATGTAAATAAGCAGTGTGGTTACATGTGTTGTAATATCCAGGCATGCATGGAGGTGCCAAAATAGTGCAGGACATGCGTGCAGCCTAGAGCAGTGCGGTGCACATATAACCGTAAAATGTACAGCGTGCATGTGTAGGAGTGTAAGAGCAGCTGAGCCTATGGGTGGACAGGGACCAGGACAGAGTGTACAGGTGAACAGTAGCAGCAGGATGCGAGTATGGGTGAGAGCAGCAGGTACACGTAAGTGCTTCTGAGCAGCATTATCGTAGCTACACTGTGCACTATAGTGTTGTAGGTGTGTAACAGCAGCATGGATGAACAGAGGTGAGAGTAGTAGGGTGCAGACGTATGTGTGCAAGAGCAGCAGGGGCACACATGTAAAGGATAGCATGTGGAGGTGTTGAGAGAAGAGATTTAAGAGCAGCGGGCACCCGTGCAACAGTTAGGATCAGCACAGTGCGTCCATAGATACAGATGTCCGTATAGAACTGCAGGAGTTGCAAAGTGGATGAGTAGCTTGGGTGGATATGTAGTGTACATGGGGAGCAGGAGGAAAGGGGCTGAAATGGTTGTAGTGGGTGCACATGTGCACGAAAGCAGGGCGTGTGACGAGCTCTATAAGGGTGCAAGGAGGAAAGGAAAAACAAATGTTGGATGTGCAAGAGTGGCTGTAGGACAGCAGAAGGGGGTGCCTGGAGGACATGAGGGGTTGTAAGGTTAGAGATGCAGGAGTGACTGTAGGACAGAAGGGAGAGCCTGGAAGAGATGAGGGGTTTTAAGGTTAGAGGAGCAGGAGTGACTGTAGGACAGAAGGGAGAACCTGGAAGAGATGAGGGGTTTTAAGGTTAGAGGAGCAGGAGTGACTGTAGGACAGAAGGGAGAGCCTGGAAGAGATGAGGGGTTTTAAGGTTAGAGATGCAGGAGTGACTGTAGGACAGAAGGGATAGCCTGGAAGAGATGAGGGGTTTTAAGGTTAGAGGTGCAGGAGTGAGTGTAGGACAGAAGGGAGAGCCTTGAAGTGGTGAGGGGTTTTAAGGTTAGAGGAGCAGGAGTGACTGTAGGACAGAAGGGAGAGCCTGGAAGAGATGAGGGGTTGCATGGTTAGAGGTGAAGGAGTGACTATAGGACAGAAGGGAGAGCCTGGAAGAGATGAGGTGTTGTAAGGTTAGAGGTGAAGGAGTGACTATAGGACAGAAGGGAGAGCCTGGAAGAGATGAGGGGTTGTAAGCTAAGGTGACAGAGTGACTGTAGGACAGAAGGGAGAGCCTGGAAGAGATGAGGGGTTGTAAGCTAAGGTGACAGAGTGACTGTAGGACAGAAGGGAGAGCCTGGAAGAGATGAGGGGTTGTAAGCTAAGGTGACAGAGTGACTGTAGGACAGAAGGGAGAGCCTGGAAGAGATGAGGGGTTGTAAGGTTAGAGGTGAAGGAGTGAGTGTAGGACAGAAGGGAGAGCCTGGAAGAGATGAGGTGTTGTAAGGTTAGAGGTGAAGGAGTGACTATGGGACAGAAGGGAGAGCCTGGAAGAGATGAGGGGTTGTAAGGTTAGAGGTGAAGGAGTGACTGTAGGACAGAAGGGAGAGCCTGGAAGAGATGAGGGGTTGTAAGGTTAGAGGTGAAGGAGTGAGTGTAGGACAGAAGGGAGAGCCTTGAAGTGATGAGGGGTTTTAAGGTTAGAGGTGAAGGAGTGAGTGTAGGACAGAAGGGAGAGCCTTGAAGTGGTGAGGGGTTTTAAGGTTAGAGGTGAAGGAGTGAGTGTAGGACAGAAGGGAGAGCCTGGAAGAGATGAGGGGTTGCATGGTTAGAGGTGAAGGAGTGACTATAGGACAGAAGGGAGAGCCTGGAAGAGATGAGGGGTTTTAAGGTTAGAGGTGCAGGAGTGAGTGTAGGACAGAAGGGAGAGCCTTGAAGTGATGAGGGGTTGTAAGGTTAGAGGTGAAGGAGTGACTATAGGACAGAAGGGAGAGCCTGGAAGAGATGAGGGGTTGTAAGGTTAGAGGTGAAGGAGTGACTGTAGGACAGAAGGGAGAGCCTGGAAGAGATGAGGGGTTGTAAGGTTAGAGGTGAAGGAGTGAGTGTAGGACAGAAGGGAGAGCCTTGAAGTGATGAGGGGTTTTAAGGTTAGAGGTGAAGGAGTGAGTGTAGGACAGAAGGGAGAGCCTTGAAGTGGTGAGGGGTTTTAAGGTTAGAGGTGAAGGAGTGAGTGTAGGACAGAAGGGAGAGCCTGGAAGAGATGAGGGGTTGTAAGGTTAGAGGTGAAGGAGTGACTGTAGGACAGAAGGGAGAGCCTTGAAGTGATGAGGGGTTTTAAGGTTAGAGGTGAAGGAGTGATTGTAGGACAGAAGGGAGAGCCTGGAAGAGATGAGGGGTTTTAAGGTTAGAGGTGCAGGAGTGAGTGTAGGACAGAAGGGAGAGCCTTGAAGTGATGAGGGGTTGTAAGGTTAGAGGTGAAGGAGTGACTATAGGACAGAAGGGAGAGCCTGGAAGAGATGAGGGGTTGTAAGGTTAGAGGTGAAGGAGTGACTGTAGGACAGAAGGGAGAGCCTTGAAGTGATGAGGGGTTTTAAGGTTAGAGGTGAAGGAGTGAGTGTAGGACAGAAGGGAGAGCCTTGAAGTGATGAGGGGTTTTAAGGTTAGAGGTGCAGGAGTGACTGTAGGACAGAAGGGAGAGCCTGGAAGAGATGAGGGGTTTTAAGGTTAGAGGAGCAGGAGTGAGTGTAGGACAGAAGGGAGAGCCTTGAAGTGATGAGGGGTTTTAAGGTTAGAGGTGAAGGAGTGAGTGTAGGACAGAAGGGAGAGCCTGGAAGAGATGAGGGGTTGTAAGGTTAGAGGTGAAGGAGTGAGTGTAGGACAGAAGGGAGAGCCTTGAAGTGGTGAGGGGTTTTAAGGTTAGAGGAGCAGGAGTGACTGTAGGACAGAAGGGAGAGCCTGGAAGAGATGAGGGGTTGCATGGTTAGAGGTGAAGGAGTGACTATAGGACAGAAGGGAGAGCCTGGAAGAGATGAGGTGTTGTAAGGTTAGAGGTGAAGGAGTGACTATAGGACAGAAGGGAGAGCCTGGAAGAGATGAGGGGCTGTAAGCTAAGGTGACAGAGTGACTGTAGGACAGAAGGGAGAGCCTGGAAGAGATGAGGGGTTGTAAGCTAAGGTGACAGAGTGACTGTAGGACAGAAGGGAGAGCCTGGAAGAGATGAGGGGTTGTAAGGTTAGAGGTGAAGGAGTGAGTGTAGGACAGAAGGGAGAGCCTGGAAGAGATGAGGTGTTGTAAGGTTATAGGTGAAGGAGTGACTATGGGACAGAAGGGAGAGCCTGGAAGAGATGAGGGGTTGTAAGGTTAGAGGTGAAGGAGTGACTGTAGGACAGAAGGGAGAGCCTGGAAGAGATGAGGGGTTGTAAGGTTAGAGGTGAAGGAGTGAGTGTAGGACAGAAGGGAGAGCCTTGAAGTGATGAGGGGTTTTAAGGTTAGAGGTGAAGGAGTGAGTGTAGGACAGAAGGGAGAGCCTTGAAGTGGTGAGGGGTTTTAAGGTTAGAGGTGAAGGAGTGAGTGTAGGACAGAAGGGAGAGCCTGGAAGAGATGAGGGGTTGCATGGTTAGAGGTGAAGGAGTGACTATAGGACAGAAGGGAGAGCCTGGAAGTGATGAGGGGTTTTAAGGTTAGAGGTGAAGGAGTGAGTGTAGGACAGAAGGGAGAGCCTTGAAGTGATGAGGGGTTGTAAGGTTAGAGGTGAAGGAGTGACTATAGGACAGAAGGGAGAGCCTGGAAGAGATGAGGGGTTGTAAGGTTAGAGGTGAAGGAGTGACTGTAGGACAGAAGGGAGAGCCTTGAAGTGATGAGGGGTTTTAAGGTTAGAGGTGAAGGAGTGATTGTAGGACAGAAGGGAGAGCCTGGAAGAGATGAGGGGTTTTAAGGTTAGAGGTGCAGGAGTGAGTGTAGGACAGAAGGGAGAGCCTTGAAGTGATGAGGGGTTGTAAGGTTAGAGGTGAAGGAGTGACTATAGGACAGAAGGGAGAGCCTGGAAGAGATGAGGGGTTGTAAGGTTAGAGGTGAAGGAGTGACTGTAGGACAGAAGGGAGAGCCTTGAAGTGATGAGGGGTTTTAAGGTTAGAGGTGAAGGAGTGAGTGTAGGACAGAAGGGAGAGCCTTGAAGTGATGAGGGGTTTTAAGGTTAGAGGTGCAGGAGTGACTGTAGGACAGAAGGGAGAGCCTGGAAGAGATGAGGGGTTTTAAGGTTAGAGGAGCAGGAGTGAGTGTAGGACAGAAGGGAGAGCCTTGAAGTGATGAGGGGTTTTAAGGTTAGAGGTGAAGGAGTGAGTGTAGGACAGAAGGGAGAGCCTGGAAGAGATGAGGGGTTGTAAGGTTAGAGGTGAAGGAGTGAGTGTAGGACAGAAGGGAGAGCCTTGAAGTGATGAGGGGCTTTAAGGTTAGAGGTGAAGGAGTGAGTGTAGGACAGAAGGGAGAGCCTTGAAGTGGTGAGGGGTTTTAAGGTTAGAGGTGAAGCAGTGATTGTAGGACAGAAGGGAGAGCCTGGAAGAGATGAGGGGTTGTAAGGTTAGAGGTGCAGGAGTGACTGTAGGCCAGCAGCAGGGAGTGCCTGGAAGAGATGAGGGGTTGTAAGGTTAGAGGTGCAGGAGTCATTGTAGGACAGAAGGGAGAGCCTGGAAGAGATGAGGGGTTGTAAGGTTAGAGGTGCAGGAGTGACTGTAGGCCATCAGCAGGAAGTGCCTGGAAGAGATGAGGGGTTGTAAGGTTAGAGGTGCAGGAGTGATTGTAGGACAGAAGGGAGAGCCTGGAAGAGATGAGGGGTTTTAAGGTTAGAGGTGCAGGAGTGACTGTAGGATAGTGGCATGGAATGCACACTGCGTGGAGGACTGTAAGGTTAGAGGCAATGTGGCGGGACAGCAGCATGAACACTGTTTGATGATAGCAGCCTTACTGATTCTTACTGGAGCTGTAGAGTATAGACACTCTGGAAGATGAAATGTGCTCAGCCGATTACTGATGTGACTAAAAATCAATTCATCCAACAGCACAGTCCGGCCGGATGAGTCTTTGATAAAATCAAAAGAGCGGCATTGATATCCATATCCATGGCCAGGGCCCGGCCTGAAGAGTGCAGAGGCAGATCTCCCTTAGTACATGGACGCATCGTCTCCTACGATGCTTCGCAGTCTCATCATCTCCAAGAGGCACAAGGCAGACGTCTGCTATTTCAAGTCCTGCAGCTCTCTGGCTTTCTTAATGATGAGATGAACGTCCGAGATGGGGTAGTCCTGCAAAAGAAAGGCAACGTGATTACTGAGGCAGAACCAATATCTGGCTGATCCCACCCTTAGGGAAATCCAGGAACCATACTCCTCATACCACCATGCACCACTGTGAGCAATATCAACATATCCTACTCTGAAGATCATAACACCATGCACTACTGTGAACAATATCAACATATCCTACTCTGAAGAACATCATAACACCATGCTCTACTGTGAGCAATATCAACATATCCTACTCTGAAGAACATCATAACACCATGCACCACTGTGAGCAATATCAACATATCCTACTCGGAAGATCATAACACCATGCTCTACTGTGAGCAATATCAACATATCCTACTCTGAAGAACATCATAACACCATGCTCTACTGTGAGCAATATCAACATATCCTACTCTGAAGAACATCATAACACCATGCACTACTGTGAGCAATATCAACATATCCTACTCTGAAGATCATAACACCACGCACTACTGTGAGCAATATCAACATATCCTACTCTGAAGATCATAACACCATGCACCACTGTGAGTATTATCAACATATCCTACTCTGAAGAACATCATAACACCATGCTCTACTGTGAGCAATATCTACATATCCTACTCTGAAGATCATAACACCATGCTCTACTGTGAGCAATATCAACATATCCTACTCTGAAGAACATCATAACACCATGCACCACTGTGAGCAATATCAACATATCCTACTCGGAAGATCATAACACCATGCTCTACTGTGAGCAATATCAACATATCCTACTCTGAAGAACATCATAACACCATGCTCTACTGTGAGCAATATCAACATATCCTACTCTGAAGAACATCATAACACCATGCTCTACTGTGAGCAATATCAACATATCCTACTCTGAAGAACATCATAACACCATGCTCTACTGGGAGCAATATCTACATATCCTACTCTGAAGATCATAACACCATGCTCTACTGTGAGCAATATCAACATATCCTACTCTGAAGAACATCATAACACCATGCTCTACTGTGAGCAATATCAATATATCCTACTCGGAAGATCATAACACCATGCTCTACTGTGAGCAATATCAACATATCCTACTCTGAAGAACATCATAACACCATGCTCTACTGTGAGCAATATCTACATATCCTACTCTGAAGATCATAACACCATGCTCTACTGTGAGCAATATCAACATATCCTACTCTGAAGAACATCATAACACCATGCACCACTGTGAGCAATATCAACATATACTACTCTGAAGATCATAACACCATGCTCTACTGTGAGCAATATCAACATATCCTACTCTGAAGAACATCATAACACCATGCTCTACTGTGAGCAATATCAACATATCCTACTCTGAAGAACATCATAACACCATGCACTACTGTGAGCAATATCAACATATCCTACTCTGAAGATCATAACACCATGCTCTACTGTGAGCAATATCAACATATCCTACTCTGAAGAACATCATAACACCATGCTCTACTATGAGCAATATCAACATATCCTACTCTGAAGAACATCATAACACCATGCACTACTGTGAGCAATATCAACATATCCTACTCTGAAGATCATAACACCATGCTCTACTGTGAGCAATATCAACATATCCTACTCTGAAGAACATCATAACACCATGCTCTACTGTGAGCAATATCAACATATCCTACTCTGAAGAACATCATAACACCATGCACTACTGTGAGCAATATCAACATATCCTACTCTGAAGATCATAACACCACGCACTACTGTGAGCAATATCAACATATCCTACTCTGAAGATCATAACACCATGCACCACTGTGAGTAATATCAACATATCCTACTCTGAAGAACATCATAACACCATGCTCTACTGTGAGTAATATCAACATATCCTACTCTGAAGAACATCATAACACCATGCTCTACTGTGAGCAATATCTACATATCCTACTCTGAAGATCATAACACCATGCTCTACTGTGAGCAATATCAACATATCCTACTCTGAAGAACATCATAACACCATGCACCACTGTGAGCAATATCAACATATCCTACTCGGAAGATCATAACACCATGCTCTACTGTGAGCAATATCAACATATCCTACTCTGAAGAACATCATAACACCATGCTCTACTGTGAGCAATATCAACATATCCTACTCTGAAGAACATCATAACACCATGCTCTACTGTGAGCAATATCAACATATCCTACTCTGAAGAACATCATAACACCATGCTCTACTGGGAGCAATATCTACATATCCTACTCTGAAGATCATAACACCATGCTCTACTGTGAGCAATATCAACATATCCTACTCTGAAGAACATCATAACACCATGCTCTACTGTGAGCAATATCAATATATCCTACTCGGAAGATCATAACACCATGCTCTACTGTGAGCAATATCAACATATCCTACTCTGAAGAACATCATAACACCATGCTCTACTGTGAGCAATATCTACATATCCTACTCTGAAGATCATAACACCATGCTCTACTGTGAGCAATATCAACATATCCTACTCTGAAGAACATCATAACACCATGCACCACTGTGAGCAATATCAACATATACTACTCTGAAGATCATAACACCATGCTCTACTGTGAGCAATATCAACATATCCTACTCTGAAGAACATCATAACACCATGCTCTACTGTGAGCAATATCAACATATCCTACTCTGAAGAACATCATAACACCATGCACTACTGTGAGCAATATCAACATATCCTACTCTGAAGATCATAACACCATGCTCTACTGTGAGCAATATCAACATATCCTACTCTGAAGAACATCATAACACCATGCTCTACTGTGAGTAATATCAACATATCCTACTCTGAAGAACATCATAACACCATGCTCTACTGTGAGCAATATCTACATATCCTACTCTGAAGATCATAACACCATGCTCTACTGTGAGCAATATCAACATATCCTACTCTGAAGAACATCATAACACCATGCACCACTGTGAGCAATATCAACATATCCTACTCGGAAGATCATAACACCATGCTCTACTGTGAGCAATATCAACATATCCTACTCTGAAGAACATCATAACACCATGCTCTACTGTGAGCAATATCAACATATCCTACTCTGAAGAACATCATAACACCATGCTCTACTGTGAGCAATATCAACATATCCTACTCTGAAGAACATCATAACACCATGCTCTACTGTGAGCAATATCAACATATCCTACTCGGAAGATCATAACACCATGCTCTGAGCATTATCAACATATCCTACTCTGAGGAACATCATAACAACATACACTACTGTGAGCAATATCAACATATCCTACTCTGAAGAACATCATAACACCATGCGCTGAGCAATATCAACATATCCTACTCTGAGGAACATCATTACACCATACACTACTGTGAGCAATATCAACATATCCTACTCTGAAGATCATAACACCATGCTCTACTGTGAGCAATATAAACATATCCTACTCTGAAGAACATCATAACACCATGCACCACTGTGAGCAATATCAACATATCCTACTCGGAAGATCATAACACCATGCTCTACTGTGAGCAATATCAACATATCCTACTCTGAAGAACATCATAACACCATGCTCTACTGTGAGCAATATCAACATATCCTACTCTGAAGAACATCATAACACCATGCTCTACTGTGAGCAATATCAACATATCCTACTCTGAAGAACATCATAACACCATGCTCCACTGTGAGCAATATCAACATATCCTACTCGGAAGATCATAACACCATGCTCTGAGCATTATCAACATATCCTACTCTGAGGAACATCATTACACCATACACTACTGTGAGCAATATCAACATATCCTACTCTGAAGAACATCATAACACCATGCTCTACTGTGAGCAATATCTACATATCCTACTCGGAAGATCATAACACCATGCTCTACTGTGAGCAATATCAACATATCCTACTCGGAAGATCATAACACCATGCTCTGAGCATTATCAACATATCCTACTCTGAGGAACATCATTACACCATACACTACTGTGAGCAATATCAACATATCCTACTCTGAAGAACATCATAACACCATGCTCTACTGTGAGTAATATCAACATATCCTACTCTGAAGAACATCATAACACCATGCTCTACTGTGAGCAATATCTACATATCCTACTCTGAAGATCATAACACCATGCTCTACTGTGAGCAATATCAACATATCCTACTCTGAAGAACATCATAACACCATGCACCACTGTGAGCAATATCAACATATCCTACTCTGAAGATCATAACACCATGCTCTACTGAGAGCAATATCAACATATCCTACTCTGAAGAACATCATAACACCATGCTCTACTGTGAGCAATATCAACATATCCTACTCTGAAGAACATCATAACACCATGCACTACTGTGAGCAATATCAACATATCCTACTCTGAAGATCATAACACCACGCACTACTGTGAGCAATATCAACATATCCTACTCTGAAGAACATAACACCATGCTCTACTGTGAGCAATATCAACATATCCTACTCTGAAGATCATAACACCATGCTCTACTGTGAGCAATATCAACATATCCTACTCTGAAGAACATCATAACACCATGCTCTACTGTGAGTAATATCAACATATCCTACTCTGAAGAATATCATAACACCATGCTCTACTGTGAGCAATATCTACATATCCTACTCTGAAGATCATAACACCATGCTCTACTGTGAGCAATATCAACATATCCTACTCTGAAGAACATCATAACACCATGCACCACTGTGAGCAATATCAACATATCCTACTCGGAAGATCATAACACCATGCTCTACTGTGAGCAATATCAACATATCCTACTCTGAAGAACATCATAACACCATGCTCTACTGTGAGCAATATCAACATATCCTACTCTGAAGAACATCATAACACCATGCTCTACTGTGAGCAATATCAACATATCCTACTCGGAAGATCATAACACCATGCTCTGAGCATTATCAACATATCCTACTCTGAGGAACATCATTACACCATACACTACTGTGAGCAATATCAACATATCCTACTCTGAAGAACATCATAACACCATGCTCTACTGTGAGCAATATCAACATATCCTACTCTGAAGAACATCATAACACCATGCTCTACTGTGAGCAATATCAACATATCCTACTCTGAAGAACATCATTACACCATACACTACTGTGAGCAATATCAACATATCCTACTCGGCAGATCATAACACCATGCTCTACTGTGAGCAATATCAACAAATACTACTCTGAAGAACACCAGAACACCATGCACTACTGTGAGCAATATCAACATATCCTACTCTGAGGAACATCATACCAACATGCTCTACTGTGAGCAATATCAACATATCCGACTCCGAAGAACATCATTACACCATACACTACTGTGAGCAATATCAACATATCCGACTCCGAAGAACATCATTACACCATACACTACTGTGAGCAATATCAACATATCCGACTCCGAAGAACATCATTACACCATACACTACTGTGAGCAATATCAACATATCCTACTCTGAAGATCATAACACCATGCTCTACTGTATGCAATATCAACATATCCTACTCTGAAGATCATAACACCATACTCTACTGTGAGCAATATCAACATATCCAACTCTGGCAATCACAACACCATGCTCTGAGCATTATCAACATATCCTACTCTGAGGAACATCATAACAACATGCTCTACTGTGAGCAATATCAACATATCCGACTCCGAAGAACATCATAACACCATGCTCTATTGTGAGCAATATCAACATATCCTACTCGGAAGATCATAACACCATGCTCTAGTGTGAGCAATATCAACCTATCCTACTCTGAAGATCATAACACCATGCTCTACTGTATGCAATATCAACATATCCTACTCTGAAGATCATAACACCATGCTCTACTGTGAGCAATATCAACATATCCGACTCTGAAGAACATCATAACACCATGCTCTACTGTGAGCAATATCAACATATCCTACTCGGAAGATCATAACACCATGCTCTGAGCATTATCAACATATCCTACTCTGAGGAACATCATTACACCATACACTACTGTGAGCAATATCAACATATCCTACTCTGAAGAACATCATAACACCATGCTCTACTGTGAGCAATATCAACATATCCTACTCTGAAGAACATCATAACACCATGCTCTACTGTGAGCAATATCAACATATCCTACTCTGAAGAACATCATTACACCATACACTACTGTGAGCAATATCAACATATCCTACTCGGCAGATCATAACACCATGCTCTACTGTGAGCAATATCAACAAATACTACTCTGAAGAACACCAGAACACCATGCACTACTGTGAGCAATATCAACATATCCTACTCTGAGGAACATCACACCAACATGCTCTACTGTGAGCAATATCAACATATCCGACTCCGAAGAACATCATTACACCATACACTACTGTGAGCAATATCAACATATCCGACTCCGAAGAACATCATTACACCATACACTACTGTGAGCAATATCAACATATCCGACTCCGAAGAACATCATTACACCATACACTACTGTGAGCAATATCAACATATCCTACTCTGAAGATCATAACACCATGCTCTACTGTATGCAATATCAACATATCCTACTCTGAAGATCATAACACCATACTCTACTGTGAGCAATATCAACATATCCAACTCTGGCAATCACAACACCATGCTCTGAGCATTATCAACATATCCTACTCTGAGGAACATCATAACAACATGCTCTACTGTGAGCAATATCAACATATCCGACTCCGAAGAACATCATAACACCATGCTCTATTGTGAGCAATATCAACATATCCTACTCGGAAGATCATAACACCATGCTCTAGTGTGAGCAATATCAACCTATCCTACTCTGAAGATCATAACACCATGCTCTACTGTATGCAATATCAACATATCCTACTCTGAAGATCATAACACCATGCTCTACTGTGAGCAATATCAACATATCCGACTCTGAAGAACATCATAACAAGATGCTCTACTGTGAGCAATATTGAATATGCTACTTACCAGTATGCATCTGTTCTTGGCATGTAGGGCTGCTGACATTCATATCTATAGCATAGATCGCCGCCTAGTGTTGGGTCCGGATGATTGCACATTGTTGTCCTGGAAGAGTGTTCGAAGTATCACGAGATAGGTGGCTCCTCCCCTGGACTACAGTGCGCATGGGCATCGACTCCATCCCCAGATTGTTTTTAGCCATTGTGTGGAAGATGGAGTGTAACAGTGTGAGCGATGACCATGCTAAGAGTAAGTGTAAAGTCTGCAGCCGCTACAGGCGCCGGGGAGGAGGGTGGGCGATATGAATGTCAGCAGCCCTACATGCCAAGAACAGATGCATACTGGTAAGTAGCATATTCAGTTCGAGGCATGTGGGCTGCTGAATTCATATCTATAGCATAGAATATACAGCAGTCTCTCCATTAGCGGCGGCCGCCTGTGCCAGCTGCAGATGTTTGAAAAAGTGTTTTTAGAACAGCCTGCCCTACAGCTGCTTGCTGCTTGGAGTGCACATCTACACAGTAGTGTTTTGTAAATGTGTGTGGGGTAGACAAATGTCTTCTAAAGGTATATTCCCAAGGAAAGCCATAGAGGCCCCAACTTACGGGTGGAGTGGGCTCTGGGGGGGATTGTTAAAGTGCGCTTAGCTTTTTGATAGCAAATCTGAATACACTTAACGATCCACCTGGCTATACCTGCTTTGGAAATGGGGTTGCCCTTGTGTTGGGCAGAAAAGGCAACAAAGAGTTGTTCCGTTTTCCGAAAATCTTTGGTCCTATCAATGTAGTACATCAAAGCTCGTTTGACGTCAAGAGTGTGGAGCATTCTTTCAGCCACTGTCTCTGGATTTTGGAAGAACACAGGCAGTTCAATAGTCTGATTGACATGGAACTGTGAAACCACCTTTGGAAGAAATTTAGGGTTAGTGCGCAGCACCACCCGGTTGGAGTGAATCTGGATGAATGGCTCTTGTAAAGTGAGCGCTTGGAGCTCACTAACACGTCGCAGTGACGTAATGGCTATCAGAAAAGCCACTTTCCACGTTAAGAACTGAATCTCACATGAATGTAGAGGCTCAAAAGGTGGACCCATCAGTCGGGTGAGTACCACATTAAGATTCCATTCAGGGGCAGGCGGTGTCCTGGGAGGAATGACCCTCTTGAGCCCCTCTAGAAAAGCTTTAACGGCAGGCACTCGGAAAAGAGAGAGATGCTGCCTGTTTTGGAGATAAGCCGCTATGGCGGATAAATGTATCCGAATGGAAGCATATGCCAGATTGCATTTGTAAAGATGCAACAGATAACAAATGATGTTGTGCGTGGACGCGTCAAGCGGGTCAATGTTGTGGTCCACGCAATAAATGACAAACCGCTTCCATTTTGCCGCATAGCAGGCTCTGGTGGTGGGCTTTCTTGCCTCCCGTATGATATCCATGCAGTCGGGAGGCAAGTTGAGGTAGCCAAACTCTAAGACCTCAGGAGCCAGATCGCCAGGTTGAGCTGTTGCGGATCTGGGTGCTGAATGTCGCCATGGCTCTGCGTCAAAGTTCTGGGTGTGCGGTGCAGCCTTTGATGCGGTACCACGGAAAATTCTAGAAACGTGGTGTACCATGGTTGGCGTGCCCACGTTGGAGCAACCAGGATGAGCGTCATCGAGTGTTGCTTTAGCTTTCGTGCCACCAGCGGTATTAGAGGTGCTGGGGGAAAAGCGTACGCAAATTTGCCTGACCAGTTCATCCATATCGCATTGCCCTGCGACTGTGGGTGCGGGAACCTGGCAGCAAAGCTTTGGCATTTGGCGTTTTCCTTTGTGGCAAACAGGTCTATCTCTGGATGACCCCACTGCTGGAAGTACGGGTGGAGCACTGATGGATGTATCTCCCACTCGTGCAGTTGGTGGCTGTACCTGCTGAGCAGATCCGCCATCTGATTGTCCTTGCCTGAGAGGTGTTCCGCCATGAGGAAGATGTTCCTCTGAATGGCCCACTTCCACATGCTCTGAGCCAGATGAGACAACTGTGGAGAGTGTGTACCTCCCTGCTTCTGAATGTAGTACATGGCCGTCATGTTGTCCGTTTGTTGCACAGATGCATCTTTAATGCCTTCAGTGCCATGAAGATCGCCATCAACTCTAGGTGGTTGATGTGCATCTTCCTTTGCTGTGTCGTCCATAGTCCCTGCACTGTGTATTGGAGCACATGAGCTCCCCAACCCTCGAGAGAAGCGTCCGTGGTTAGGATGATCTGTGGAACAGGCTCTTGGAACGGTCGGCCCTTGCAAAGGTTGTGTGGATTCCACCAATGCAGAGAGTTGTATGCCCGACCGGTCACCAACACTAGGTCTTTCAACTGTCCGTGAGCCTGATTCCACCGACGTGCTAAGCACTCTTGAAGCGGACGCATATGTAGTCTCGCATGCGGGACTATGAAGATGCAGGAGGCCATCATGCCTATCAACTGCATGAACACTCGTGCTGGAAGCGAGTGTTGCGGTCTGAATCTTTGGATCAGCGATTGAATGCTGTTGATCCTCACAGAATTTGGCTGCGCTGTGGCCGCCAGAGTGTCTATTGTCGCGCCTAGATACTGCCGCACATGGGCGGGCTGAAGGTGTGACTTTGGATAATTTAGTGAGAACCCCAGATCGTGAAGAAGGTGAATGGTGTGGGACATGTTGGCAGCGCACTGGTGGGCCGACTTCGCTTGGACAAGCCAGTCGTCTAGATAAGGGTAGACGTGAACGCTTTGCCTCCTGAGGTGCGCAGCCACTGTCGCCAGGCATTTCGTGAACACCCTGGGCGCTGTGGTCACTCCGAAAGGGAGGACCTTGAATTGGTAATGCTGATTCTGAATGGTGAATCTGAGGTATTTTCTGTGTGACGGATGTAGTGGAATGTGAAAATATGCGTCTTTTAGATCTAATGTTGTGAGGAAATCCCCTTGACTGAGCAACGGAAGAACCTGCTGCAGAGTTAGCATGTGAAAGTGTTCTGATAGAATGTACTGGTTTAGGGGTCTGAGGTCCAGTATGGGACGCAAGGACCCGTCTTTTTTTGGGATTAAGAAGTACAGGGAGTACACACCCGAGCCTCTTTGTTCCACTCGCACGAGCTCGATTGCCCCTTTTTGCAGCATGACGAGCACCTCTTGCTGCAATAAGTGCAAATGCTCTGTCGACATAGGACGGTGCTTTGGGGGGATGTTGGGTGGAGTGGATGTTAACTCCAGACAATAACCGTACTGGATACGTTTTCTGAACCACCTGTCTGTGGTGATGGACTTCCAGACTGGCAGGAACTGTTGGAGTCTCCCCCCGACAGGTGTAGTATGGTCGGGGGGCAGTGACAAGGCGTCACTGTTTGTTGGCGGCGGAGGATCGGGAGTTGTTGTTTCCACGACCTCTGCCCTTGGTGCTGTTGCCGCGATATCCGCCTCTACTCTGCTTGTTGTAAGAGGTTTGTGCACCACCTTTAGTGTACTGTGTTTGCTGGGACATCTGGCCTCTGGAAACACCTCTATTGCTTGAGCGACGAAAAGTACTACCCCTGAACTGCTGGGACTGAAGAGCCCCCATAGACTTTGCAGTCTCGGTGTCTTTTTTGATTTTTTCCAGGGTGGTGTCCACCTCAGGGCCAAATAAGTGGTCAGGGTTGACAGGTTGATTGAGGATTGTGGTTTGTATCTCCGGCTTGAACCCGGAGATTCTGAGCCATGCCTGACGCCGCAACATTACACTGGTGTTATTGGCCCTGGCCGCGGTGTCCGCTGCGTCCAGTGCACACTTAATTGAAGCATTTGAGATGAGCTTCCCTTCTTGAATGAGCATCTCTGCTGCCTACTTATACTCATCTGGCAAGTGTTGTAAGAGGGTTTCAAGTGTATCATAGTGTGCCCTGTCATATCTGACCAAGAGCGCCTGCGTGTTAGAAATACGCCAGATATTGGCCGCCTGAGCCGCCACCCTCTGCCCTGATGCTTCGAGCACTTTAGACTCTTTGTTAGGGGGAGGAGCATCACCAGTAGTCTGTGAATTTGCCCTCTTCCGGGCATTAGAAACAACCAGGGAGTCCAACGGCAACTGGCCCTTGATGTAGGTAGGGTCGCCAGGTGCTGGCTTGTACTTTTTTTCAATTCTGGGGTTGATAACCCTGGCACGTGTGGGTTCTTTAAAAATGTCTGCAGCATGTTTCAAGACACCCTTGAGCATTGGCAGAGTATTGAAAGTCTTTTCAGAGGCGGAAAAGGTATCAAACAGAAAGTCCACTTCAATAGGGTCAGCATGCAGCTGGACGTCGTGATTTTTAGCTGCTCTTTCAATTAGCGCATTTAATGCCGCAGAATCCTCCGTAGGGGAGGTTTTGACAGCATGTACTTGAGTGTCCGGGGCAGTTTGTGGATCCTCTGGGTCTGCAGCATCTGTCCATGTGTCATGCTGATCTTCAGGATCAGTGTCGGCAGGGTAGTTGTACTCGTCGTAGTCACCTTCCCCAGCCTCCATATCTGAGTAAGTGGGCGAGATTGGAGCAGTGTCCTGAGCACGTGGATTAATCAGTTCAACAAGAACTGGGGAATCCGTGGAATCCTTTTTCTTCTTCAAAGGAATGGTGTAGGACTCCATAGGCCGTGCTGGCGTGATCTTGCACTTGTAAATGGACAGTTTACCGGTGTTGGCGTCGATAAACTGTTCCGACTGGTCCTCGAGTAGGGGTTGTCGATGCTTTGAGCCTACAACAGCAGGGGTAGGCTTCGGTCCGGTGGAGACCGTTATGGACGGCTCGACGACCTGCTTGGACGCGAACGCCTTTGGCGCCACTTTCGGCGGCAGCGTGAACTGAATCGGCGCCGTTGATTTGTGCAGTTTGGTGGCAGGCTTCGGCGTGGAAGTATCCTTCGGATCGACCGCGGAAGCCCTGTCTTTAATGCACTGCAACGAGTCCGACACCTGCTTCGTGAAGGATGCGGACGGTTTTGTCGACGCAACAGGTGCTTTTGAGCCACCACCACGTGTTGACTCGAGGGTAGCAGTAGTCCTGGCCTTCTCGGTCTGACGGGTAGGATCGACAGCTTTTTGAGCTCCGAGTCCCTTGACTGTGTCGACGGCCTTCGGCGCCGACGGCTTGGGGTCGGCAGCTTTGGCAAGCGTTTTCGGTGCCCCAGTCTTCGGCTCGACGCCCTTGAGCGACTTCACCGATTCTACAACCTTCTTCGGCTTCGTTTGCACCGACATGTCCGAAGACGTGCAGCCGACCAAGGCGACAGGCGTTTTCTGTTTCGATGGCGCCTCTATCACTTTTGGTTTTGTCGAGACCGAAGCTTTCTCTTTCGGTTTCGATTTGAGTAATGGCGGCTCCGTATAAGTGTCCTTTGAGACCGAGGCTTTCTCTTTCGGTTTCGATTTGTCTAATGGCGGCTCCGCAAAAGTGTCCGTAATCGGGCCCGGAGGTGAGACCGTGGATTTAGGGGTAAGATTTTGGGTAAGGCCATGTGGCGATCCCTCGACCTGAGCTTAGTTAATGTCCGAACGGGGCATAGCTCTTCGCCTGAGCTATCTTCCGTGGCCCCATAAGCTTCATCGTCGTCTCCTACCTCGTCGACGACGTCTTCTGTATCGAGCATTTCTACGTCTGCGTCGTAGTTGGAGTCGATCTCTGCCGCTGGAATGGAAATCGGCTCTTGAACTTCCTGCTCGTCTGCTTCTTCTCCCTCGGTATCGAAAATGTTCACCGGGTCAGGTGCCGTCTCCTGGGCCTCCTGGCGCGCCACGCGCCGAAGTCGAATCGTCTTCTTGGAGCGAAAACGAGAACAAGCCATACAGTTGGCTTCATCGTGATCCGGCGACAGGCACTTGTTGCACACCGGGTGGACCTCGATGTGGGGATACTTGGAGTTGCACACGGGGAACCTCTTGAACGGGCTCCGTTCCATGATGTGTTGCCGAATAAGTCTTGTTGCGTTGACTGGGCCTCGAGCACCGAAGAGCCACGTGACCCCTCGTGATGTCCGACTCGGGAGCTGAGCCGGAACAGAGCTGGGCACCGAATGCAAGACAATACCGACGATATAGAAAAGGCCCAAAGGCCCGAAAGAAACTTTTTATAGAATCCGAACTAGAGTGATCAAATATGCATCCGAACCCAATGGCGGAAAAAAACAATCTGGGGATGGAGTCGATGCCCATGCGCACTGTAGTCCAGGGGAGGAGCCACCTATCTCGTGATACTTCGAAGACTCTTCCAGGACAACAATGTGCAATCATCCGGACCCAACACTAGGCGGCGATCTATGCTATAGATATGAATTCAACAGCTCACATGCCTCGAACCAACATATCCGACTCTGAAGAACATCATAACACCATGCTCTATTGTGAGCAATATCCACATATCCAACTCTGAAGATCCTAACACCATGCACTACTGTGAGCAATATCAACATATCCTACTCTGAAGATCATAACACTATGCTCTGAGCAATATCAACATATCCTACTCTGAAGATCATAACACCATGCACTACTGTGAGCAATATCAATATATCCTACTCTGAGGAACATCATAACACCATGCTCTACTGTGAGCAATATCAACATATCCTACTCTGAAGATCATAACACCATGCTCTGAGGAATATCAACATATCCGACTCTGAAGAACATCATAACAACATGCTCTACTGTGAGCAATATGAACATATCCTACTCTGAAGAACATCATAACACCATGCACTACTGTGAGCAATATCAACATATCTGACTCTAAAGAACATCATAACACCATGCTCTACTGTGAGCAATATCAACATATCCGACTCTGAAGAACATCATAACAACATGCTCTACTGTGAGCAATATCAACATATCCTACTCGGAAGATCATAACACCATGCTCTACTGTGAGCAATATCAACATATCCGACTCTGAAGAACATCATAACACCATGCTCTACAATGAGCAATATCAACATATCCTACTCTGAGGAACATCATAACACCATGCTCTACTGTGAGCAATATCAACATATCCTACTCGGAAGATCATAACACCATGCTCTACTGTGAGCAATATCAACATATCCTACTCGGAAGATCATAACACCATGCTCTACTGTGAGCAATATCAACATATCCTACTTGGAAGATCATAACACCATGCTCTACTGTGAGCAATATCAACATATCCTACTCTGAGGAACATCATAACACCATGCTCTACTGTGAGCAATATCAACATATCCGACTCTGAAGATCATAACACCATGCTCTACTGTGAGTAATATCAACATATCCTACTCTGAAGAACATCATAACACCATGCACTACTGTGAGCAATATCAACATATCCTACTCTGAAGAACATCATAACACCATGCACTACTGTGAGCAATATCAACATATCTGACTCTAAAGAACATCATAACACCATGCTCTATTGTGAACAATATCCACATATCCAACTCTGAAGATCCTAACACCATGCACTACTGTGAGCAATATCAACATATCCTACTCTGAAGATCATAACACCATGCTCTGAGCAATATCAACATATCCTACTCTGAAGATCATAACACCATACACTACTGTGAGCAATATCAATATATCCTACTCGGAAGATCATAACACCATGCTCTGAGCAATATCAACATATCCTACTCTGAAGAACTTCATAACACCATGCTCTACTGTGAGCAATATCAACATGTCCTGCTCTGAAGAACGTCATAACACCATGCTCTACTGTGAGCAATATCAACATGTCCTGCTCTGAAGAACCTCATAACACCATGCTCTACTGTGAGCAATATCAACATGTCCTGCTCTGAAGAACGTCATAACACCATGCTCTACTGTGAGCAATATCAACATGTCCTGCTCTGAAGAACGTCATAACACCATGCTCTACTGTGAGCAATATCAATATGTCCAACTCTGAAGATCATAATACCATGCACTACTGTGAGCAATATCAACATATCGTACTCTGAGGAACATCATAACACCATGCTCTACTGTGAGTAATATCAACATATCGTACTCTGAGGAACATCATAACACCATGCTCTACTGTGAGCAATATCAACATATCCTACTCGGAAGATCATAACACCATGCTCTACTGTGAGCAATATCAACATATCCGACTCTGAAGAACATCATAACACCATGCACTACTGTGAGCAATATCAACATATCTGACTCTAAAGAACATCATAACACCATGCTCTATTGTGAACAATATCCACATATCCAACTCTGAAGATCCTAACACCATGCACTACTGTGAGCAATATCAACATGTCCTGCTCTGAAGAACATCATAACACCATGCACTACTGTGAGCAATATCAACATATCCTACTCTGAAGAACATCATAACACCATGCACTACTGTGAGCAATATCAACATATCTGACTCTAAAGAACATCATAACACCATGCTCTATTGTGAACAATATCCACATATCCAACTCTGAAGATCCTAACACCATGCACTACTGTGAGCAATATCAACATATCCTACTCTGAAGATCATAACACCATGCTCTGAGCAATATCAACATATCCTACTCTGAAGATCATAACACCATACACTACTGTGAGCAATATCAATATATCCTACTCGGAAGATCATAACACCATGCTCTGAGCAATATCAACATATCCTACTCTGAAGAACTTCATAACACCATGCTCTACTGTGAGCAATATCAACATGTCCTGCTCTGAAGAACGTCATAACACCATGCTCTACTGTGAGCAATATCAACATGTCCTGCTCTGAAGAACGTCATAACACCATGCTCTACTGTGAGCAATATCAACATGTCCTGCTCTGAAGAACGTCATAACACCATGCTCTACTGTGAGCAATATCAACATGTCCAACTCTGAAGATCATAATACCATGCACTACTGTGAGCAATATCAACATATCGTACTCTGAGGAACATCATAACACCATGCTCTACTGTGAGTAATATCAACATATCATACTCTGAGGAACATCATAACACCATGCTCTACTGTGAGCAATATCAACATATCCTACTCGGAAGATCATAACACCATGCTCTACTGTGAGCAATATCAACATATCCGACTCTGAAGAACATCATAACACCATGCACTACTGTGAGCAATATCAACATATCTGACTCTAAAGAACATCATAACACCATGCTCTATTGTGAACAATATCCACATATCCAACTCTGAAGATCCTAACACCATGCACTACTGTGAGCAATATCAACATATCCTACTCTGAAGATCATAACACCATGCTCTGAGCAATATCAACATATCCTACTCTGAAGATCATAACACCATGCACTACTGTGAGCAATATCAATATATCCTACTCGGAAGATCATAACACCATGCTCTGAGCAATATCAACATATCCTACTCTGAAGAACTTCATAACACCATGCTCTACTGTGAGCAATATCAACATGTCCTGCTCTGAAGAACGTCATAACACCATGCTCTACTGTGAGCAATATCAACATGTCCTGCTCTGAAGAACGTCATAACACCATGCTCTACTGTGAGCAATATCAACATATCCTACTCGGAAGATCATAACACCATGCTCTACTGTGAGCAATATCAACATATCCTACTCTGAAGATCATAACACCATGCACTACTGTGAGCAATATCAACATATCCTACTCGGAAGATCATAACACCATGCTCTGAGCAATATCAACATATCCTACTCTGAAGAACTTCATAACACCATGCTCTACTGTGAGCAATATCAACATGTCCTGCTCTGAAGAACATCATAACACCATGCTCTACTGTGAGCAATATCAACATATCCTACTCTGAAGAACTTCATAACACCATGCTCTACTCTGAGCAATATCAACATATCCTACTCTGAAGATCATAACACCATGCACTACTGTGAGCAATATCAATATATCCTACTCTGAGGAACATCATAACACCATGCTCTACTGTGAGCAATATCAACATGTCCTGCTCTGAAGAACGTCATAACACCATGCACTACTGTGAGCAATATCAACATATCCGACTCTAAAGAACATCATAACACCATGCACTACTGTGAGCAATATCAACATATCTGACTCTAAAGAACATCATAACACCATGCTCTATTGTGAGCAATATCAACATATCCTACTCGGAAGATCATAACACCATGCTCTACTGTGAGCAATATCAACATATCAACATATCCTACTCTGAAGAACATGCACTACTGAGAACAATATCAACATGTCCTGCTCTGAAAGATGTCCCCATCATAATCACCATGTTCTCACCGAGGCACAAAAAACATTAGTTAAGTGTAACATTACTTTGAGATGCATATTCTTATGCTGCGCTCTCTCCTGCCATCCCATTTTGTGCTTGGAGTGTTAAACTTTATTTTTCTTCAAAGTCTTTGTATTCGTTTTAGACGTGTACGGAGTAACCAGTGATCACTGCCTTTGAAATCCAGACTATCAGCAACATGCATGCCAATACTGAAACTACAATGTATACAATTTACTTACTCAAACCACACATGACACTCATTACGATTGAAGAGAGAGATAGTTTATTTCTTTTTTTATGAAAATTTAAAAAGAGGAATGTAAGAACTTGATTTTTATTCTTTGATCATGATATTTTTATCATTCAGATCTATTCAATACTTTCATAGACCATAATACAACGCTACACAAACATGTAATGAATTACATGTAATATGTACACATATAGTTATCACAGAATTCAACCAATTTGTGAGTTGGGGTTCCACAAACAATTAAGCAAATAATGTTGACAACACATACGTAAAAAAAAGTAATCAAAGCAAAAACATAAAAAAAGCACATAAAAGCCGAAAAGGAAGTGTATAAATCTAGAGGGTGCCCTAAGAAATGGGATAAAAAATGGGGTGGGTGGAATGCGCACAGAGGAGACCTATGTATATCCCCAATTGTCGAACTGTCAAGGCGCACTAGTCATCTATCCGGATTGTTGGACTAATTGAATGTACAATGTTTCACCACAGCTACATAATGTAACATGTTTGAAAGATATGCTTACTAATGATTTGTGATTCTTTGAAGTTAAAATCAATAAAAAACTATTTAAATTAAAAAAGGCATATAGCGGTACCAGAGGGGTTGTGAGGTGTTTCAAGAACTACCTATTGCTTTTTTCTACAACCCACGTCTGGGTGGAGACCAATCTTTGCAATGTTTAGCTTAACCCAGGTAATTCGGTCAATAAGTTGTCACATGATTTTCAGACACTACTGTGAAGCGATGTGGTTAAGCCGATACAAGATACATATTCGCTTGTTTGGTCAAAGAATGAGACGTACGCGTTTCGAACCCCTAATTTCCTTTAGGGGGGTTCTCTTCAGGAACTGAAACAAAGCTTATTGGAGATCAACTAATCTCAACTCCAACTGTGGATCTCTTAGTTATTCCACGTTGGAAAAGCATGACTTTTAGCTTTGATCAACTCTGTTTTTGAAAATGTTGCAAGTGGCAGGACTGATCTTGTTGACACTGATTTTTTTTTTTTAGTCAATGTGGTCCAGTGTTCGATGCCTTTTGGGTGTCTTTGTTTGAAGCCTTTTTAGTGCAAGACCGTCCGCGGTTCTACGGAGGATTCAAATCACTTTAACTCCCAGTGGTGACTGGTAATTTTATGAGGGAGGGGGGAGGACGACGGGGAGGACGACACCGACACACACACCGACACCGACACACACACCGACACACACACACACACCGACACACACACACACACCGACACCGACACACACACCGACACACACACACCGACACACACACACCCACACACCCACACACCCACACACCCACACACACACACACACACACACACACACACACACACACACACACACACACACACACACACACACATGCATTAAAATACACGCGCAAGCACACATCCATTCACAATACTCATTACCAAATATTCAAACATACACAAACCAAACTAACCTGCAGCTCTGCCTAGGAGGGTTGGGTCTACTGTCTTCCCTCATTGGGTGACCTTAGGCCAACCAATGATTGTTGTAGGAGATCTTCCATCATGTCCCACCATGCTTGGTTACATTGAGAAAGCAGGCCTGTGGAGTTGGCAATCAGTCAATGATTGGGGTTGCCTACAGCCATCTCTTTCTTTCTGCTTCAATACCTTTATTTACTGGTCAGGAGCAGGGGAGTCTCCTGTTGCTTGCGCTGCTGCTTGTGTCGGAGAGGTAGTCGCCACTAAGTAATCTGGCGAGTAGTGTACTTAACGTATAATGTATCCGAGGGTGACGCTTTATATTTTCTCTATACCCTAGGAGTGAGTTCCCTGCTTTGTCTGTTATGGACCAAGTCTCCTCCTAAAAAGTCCTCCTCTTCTGGGGTGACATGCATATTTACTTGGTGGTATGCTGCAGCTCTTTATATGACACAGTGATCATTTGTAGTGTTATCTGGAGGAGATGGCTTAAAGGCAAGGGCTCTAAATATGGGTCCTCCTGTCGGTCGGACAAGCCTTGCCAAGGATTTTCAGGGTTCTATGAGTAATTAGAAGGCCCTTCCAACTCACCCCTTGGGGAACAGGTATCTACACTCCCAGTAGTAGAATGTGTAGGAGACCGCAATGAGAGTGAACGTGTTGGCGGGCCCTGTGGTAGTCTGGGTGGTGATGGACTGGTGCTTTTGCTAACCATAGGCCGCTGTGGTGGTGGAAGCAGTAGAGGTTCTTCAAACTCTAGCCGCTTCTTCTTAGGGGCAGTGAGTTTCCCAGTCTTTGGGTCAACTGTCCCGTCCCTCTTGCCCAGAATCCTATGAAGCTTTTTAAGTATTGGGCCCTCTCGTTCCTCTGCAGCCTGATGTTTCGGAGCCGGCTTTGGTTTTGGTTCCAAGCTGTCCTTGTGAGAGCTTTTGGAACGACCCTTTTGTGACTATTCCGTCGATACGGATGAGTTTGGTGCCAATGGCTTTGGCACTGGAGACTTAGACCGAGGGTTTCGGTGCCGGTGGCATTGGAGAGGCTTAGACCGAGGGTTTCGGTGCCGGTGGCATTGGAGAGGCTTAGACCGAGGGTTTCGGTGCCGGTGGCATTGGAGAGGCTTAGACTGAGGGTTTCGGTACCGGTGGCATTGGAGAGGCTTAGACAGAGGGTTTCGGTGCTGGTGGCATTGGAGAGGCTTAGACCGAGGGTTTCGGTGCCGGTGGCATTGGAGAGGCTTAGACCGAGGGTTTCTGTGCCGGTGGCATTGGAGAGGCTTAGACCGAGGGTTTCGGTGCCGGTGGCATTGGAGATGCTTAGACCGAGGGTTTCGGTGCCGGTGGCATTGGAGAGGCTTAGACCGAGGGTTTCGGTGCCGGTGGCATTGGAGAGGCTTAGACCGAGGGTTTCGGTAGCGGTGGCATTGGAGAGGCTTAGACAGAGGGTTTCGGTGCCGGTGGCATTGGAGAGGCTTAGACAGAGGGTTTCGGTGCCGGTGGCATTGGAGAGGCTTAGACAGAGGGTTTCGGTGCCGGTGGCATTGGAGAGGCTTAGACCGAGTGTTTTGGTGCCGGTGGCATTGGAGAGGCTTAGACAGAGGGTGCCGGTGGCCTTGGAGAGGCTTAGACCGAGGGTTTCGGTGCCGATGGCATTGGAGAGGCTTATACCAAGGGTTTCGGTGCCGGTGGCATTGGAGAGGCTTAGACCGAGGGTTTCTGTGCCGGTGGCATTGGAGAGGCTTAGACCGAGGGTTTCTGTGCCGGTGGCATTGGAGAGGCTTAGACCGAGGGTTTCGGTGCCGGTGGCATTGGAGAAGCTTAGACCGAGGATTTCAGTGCCGGTGGCAATGGAGAGGCTTAGACCGAGGGTTTCGGTGCCGGTGGCATTGGAGAGGCTTAGACCGAGGGTTTCGGTGCCGGTGGCATTGGAGAGGCTTAGACCGAGGGTTTCGGTGCCGGTGGCATTGGAGAGGCTTAGACAGAGGGTATTGGTGCCGGTGGCATTGGAGAGGCTTAGACAGAGGGTTTCAGTGCCGGTGGCATTGGAGAGGCTTAGACCGAGGGTTTCGGTGCCGGTGGCATTGGAGAGGCTTAGACCGAGGGTTTCGGTGCCGGTGGCATTGGAGAGGCTTAGACCGAGGGTTTCGGTGCCGGTGGCATTGGAGAGGCTTAGACAGAGGGTATTGGTGCCGGTGGCATTGGAGAGGCTTAGACCGAGGGTTTCGGTGCCGGTGGCATTGGAGAGGCTTATACCAAGGGTTTCGGTGCCGGTGGCATTGGAGAGGCTTAGACCGAGGGTTTCTGTGCCGGTGGCATTGGAGAGGCTTAGACCGAGGGTTTCGGTGCCGGTGGCATTGGAGAGGCTTAGACAGAGGGTATTGGTGCCGGTGGCATTGGAGAGGCTTAGACAGAGGGTTTTGGTGCCGGTGGCATTGGAGAGGCTTAGACCGAGGGTTTCGGTGCCGGTGGCATTGGAGAGGCTTAGATAGAGGGTTTTGGTGCCGGTGGCATTGGAGAGGCTTATACAGAGGGTATTGGTGCCGGTGGCATTGGAGAGGCTTAGACCGAGGGTTTCGTGCCATGGCATTGGAGAGGCTTAGACCGAGGGTTTCGGTGCCGGTGGCATTGGAGAGGCTTAGACCGAGGGTTTCGGTGCCGGTGGCATTGGAGAGGCTTAGACCGAGGGTTTCGGTGCTGGTGGCATTGGAGAGGCTTAGACCTAAGAGTTAGCAATTTTACAGTGTGATAATTTACCTGTGTTTTGACCCGCTGCCACCGCCTCTCAGAACCTCAGGTGTGCCGGTGTCTCGAGGCTCCCCCGCTCTCCCCCCCACAGCCGAGTAATCGCTGCTGGGGCCCCCGCCATCTTAGGTGAGGGCACGAGAAGGGCGAGCAGACGACTGCTCGGCCCCTCCCACCCTCCCACCATTTCGATTACAAATGGAGCCACTGCCCCGGAAGCGCAGCGGACGGGCGCAGCGGGCGCGCCGTCAGCGCGCCGAAGGCGCGCCAAAGGCAAGCCCGTCTGTGCCCGTCCGTGACAGTCCGGGGCACGGGGCCAAAACCCCTGGCCCTTCCTCTGGTTATCCTGACCCACATAGGATTGGCGTCACGACATACTCAGGCAGTGAACTAAGGCAACTAAACACCACTGGCACACCACACTATGCCATGTGTGCACAACTGGGCCCTTTGAACACCATGGGACCAGTTAGTTGTCGGAATTGCCACTGGCTGAGTGACCCCTGGCACGGTCCCAGTAATCCCACTACCCCTAACGTGACCTTAAAATGTATTCTGCTAAATGTAAGGTCCCTCCCCAAACATGCCATTGAAATCTGGGACACCCTCGAAAGTGACCAACCAGATCTAGCCTTCTTTACGGAGACATGGCTGGACAACCACAATACCCCGGACATCGCTACGGCCCTGCCTGATAACTATAAAATACTCAACCTGAACAGGGAAAGAAAGAAGGGAGGTGGAGTTGCTTTATTGTTCAAGGACTCCCTTACCTGCAGACAGGAAGTAATTTCTCAGGCCAGCAGCCATGAAGCGATGGCTTTCTCGGTATCCATCAACACCACCATCATACTTGGCGGTGTTATTATCTATAATCCCCCTGGCTGCGCCTCTGATTTTAATACCCAACTCCTGTCACAAGTCATGCCTATATGCCTTCAGAACAAAAATATACTGCTCATAGGAGACTTCAACATCCACTACGACGATAGTAACAACCCACTATGGAGATCCTGCAGCTGTACCAAAAAATTAATCAGCCAACGCACAGGGCAGGACACACCCTTGACCTGCTGTTCTCCAATATCAACTCCATTTCTATCTCTGCTATTAAACCGCTATTGTGGACGGACCATTCTCTGGTCGAGTTCAACTTTCACCTACCCACAAAAAACCCCAGGTCCTCCAACCAAGTAACAACCCATAGGAGAAGTTATGCCAACTTCAAAGTTGAAACCTTTCAGAAACACTTTGTCCACCCCCCAAGCGGCGAGTCAGGTGTTGATGATGCAACAGACAGACTTCAGAGCCACATAGCTTCAGCCTTGGAGTACTGCTCAAAACTCCGTTGCAATGTCAAATCTAGGCGCACTGTGTCCGAAAATTGGTACGGGCCAGATCTGAAGGCACAAAAAAGGAAATGTACCTTGCTCGAACACAAGTGGAGATTAACAAAAACTCAAGAGACGAGGGCTACTTACAAAAACGAACTATCACAATACACCAAAGCCATCAGAAAGGCGAAAAAAGATTACTTTTCAAGTAGAATCTTAGATAACAAGGACTCCTCGAAAGAGCTTTTTAAAATTGTAAAAGAGCTCTGCAGTCCTCCCAACCTCTCGGCCAACTTGACTCCCACTCAAACAGGCTGCGACAAAATGAACACCTTCTTTTGCGAAAAAATTGACAAGATCTATTCATCCTTCCCTAATCTCAACACCATCAGCCTGCTGGAACCCGAGTCCTCCTCCCCCCAAACCTGCTGTGCTAGCTTTGGCCCTTACTCCGAAGAGGAAGTAGGCAAAGCTATGCTCGAAATCAAATCTGGCTCCCCCCTTGACCCCTGCCCTCATCATATCTTCCGGCAGCTCATTCCCCTGATCTGTCCCTCTGTAAATCAGGAACTAAATCATTCACTAGAGGCTGCAGAGTTCCCATCCTGCTGGAAGACCGCCACAGTCACCCCCCTGATAAAAAAAGCTGGATTGGATATTAACAACCCGGCCAACTATAGGCCCATATCCCAACTTCCCTATCTATCGAAAGTCCTAGAGAAACTGGTCAACAGACAACTGGCCAGTTTTCTCGAAGCAAACAATCTGCTGGACATCACACAGACGGGCTTCAGGGCCAATAACAGCACAGAAACTACTCTCCTAGCAGTGCTGGATAACATCAGGATGCATGTCGATCAGGGAAAGACAGCGGCCCTGATACTGTTGGATCTCTCGGCGGCTTTCGACACCGTCCCCCACCACCTGCTTCTGGAAACCTTAGCATCCAAAGGTATAAGGGGCAAAGCATTGGGTTGGCTACGGTCTTTCCTGTCGGACAGATCACAGTCGGTGCACATGGGTAACTTCTCGTCCCCATGCCGGAACATCAAATACGGGGTCCCACAGGGGGCCTCACTAAGCCCAACTTTGTTCAATATTTTTGTTTCTTCCCTGGCAGAAATAGGCAGAAAGTGGGGCGTAGAAATCTGTTCCTACGCCGACGACACCCAACTTACGGTCATCCTGGATGAAAAAAACAACCCCAAAGAAAGGCTCCTTAACTGTCTTACTGAGCTGGCCGAATGGATGCATCAGCATTGCTTAAAACTCAATGCAGACAAATCCGAGATTCTTCTGTTCGGTAGCCACACCGAGCTGTGGAATGACAGCTGGTGGCCAAAAGCGCTGGGCACTCCACCAACCCCGTCGCAAACTGCGAAAAACCTTGGAATAACCGTGGATACTGCACTATCCATGAAGACTCATGTAGCTGCCATTTGTGGCAAAGGCTTCGGAATCCTAAAAATGCTTAAAAGAGTCTTCCCCTGGATCCCACTGGAGTGCAGAAAGATCCTGGTCCAGTCACTCTTGATGAGTAGGCTGGACTATGGCAACTCTCTGTTCGTAGGCATGGCCGAGTACCTTTTTAACAAGCTCCAAATGGTACAGAACGCAGCAGCCAAGGCCATTTGTATGAAAAGGAAATACGACTCGGCCAAGAGCTGTCTGCGCCACCTCCACTGGCTACCAATGAGGCAAAGAGCCTCTTTTAAAATGATGTGCATCACTCATAGAGCACTGCACAAAACTGGGCCCCTCATCCTGAGAAATAGGATTCAGTTCTATGCTCCCACGCGGAACTTCCGCTCTCAATTCTTGGCTCGCGCAAAAACCTGCAGGGTAAAGAGAGCCAGGATGGGCGAGCGCGCTTTCTCCCATATTGCAGCCGCCAAATGGAATGAACTACCTACAGCCCTCCGACTTACAGAATGCCACCTGGCATTTAGGAAACAGCTAAAATCTTTCCTCTTTCCTCTTCCCGAATAAAGTCCTACTAGGCTTCCATCCATGCTACTTTCACATTAGCTAGCATAGCGCCGTGATATCCTACCCGGGATGATTGTTAGCGCTTTACAAGAACCTAAAATAAATAAAATAGACCGAGGGTTTCGGTGCCGGTGGCATTGGAGAGGCTTAGACCCAGGGTTTTGGTGCCGGTGGCATTGGAGAGGCTTAGACAGAGGGCTTCGGTGCCAATGGCACTGGTGAGGCTTGGTGTCCGGAGCTCTCTGAGGTCGATGCCTGTTCTGGTAGTTAAGTGCACAATCAGGATCGAGAGACCCCTCATCCTTTCTCGACTGGAACCACTTGGTTACGGAGCACCAAGACTATGTTAAGCAGTGGCTGCTGTGCCGACCCACTCTAGGGCGCGGCTCCAGCAAGTCTTGCAATCATGCTTCGGATGCATGGGCTGGAGCGACAACAGTACTAATGACCAATGGTATAGAATTCGGCCTGTGGTTGTCTCCGGCTCAGCGTTGGGCCCTTCTGATAGAAGATAGATGACTGGCCCATGTCATCTACGCCTCTGGTATAGATGTCAGAGCTTCTAGATGCGATGTACTGCAGGTTACCTGCGGACTCACCTCCTTCATATTCTGCCTTGTCGCAGATCTCTTCTCCCCCCGAAAACTCCTATTCTGCGGTGGTCTTCATAATGAGGGAAAGTCATCATGTGTGACAGCAAGTGTTTTTTGATTTAAACTGTTGACACGCCACACAATCCTGGTCATTGTGTTCAGGGAAGAGGCACAAATTACAGACCGTGTGTGGATCGCTTATGTTGCTCGGAGTGTCCCTCCAAAATGGGGTCCGATCCAGTCCTTTTCCCTGAATATTCTCTGCCCCTAATGGAAGGCGCTAAGAAGTGGATGTGTCGGTTACTTGGAGACCGGTCATCGATGTCTTGACTGCATCGCAAGATGACTTCTCGCCAATGCGTTAGCTTCTCTGGGTCTGTAAAGCCTCAAGCTTCGACATCCAAGGCCGATGGCTGAGAAAAACAATCTGAAGATGGAGCCGATGACCATGCGCATTACCTCGAAGAGGAGGAGTCACAGGATCTGGGTTGGGAGTGGGACAGAAATCTAAAAACACCAATGTGCCCAGAAGGTTTCCGTGTGAATGAAGACAGGTCCAGGACATGGAAGAGTGAGCCAAGAGATACAGAGATTGCCAGCTCCTGCCAGGCATCTTTCTCCAAGACTTACCTGCAGCAGCCTCATGTTCAGGGTGAAGTCTCCTTCCAGTAACTGCTCCCGGATGAGTCTGTAGAGGAAACAGGGTCAGATTCAGTAAAGTGAAACCCCTACTAGTCTGCACACTTCATGCCAGCATGCATGACCCACATTAAAAGGTGATCCCCCAGGGAATACGTCTGCACCTCACACTCATCAACGTGGCGCAGCACACCAGCAGCACTCACACAGACGTCACCAGGGAGGACGTCTGCACCTCACACTCTCATCAACGTGGCGCAGCACTCACACAGACATCCCCAGGGAGGACGTCTGCACCTCACACTCACATCAACGTGGCACAGCACACCAGTAGCACTTACGCAGACATCCCCAGGGAGTACGTCTGCACCTCACCCTCACATCAACATGGCGCAGCACACCAGCAGCACTCACACAAACATCACCAGGGAGTACGTCTGCACCCCACACTCACATCAACGTGGCGCAGCACACCAGCAGCACTCACACAGACGTCACCAGGGAGTACGTCTGCACCTCACACTCACATCAACGTGGCGCAGCACTCACACAGACATCCCCGGGGAGGACGTCTGCACCTCACACTCACATTAACGTGGCGCAGCACACCAGCAGCACTCACACAGACATCCCCAGGGAGTACGTCTGCGCCTCACCCTTACATCAACGTGGCACAGCACACCAGTAGCACTTATGAAGACATCCCCAGGGAGTACGTCTGCGCCTCACTCTCACATCAACATGGCGCAGCACACCTGCAGCACTCGCACAGACTTCACCAGGGAGTACGTCTGCACCTCACACTCACAACAACATGGCGCAGCACACCAGCAGCACTCACGCAGACATCCCCAGGGAGTACGTCTGCACCTCACCCTCACATCAATGTGGCTCAGCACTCACACAGACATCCACAGGGAGGACGTCTGCACCTCACACTCACATCAACATGGCGCAGCACACCTGCAGCACTCGCACAGACTTCACCAGGGAGTACGTCTGCACCTCACACTCACAACAACATGGCGCAGCACACCAGCAGCACTCACGCAGACATCCCCAGGGAGTACGTCTGCACCTCACCCTCACATCAACGTGGCTCAGCACTCACACAGATATCCCCAGGGAGGACGTCTGCACCTCACACTCACATCAACATGGCGCAGCACACCTGCAGCACTCGCACAGACTTCACCAGGGAGTACGTCTGCACCTCACACTCACAACAACATGGCGCAGCACACCAGCAGCACTCACACAGACATCACCAAGGAGTACGTCTGCATCTCACACTCACATCAACATGGCGCAGCACACCAGCAGCACTCACACAGACATCCCCAGGGAGTACGTCTGCACCTCACACTCACATCAACATGGCGCAGCACACCAGCAGGAGGAACTCGAAGCGCTGGTCATCAGAGAAGAGGGAGTCCCAGATGCGAATGACGTCAGGCAGCAAGAACTCCTGCGACAGCAGGAGCGTCAGCCACCGGAAGGTGAAGAACTGCGGCTTGATGTTCTGCTCTTGCTGTGGAGAGAGGTGAACATCGTCAGATGGGTTCCCAGGCAATCGGCGCTCTCTAGTCATGAGGCAACGGTTACTGGCTGATGTGAGGACCAACATGATTCATGAGGCCTGGTTCGAGTGTTCAACACAAAAACAAAAAGCCATTCAACACACACTCAGTCCCACAGCCAGTACCATCATAAGGATGAGGCGCTCAGTCCATGCAAGGGACTAAGGACACCGCAGAGCTGTCATGTCCTGCCAGGACTCTCTCATTCCCCTCCTCTGCACCCAGTCCTTTCTCTAGGACCATGACAAGTGGCTGCATCAGGGGAGAGGGATGAAGAGTGCAGCAGTTACTACAGACAGTGCTTACTTCTGCATCTCACATACTTCAGTACCAGCTCTGGAAGGGCTGTGGCTCTGGATGATTCTAAGGAGCAGTCTAGCTAGGGTGGTCTTGAGTGGGACAAACAAGCCCCTGAACTGCTAAAGAGCCAGCATTGGTTTTATCTGCAGGAGGACGAATATGGTGCTCCAGCAAAATGTCCTTTTAAAGCACTGCTCTGCAAATATAGTCAGGACAGAGACAGTGTGTGCACTTGCATCAACATGCAAGTATCAAAGTAGGTTCTGGGGCTTGGGATGGGTTCAGAGCTAGGATTGGTTCGTTCTAGGGGCGTGCTAATGTGCTGGCTTATTTTTAATACATGATAGGTGTTTTAGAATTATAGTGTCTACATTTATACTGCATTTGCACACAAAAAAATGATATGCAAATATTTGTAATAAAAACACAGCATATTCTAAGAATATGTGATGTAACAACGCGATCAACATGATCGCGGTATGTAACATCGCAGTTTTTACAACGCAAGTCGTTACAACGACTTGCGCTGGAGGGTGCTGGACTTAGGGACAGTACAGTTTACTATTCCAACACCAGTCTACCTACAGTAGGGAAGGTGTTTGAATAGTAAATCTTACTATTCCTTAAGTTATAGCGACCTCCAGTGCAAGTTGATGTAACGCTTGCATTGTAATAGCAGCGTCCTAAAAGCATTGCAGTATAATCACCGCGATGTAAAGGATGTTTCCCTATTCTAAAGATTTAGTATTTTTTTAAATAAAACAGTTTTTATTACTAAAGGTATAGCATACACAGCTTGTCATTGCCTATAACCCTGGGGCCGGCAGCGTCAGTAATTATGGAAGAACAGAATTGTACACAGCCTATGTGCCGACATCCCGGAGGCTCGGCGGCGATTTCAGAGCAAGGCGTAATGCTAAGACCAAAGCTAACATCGTACGGCAGCGAAGTCGACTGTTTGATAATTTTCCCTTTTTTATAACACCAACAACGAATCACCTAAGTGGAACATGCAGAAATAATAAGAGCAGAGTCGAATCGTAGTCACAATTGATACATCAAATAGGAAGAATCAGAACCAAGTCAAAGCAGCATTAAATTAGCGCAGGAGTCTTCCCACAGGTCCAGCCCGTGTCATAGCTAATTCAGCAGTTGGAGAGTCACATAGTTCACCCCTGTATATGTTCCAGTGCCCCCACTTCCTGTCCCACACCCTAGGGCAACCCCGAATTTTGTATACCGTCTTTTCTGCAATCATGCACCTATCCATTTCATCCACCCATCCCACCACTAGGGGTCTGTCCCGGGAGCCCCATTTCATCGCGATGGAACGTTTAGCCAATAGAAATCCCAGAGCTGCCCATTGTAGTTCTTGAACATTGAGATCGTTGGCACCCCAGATATCAAGGACACATGGCTTCGGGAGTGGTTGCAATGGCTTGCCTAAAGAATCGCTCATTTTCTTGAGGACGCAGCCCCAAAACTCCTGCACCCTCGGACAGTCCCACAGTGTGTGAAAGAAAGTGCCAGGTAAGTTGCAGCCTCGCAGGCACAGGGGGTCAGGGCGTCGTCCTATTTTTGCCAGGGCAAGAGCGGACATGTAGGTCCTATGTAACACCTTTAACTGAATCAGACGGAACCTATGGCAGATAGCAGATTGTCTAGGGGACATGAGGGCCGAGCGCCATTCTTCCTCATCGAAGGGGCCCAGGTCCGCTTCCGATTTGGTCCGCAGCGACGGGAAAGAGTTGGGGAGATTATTACACAGTTTGCGGTAGGTATAGGAGATAGCCTTCTCAGGTAGCGGTTCCGATAACAATCTGTCCTCAAGGGGGGAAATAGGAGGAATTGAGGAGAGGTCAGGGATGGCCATGCGGATGGCATGTGAAATTTGCAGATATCGAAATAATTCTGTGGAAGCTAAAGAGTACTTAGTTTGAAGAGCACTAAAAGACAAGATGGCACCCTTGTAAACCAGATCACCCACCTCAGAAATCCCAATCATGTCCCATTTGTCAAATCCCTGGGAGAAGCAGAGGGAGCCCAGGCGTTGCGACGACCACAAGGGGGTGGCTTTAGAAAGCGTATCAGCCCATCCCAAACTCTTATTGGCTCTGTGCCACAATGTGACCGTATGATCCATGGGGCCGACGTATCTGTGTTTAGCAGGCTTGCTATATAGGGCCCCCAGATAGCCCTCATAACCAGTTTGGATCCTATCGAGGAGGAAGGCCGGATTGAGGGGCGAGCCATGCGCCCAGTGGTTAACAGCCACCAACTGTGACGCCCAGTAGTAGAGACGAAGGTTGGGCAGGGCAATGCCGCCATCATACCAGCCTTGAAAAAGCTTAGACAGGGCAATCCGAGCGGCACCGCCGTCCCACAGCAAAAGACGAAGCTCACCTTCAACCATGCGAAAGTAGGAGTCAGGGATCAATAAGGGGCAGTTCTGCAGGGCATATAGAAAGCGCGGAAGAGCTAACATTTTAAACAGAGCCGCCCTGCCCGGGAGTGACAGTGGGAGGGATCGCCAATGTGCAACGTCGCTGCGAAGTCTGCGCAGGGGAGTTGCGTCATGAAATACTTTGGAATCCGGCGTAATGTAGATGCCGAGATATCGGAAGCCGTCCGCGGCCACCGCAATGGTGAACCCTCGGGGCAATCGGGGAGGGGAGCCACGCAGCATATATAGTGTGGATTTAGTCCAATTAATCGAGTAGCCGGAATATTTGCCAAAGTTGGTGAGGACATGGAACAAGCTATTAATGGAAGATCGGGGAGAGGACATATAAATCAAAATATCGTCGGCATAGAGGGAGATTTTGTCCATGACGTCGCCATTCCACTGGAGACCTCTGATGGAGACGTCCGTGTGGACCCAGTGTGCGAGGGGCTCGAGGGTGAGAGCGAAGAGCAACGGGGATAGAGGGCAACCTTGCCTGGTGCCCCTGTGGAGACTAAACTGTCGCGAAGTGTGGCCGTTGACCCTGACCTGGCAAAAAGGTCTGTGTACAAGAGCCGCACCCAACTAATAAATTGGGGTCCGAAGCCAAAGCGGGCCAGGACCTCGAAGAGGTAGGGCCATTCGATGGAGTCAAATGCCATCGTGGCGTCAAGGGATAAGATGGCCGCATCCTGTTGGATAATAGGCTGGCGACTCAGGACATTGTTGACTCTGCGCAGGTTCAATGCGGTATTACGACCCGGAAGGAAACCGGACTGGTCATCATGGATGAGGGAGGGAAGCACGAGAAGTAGCAGAGTAGCCAACAGCTTGGCCAGGACCTTCGCCTCCGTGCTAATCAAAGAGATCGGCCGATAAGAGCCGCAGCTATCGGATGGTTTATTAGGCTTGAGGATTACAGCAATGGAGGCTAATCGCTGAGCTAACGGGAGGACGCCATCATCTCGACTCAGTAGAAACATATTTCGCAAGTGAGGGATAGTTTCCCTGGCCATGCCCTTGAGGAATTCGACCGGGACTCCATTTGGGCCCATAGCTTTGCCGGAGTTGACGGCGAAAAGCGCCGAAGTAAGTTCTTCCACTGTGATATCAGCGTCCAGGGTCGCCCTATCTACATCAGAAATTATCGGAAGACGCATCACCGCCAGGAGTTGTCTAGACTCCTCAGGCATATAGGAAGGACCCGCAGTATAGACACTTTCCAAGTGGTCGGCAAAAGCCTCCGCAATATATTGAGGGTCAGTAACCGTGACTCCATCCGGTCTAATGATGGAGGATACCCACCTGGAGCCTTGATCCCGGCGCTCCAGCCAAGCAAGCATTTTCCCTGCAGCATATCCGAATTCGTAAACCCGATGGCGCGAGTGGAGCAGGTGGGCCCGCACCCTCTCCTGGGCAAGTGCTTTGTATGACAGTTGTTGAGTACGGAGACGGGCCGCGGTGTCGTCGGTGGGAGCGGTGTTGTGCGTCCTTTCGAGGTGGACGAGGTCAGATTCTGCCTGGAGGATCTGGTCATTATGGTTACGCAAATAGCCCGTTTTTGGTGTCATCTCCTCGCCCTTCACGACCGCCAAGTAAGACTCCCAAAGGGTCACCGCGGAGTCAACTGAGCCGACATTTTCAGCAAAATAATATTCGGTACGCTCGAGGAGAGCGTCTTTAATATCAGGTATCCGCAGCAACCAAGGGCTAATAACTATTGGGCCTCGAGTATAGGGGCGATGGTAGGTCAGGTCTACACTAAGGGGTGAGGGATCGGAGATGCCGCGCGGAAGACCCTGCGGTCGGACAAAGTAGCCGAGATCCGCAGCGGGGCAGAATAAATAATCAATGCGGGACATACTTTTGTGTGCATTCGAGTAGTGCGTAAAATATGACGTAGTCGGGTAACACTGGCGCCAGATGTCTACCAGCCCCATGGCTTGAGTAAAGTCGGAAAGGTCGGAGCGTGACCGATGAGAGCTGCGCTTAGGGCTGCGGTCTAGGTCGTCGCACATCGTGCTATTAAAGTCACCGCCAATCAGTAAAGTACCGACAGGGAGGCTCAGCAGGTGGGTACCCAGCTCCCTTAGGGAGTCCAGCACGAGTGTAGGTGGAATATAAACAGAGACCAGATTTAGCGGGCGGCCCTCCCAAGTAGCCTCTACTATCGCAATGCGACCCAAGGGGTCAGCCCATGTCTTGGAATGAATAAGTGCCAGGTTTTTCTTGATGAGGATCCCCGTACCGCGGGACCCAGACGTGAAGCCCGCGTGAACTAGCAGTGTATATCCCCCCTGTTGGAGAGCCTTGCAAGTGTTACCCACTAGATGTGTTTCCTGTAGCAGGACGATGTCGGGGGAGTGGCGACGAAGGTATTGGAGGACAACACTCCTTTTGATCTTGTGCCCCAGTCCATTAACGTTCCAGGACAGGAGCGTGAGGGTTCGACAGTGGGGGTGCGTCATAGATGTGGACTAAGGGGGTCATCGGAAAGGAGAAGTGGAAGTAGGGCTGGCGGAAGCACCAGGGCGATAAGTCGGAGTAATAGTGTGGAAGGAGAAGCTCACAAGGCATTAGGGGAACAGGCAACCCTCGGGACGAACCGCTAGACAGCTTGAGACCTATAGTGGGCCGAGAGCAGTGGTCAATGTGACAGAAGAGGACAAGAAAAACAATAACAATGTAACAACATCAGAGGAATCCCAGATCCCCCCCTGCCCCCCCTCCCTGCTTCCCTGCCCGTGGACTTGAAACTATCCACACCCCAACTAGGCAGAGTGCCTGTCGCCCTCCCAACCATGGTAGGGGTACTCGGTGAGCCTGACTCTAGTAATGGAGTGACCATCAAATACAGGAGAAAACTAAACGTCAAACAGTTCCCAGTGCCAAATTCACATATCAAACAGAGTACCTGGTAAGTAGTCAATGCGGCCTCGACCAGGGCCGAAGAATTACACCATCAGGGATCAGGAGCCAACAAGGTGCGGAGATCCGCCACGCAAAGCGGTCCCAGCAAATAAGTCCCTGTGAGAGGAGCAGGTCCGGTGAGCAACGGAAATCAGTCCCCAACTTCGTTGATACCAGTAAAGAGTTCCTGGCTACCTGGCATCTGTTCATCGCGAGCCAGATCGTCTTGAGCCTCGTGGGCATCGCAGCGCCTCGGAGATCTTCCAGCACGGCGCCATCCCTCCAACCAGTCCCACACCTCCTCCGGCGACAAAAAGAACCACGCTTTGCCCTCGTGCTCCACTCGCAATTTTGCTGGGAAAAGCATGGAATATTTAATCTGTTTGTCTCGTAGAGCTTTCTTGACTTCCAGGAAGCTGCGGCGCCTAGCCTGGACCTTCATGGTGAAGTCCGGGAAGAGCGTAATGCGGGCGTTATCCACGAGGAGAGACGGCCCTGCCCGGGCTGCCTGGAGGATGGCGTCGCGGTCACGAAAATTGAAGACCCTCGCAATAATTGGTCGGGGGGGGGTGCCCCCGGTTTGAGGCTGCCTCCCGGGACCCTGTGGGCCCGCTCGATGGAGAAAAAGCTTGAGAGCTTCTTTGGGCAGAGGTGGGTCGTAATCAATTTTTCCACAAAGAGGTCCGCAGCAGGCTCCTCCATTCGTTCCGGCACGCCCAAAATTCGAATATTATTGCGTCGCGCCCTCCCTTCATAATCGTCCAGGAGCTCGCTCATCTGCTGTTGCTTCTGGAGTTGCTCCACTTCCCGCTGGAGGGTAGAACTGTCATCAATCAGGGCCGCAGTTTTAACTTCCACGTCTTTGACCTTGGGAGTCCATTTTCCACAGGTCAGCCCTCAGCAGAGTCACTTCTATATTAACTGAGTCAATCCGCGTCTCCAGGGAGGATCTGACGCCAGCTATCGCCTGCATAACGTCTTCTAGGATGGGGGCCTTCGCTCCCGGCGAGGGGGACGAAAGATTGGGGGTTTCAGGGGAGGTCGCAGTTTTATCACTACTTTTTGTGCCCCAGGAGTTCTTATTGAGCTGCCTCTGGGTGGGGGGTTTGGTCCTCTTACCGGACGCCATGAAGAACAGAAGCGTCTAAGAGGCGGCGTATACGGTGTAGAGGAAGGCAGGGTGCAGCAGGAGGAAAGGTCGATGGCGGGAGAGAAAGCGATATCCACTCGGCCCCACAGTCCAATCTCAGCGGACAGAGCACCACTCAGAGAGCGGCGAGCAATAGAACTCCCAGAAGGTGGCGGCCAGACTTCGGGCTCAGGATCGGCTCGGAGGCTCAAGAGGGCAATGGGGAGTCCAAGCAATCGTCAAGAATCACCACAGGGCAATGACGGCCCTAGGCCAACACATCCAAAGGTGACCCAACAAACAGAGGGGCGGATCCAGTCCAGGAATCGCAGTGGGAGGCCCCCCGGGGATCCAGGAGGGCCAAGCTGCGAGCAGGGCCCCAAGTGAAGGTCAGCCAGCCAAGTCGCCACTCACACCAGAGCCAGCGAGGGATCGATCGCGGGGTTGCGTGATATGCCAGCGCAGTGGACACACTCAGCGCCATCCCGTAGGTCAGCACCACACCAAATGCGCACTCGAGCTCAGGGCCACGGAGCTCAGGCCTCCACCACAGCTAGGGACAGCAGCAGCAGACCGGCGGTCCGAAGCAGGGGTCCGGTGGTTGTTGACGAGGAAATGCGGCACTTCGCACTCCCGGCCGCAAAAGCAGGCCCCGAAGCTGGCAGCGGTAGGATCACGGCAGGGGTGGGAGGCAATCCGGGAAGCGGCAGGCGGTGGTGCAGAGGCCCAGTAGCTGGGGTGGTGCGAGGGAGAGCAAGGGCAGCACAGGTCCACAGCGGCGGCCAGCAGGTGGGGTAAGCGCCGGCCAGGTATCACAGTGAGTGGTCGGGCACAGTGGGGGGCCGGGAATGCCTCAGGGCACAAGCGGAGCCTCGCAGTCAACGTACCTCCTCAATTGAAGGGGGCAACTGGTCCGCGGCGTCTGGGTCTACGCCGCACAGGAGAGAGGCCACTGCAGGAGATAGTCGCGGAGGGCCGAGGTTCCAAGGACGGCCCCGGGGATGCGTGCAGTCCCGCAGCGGTCTCGGAGGCATCAAAGGCAGGTATGGCTCGGTAGGCCGGGTCTACGGCGGAAGGCAGGCGGGGGAAGGCTCCAAGCGCCCGCGGCCACAGGCCCAAAAGCCGGGGTATTGCGTAGGCGGCCCCCAAGGTAACAGGAGTCGCGCCGCGCTCACCCCGGGCAGTGCGGATATGGCAAGGAGGCGGCCACTGAGTCTCCGGGAGTCGGAAAATGCTTCGGCAGGGCTCCGGAGGTATGTAGCAGGGTCCGATCCACAGTGCCGTCGCTGAAGAAGGCCAAACCAGTGGGCACAGCTAATCACGGAGACAAAGCTCCGATTCGGGGGCCATCCTGCCAGCAGCCGGACCTCCATTCAGCAGGAGCGTCTCGCCCGTGGCGCCGCTGGAATCAGGGCAGGAACCTCGTCGGTGCAGGCACTGGAGTCAGCTGTGGGGCCCCCCCGAAGTTTGGGGGGATCCCAGGTCAGGAATCGGAGAAATTCGGCGGATAAGCAGGCAGGGGTCGGGAGCCGCGTTATAGAGCGGCCATGTCCACCGGCTGCTAGCCACGCCCCCAGATTTAGTATTTTTGTGGTCAATGTTTGGTTACTCTAAATTAGTCGCACAGTATTGTGGTACTCAGCATCTGGAAATACAAGCCACACGCACACCAGAGACTCGCAGATGTGTAACCTGGTCTATCCGGTTCTGGACTCTTCGGTGCCCATGAGACATGGGCATGATATCGAATCAGTGAGACGAACAGCGCCTTCACATCAATTGCTTGGAATTTCTTGCCGGTTCTTTCACCATCAAGTGCTGGACGAAAGACAGGATCAGCTGCCATGTCCTTCTCAAAATGGACAATGTGTCCGCTATATAAACCACCTGGGGGGCACAAAATCCAAGGTCCTAGCGGACATGGCCAAGGAATTTTGGACCTTTTGCCTAGACAACAGTGTCTCAGTAATGGCGGAGTACCTTCCGGGAGCAGCCAATGTGGTGGCAGACTGGTGCTCCAGAGAATGGTCGGATGTCAGTCTCTGGCAGTTGGATACCAGAGTCTTCCATAGGCTCCACGCCCTTTGGGGTCCCTTCTCGGTGGACCTCTTTGCATCTCGCCTGGACCCCCGTTTCTTCAGTTGGAAACCGGATCCTCTAGCGGCGGCGCCTTCCTTCAGGACTGGTCCCTGAAGACTGGGTACGCCTTTCCACCGTTTGCGATGATCATGCGCCTCACAGCGCAGGTTCGCTGTCAGCAGGCGAAGGTAGTGCTGATCACGCCTTATTGGAAGTCGCAAGTTTGGTTTCCAGTTCTTCTGGAACTTTCTTGGGATTCTCCAATCCTTCTACGCCCTGATCACATGATTCTTTGGGATCCCCAGGGAGGGCCTCATCCGTTAGCCCTGCAGAATCGGATGCCCCTCATGGCTTGGAAAATTTCCGGCAACGTTGGAGACTCCGAGGCTTATTGGGAGAAGCTCAGACTATCTTGGCAGCGGCATGGGCAGACGGCACTAACAAGCGATACCGTTCGGCTTGGTCAAGATGGGTGGGTTGGTGCTTTAGCCGGGGTCAGGATCCCATATGGTGCGATGTGGTCCACGTCCTGAACTTCCTGGCTTCCTTAGCCACAGAGGGTTTGGCTTACCGCACCATAAATTCGTACAGATCAGCCATTTCGGCGGGCCATGATCCAGTGCAGGGCGCTGTAGTGGTGGGAACTCCTTTTGTATGTAAATTGTTAAGGGGTATTCACCTATCCCTACCTCCCCTGCCTCGATACTCCGACCTGTGGGATGTTAACAAGGTTTTGCATTTCTTCAAATCCTGGCCTTCCAATAGGTACCTGTCTTGCAAGCAACTCTCTACAAACTTGGCCATGCTCCTTTATTTGGGGCCAGATGTAGGTCGGCAAATACCGGTCGGTAACGGCCGATTTCAGCCGTTAACCGACCGGTATTTGCAAATGGAGATGTAGGGGCCTTCAAAAGTACAGAATCGGTATATTTACCGAATCGGTAAAGTTACCGATTCGGTAAAATACCGATTCTGTAAATTTACCGATTCGGTAAATCAATATGTAGGTGGCACTGAAAATAGTGCCACAGGCCATTACCGATTCGTTATTTTCCATGTAATACAATTGCATGGTAAATAACGAATACCTGTGTACATGCACATCTGTGCATGCACACCTGTGCCATGTGGCACACAGACATGCCCTAAGGGCATGTATGTGTGTCACATGGCACACAAGCCAGAAACAGGGGTGCAACAGGGTGTCAAAGTGACACACTGTTCCCCTTGCAAATTCGGTATTTTTACAGATTCGGTAATTACCGATTCGGTATTTGCCATTGATTCCTATGGGTTTCAAGGCCCATAGGAATCCATGGCAAATACTGATTCTGTAATTACAGAATCGGTAAATACCGAATCATACCGATTCGGTATTTTTTACCGAAAAATTACCTACATGTGATTTACCGATTCATGAATACCGAATCGGTAAAATTCGGTATTTATGAATCGGTAAATCTGATTTTTACCTACATCTGGGCATTGGTGTCCTGCAGGTGGGTTTCTGATGTGAGAGTTCTTGATCTCTCCGGTCGGGTTTTTTCCCCCCAAGGGGTTACTTTTCATGTTTCTCGACGTAACAAGCCGGACTCCAGGGTAATTTCATACCCGGCTTTTGATAGACACCCTAAGTTATGTGTGGTGCGTTGTCTCAAGGCTTATGAGAGCATGACGGAAGAACATCATCTGCACGGTGTGAACCAGTTGCTGATCTCTCTCAGGAAACCCTTTAAGGCTGTGTCTTCTCCCACCATTGTCAGATGGGTCATGCGGGAGCGGGCATTGACATCTCGCACTTCGGTGCTCACTCAGTGAGAGGAGCAAGGGGATCCAAAGCCTTTACCCTCGGACCGAGGATATTTTCAATCCCGCTGACTGGTCATCAGACTCAATGTTTAAAAGATTTTATTTTAAACCGGTCATTGACATGGCTTCCCTGGTGGTGGACAAGCTTTGAACGAGCATAATCCTCGCCTCCCGTCCTGCCATAGAATGAAAAATTTCCTAGTAGACACGAAGGAAAGTTTCAATTCTATTAAAGACTCGGAGGTGAGGATTATTCCCTCCAAGAGATCCTGAGGAGTCAGCCACTCTCTCCCACCCTGGCCTATGTATCAACTACGCCGTAAGGTATAAGTATTGGTCTCAATATTATTGTTTAAGGTTGTTACTATTCCAAGTATAATTATATTCGTATTGGTGATTGTGTATCCTTGTATCTTTCTGATCATATCGCTCCTTATCGGTATAATACCTTGGTGAGCCTTGTGTTAAGTTAAGTTCTGGTTCATTCGTTATTCTCTTACTTCTTTCAGGACCAGACACATCTAAAACGGACTAATGGAATTCATTGACGGCTGGATGGTTCGCAGTCAAGAAAGAGGAGGTATCTCAGCATTCCCCGGACCCGAAGGACAGGCGTGGATGATGATTGGCTGACCTCTCGGACTGCCCCTTCCCTGGGGTTCCTGGGAAATAGTTTTTTTTTCTGTAAAGTTGAATCTGCTGGTGTTGGAAAATAAAGAAAGCAGAGCATAATCCTTGCCTCCGAGTCCTTAATAGAATTGAAACTTTCCTTCGTGTCTACTAGGAAATTTTTCATTATGTGTGACCAGTGTGCAGAAACTAAGAAGATCTATTGGATGAAGAGCCCATTTTACAGAGCGGGGAGGATGGGAAGGTCAATGAGGAATATGCAGCTAGATAGAGTCTTTACTAGAAAAAGGGTTACCGACGGTAGGTAACTTGTTCTTCTGACAGAGGCCACTAACTGCAGATTCCTCGCCTAAGAATAGATACCCAAGCAACACCTCCTTGAGGTGGGTCTGCAAATGAATGAATGAATACCTTCTTCTATAGCGCATGGCTACTCTTGAGCATCCCAGCGCTGTAAGACAAAGGAAAATAAAGACACTATTGGAAAAGGTGCGTTTTTAAGCGCTTCCTGAAAGCAAGGTGGTTTAACTCATGCCTAATGACATCAGGGAGTGCGTTCCATTCTTTAGCTGCATGCACCGAGAGTCGACGGCCACCCATCCGGGCCAGCTTCATCCTGGGAACTACCAGCAGGTTCCGCTGGTTGGATCTCAGAGTTCTCACTGATTGGATGCGATGAAAGAGGGGATCCAGGATAGGCGGGCCAGCACCATGGATGGATTTGTGCGCCATGCACATGGTCTTAAAAGTTATCCTTCCCTTAATGGATAGCCAGTGCAAGGATTGAAGTGCGGCTTTTGCTGAACATCTTTTAGGGACTTTCATAAGTAGTCGAGCAGCACAATTCTGTACCGATTGCAGAATTTTTATGGTGCCGACTGGCTTAAACCAGAAAGTCCTGAAGGACTTAATGGGCAAAGTGCCAGTTTCGATAGACTTGACTGTCCAAGCAGTAGTCTTTTGTGAACATGTAAATGTAAATGTATGAAACTTATATATGTGGAGTGATGCCCACGTGCAGCCTGTCCCGGACATTTGTCCAGGACAGGCGCACCATGTAGTAGTGGCCACTTTGGCTCTGGTGGAATGAGCCCCCAAGCCTTCAGGTGGCGGCTTTGTTTCTGGTGGAATGAGCCCGCAAGCCTTCAGGTGGCCACTTTGGCTCTGGTGGAATGAACCCGCAAGCCTTCAGGTGGCCACTTTGGCTCTGGTGGAATGAACCCGCAAGCCTTCAGGTGGCCACTTTGGTTCTGGTGGAATGAGCCCGCAGGCCTTCAGGTGTCCACTTTGGTTCTGGTGGAATGAGCCCGCAGGCCTTCAGGTGGCCACTTTGGCCCTGGTGGAAAGAGCCCGCAAGCCTTCAGGTGGCGGCTTTGTCTCTGGTGGAAAGAGCTCTGAAGCCTTCAGGTGGCTGTTTCTTAGCCAATATGAACCAGATTTTTAGGCAAAGCACATTCCAGCGGAATATGGTCCACTCCTGACCTGCCTTGCCTTTTTCACTCCAGCGATCCCAAAGAAGAGGTCATTGCACCTGGTGTTCTTTGGTACGATTGGAGTAAAAGAAAGGACTCTTTTAGGTTCCAGACGATGGAGCCTCTCCTCCTCCTTGGAAGGATGAGGTGGAGCCAAATATATCGGCAGCACAGTGTTCTGGCTGACATGGAATGGGGCTACTACTTTCGGCAGGAAAGAGGCCGGTGTCCGAAGAGCATTAACAGAAAGAGCTTGAGGCCCGATTACCCTCCCCAAGGTAATCACCACGAAAAAGGCTGTTTTAAAGGTCAGAAGGCTCAGAGGACAGCTGTGCATGGGTTCAAAAAGGAAACACATGAGAAAAGTTAAGACCAAATTAAGGTCCCATTTGAGCATAACAATAGGGGATAGTGGGACCAGAGGTGACTCAAATAAAGAGGGCTAATTTGGCAACTGTAAGAAAGTCGAGGTAGCAGACAAGAACCCTTTAACAGTGCCCCGGGCAAGATCTTGCCGATCTAAGGATAACCCAAACAACAGTGCCTCTAACAGGAAGGCAGCAGGGTGCGCTGATGCAGTCCGGCCTGCGCTAGTGTCGACGTCGAGCAACGTCGAGGTGGGTCAGACTCTGAGAGGAGGATGGGTTCCTCTTCATCCAGCAGTGTCGGCCGTGCCAGATAAGATGTAGAGGGGACTGGGACCGGTGTAGGTGTTGGTGCCGGTATCGGCATCAGTCCGGATCTACTCACCCAAGTGTTTCTTGGCATTGAATAACAGATGTTTATTGTTACCCAACTCAATGGTACTCATTTCATCAACCTCAGAAGGATGAGAGGCTGAGTGTTTATTGTTACCCAACTCAATGGTACTCATTTCATCAACCTCAGAAGGATGAGAGGCTGAGTGGATCCGCCGGGATAAAACTCCTTGGGTAGGGAGTCGCTCCAACTCTGGGGAACTTTGGGAAGCGTGGAACAGACCCGGCCATTACGCCACTGGTGGAATGCGGGACCAGAAACTAGGAGCGTGATGCTTGCTGAGAGAAGCCGAAGAATGCATCGACGACAAATTCGGGTCCGAGATGTCCCCTTGGATCGGTGCTGAGACTGGCATGGACCCGTCTGCCGCGCTGCCAGGAGCTTCATCGCCTGCTCGCCAACAGCCTTGGGATGCATCAACTTGCAGTCGGAGCAATCCCAGGAGTTGTGGTCCGACCCCAAACACCACAGAGATCAGAGACTGTCATCTGTCTGCAATACAGCTCACAAGGTTTAAATCCTGTGTGCTTATTGGGGGACATATCCCTGGCACACTGGTAGTAAAGCTCAAAAAGAACCTGACAAAAGGGCGAAAAAAGTGGTTGAAGAACGACAGAGGTGGATCCCCGGATCTGCACTGTTGGAGCAGAAAGAAAGGAACTGACATCAGAGTGCAGGGGTGGTGCATTTATAGACACTGCACGCATCACGTCTGACGTGTGGACGATGCTGACGCAGAGATGTTGGACAGCGCAGGTACTGCTCAATGTGTTTCGGATCCAGTCTGACACCTGGGGAATTTTCTAAGGTGAGTAATCTGAGGCTAGAAGCCTCTACTATTTGAATGTTTTCTATGAGAAAGTTTGTAAAAGCAGGAAATAGACCATTGCTTCCTGTCGGCATCCTGCTCAGGCCGATCAGGACTTTGGATCACCCCGCTTCTCTACTTGTGCATCAGGATTCGAGGTTCATCCATCTTATGGGCTCCTTAGACATGGATGAACTCATCTTACTACTGCATTTCAGAAGATTTCACACAACTACTTCTATAGGGGGTTCAAGAACATTGAAGTCACAACAACAGGCGAGACCCTGATCTTTTGAACCTTCAGTGCCTCGCCTGCTTCTGAACTCCCACGGCCACTGTGTCTGTGTTTTTTTACTAGTGTCAACACACATGCGACCTCTGAAAAGAGCTTACACCAGACTGAGGTTACCAGACTAACCAGGCACAGTGGTTTCCCCTCAGTTTAAGCACTGAGGCCCTATCTCCCACAGCCTCCCAGATACTTACGAGGCGCAGGTAGAGCTCCGCGTCTGTCTCCTTCAGGCTTGAGTACACTCTCTCCATCTTCGAGGTGATGCCACACTGAGAATCATCCAAGCTTTTCATGAAATTGTCCCGGATTTCAGCCATGAGGTTTGTGAAGCAGAAGAACGTGTCCGCCTCCGCGTGCTCTGGAAGAGAAGAAAGGTGGCTCATTCCAAGTCCCATTGAAACATACATCTCCATTTCAAGCTTTCCTACGCTGACTTCATCACCAGCACAAGACCGTCCGACGCCCACCAAGCCCACGCTGGGCCAATGAGGGGATCAGCAATACTTTATGGAACACCCCACATTTAATTTCCGCAATCGATCAACTAATCCATTCACATTAAGTTTAAACTCCAATCTTAACTTCTGTGTCAAACTCAGTTAAAATCCAAGCATCAAACTTCTACCGTTTTCAAGGTCCCCACTCCTCGCTTAGCTCAAAGACTCAGCAAGTTAGTTTGGTAAGATCTGTAACTATTCTACTGATGTGGAACAGGATTCATTTAGGCTGGATTGCCCATGTGGTCTCCTACATGCTACCAAGCGCTCGACCCCAATGTGTGCCTTGAAGCAGATGCTATTGGTAGTACCCCGTGGTCGACCAAGTCCATGCCTGCAACCCCTTTCAATATCTCAGCCCATATCTGCTCCTCCGGTGCCGATGGAGGTCTACTACATTGTCCACAAATTAGCATCAGATGTCTCACCAAACTGCACTTCGTACCACAAACACTGAGGGTGAATCCCAGGTAAACAATGTCTCACCAAATGGCACTTCATACCACAATTACTTTGAGTGTATCCCAGGCAGACAATGTCTCACCACACTACACTCTACCCAAAGACTGTGGGTGTATCCAGGCAGACGATGTTTCACCAAACAGCACTTTATACCTAAACACTTTGGGTGTAACTAGGCAGACACAGGTGCTTACTTTTGCTAAATACATCAGCTGATTTGTTACCTTTTCCTCTACAAGTTGGAAATCTGTTCACGACAATGCTGGAAGCTGTTACCTATTATAGGTCTTAAAACCTTGTTTTAGAAAGTGTTTTATCATGAACCACCAGGTATATTTCATCTTTCTTCGCGCTTCCAGAGGCATTGTTACCTTCATACTATAAGAAACACTAGCAATATGTCGCTTACGTAGTCTCCATTCCCTCAGTATACATCTTAGTGTGCTCGGCTGCCCTTCACATCTTGTCCTGCTCGCTAGTCCTTAACACCCCAGTCTGCTTGGCTATCCTTTCACACATCTTACAGATTTCAATGTGGCAAAGACTCCTTTATAGATGCAACCTGATTTTAATCTAAGTTTCTGAAAATCTTTTGTAGCCAGGATATTCGCAGATCCAAATTAATGTAATAATTTTTCTGCCATCCACATCTCAACAGGTATTGGCGATCTTGGCTTTTACTCTGATACTCACTCCAGCAGTCACCATTTATTTTTAAATCTCAATTAGCAAATTCTATTTATAATTTCACTTGGGTCAATACATCATTCTTTTAAGTTTTTACACCAACAATACAGTTGTATGTATGTATGTATGTATTGTGCATTTGTATAGCGCTAACTGCCACCCAAAGGGTATCCTGGCGCTTCTGACTCCACTAAAACCTTATACGCAAACACGTTTTAGCCAACTCTGGGAAAAAGGTGAGTTTTTAAATTTTTCTTGAAGGATGAGAAGTCCTCCAAGCTCCTCAAGGATAGTGGAAGGGAGTTCCAGAGCTTGGCAGCTGTAAATCCAAAGGATCAGCCCCCCATTCGACTCCTATTAATCCTAGGGACCACAACCAGGTATAACGAAGATGATCGTAGCGGCCTCGCTGCGTGATACCAAGAGAAGAGGTTCCGTAGCATTACTGGGCCCTGGTCATGTAAAGCCTTAAAGACCAGGCAAGAAGATTTAAAAAGAATTCTCTGTTGGACTGGAAGCCAGTGTAGGTCTTCAAGTGCAAAGGAAGAGGAGGCAACGCGGGGCCTAGCAAGGGCTAATTTTGCGGCCATGTTTTGGACACGTTGCATTTTGGAGATCAAGTTACCAGGAGCCCCCAGAAGCAATGCGTTGCAATAGTCTATCCTACTGAGGATAATGCCACGCACCACCTCTGGTCTAGCCTGGAGTGGCAGCAGGGGGAGAATTTTACGCAACATACGGAGTAGCATCATGCAGATAGAGATGGTTTTGTCAACAAAACCGTTCAACTGGAGATTGGAGTCAAACATCACTCCAAGGTTACGGGCAGAATCCACCGCCACAACCTTACCTAATGAAGAGGACGGGCAAAGATCAGGCGGCAGAACGCGTGGGACGCGGTCCGATGAACAATGAAGAACCTCAGTCTTGGAGCTATTAAATTGAAGCGAGTTGTTCCTCAGCCAGTCAGCCGTGGCCGTCATGCAGCGATGGAAGGTATCTGTGGACACCGCATCTTCGCCTTCCAGGGAGAAGATGAGATGGGTGTCATCAGCGTAATTGATCACTGAGATGCCAAAAGATTTGATCAATTTAACTAGAGGACACAGATATAGATTGAACAGTATGGGGCTGATCGCGGACCCTTGCGGGACGCCTTGTCCCACTCTCCTAATACCTGAGCGAAAAGGTGGTAAGGCCACCACCTGATGCCTGTTCTGAAGATATGAGATCAACCAATTCCTTGCCAAACCAACTATCCCGGCCTCCTCCAACCTGTTGACAAGGATGGGATGGCTGACCTCTGACCGTTGATCTAAAAGAGTCAGGGTGCCCCTCACATGCTGGTACTGTCATTGTGCCCCCTCGTATGAACGCCCACTGCACAGTATGCTGCCATATGTTGGTCATGGACTTGACTAGAAATGGCTAGAACCTGTCCTTGCCACACCCTGCTTGCGAACCGACACCCCCAGGCTAAAGGTCTGGATGACAATATATGCCACCTTCCTGCATATGTGAAGTTAAACATTTGGTCTTGGTTTTAGATTACTGTGCACAGACGGCATTTCATATTCCCCTTTCTGAGCTGAAATGATCATCCTTGAAAATAACGCGACTACATAAAGCCAATATTGCACACTGTAAAGCCGCGATCTATGCTGGAAATGTGGGAGAAAAGGGATAACATCCTGGCACTGTATAACATGCATATAACACCTTTATAGATATCAGCTAAGACCGGAATGAACCTTACAATGTTTCTTCTATATAGAAATCTGTAATGAGGCTTGTACAATGTTGATAACCTGTCTGCTCTCTTGCCTAAATGAGAAATGCCAATACAAATATGTTTAAAAAAACTAACCAATACAGTTGATTTACTTTTTGTCATAAACATCACAGTATTGTGGTATTGGTTGCCTGACTGTTCAATGGCCGCACAGAGGGTATCACATGATCTAGAACTGATCGTTCCCTGGTGCAGTCCAGGAGGGGTCACGCTGCACCTCCATAAATATCATGTCCTGTGCCACAGACTTCTTTCACCGTCCCCTGTAAATAACAACCTTCAGCCCCGGGGTGGCTGTCCTTTCCATATCTCCTTCACAAGCACCTGCCTGGTGCCAGGGGTCCTTTGTGCCACCGCACCCCTTATGGGATTAGCCAAGGCCCCTCCGTTGCTCCTGCTCACCCAAGGCCACCCAAGGCCCCCCCAGGCCCCCCCGTTGCTCCCGCTCACCCAAGGCCCCTCCGCTGCTCCCGCTCAGCCAAGGCCCATCCGCTGCTCCCGCTCAGCCACGGCCCCTCCATTGCTCCCGCTCACCCAAGGCCCCTCCGTTACTCCCGCTCACACAAGGCGCCTCCGCTGCTCACGCTCAACCACGGCCCCTCAGTTGCTCCCGCTCACCCAAGGCCCCACCGTTGCTCCTGCTCACCCAAGGCCCCTCCGTTGCTCCCGCTCACCCAAGGCCCCTCCGTTGCTCCCGCTCACCCAAGGCCCCACCATTGCTCCTGCTCACCCAAGGCCCCTCCGTTGCTGTCGCTCAGCCAAGGCCCCTCCGTTTCTCCCGCTCACCCAAGGCCCCTCTATTGCTCCCGCTCAGCCAAGGTCCCTCTGTTGCTCCCGCTCACCCAAGGCCCCTCCGTTGCTCCCGCTCACCCAAGGCCCCTCCGTTGCTCCCGCTCAGCCAAGGTCCCTCCGTTTCTCCCGCTCACCCAAGGCCCCTCCGTTGCTCCCGCTCACCCAAGGCCCCTCCATTGCTCCCGCTCAACCAAGGCCCCTCCGTTGCTCCCGCTCACCCAAGGCCCCTCCGTTGCTCCCGCTCACCCAAGGCCCCTCCGTTGCTCCCGCCCACCCAAGGCCCCCCAAGGCCCCCCGTTGCTCCCGCTCACCCAAGGCCCCTCCGCTGCTCCCACTCAGCCAAGGCCCCTCCGCTGCTCCCGCTCAGCCACGCCCCTCCGTTGCTCCCACTCACCCAAGGCCCCTCCGTTACTCCCGCTCACCCAAGGCCCCTCCGCTGCTCCCGCTCAGCCACGGCCCCTCCGTTGCTCCCGCTCACCCAAGGCCCCTCCATTGCTCCCGCTCACCCAAGGCCCCACCATTGCTCCTGCTCACCCAAGGCCCCTCCGTTGCTCCCGCTCACCCAAGGCCCCTCCGTTGCTCCCGCTCACCCAAGGCCCCTCCGTTGCTCCCGCTCACCCAAGGCCCCTCCGTTGCTCCCGCTCACCCAAGGCCCCTCCGTTGCTCCCGCTCACCTTTCCACTCTTTGTTCGGGTCGGTAGCGAAGGTGTAGTAAATCGGCCCCACAATCTCATTCATCCCCTGCACGTAGGCAATCCCAGGGTTCAGTTTGGCGTAGATGAAAAGAATCCTCTCCACCACCTCCCAGTGCGCCTCGCAGCCATTGGGCAGGAGCTCGTACTCATTCCAGGCATTGGAAGAGGCCGTCTTCATGGGGGAGCTCACCTGCAAGCAGCAGAGGCAAACCAATCAGGGATGAGTCCAAAGGCACACAGTAAACATGCAAGGCGGATGCATGCCTAGAGCATGCCAGGCAGTGCTCAGGCGCAGCGTGTGAGCGGATGCATGCTTAGAACATGCCAAGCGGTGCTCGGGCGTGAAGGTGTCCATGTGAGCCCCATGCCTGCACCTCAGACATTAGACCTCTGCACGGAAAGCTTGCAATGGACATTGCTCTGGATGACCAAACATAGCCCTCCCCCCCCAAGCATGCACTCTTCCCATCCCCTCCTGCTGCTGATGTGCTGCCAGCCTCTTCTAGCTGCCCACAGCCTGTCCTTTCTCCAGCTGCCCACACTGATTCATGCACCCATCTATCGCCACCTGTTTGCCCCATACTGCTCGTCTCTCACAAATGCCCACACATGGCTTGTCTCCTCCGCTAGCTTATACAATGCCATCTCCTCCTGCAGCACACACAATGCCACCACCTGCGGCTGACCACACAATGTGAACTCTGCCAGCTGCCCAGACAACGATCATCTCCTCTAGCTGCACACAGCTGCCCACCCAATGCTCCTGCCCTCCATCTGTCCACATTCTGCGCCTCCCAGTCAACTGTACATACATGGCACAACTTCTGCTGCTGCCCACAAAATGCCATCTCCTCCAGCCGCCTAAACAATGCCATTGTATCAGCTCCCCCAACCACATGGCTTCTGCCCTTCAGCTGCCCATAAGGAAACTTCTCCAGTATTGGAATCTTTCATAGATTCACATGTTTGATTCATTCCCTGTCATGAAAGTCGGAGTCCTCGGTATATCAAAATAGCAATGTAAAGCCAATACAAACCAGACACCCGGAGTAGGCCCATTTCAGTTTAGTATCTTATCTCTATTGTATTGCAAAAGTGACCAATATTAAGCCTGGACCAATCAGAACCTCTCACCCTCTAGAACACTCCTGAGAGAACCTTAGAACCTCAGATGTTTTACTGTATATGTTGCTAGGGAGTCTCCACTGAGCTCTGCTCAGCTTACCAACTACTTCAGAGGTTTTAAAACCAATTTTGTTTCTTCAATTAACCATCTTCTACTGGAATAACATCTTCTTCAGGTCTGATTCAACTTTTCTGACTTAGTCATGTCAAATAAGGAGACAATGCAACGGTCTCGCCTTTGCAAAAGTTAGAGCTATTGGCATTGTAAATGACAACATTTTTATTTAAGTGTTGGTTTTGAAAACAGATAAATAAATGGCATTGTCATTTACAAAGCCAATAGCTTAATCTCTTGCAAATGCGAGACCTATTGCATTTGCACACACTTGCACACACACATGGAGCCACACACAGAGAGCCACACACACACAGAGCCACACACACAGCCACACACACACACAGCCACACACACACACAGCCACACACACACACACACACAGCCACACACACACACACACAGCCACACAAACATACAGAGCCACACACACATACAGCCACATACACACACAGAGCCACACACCACCAGTCCGTCAAGTAAGGTTTCTACTGACTTATAAGTAAGTCCACCTAAAAGATTCAAGCACTCCTCTGCCGGGTTCGGACAGTTTTAACCCGGGGGTTAAGGCAAGCGTGCACACCCCCTCCCTTCCCGCCCCACGTCCACTAGCCGCGGCAGCTGGTAGCATGTGTTGAACAGCTCGGAAGCTAGGGCCCTGAAGGGGGGGGGGGTGAGGCGAGAGCGGGACGGAGAAGAGCTGCGGGGAGGAGAGCTGCGGGCAGAGGGAAGGGGGGAGGCGAGAGCGGGACAGAGGAGGGCTGCGGCAGTGGGGAGGGGGCGAGAGCGGGACGGAGGAGGGCTGCGGGCAGGGGGAAGGGGGGGAGGTGAGCGGAGCCGAGCAGCTCCGGAAACACCACCACGTTTCTCCGAGGCGAAGCAGAAATGCCTCGGAGAAACGCACAGTCATTTTGGGATTCGGGGCGTGTTTTTCGTTCTCTCTCCTTCCCCTTGGCTGGAAGGTAAAATCCCAGCCAATGGGAAGAGGAGAGAAATAAAGTAAAAAACACCCTCCCGAATCCCTAAAAGTCGGGGCTTAAACGGAGCGATGCCCTCTCCTCCAATGGCTGGCCTCCATTTAGGAAGCCAGCCAATGGAGAAGAGGGGCGGGTTCAAGCCCCACTCTGTAAAACATAAGATCTCCCCAGCGAGACTGCGCAAGCGCAGCCTTCGCTAGGCGGAGACCTAAAAAAGAAGAGTCTTCAGAGCCTGTGCTCCTGTTCTAGACGAGGCTTCATACAGACGAACCTCACAGTGACTGCATGATTTGCCTGTTTCACAACCATAATGAAAAAGATTGTGAAGTATGTCGTACCTTTTCAAATAAGACTTTGAGGGATCTAAGCGGTCTCATAAGAGGGGGAGATCACTTCACGCTCATTCTTCCAGCAAGCGTCCAAAGAAAGCCAAAGAAGGACCTCTAATTGCTCTCATAGGCGCAGTCCCTCTAAATCTACTCACAAAACTGGAAAGGACATTCTTTCTGGACAGTAAGACAAAAAAGACAAGCTCCGAGACTACTTTAACACCTCCTCAAAACAGGCATTCTTTTAAAAAGCCTTCCCCTGTCCCTCCTAAGGAAACACAGCCGACGAAATCTCCATTGTCGTCGACGAGTAGTGATACCCACCAGCATCTAAACAAAATTCAAGTGCTTCTCCACCGTAGACACCATTCCTGCCAACACTATTGTAATTAAAAGCGCCAGGTTCATCGCCGTTGTTTGTCCCGCTGACTACATCCTAGCCGAGACCAGCGGAGATGACTGCATCGACAATGATGACTGCTACGACTAACAAAACGTGGACAGCAACAGCGACTTTCACGGCAACAAAACCAATGACTATGGTGTCTGAAATGCCACCAGTATCTGCATCACTAACGGGAACTTTGTCGGCGGCACCGTTGACGAGCGAAGAATTGCCTAAAACAACACAAACAATAGAGATAAGTTACAACACTGAAATGGGCCTAGGCCTGGTTGCTGGTTTGTATTGCTTTGCATTGCTATTTTGATATACCGAGGACCCTCATCTCGACAACAAGGAATGATTCAAACATGTGAATCTATGAAAGCTCTGAAACTGGAGTGAAATGCTCCTGCCCTCCAGATGCCCATACAATGCTCCTGCCCTCCAGATGCCCATACAATGCTCCTGCCCTTTAACTTCCCTCAAGCTGCCCGTTGCAGTTCACTGAACACAGATTGAGCAGTTTCTCTAGCTGCCCACACAATGCAATATCATGCAGCTGTTAAACCACTGCTGGTCCCCTTCAGCCACCCCACAAAAGCCCCTCCATAGCCCCTCAAGCCATCCAGGCACTGGTGGCGGGCGCTCACATTGGTGACCCCGCTCCTGTTTCGTGCCACTGTCTGCGACTTCAGTGTTGTCTGCTCCACTCGCCTTCGCAGAGTCTCATACTCATTCTGCGGATCCAAAATTAGGAGGCAGGGGTACTCGGTTTGCCGCTGGAAGAAGGCCATGTCTGGGTATAGTCTCCTGTGGGGGAGAAGGAGGGAAAGGAGTAAACGGCCAGCAAATAGACTCCCTATATGCTGCAACTAGACTCGCAGAACAGTCCAAGTGCAGACAAGAACCCATGTCCAAAGCCCAACCTCAGAACAGACCTCTCCACATCCTATACTCCAGCTGTAAAGAGCGGGCCTTCCACCACCCCACACCGCACGCCTATTCCCAGGGAACAGATTCTCAGACACACCCAGCACAAAGAACAGACCCACAACGTCACACATCCATCCTCAGAGAAAAGACCCTATGTGAGAAGTTGGCCTGATATATGATGTTTCCAATTCTGGAACCACCTTGTATCAGTCCAAATAACCCCTTATGGTGTCTGGTTGTAAGTCAACCTTGTAGACAAGCTATCTTAATGGTAGCATAGACTAAGCAGCCTTAAAGGCTTAACTCAAGAGGTCGTGTTATGCGAGCTGTTTTACCAATCACAGTCCTGTAATATCAAATGAAAGGACACCACACAAGTATATATTATAAAAATATATGTATTTATTACTCAAAATAATCCCCAGTACTCTTTATGAATAAAGGGGCACAACTCCTGTCATACACTCCTCCCTCAACATATCCCCCCCCACTCCCCGCTCTCCCGCCACGCCTAGCCTTCACCCCTCCCTCAATAGCGCCCCCCCTATTCTCGGCACTCAATCCATTCCAGACCTACACCCCACCCTCAACATCGCCCCCCCACCCCCTGCACCCCCGCTACTCCAAGACTCCACTCCTCCCTCAACAGCTCACTCCCCACCCTTAGCTCCCCCTCCACTCCTGGACCCCACTCCCCCCTCAACATCTCCCCCTCCACTCTCACTCCCCATTACTACACTTGCCCTCCTGCAACGACCAATCTCCACTCGTCCCGCAGTTGTATCACTCCTCCTGTCACTGATTACCCTTCCAATGACCCTAACCCCATCCCCAACGGCACGCTGGACACAATCATGACCACCCTCCTCCAAGTGAAAGAAGAGCTCCACTCGCTCAAAGTGTTACTCCTCACGCACACCGACCACCCCCCCTCACCACCACTTCTCAACGAATTTTCAACTCCCCCCCACATCCTAGGCACCCCTTACATGGGACTTCTATCCCCTCTCGCAATACCTCCTACAGGCCTAAGCGCACTATCAAGACACATCCTAATCGCTCCTTACATTGGACCTCTATCCCCTCTCGCAATACCGCCAACCGCCCCCAGCGCGCAATCAAGACTCTCTCGGACCGCGACATACACACCCTACTCAGCACATATGTCCCGGCAACCCAAAACAGCTTAACCAACACGCACATGTCCATTTCTACGATTCTCTCCAACCCCAGTAGGCACCCCACGCATAGCAACAGAGGCTCTGTTCCCAACAACCTCACTAAAGTCCCTCTCACTACGGAACCCTCCACCTCCCCTTGCACCCCCAGTCTCAAATGCACACTTCTCAACTGTAGATCGGCCCAAAAACACTCGACGGAGGTCGCTGACCTCATCCTGTCTAGGAACCTTGACCTGGCCATACTAACTGAAACATGGTTAATTGAATCCTCCAATCCTATCATGGATATCCTAGTCCCCCCCAACTACTACATCACTAGACTTGACAGGTCCAACAAGACAGGTGGCGGAATCGCCTGCATTCACAAGAGCAACCTCTCTATTAATAAAGTCACCGCCCTTTCTCTTACCTCCTGTGAATACTTCTGCCTTTATGTCACCAGTGAGAACAAACCTGTATGTTCATTACACATCATGTACCACCCCCCGGGGGACAACCTCGTCTTCTCCCAACAACTCATGGACACAATATCAATCAACGCAGGACGGCTAAACACACAAATTTACCTTGGTGACTACAATCTCCATTGGAATGATTGCAGTGACGCAGTAGTTAATAGCCTCAAAAGTTTCCTTACCGCCTCTGATCTCACTCAAATTTGCAACACCCCGACACACGACAAAGGCTCGATCCTCGACCTGGTCATTTCCAAAGAAGGCACCACTCAACTCGACTCAATACAACCTTGTGACTGGTCAGACCACCATATTATCACATTCCTCATCAAGGAAAAAGTAAAACTCATCCCGGTGCAATACGCCATGCCCAAAGTCTGGAAAAGAGACATGAGGAAACTCAATCCAAACTCTCTACCCCCCAACAGCTGCAATCTCCTACTCCCCCCTACCGACACTTCTGACGTTCAGGACCTAACTGACCACTATCTCAACTCCATGGCCACAATAATCAATGAGGCCGCTCCAATGCAATTGAAAAGAGTATCCACTAAGATATCCAACCCCTGGTACAACGGGAGTCTCAATGAAGAGAGACGGGCTATGCGATCGGCAGAGCGTACCTGGAGATCAGTTCCCTCGACATTGCATCTCAAAACTCTGAGGAAAAAGAGAAATGCATACTTCAGGAAAATAAAACGCTCAAAGTCAGAGTTCTTCAGAATCCAGCTAGACCAAGCAAAAAACCGTCCAAGTAAATTATTCGAGCTAATCCGATCTCAATCTAAGGAACAACCCCCAGCTGTCGACATTATCAGCACTACCCCTTCTTGTGAAGATTTCGCAGCTTTCTTTAACAATAAAACTGACAATATAAGGAGCGACCTCCTCAATGACGCAAGCCTTTACTCAATACCCAACTGCATAACACCCATTAAACTAAAAAACAATGCGACATGGTCATCCTTTGACACTTACTCTGAAGAAGAAATTGGCAGAATACTCAGCACCCTAAAACCATCCAATCACCTCACTGACCCTCTTCCTGCTAACGCCGTAAAAGACTTCATCCCTCTGCTACTCCAACTCTGGACTAAAATTATCAATAGTTCACTACAACAAGGAACCATCCCGGACTCCCTCAAAGTTGGACAAGTTACACCTTTACTGAAGAAACCAACAGCCGACCCCACTGATCTAAACAACTACCGTCCGATTACCAACATTCCCACTCTCGCCAAGCTGCTAGAAAAATGCGTCCAACTACAAATGACAAAGCACATTGAACAGTTTGATCTCCTCAACCCACACCAATCAGGCTTCCGAGCAGGGCACAGTACTGAAACCGCTATGACTCACATAATTGACGACGCCATCCAAATCTTAGATCAAAACAATACCTGCCTCCTCATCCTTCTTGATCTCTCTTCAGCATTCGACACAGTGAAACATGAGAGCTTACTCGAACTCCTAAAATCAAGAATGGGCTTCTCTGGGACTGTGCTTCGTTGGTTCACTTCCTTTCTACACAACAGGTCTCAAAAATTCAAGAGCAAAAACCTAATGTCTTCCCCAGTACCGGTATCGTTAGGCGTCCCTCAAGGATCCTGCCTATCCCCTACTTTGTTCAACCTAGTTATGGAACCTCTCACCACCCTGCTACAAGCTTCCAATGTACACTTTCACATGTACGCCGATGACACTCAAATATACCTCAAGTTACAATCCCCCAAAGACATCCTGAGTCTGAATTCAACGATCAGAAGCACCCAATCTTGGTTGGCAGACAACCACCTCAAACTCAATGCTATGAAGACTGAGTTCCTCCTAATCTCACCTCCCACGAAAATATCTTCCGCACAAACATGGCTTAAGCACCTAACAGCACTCAATGTCCAACCGACCATCGTGGACTCAGCTAAATCCCTAGGCATAACACTAGACACCAACCTCAACATGCAGCAGCATATCAGCAAGGCTACTAAGGGGGCGAACTTCCAAATAAACACCTTGAGAAAACTGAAACCCTTCCTCCCAGCAAAAGACTTCCAAACAGCAGTACAAGCTCTAGTCATCCCTCGCATAGACTACGGCAGCGTGGCCCTCTGCGGCCTCCCCCTAACGACAACTGCACCCCTAAGAGCGTCACTGAATGCGGCTGCAAGACTCATCACTGGATCAAAAAAGCAATCGCATATCTCCCCTGACTTCAAAGCCTTGAACTGGCTGCCTCTGGAAGCCAGAATACAGCTGAAAATTGCCTGCATGACGCACAAGGCTATACACCGGAAATCACCCAGCTACCTCACTCATAAGTTGACAATTTCTGGTGGGTCCAGAACTACCAGGAGCACGAACAATGTTCTGCTGAAACCGCGAAGATTCCGGAAGGAAAAATCCTACAAACGCTCCTTCTCTGGTATGGCGCCCAGGATCTGGAACGCACTTCCTCCTGAAACGAGGCTCATCTCTTCCTCCCTTCTTTTTAAGAAAGAAGTCAAAAGTATCCTTATGGCTAAATACACTTGAACAAATTCGCTTGATTTACATTAAGAACAGTATTACCAGTATTGTGTTATGATATTGCCTATATATTCCTGTGCATGTGTGTTTTGACGTATATTAGTCCTTCTTTATTTTTACAGCGTTTTGATGGCCTTCGCTCCAACTATGCACTGCTACCTCATACCTGTACTATACGTACTATTTTTTATAATAATAATACTCTGTATTATCTACAGCGTGTTGATGGCCTACGCTCCAACTATGCCTGCTACCTCATACCTGTACTATACGTTATATTGGTGCTATGTTATATACTATATTGGTGCTATGTACATGAACTTGTTGATCTACCTCCCTACTATGCCCCCTTGTTCCCCTACCCTCCACCTGCCTCTGTAAAGCGCTCTGTTATCTGCAAAGATCTTGTTCGCGCTATATAAAACTCTCAAAATAAATAAATAAATAAAGCGTTAAATCAAAAGCACAGTATAACATACAAAGTTGCACAATTATGGATGAGGGCGAGGGGCCACTCAGACCATATACTAAACAAGTGGTATAAGAGATACCAATCGAACAGTGCCTAGGGCCTAGGGAATCGCTGGGAGCAGTCGGGACACGCAATGCTGAAATCGGGAAAAGCCCGCGGGATTCGGGTGCAGCGCTGAAAGCGCACGCATGCACCAATGTTAGTCAATGGTGCGTAAAAGTTACACAAATAGAGTTTAAGGACACTTCCGCTGAACCTAGAGGGACAAAACTTAAGACACAGACCCTAGAGGTGTGTACCAGTGTGGGAACACCGGCGTTGCAAGGTTACCTCACCCACAGGAAGCGGGTGCACAGGGTCGAAGTAGTGTCGGGTTTCGTCACGCTGGTTCTTGGTGCTTGAAGCTGAAGAGGCTGCAGGCGCTGTAAAGGAGAAATGTCCGGTGGGATCCAAGGGTGGATCGAAGTCGAAAAGTACCTGAAAGCAGAGGAGACAGAGTCTGGGTCACTCAGCAGTGACCAGGGTGGAACCAGGACGGAACCAGGCAATGTCGGGCGCAATCAGGTGGTTGTCGAGGAGCTTCTCTCCGCTGTCACGTGGGCTCTGGGGCATCTGCGATGTCCAGGAGCAGGTCACGATCTGTCCCACGTAGGCTCTCGCCGTTGGCGCTGTCGGCTTCAAGATTGGAGCAAACAACACTTGGCAAAAGCAATCCACGCGGAACGGGAAGATTGCTTCTCACTCGGACCAGGAGGGTCAGAGTGGGGGCTCCTTTTCAGGGGAGCTGGTGCAAATCTGGAGCAACCAGAATCACAAGTCGCATTTCAAGTTTCGTCGGCACAGGGGCCACCAGCCGGCTGGCAAGTGACCGGGCCAACGCGTTGAGCCAAAAGAAGCAGAAGGGCCCCACGCAGCACTCGTCGAGTGTAGAGGGGTGAACTTCGGTGCAAGAGTGGCTCAGGGTTGGGGCTTCTCAAACCCCGGTGTACAGCTTCGAGGGTCACTCGTGGGCTGCACGGTCAGCGTCTCGTGGTCTTTCCAAGATGGCGTGCCCCACGCTTCCGGTCGCCTCCACGGGTCTCAGCTCTGCAGGGACTGTGGATCGGGCTGTTAGAAGGCTGGCAAGCTTGATCTCGTCGATCTCTGTTGCTCGAGTTCCGGCGGGAACTGCAACAAAGCAGACGTCGAGGTGCTGGATGGTGCCTGTTTGCACAGGGTGGTCACTCCTTGACCTCAAGGGAGATTCTTCAGTCTTCTACGTTGAGTAGGATGTCGAAGGGTCCAGAGTTTAGTTTCTTATGTTTCATCAGGATAATCTGAAGTGCATTGGCACTGCTCCCACTCTTATTCGAATCTGGGGGGCTGGATTACCTGCTAGGTCCCCTCCTATGGGTGGGACCCAGGAAGGGGGTGGATACACCCCTTTCCTTTGATCCAGGCCGCGCTGGGACTGGGGCTGGTGTGCCCCAGAACCGGTTTGACCGGATTATGCAAGGGGCAGCCTTGTGCTCCCCTTGCAGTGTCCGGTTTCTTTCAAACCTCCCTGCTACAATCCACTATCTCCTGTCTGGGGGGGGTGTGACACCTCCCTGCGACAGGAAACCCTTTGTCCAGGCCCCTTTGGCTGAGTTTCGGTCAGCTTCAGGGGGTCAGACTTGTGTCTGTGGCAGAAGCATCCATTTTGTGGATCTGAGGCCCTTTTAGAAATTAACCGCATTTCAGTAAAGTAACATGTCTTCTCCCTCTAGAGGGGTGGAATGCTATCCCCGTCGCCAGAACTGGCACGGGGATAGTATTCCAAATCGTATGACACCTTACACGACATGTTTTGATAAAGCCAAACCAAAGTTGCTATATAACCGCGAGGATTATAATGCACTTAATAGTATATGGTATGGCATTATCCTGAAACAGCTTAGGGATTTGTTCCCGTCGGCTGCAGACAGGCTCAGCTCATGCTAGAGCTCCATCTCACATTAAACCACGCACTCTGCCTCCAGAATTGATGAGGCCTTCCATAGGAGTGGCTCACAGGTTTATATGTGTCCAGATATAGGTTTAGATATAGGTATACTATATCTAAGCAAGGGGTGATTACACCACCTTACCCCAGCTGAGTGATCAGCCAGTTGTGTCAATTTAAGAACCAGCCAGGGGTGGCAAAAGATGTGCTGCAGCCCCTGGTAGGCCTTGGTGGCACCTATGCCCTGAGCACCTATAGTGCATGGTACAGGGGCTGACAAGGAGTCCATTTCCAATTGTGGTATGTACCTATAGCACATGTGTCATTAATTTAGAGAGAGAACAGCAGGCTGGGGGTCTGGTAGCAGGCCCACAGCCTCAGTAGTCGAAAACCAGTGAAGCAAAAAGCAAAAATTTGGGGTGACCATAGGATAGCAGACCCTACTCTCCTACCCCCTACATCCCACATCCAGGCCATCCCCTGTGCCTACTCGTCTACAAAAGATAGATCCCCTTCCACACAACATTGAAAAGGAATAGGTTACTTACCCTGTAAGCATTTGTTCGAGGCATGTAGTGCTGTAGATACACATGCTGTGCATACTTTCGCTATCTTGTGTTGGGTTTGAATGTGTGCAAGTTGTTTTTCTTCTAAGAAGTCTTTCGAGTCACGAGACAAAGTGACTCCTCCTCTGCGTGATAATGCGCATGGGCATAAACTCCATTGTTAGAGTGTTAATCCGCAGGCGGGATAAAATGGAGTAAAAGTAAGTCTCAGTAAGGAATGTCCATGCAAGTAAAGTAGTGTAAAGGAACTGCAACTGCCACAGGTGTCCGGGAAGGAGGGTGAGCACTCTACAGCACTACATGCCACGAACAGATGCTTACAGTGTAAGAAACATTTAAGGCATGTGTGGCCGTAGAGACACATACTTTGAATAGACTGTAAAGCAGTCCCTCTCCAAAAGTGGTGGCCAACCTTTGGGGGTTGGGGTTGTTTGAAAGAGAGTATGTGGCACTGCCTGAGCTAGACTGGCTTGTTGGCGTGCTAAGACATCTACACAATAATGTTTGATGAAAGTGTGTGGTGCAGACCATAAAGCTACCTTACACGTCAGCTATTAGGATATTGCCCAGGAAAGCCATGGAAGCCCCTATCTTAGAGGTAAAGTGTGCCCTAGGAGGTGTAGGAAAAGTTCTTTTAGCTTTGGCATAACAGTCGTCCTACCCTTCAGGTCAGGCTGATCCTGAACCTGGCCCTCCAACCTCCGGTCTAAAACCGTTGGTGGAACAATTGCCTGGCACTCCAGGACTTCTGGGGACTCGCACACAATCTGTTGTGTGACTGTCTGTCTGGCGCAGATCTCCCGTCCCCTGTCCACCTGACAGTGCGCGGAGCTCCCCCAGACCAGAAGTGGCACCACCCGGGTCCCCCCAAGAAGATCTAGCCCAACTGGCTAGTCTCTGGTCCACTGGTGCATCCACTGGGAAACTCATTCCCCAATCACTCCTCACTTCGGACTTCTGTGCCCTCCCAACTGGAGCGACACTGCCAGACTCTAGAACCACAGGAGCTCTGTTTACAGACGCTCCAGGTCCTCTACTCACTAGGAGATCTTCCTCAAATGGACTAACAGGACAGCCTAGGTCCCCAACCTGGTGTTCCCTACAGAAACCATCCAAGTCCTGAGGCAGGGCTTCGGGCGACTGGGGAACCTCGGTCTCCCCCTCACTCCTGCTCCACTGAGCCAGGCAGTGAGCCCCAACACCCTCCTCGCTATCCTGGGACCTAGCTGGGCTACACTGAGCCTCTTCCACCACGCTGGGCTGGAAGATACCTGAACCACTACTTTTGGAGTCACTCCCTAATGACTCTAGAGAACCTCTAGCACCTTCCCAGCGCTCTGCTTCCTTAGCAAGCTCCCAAGGGCAAAAGTATCCAAACTTCGACAGGTGCTGGCGCAACTCTGGACAACAAACACTGAGCAACTGCTCTTTGAGAAACATATTCACCACTCCGTCCCTCTCATCATCCGGGTTAGCCGCCAGCCAATCCTCCATTGCATCAGAACAGTCATCCACAAAATACCCCCACTCCTGGTGAGGTGGTTTCCTAAGGTTCCTGAATTTCACCCTGAACTCCTCTTCTGGGGAAACAGGTACCATGCTCGGGGAACTGGGAGTGGGACTTCCTATTCTGGAATCTAAATAGCTGCCACCACTGGACTCAACCCTCCCTGGGGGATCCAGAAAATCATGACTGCGGTCAGGGGATAACCTACACTCTAGGGCTATCTTCTCCCTGGCAAAGGCCCTCTCAGCCTCTGCAATCCGCTCATTCACACCCAGCTGCGCCATCTCTCTGGCATGCTCTAACCTGAGCTTCTCCATAGCCAGCTGGTGCTCCCTCTCTTCTCTCCTATCCACCCACTCCTCTGGGGACAGGGAAAGGGATGGGGTGCTGCATCGGACACTGGACCCAGCAAGGGACTCCCTATCTATGGGATACTCGCTCTCTGCTGGCGCCCATCCACTGTCAAACTCACTCTCCACTTCAGACTCTTCAGGGCTCCTCTCAGACCCACCACCCTCATGGCGTGCGGCCCGGGCCCTCTCTCTCTCACTGTGCTCACGTTCCCAGTCATCCTTCTGCCATAGGATCAGGTTATCCCTAAGCTTGGACTGGGTGTCTGACTCACTCACTGGGATGTCTCTCTCCTCACAAAACCGTACCAACTCATGCACACTGTACTTAAACAGGCCACAGAGGTTAAAAGGAGATTCCATCTTGACAGGATGCTCACAGACACGTGCAACACACGGGACCTAGCAATCTGAAGTAAGAGTACACAATTCCAAAACTTCAACACTCTCCTTATCAAAGAGAACTCACTCATGCGTCCAGGAAAACATACCATTCATCCACACACACCCTCCCCTCGGATCGGTAAGGCAGTTTCTACCACCCCTGACTTCTCAACCTGACCAAAAGTGACACAGGTACCAAACTCTGGAAGCAGGGCGGGGGACAAATGTACTGAACACAATTATAAAATGACACTCTTCAGGAGAAGAAACAATGGAATTTCACCAAAAACAATAATCCCCAAAATGTGGTTATCTAAAAATTTAGAGCTTTGAAGTGCGGCCAGCTGCTACTGTGGTACAACGCAAACACAAATCCTTATCCCACTCGCTGCCGCCAATGTTAGAAATGGGCTCTCTGGCTGGCCAAGGCTTGCGCCAACGTCAGTCAGAGACCACCACTTCCACGTCAGGGCGAGGGAGTCACACACCAAGATAACCCCTGCTCACCCTCTAGGTAACGTGACGCGAGCAGCCAGGCTAAACTTGGAGGCTATGTAGGTTAAGTGTTTGCGCGCGCACCCCAGCAACAACACCCAAAGCCCACCACAAAGGAAACACCACACAAGGTTATATAAAAATAGCCTTTGTATTATAATAAACACACATTAGATAAAACACACATATTGTTACACTGTGCCAACAGGCACGGGCAGAATTTACAAGGGATATGTACAAGACAGGGCCACATGGACCACTGTCAGGAACCATCACTTTTTAGGAATAGTAATTAGCACATAGAACACTTTTAGAACAAGTTAGAAAATGTAGCACAAATTAGCACACAACCAGTAATTACTGGTATAGGGTAAGTACCTCCTACACAACCTTAACCACCTTAGGAATATTGCGCAGGGAACCAAAACCTCACTAGCAACCCTGTACTAGGAGAAAAACAACCACCTAAGAATCACCATCATTTAGGGGTATAAGCATAGGCACATTACACATGATGCATTAACATTCAGCGGTGTAGAAACAAGGCACATGACGCATAAAAACACATTCAGAGGTGCAAGCACAAGCAATTGCGCAAAACCCACATGAGCCACAACCTGTGGCAGTCCCTAGGCCAACTGGCCTTGTCGGGCTAGGACGCCCTGTGTCCCAATGTCAGGCCTAAACGGAGCAGTTGCCCACAAAGTGCTGGGCAACTGGATCATCAGTAATGGGCCAACGCTGGAGCCTCGCAGGTTCTGTGCCCCAGGACAAAGATGCGCCCCCTAGAGCCTCTCTGGCTCGTGAACCAAGATGTGCCCCCTAGAGCCTCTCTCAGGGCTCTCACAGCGAATGTGGCACCTTTGAGCCTCTCAGGCTCTGAATGAACCAATATGAGCAGGGAGCCTCTCTTTGGCTCGAACAACTGTGGCGCCTCGTTGGAGTCCCCCCTCCTGGGGACTCGGGGATTAGCACTGCCCCTTGAGCCTCTCCGGGCTCTTTTAACAACTAGGTCCACGGAGCCCTCTCAGGGCTCTACTACGAGGGGATCCGCCGTTGTAGCCCCCCCTCTGGGGGACTCGAGCACAATTATGCCCCCTGAGCCTCCTGGCTCGAAAAGAAGATGCTGCCTGAAGCGTTGGAGCGGCCCTCTGCCAACTGGGGCCGCTCGGCGAACAAATAGGAACTGCCCCCAGAGCCGCGCACAGTCACGGAGCCCCCGCCAGCCCTCCTTCACTTACCGGGCGGTTCGTAGGGGACTCAGGTCCTTTCTCCTGGGCGGCAGCAGTCGGAGGAGAGCTCCCGCTCCTCGGGACTCTCCTGGCCGTGGCGAGACTGTCCTCTTTCCCCGGGGCTCCCCCTTCACTCGGGAGCCTCGGGACGGACGGCGCAGGCTGCTTCTTGCTCTCGGCTCCTCCCCTCCGATGACGCGGCAGGGGGCTCGACCGCCTGGGCCAATCCCAGCGCGGCCGGGCTATGACGCGGCAGGCTGCTTCCTCTCGGCCCGGTGCTGCGGCGGTGATCACGGGGCAATGCCGGGTGGGCACCGGCTTCGAAATAACAATAGTCCGAGGTGGGCACTCGGAATTCAAGCAGGGAACACCATACAATCAGCAGATGCCGGGTGGGCACCGGCTGGGCATCCAAAGCGCTAGCAGCGCTAGAAACGAGGAAAAGGTGCTCCCAAGCGCCACAGGCCAAAATAAAGCGCTCACAGCGCTAGGATGGAAATAAAAGCGCTCTCAAGCGCAAGAGGCCATCCTCAGCGCTCCCAGGCGCTTAGAAGCCATGTAAAGCGAAAATAGAGCTCCAGCAAAAAGGTCCCTCAGCAGAGCAAGGTGGGGGGGCAAGGCTGGGCCAGGGGCCAGCTCACTGGCCCTCCAGGCAGGGAGGCAGTCCAGGTGGCGGTTCCTCCTGGCCCCAGCAGCAGCAGCACCCCCCCCTCAGGATCCTGGAAGAGAACAACATTCATGGGGACACAGACCCTTCTTATACTGTAAAATCCTTTGTTTCAAGGTGCAGGGTGGGGGGAAAACCAGTTGCAGCTGGCTTGGGAGCACTCTTGATGGCCCAACCACCCATTTCACTAGGGAGGCTAGGGTCGTTAGACACACCACAGGGGGGCGGAGCCAGCATTGTGTGGGGAAAACCCAGCCCATCCAGGACACAGGTACACTCCTCCCACACATCACTCATGCTAATCTCACACTCACCACCGGGCAGACCCATCCAGACTTCCTGGAGCCTGGCATGCCAGCCAGCTCCAGCCAATCACGCTCCAGCACCCTCACTGCACACATATCTCAATGTCCAGAAGTAGCACTTCCCTTCTAGACACATACATGCCGCATACACCATCTCGCAGCATTCACTCCCACGAGTTCACACATACTAAACTCGAGCCTGCACTCCCCACGCATCAGGAACTACCAGGGACACACACATTCCCCATGCATTCCTATGGGAGGGCAGGCCAGCCATGCTACACGCACGCACTTTCACTCTGGGACCCAGGGAAAAGTGCGCAGAGACCCAAAAAATCACTGACACAGGGTCACACATAAAGCAAAAAGTTTAGGGGTGAACCTGCCCTGCGGGCCAAGTCCAACACATAACATGCGTGAGTGCATTTAATTACCCATGTAGAAATGCCTGACTTAGATATGGGCGTTCCTTTTTAAGGGGGCGAAAAAGCAACAAAGAGTTGTTTAGTCTTACGGAACTGTTTATTTTTTATCAATATAATACATTAGTGCTCTTTTGACATCCAGTGTATGAAGAGCTCATTACGCAACTGAATCCAGTTGCGGAAAGAAAACAGGTAATTAAACTGACTGATTTAGATGGAAAGATGAAACCACTTTTGGAAGGAATTTTGGGTTGGTTCTAAAAACCACTCTATCTCTATGTAGCTGGAAGAAAGAATCTTCTAAGGCTAACGCCTGGAGCTTACTGACACGTCCAAATTCGTTATTGGCCACTGAAAAAGCAATCTTCCAAGATAAAAATTGGAAGGGGCAGTTATGTAATGGTTCAATCGGTGAACCCATAAGTCTAGTAAGTACAATATTGAGAATCCATGCAGGTGGAACTCTAGGTGGAATTACTCTTTTAAGGGCTTCCATAAATGCCTTAATAACTAGTACTTTGAACAAAGATAAGTGTTGTCTATTTTGTAAATAGGCAGCAACCGTTGCTGTGTAGACGTATTGAAGGGTAAGCGAGACCACAGGTCTGTAAATGAAGAAGGTAGCAAACAATGTTTTGCTCAGTTGCATCAAATGGAGCAATGTGTTTACTATGATAGTTTAAGACAAATCTTTTCCACTTTGCTGCAAAAGATGCTCTAGTTGTATACCTACGAGCTTCTTTAAGAATGTTAATACATTTAGGTGGGAGATTCAGGTAACCGAATTCTATGACCTCAGGAGCCAAATCGCAAGGTTGAGCTCCTTTGGATTTGGGTATCTGAGCTTCAGAAACACAAACGGAAGAGGGAGAGGTGGAAAAGTGAAGGCAAATATCCATGACCAGTTCATCCATAGAACATTGCCCTTGGATAGAGGGTGTGGGAGCCTGGAGACAAAGTGTGGGCATTTTGCGTTCTCCGCAATTGCGAAGAGATCTATTTGTGGGAATCCCCACTAGTGAAAGTATGGGACTAGGACTGGAGGGTGGAGTTTCCACTCGTGGACTTGTTGCCGTATCCTGCTGACGAGGTCAGCAAAGTAGTTGTTGATTCCTAGGAGGTGTTCCGCTAGCAGGTGAATGTTGTGACGTATTGCCCAATGCCAAATTATCTGAGATAGGTGTAACTGTAGAGAATGCGTCCTGCCCTGTTTTTGTAAATAGATAATGGTTGTCATGTCGTCCGCCTGGACCAAGACAACTTTGCCTGCTCTGTGAGTTAAAACCACTTTCAATGCTAGGTGAACTGCTTGAAGCTCATGGTAACTGATGTGGAGACCCCTGTGTTTGATATCCCAAAGACCCTGGACTGGGAGATCCTGTAGGTGATCGTCCCATCCTGCAAAGGATGCGTCCGCTGTAAGAATGGTCAGGGGAACAGGATAGAGAAATGTCCGCCCCTTCGATAGGTTTTGTGTGTTCCACCACTGCAGAGAGTGATAAGTGTGGCTCTCTACAAACACTAGATCCTGTAACTGACCCTGTGATTGAGACCATTGGCGCTCCAGACATTCTTGCAGCAGGCGAATATGTAGTCGAGTAAGACGTACTACTGCGATGCACCATGCCATCATGCCTGAGAGTTACATAACTAGTTTGACTTTTATGCGCTGAGTGGGTTGAAACAGTTGTAGTAGCATTTGGATGTTTTGAATCCTGGCTACATTTGCGTATGCCATATCCAGCTGTGTGTTGAGCACAGCCCTTAAATACAGCTAAATCTATAAAGGTTGAAGGTGTGATTTTTGCATGCTGATAGTGAACCCTAGTTGATGTAGAATATTGTGAGTAGTTTGAGTGTGTTGTCGACACATGAGAGGTGCACTGGCTTTGATGAGCCAGTCGTCTACATATGGGAAGACATGAATGTTCTGACTGCGAAGATGTGCTGCCACCACTGCTAGGAATTTGGTGAACACACGGGGAGTGGTAGTGACTCTGAGTGGGGGCACTTTGAATTGCTAATGCTTTTCGGCTATAACGGACCTGAGGTACTTGCGATGGGCTGGATGGATGGGAATGTGGAAGTAAACGTTCTTTAAGTCTAGTGCTGACATAAAGTCACCTTGTTGGAACAGTGGGCTCACGTCCTGAAGAGTGACCATATGAAAGTGTTCTGATAGTATGTAATGATTTAAGGGCCTCAGACCTAAGATGAGCCATAGTGGTCTATTTTGGGGGGGATAAGAAAGTATAGGGAGTACAAACTGGAGCCTTGACGTCGAATAGGGACGGGCTCTATGGCTCCTTTGAACAACAGAGCCTCCACTTTCTGTTTGTTAGAATTGGGGGTCTCTGGTTGGCGCAAGTATTCACTTGTGACAAGTAGGGACCCTCTCCTCTAAGTCAGGGCGAAGGATGACCCCTTCAGAATTACCCTTGCTCACACTCTAGGTGCGTGGCGTGAGCAGCCAAGGCTAATCTTCAGGCGTTAGTGGTTAAGCATTTGTAGATACACACAGTAAACACATCAACTGCACCACAAAGGGACACCAAACAGGTTTGTATATAAAAATAATATTTATATATATATATATATTCTCAAGCAGACTTATCACAAGACCCAGTAACGTTGTTCACGTGGGCCACAATACTTATAAAATAAAGGTTTCTTTTGGACAGTTCCCAACAGTAGGTTCAGTTTCTTTGGCAAGGTTGGTAGTCCGTTAAAATTACTTCTTTTGCAGGTTTCAGATACTTGGGGCCAGCCTTGGGCCCGCTGGACGGTTCGTAGCGCTCCTGGACACCTAAAACGGGAGGAATCACTGCACCCTACCAAGTCTTATGCATCGCGCGCGAGTCGCGTACACCGAAGCCCTCCCAATCCTCACGCATCTCGCGTGAGACAGCGTACGTGGCGTTCAGCTTCCAGGCAATGCAAAGCAATGGTGCGAGCCGTACCCAGCTTGTGCGGCTCGTACTGCGGGGGAATTGCAGCGTACTTGTGAGAACTATGGTGTGCACAGCTCTGCTGGTGTACAGGCAGGTACGAGTGTACCGGGCTGCTGCGATTCAGACGCTGATGCGAACAAAGGTCCCGGGTACGCGCCGCACTCCTCCTACGATCTAGGGGGCAGATAGGCGTACCGGGCACGTTGAAGGCACACAAAGAATCACGGGGAAAACAAATGTTGCTGCCCGAGCCCGTAGTGAGTTGGGTGTCGTGGAGGTGCGTCGTCCGCTCCTGAGCTGGGCAAGCGAACGAGCCATAGAGCACTTCTCCTGTCAGACGTACCTTGGGGTCTGTGGACAGCGGGTGTGTTCCAGAGGGTAGTGGCGGCACGGAGACCTCCAATACGGGCAGTAGAGGGGGCGAGTCCTTTGGGTATGCGTCGCGGCCTCTCCACAGGTCAGAGGGCACAGCGGGACGGCCGGGTGCGATCACAACACACGGGCGGCTGTCCAGGCTATGGATGTGCGCTCAGGAGACCAGGATTCCGGTGGGAGGGGGCAGATGAACCCTCCAAGTCCTCCAGTAGCGAACAGTGGCAGAGGAGCAAGCGGCCTGACCCGAAGGGCAGAGAGCGGCTCAGGCAGAGCGAGCTCTCAACGGGTGAAAGGGCAGGCAAGCTCCCGAGTGACACAGTTCTAGGAGGGGGCGAGGGGGCGCAGTCTTGCCTCCGGCGGGAGGAAACACACGGCTCAATCGCAGATGAGCCAAGGCACAGAGAACCCACTAGTCCTGGGGTTCAGGTCAGGGGGCAAGCTCAGACAAGCCCTTGGAGAAAGGTTTTAGCACAAGTCTACAAAGTCTTTTCAAAGTCTTCTCCTCTCCTTCCTCAGCAAGGCAAGCAGCAGGCCAGTCCTTCCAGCGTCTTCTTCTCCTTCTAGTTGGGCAGAGGTTCGTTGTGGGAAACAGGATCTAGTTTCTTGGGAGCAGGGCTCCTATACTTATACTCAGTTTCTTTTGTCTTTTCTGGCCTGGGGGGCGTTTGCATAGCCCATTTCAGTTCTGAAGCACTCTGTTGTGCTGTTCCTGGCTTCTCCTTTCAGTGTGAGGGGCAGGGACATCAGACGCTCCACAGGAGGTGGAGCCAGCATTGTGATGACAGGGGCAGCCAGGAGTACTCTGTTGACAGTCTTCACTCTTCCTGGGCCTGGTGTCGGGCTGAGTCATCAGTCGCTCTCCAGGAGGCGGAGCCAGCATTGCGGTGGCAGAGCACAGCCCTATTAAGAGTCCAGGGGCACTCCTACCTCCCACTAAGGTGTAATCCTTGCATTCACCACCTGTCATCCCCCAGTCCTGTCACTCACATATCCCAGACAGTCAGATACACATCCTAGCAGAGGCGGGCTGAAATGGTTAGGCAAGCAAATGCTAGATTTCTAAAAGTAGCATTTGCAAACACAGGATATTAAAATAAACTTTACTAAAAGAAGTCTTTTATTATTCTGAGTTCAGGCATACTAAACTTGACTTTCTACCATGTTCCCTGAGCCTGCTGGGATTATAGGGTGTAATAATTCCAGCAGCTCATCTTGGCCTAAGAGAACAGGTAGCCTTACAATAGTGAAAAACGAAATTGGCTGTAATTTACTATTAGGACATGCCACACACATCAGAGCATGTCCTACCTTACACTTACAATGCACCCTGCCCTAGGGCCTACCATAGGGGTGCCTAATATGAAGTCAAGGGAAGGTTTAGAGGCTGGCAAGTGTGTGCACTTGCCCAGCCAGCATGACAGTACCAGACTGCACGCAGGTTCTGCAATGGCAGACCCTAGACACATTTTAAGGCTGCTTCTGTGGGTGGCGCAACCAGCGCTGCAGGCCCACTAGCAGTATCGGTATTTACAAGCCCTGGCACTCCTGGTGCACTTTACTGGGGACTGACAGTAAATCCAATGAGCCAATCATGGAAATCAATTACAGGTACACTTTACATTAAGGAGAGCATATGCACTTTAGCACTGGTCAGCAGTGGTAAAGTGCCCAGAGTCATTGAACCAACAAAAACAGGTCAGAGAGAATATTGGAAGGCAAAAAGTTCACGGATGACCCTGCCAAGAGGGCCAAGTCCAACACAGTTTGAGTGGATTTTGATGTTGTATGGAGAGACTGTGTCTGCGAGGTGCAATGTTTGGAGGTGTGGTGATGAGCTCCAGACAATAACCATGTGGGATATTGTCCAACACCCACTAATCGGATGTTAGTGGAGATGAAAGGTTGTAGTCTGCCCCAACAGTTGTGGGGATGAAAAGGGAGTCACTGCTTTGAGGTGGAGGTTGCGGTGCGTGCAGAAACACCCTTACTGCGACCCTTGAACCCTTGAAACTGTTTCCTCTATATGCACCTCTGTAATATCCCCTAGTGGTGGGGATCTGAAGTTGCTGCCTGTACGAAGAGGTAGAGGCATTAGAAGATTTCATTTTGGCACAGTGTTTGTATGTGTGATGTTGAAAGGGGCCACAAGAAACGGGATTGCTGCGCCTGCATTGATTTAGCTACCTTGGTATTCTTTTTCATTTTTTGTAATGCTTGGTCTACCTGGGGACAAAACAGATGTTGCTTGTCCAATGGCATATTCAATAGTGTTTGCTGCACCTCTGGCTTGAAGCCGGATACACGGAGCCAAGCAGGTCTATACAATAACACACTGGCAATGATGCCCCTGGCAGCTGTTTCCGCTGAGTCTAGGACGCACCCGATTGAGTTACTGGATATGAGTTTTCCTTCATTTAGAATGTCCTGTCCTCTTTTTTTGCACTCTTCAGGAGGGACTGGAGAAGCTCCACCATCTCAACCCAATGCGCCCTGTCGTACCTTGCTAATAAAGCTTGACAACTGGCGATGCGCCAGTGATTGACCGACTGCGCTGCCACCCATTTGCGTGAGGCCTCACTAAGCTTAGACTCCTTGTCAGGCGGAGGAGCTTCCACGGAGGTCTTTTACGGGCATTAGAGAACACTAGGAAACCTGGACAAAGCTAACCCCTGGTGTATATAGGATCTGAGGGTGCCTCTTTATATTGTGTGCCAGCCTGGAGGTAACAATACGTGTCCGCAGAGGGTCTTTAAAGATCTCATCAGAGTGGCGCAGTATGCCATTGAATATGGGGAGGAATTGGCATGCCCTATTTGCGCTGGACAGTGTTTCGCGTAGAAATGCGCATTATCGCAGAGAGGAGGAGTCAAGTTTCAAGTTTTATTTATTATGATAAAGGAACTCTTTATGAGGTCCACATAAAAGCCAGAATATACATACAAAGCAAGAGGCACATAAAATGTCATTTCAACACTAAAAACAAATAAGGTAAACATCTTAATACAGGTCCAAAAAACATTTAAAGAAACCGTACAGTTTAAAACAAAACATTTCATTAGGTGGGTTAATCAAGGCCGCCTGAAATGACGAAGCTGAGAGAATGTTGAGTTGTTGGCAAATTGGTCGTAACCATCTACGCCTGAAAGGCATCAGGGCAGGACAAACAAAAATAACATGATTTAAGTCCTGGTCATACATCTGACAAAGATCACAAAGTGCTGAATGGCCATACCATCTGGCACAAAGAACTTTCAACGGAAGCAGATTTTGTCTTATTAAGTACACTAAGCGTCGAACGCCATGAGAGATGTTCCAGTACATATAAGGTTGAGCTTTCCGCAAAATACAGGACTCAATAACAGGAGTACAACCTTTTTTTATCAGCCGGGAATCTCTGTCCTTACAAAACCCCAGTTCCCATGTGGTAGATTTCAAGATGGTTTTTAATTGGTAAGAGGATAAAGAAAATAAAGTCTCTTTATCCAGTTTCAATTGGGCCACCGCAAATCTGAAGTTTTTTACAATTAAGGAATAGTCATTGAAGTTTCCCAGCAATTCATTTTTTATAAGATGTCTTAAGGTGTTAGACTCACTTTTTGCTATACCTGCTACCCAACGTATGATACTAGCCAAACCTTGAACCCAGCTACTGCGTATACCAAGTTCCTGTCTCAGGGAAGCAGTCGAATTTGCTGTACTAACAGATAATAAACTACGCAGAATTTTCCCTTCTGCGGAGTTTAAAAAACACCACTTTTTTAGATCTATTAACTCTATTCCGTATAACAGGGAGGCTGGAACTTTCGCTCTAAATACTTAGAAAAATGCCTTCTCCCTGTGGCTTTATACAAGGATACTAAACTCTTCCCCTGTGAGATAGCCTTCCGGGAGTTGTTGTCTATATGTTCTTTGTCACTTAGATTATTTGTGACAATTTTGCCAAGGAAGGTGTAGGATTTCACAATTTCTAATTTTTTATCCCCCACAGCCCAAGGAAAGTTAATGAATTTAGGTTTCTTCCTACCGGAGAAACACATCACTTTGAGAGGAGGAGTCACTTTGTCTCGTGACTCGAAAGACTTCTTCAAAGAAAAACAACTTGCACACATTCGGACCCAACACTAGATTGTGGAGGTATGCACAGTATGTGTATCTACAGTCACACATGCCGCCAACACAGATCTTTCTGCTCCACACTTTGCCTTTGAGAACAGACTCCCAGTCCCACACCTCACCTTGGTAACCTGATCCCAATGTAAAACAAACAGAGTAGGAGAAGAGAGATCAGAGGACACAACCCAGTCCTCCCCACATCCACAGCTGAATAATACTCCCTTATCCTGCACAAGCCATGGAGTAGTGGTCTGGTGTCCAACAGACAGCCTGAGAAAACAGACATACACGGCTACATGCATAGCCTCCCTTACCAGATACCTTACCCCACACTCTGACTTAAAGAACAACCTCCCTTTCTGACTTCAAGGGTTGAAGAACAGCCCCCCCTCCCCCCCCCCAACCAGGGATTCAAGAACTGACCGATGCTCATGCACACTCTCAGAGTAATGACACCTCCCCCACCAGTCTACACCTAATCTCAACAGACATCCCTGCCCATCACCCAGACTTGAACAAAAGTCTCTTTTGTGCACTGCCCAGACTTGGAGAGGAAGTTGGCTGTCCAACTCATAGCCTCAGATAAATGAGACCGACCCCCAACCTCTGCCACCCCCCCCCCAAAGAGCAGATTTTCCTGTCCTACCCAAGACTCACAGAACAAACTCCACAGTCTCCACCCAGCTCTAAAGAAGGAGGAAAGCCCCCAGCATGGCTTTGGAAAGGTGTGCTGTCCTGTATCTGCTTGCTGGATGGTGCTCCTTTAAATGGGCCTCTCTATTGACATCAGAACTGGGCTCTGTCAGGAGTTACCCAAAGTGAACGCCTTTTGTGAGAGTGGCTCCCACCCTCTCTGCCGGGCCATGTGGGACTGAGGCTACTGGTACTGCCCTCTCCACCGGGCCATGTGGGACTGAGGGTGGTAGTACCGCCCTCTCTGCCGGGCCATGTGGGACTGAGGGGGGTGGTACCGCCCTCTCTGCCGGGCCATGTGGGACTGAGGGGGGTGGTACCACCCTCTCCCCCGGGCCATGTGGGACTGAGGGTGGTGGTACCGCCCTCTCTGCCGGGCCATGTGGGACGGAGGGTGGTGGTACCGCCCTCTCTGCCGGGCCATGTGGGATTGAGGGTGGTGGTACCGCCCTCTGTGACGGGCCATGTGGGACTGAGGGTGGTGGTACTGCCCTCTCCCCCGGGCCATGTGGGACTGAGGGTGGTGGTACCACCCTCTCTGCCGGGCCATGTGGGACTGAGGGGGGTGGTACCGCCCTCTGTGCCGGGCCATGTGGGACTGAGGGGGTGGTACCATCCTCTGTGCCGGCCCATGTGGGACTGAGGCTGGTGGTACCGCCCTCTCTGCCGGGCCACGTGGGACTGAGGGTGGTGGTACCACCCTCTCTGCCGGGCCATGTGGGACTGAGGGGGGTGGTACCGCCCTCTCTGCCGGGCCAAGTGGGACTGAGGGGGGTGGTACCGCCCTCTCTGCCGGGCCAAGTGGGACTGAGGGGGGTGGTACCGCCCTCTGTGCCAGGCCATGTGGGACTGAGGGTGGTGGTACCGCCCTCTGTGCCGGGCCATGTGGGACTGAGGGTGGTGGTACCGCCCTCTCTGCCAGGCATGTGGGACTCAGGGTGGTGGTACCGCCCTCTCTGCCGGGCCATGTGGGACTGAGGGTGGTGGTACCGCCCTCTCTGCCGGGCCATGTGGGACTGAGGGGGGTGGTACCGCCCTATGTGCCGGGCCATGTGGGACTGAGGGGGGTGGTACCGCCCTCTCTGCCGGGCCATGTGGGACTGAGGGTGGTTGTACCGCCCTCTGTGACGGGCCATGTGGGATTGAGGGTGGTGGTACCGCCCTCTCTGCCGGCCCATGTGGGACTGAGGGTGGTGGTACCGCCCTCTCTGCCGGCCCATGTGGGATTGAGGGTGGTGGTACCGCCCTCTGTACCGGGGCATGTGGGACTGAGGGTGGTGGTACCGCCCTCTCTGCCAGGCATGTGGGACTCAGGGTGGTGGTACCGCCCTCTCTGCCAGGCATGTGGGACTCAGGGTGGTGGTACCGCCCTCTCTGCCGGGCCATGTGGGACTGAGGGGGGTGGTACCGCCCTCTCTGCCGGGCCATGTGGGACTGAGGGGGGTGGTACCGCCCTCTCTGCCGGGCCATGTGGGACTGAGGGGGGTGGTACTGCCCTCTCTGCCAGGCATGTGGGACTCAGGGTGGTGGTAGCATGAGTTCTAGTCAGGGACCTAGGCCTTTCTACCTATACCTCTATGTGGGACACCCCAGTAAAAGTCCAATATAGTCCCATAATCGGTCCTTAATCCTCATCATATCTGGGTCCTGCACGAAGGGTGCCAGTGATGTGTGTGACGTGGGAGCAGGTGCTTTCACATGTCTGTGTCTGCAAGTTTGAGTGCACGTGTGTGCTACACAAACGGGTGGTCTCCTTTGAGCATGTCTGTACGTATACATTTCCTGTCCCACCTGGTGGGTGGGGGAGGTAGTCTGCCAGTTTTCTCTGTCTAGACACGATTTTCCCTGACAGAGAGGAACCCACCCGCCCCTCCGGTGCAACCGTTACTCCCAGTCTTGACCCCTGATCCGCATGGCTGCCCTAGCTCCGGCTGACCACACTTCCCATGAAAGTATTTATTTATTTTTATTCATTTAGAAGCTTGTAAAGCCCGACAGCTACCCCCAACGGGGGTGTTCCGGCGCTGAAAACATGTGATGGTCAGAGAGGGTCAGCCGGAAAAGTTCCACAAGGCTAGATCAGAGAAAAGAGCCAGGTCTTAAGTTTCCTTCGGAACAAAGGCTCTGATGTCAAGAATCTGAGTTCCACTGGAAGTAAATTCCACAATCTGGAGGTGGTCACAGCAAAAGCCCTACCACCAGTACGAGCCAGACGAAAACGTGGGCAAAACATTAGGCGAAGATGGTTGGATCTAAGATCCCGTGTTGCATGTGTCAGCCTGATTCTATGCCTTAAGTATGCTGGGCCGCGGCCATTGAGAGCTCTAAAGGCGAGGACCAAAGCCTTGAACTGAATGCGGTATCTCACTGGTAACCAGTGTAGTTTGGCCAGATGAGGTGAAATCGAGTGGCGATAAGGAATATTACAAATCAGCCTGGCCGCCGAATTCTGCACTGTTTGCAAACGGTTAATGAGATACGCCGGGGCTCCAACATACAAACTATTTGAGTAGTCCAGATGGGACGTGATTAGGGCATGGACTACTGTTCTGCGGAACTCAAGAGGCAAAAAAGGAATGATTTTTTTAATCATTCGGAGTTTTCCAAAGCAGGATGATGAAACCTTATTAATTTGAGTCTTGCAGGAAAGAGCTGTGTCAAATTGAAAGCCCAGATTACGGGCAACTTGAACAGGCCAGTCAGGAATGATTTCACCCAGGCCAGGGGAATTCCTCCGATGCCCACATCATGAAGGCGATTCAGCAAAGTGTCATGCGAGATGGTATCGAATGCTGCGGATAGGTCAAGGAGGACCAACATGGCCTCCTCTCCCCTATCCACACATTCGCAAATTGATTCAGACACTTCCAGCAGGGCTGATTCCGTACTAAAATCAGGCCTGAATCCTGACTGGGTGTCATGAAGCAGGTGGTTAGTTTCTAGATATTCGGACAATTGCTCTTGTACCGCCTTCTCTAACACTTTTGCTGGCTTGGGGAGAAGTGAAATGGGCCGATAGTTGCTAAAACATAATGGATCAGCACCTGTTTTTTTTAAAATTGGTAACAACAGTGCCTGTTTCCACAAGGAGGGGAAAAGGCCCGATTGCAAAGAGGAATTCCAAATTTTTAACAGGGGCTTAATCAGTAGCGGAGCTATGTCATTCAAAATATGAGCTGGGGCTGGATCAAGCGGGGAGCCCGATTTGCACTTCAAAAACAAGGACAAGGCATAATCTTCAGACAGTGGTTTAAATGAGGTGAGCACTTCCACACAGCTGGTGTCATAAGCTGGGGTTGCTGCTACGGGGTTCTGATGGATAGTTGCTGTAATATTAATGATTTTCTCATAAAAAGAAAATCAGACAGTCCTTCACTAAGCAGTTGGCTAGGGGTAACAGGACAGGCCAAAGCAGAAGGGTTGGCAAACTCCTTAACAATATGGAAAAGGGTCTTGGTGGAATTTCCTGCTCTTTTAATTTTATCAGCAAAATACTGTTTCATGGCAATGCGTTTGAGTTTATGAAACTCTTTAAGAGCTGATCTATAGAGGGCTTTGGCCGCCGGGTCATATGACCGGCGCCATGAACGCTCCAGTCTTTTGCATCTACTTCTGTTTGCCCGTAGTGTCAATGTAAACCATGGAGCCGAGGGTTTAGATCTTAAAGAGGAAAGATTCTGCATGGGGGCGATTTGTTCAATGGCGGCAGAGAGAACTTTATTAAAGGTGGATACAATTGCATTAAGATCAGCATCGGGTAGATCAATACTACTCCTAAACCTTTGTTCCAAGGCCGTACAAGTGACTTTATGCCATTTTCTGCCCTGTTCTCTGCAAGTAGATTCCATCCTTGGCGGCTTGGGTGTAGACACCACAAACGGAATCAGGTAATGGTCGGACCACGTGAGAGGCATAAGGGGGAGAACATTAAGATCAAGCAAATTGGAGAAAATTAAATCAAGGGTGTGTCCTGCAGAATGTGTAGGACCACTAACCCATTGGGGCAGATTCAAGCCTTGCATGGAGTCTAAAAGATTTTTAGCACGTGTACAGTCATGTGAATCAACATGATGGTTAAAATCCCCTAGTACAGTAAAGTAAGGGTGCTTAAGAGACAAATCTGCAATGGCTGCCATAAGCGAGGCAATTGCAGGCTGTGGGGTGTTCGGGGGACTGTATACCAATGTACCTGAAAATATGGCAGCAGAGGCATCTGAAATGGAAAAATAGAGTGCCTCTATAGGCCCCAAATTAGAAATTTTCCTAGAAGCGATAGTTAAATGATTCCATAAGATAACGGCGATTCCACCGCCGGATTTCAGTCCCTCGCGGCTTATACCTATTAGGCGATAGCCCGGGGGCGTGGCCAGGGCAATATCTGGACTAGGGGTGTCCTTAATCCATGTCTCTGTGAGAAATAGTAAATCCCAGGACGTCGATGAGAGCAGCAGCCATATGTCGCTTGAGTGGCACGGTAGAGAACGACAGTTCAATAAGCCGGCCGTGTAGGATCGTATTGGAGTGGGAGGGGGCTTTGTGGGGGGAGGAGGAAGTCTTTTATTAAAGGTTACAAAAAAGGTACATTGATTACATTTAAAATGGGTGCAGCGAGGAGAAGCCAAATTGCACCGTGTCTGGGGAATGCAAGCTCCCTTGTTCCATGCCATCAGCTGAGATCTGGACCAGGATTGCCTCTGAGTGGGAAGGAATCCGGCAGCATGACTGGCCCTAGGCACGGAGCAGGCGCGGACGGGCGCAGACGGGATCGCCTTTGGCGAGCCTTCGGCGTGCCGCCGGCGCGCCCGCTGCGCTTCCGATGCCCGGGAACCATTTATGCCTGTGGGGCGGGAGGGGCCGAGCACTAGACCGCTCGCCAGCTCCTCGCCTCACACAAGATGGCGCCCAAAGTAGTCAATCCCAAGCAGTACCTAATCGTCTGCAATGGGGGCGATAGCGCTTCGAGGGGGCAATGGGAGTTCCCAACAGGTAAATGCAAGCGCAGAGTGCGCAAAAGACTGGTTTTTAAAATTTTAGCAAAGGCAAGCAAAAAACGAGTGCAAATGCAAGTACAGGTTAAAATAAAAGAAAATAAATCACAATCTCTTCACACGCTAGCACAGGGTCCCGGCTTCCGCCTCAGGACCTTCACATTCAGCTGTAAATCGCAGAATGAAGAAAATACCGAGTTTTTATGCCTGTGGGGCGGGAGGGCCGAGCACTAGACCGCTCGCCAGCTCCTCGCCTCACACAAGATGGCGCCCAGAGTAGTCGTTCCCAAGCAGTACCTAATCGTCTGCAATGGGGGCGATAGTGCTTCGAGGGGGCAATGGGAGTTCCCAACAGGTAAATGCAAGCGCAGAAAGTATTGAATATGCTACTTACCAGTATGCATCTGTTCTTGGCATGTAGGGCTGCTAACATTCATATCTATAGCATAGATTGCCGCCTAGTGTTGGGTCCGGATGATTGCACGTTGTTGTCCTGGAAGAGTCTTCGAAGTATCACGAGATAGGTGGCTCCTCCCCTGGACTACAGTGCGCATGGGCATCGACTCCATCCCCAGATTGTTTTTAGCCATTGTGGCAAAGATGGAGTGTAATAGCGTAAGCGCTGTCCATGCTAATTGTTGAATGCAAGAAAAGTCTGCAGCTGCTACGGGTGCCGGGGAGGAGGGCGGGCGATATGAATGTTAGCAGCCCTACATGCCAAGAACAGATGCATACTGGTAAGTAGCATATTCAGTTCGAGGCATGTGGGCTGCTAAATTCATATCTATAGCATAGAATACATAGCAGTCCCTCCATTAACGGCGGCCGCCCGTGCCAGCTGCAGAAGTCTGAAAGAGTGTTTTGAGAACAGCCTGTCCTACAGCTGCCTGCTGTTTGGAATGCACATCTACACAGTAATGTTTGGTAAACGTATGAGGTGTAGACCATGTGGCTGCTCTACAAATGTCTTCCAAAGGAATGTTGCCGAGGAATGCCATGGAGGCCCCCAACTTGCGTGTGGAGTGTGCCCTGGGGGGGACCGTTAAAGTGCGCTTAGCCTTGTGATAGCAAATCTGAATACACTTAACGATCCACCTGGCTATTCCTGCTTTGGAAATGGGGTTGCCTTTGTGCTGGGCTGAGAAGGCAACAAAGAGCTGTTGTGTTTTACGAAAATCTTTTGTTCTGTCAATGTAGTACATTAACGCCCTTTTGACATCAAGCGTATGGAGCATTCTTTCCGCCACTGTATCAGGGTTTGGAAAGAATGCGGGCAGTTCAATGGTTTGGTTGACATGAAACTGCGACACCACCTTAGGAAGGAACTTGGGGTTTGTGCCGAGCACCACCCTGTTTGAATGAATTTGGATAAATGGCTCTTGTATCGTGAGCGCCTGTAGCTCACTAACACGCCTAAGAGACGTGATGGCAATGAGAAAAGCCACTTTCCATGTCAAGAATTGAATCTCACAGGAATGTAGAGGCTCAAAAGGTGGGCCCATCAGCCTGGTGAGGACCACATTAAGGTTCCATACAGGAGCTGGCGGGGTCCTGGGAGGGATGACCCGTTTCAACCCTTCCAGGAAGGCTTTAATGGCAGGCACTCTGAAAACAGAGAGATGCTGCCTGTTTTGAAGGTAAGCCGCTATGGCGGATAAGTGTATCCGAATAGAAGCGTATGCTAGATTGCATTTGTAAAGATGTAACAAATAGCAGATGATGTTAGGGATGGATGCATCTAGCGGGTTGATATTGTGGTCTGTACAGTAAACGACAAACCGCTTCCATTTAGCTGCATAGCAGGCTCTGGTGGTGGGCTTTCTTGCCTCCCGGATGATGTCCATGCATTCGGGAGGCAGATTAAGGTAGCCAAACTCTAAGACTTCAGGAGCCAGATCGCCAGATTCAGCTGTTGCGGATCTGGATGCTGAATGTCGCCATGGTTCTGCGTCAAAAGCCTGGGTGTGAGGCGCAGCCTTTGATGCGGTACCACAGAGAGTTCTAGAAACGTGGTGTACCATGGTTGGCGTGCCCACGTGGGAGCAACCAGGATGAGCGTCATCGAGTGTTGCGTTAGCTTTCTTGCCACCAGCGGAATGAGAGGTGCTGGGGGAAGAGCGTACGCAAATTTGCCTGACCAGTTCATCCATATCGCATTGCCCTGCGACTGTGGGTGAGGGAACCTGGCGGCAAAGCTGTGGCATTTTGCGTTTTCCCTTGTGGCAAACAGGTCTATCTCCGGATGACCCCACTGCTGAAAGTACGGGCGGAGTACTGATGGCTGTAACTCCCACTCGTGCATCTGATGGCTGTACCTGCTGAGCAGATCCGCCATCTGATTGTCCTTGCCCGGGAGGTGTTCCACCATGAGGAAGATGTTCCTCTGAATGGCCCACTTCCACATGCTCTGAGCCAGATGAGACAACTGTGGAGAGTGTGTACCTCCCTGCTTTTGGATGCAGTACATGGCCGTCATGTTGTCCGTCCGGATCAACACGACCTTGTTGCACAGATGTACTTTGAAGGACTTGAGTGCCATGAAGATTGCCATCAGTTCTAGGTAGTTGATGTGCATCCTCTTTTGCTGCGTTGTCCATAGTCCCTGCACCGTGTAGTGGAGCACATGAGCTCCCCATCCCTGGAGAGATGCGTCCGTTGTCAGGAGAATCTGTGGCACAGGCTCTTGGAACGGTCGGCCCTTGCAAAGGTTGTGTGGATTCCACCAATGCAGAGAGTTGTATGCCCGACCGGTCACCAACACTAGGTCTTTCAACTGTCCTTGAGCCTGAGTCCACTGATGTGCCAAGCACTCCTGGAGCGGACGCATATGCAACCGTGCGTGCGGGACTATGAAGATGCAGGAGGCCATCATGCCTATCAACTGCATGAACACTCTCGCTGGAAGGGAGTGTTGCGGTCTGAACCTTTGGATGAGCGACTGGATGTTGTCGATTCTTGCTGGGTTCGGCTGAGCTGTGGCAGCCAGAGTATTTATCGTCGCGCCCAAATACTGCCGCACGTGGGCTGGCTGAAGGTGCGACTTTGGATAGTTTAGAGAAAATCCCAGACTGTGAAGGAGGTGAATGGTGTGGGACATGTCTGCGGCGCACTGTTGAGCAGACTTGGCCTGAACGAGCCAGTCGTCCAGGTAAGGATAGACATGTATATTCTGCCTCCTGAGGTGCGCCGCCACTGTCGCCAGACATTTCGTGAACACTCTGGGGGCAGTGGTCACTCCGAAGGGTAGGACCTTGAATTAGTAATGCCTGTTTTGGATGGTGAACCCGAGGTACTTCCTGTGGGATGGATGGAGTGGTATGTGAAAGTAAGCATCCTAGAGGTCCAAGGTTGCTAGGAAGTCCCCCTGGTTTAGCAATGGAAGAACCTGCTGCAGTGTTAGCATGTGGAAGTGTTCTGAAAGAATGTACTGGTTCAGAGGCCTGAGGTCCAGAATGGGTCGTCCTTCTTTGGGATTAAGAAGTACAGGGAATACACCCCTGTGCCTTCTTCCTCCACTGGCACGAGCTCTATTGCGCCTTTTTGCAGCAGACGAGTACCTCCTGCTGCAATAAGTGCAAGTGCTCTGCTGACATAGGACGGCGCTTTGGTGGTATGTTGGGTGGAGTGGACGTTAACTCCAAACAATAGCCGTACTGGATAAGTTTCCTTACCCACCTGTCTGTGGTGATGGACTTCCAGACTGGCAGGAAACGTTGGAGTCTCCCCTCGACAGGTGTTGGATGGTCGGGGGGCAGTGACAGGTAGTCACTGTTTGTTGGTGGCAGAGGAACGGGAGCTGTTGTTGCCTCTGCCTCTGCCCTTGGCGCGGTTTCCACGGTAACCTCCTCTACCCTGCTTAGGGTACGAGGATTGTCCTCCCCTTTAGTGAATGGCGTCTGCTGTGCCAAGTGTCCTCTGGTAACACCTCGATTGCCTGAGCGACGAAAAGTGTTCCCTCTGAATTGCTGAGACTGGAGAGCACCCATGGATTTGGCCGTCTCAGTATCTTTTTTGATTTTTTCGAGGGTGGTGTCAACCTCTGGGCCAAATAACCTGTCTGGATTAACGGGCTGGTTCAGGATAGTAGTCTGGATCTCTGGCTTGAACCCTAAGATGCGGAGCCATGCTTGACGCCTCAACATCACGCTAGTGTTGATTGCTCTCGCTGCTGTGTCCGCAACGTCGAGCGCACATTTTATCGCAGCGTTGGAGATGAGCTTGCCCTCTTGTATAAGCATCTCCGCTCCCTCCTTAAACTGGTCTGGAAGGTGTTGCAACAGTTGCTCTAGGGTGTCATAATGTGCCCTATCGTATCTGGCCAACAGAGCTTGCGTGTTTGAGATGCGCCATATGTTGGCTGCCTGAGCTGCCACCCTCTTCCCAGATGCCTCCAGCACTTTTGACTCTTTGTCCGGGGGAGGAGCTTCACCCGTTGTTTGAGAATTCGCCCTCTTGCGGGCATTAGAGACCACTAAAGAGTCTAAAGGCAACTGGCCCCGTATGTAAGTTGGGTCGCCAGGTGCGGGTCTGTATTTCTTCTCTATTCTGGGGTTGACAACCCTTGCTCTCGTGGGTTCCTTGAAAATGTCTGTGGCATGCTTCAGGACCCCTTTTAGCATAGGAAGAGTTTTCACAGTTTTTTCTGCAGCAGAGAAAGTGTCAAATAGAAAGTCAACTTCCACAGGGTCGGCATGCATTTCCACCTTATGGTTCATAGCTGCCCTTTCAATCAAGGCATTAAATGCCGCAGAGTCTTCTGTGGGAGACGTTTTCACGCTATAAACCTGAGGGTCATGGACAACCTGCTGGTCTCCTTGATCACCAGTGTCCATCCAGGAGTCCTGTTGCTCATCAGAGTCTGTGTTTGCAGGAAAACTATACTCCTCATCTTGCTCACCCCCTTCTCCATCTGAGCAAGTGGGTGAAGGCGTTGCACTCCTCCTAGGGTGTGGGAGAATTTGCTCAACCAGTACTGGTGCCTCTGGTGCTGGTCTCTTCCGCTTCAGAGGAATCACAAACGATTCCAGGGGCTGGGATGTGATTTTCCTCTTGTAGATCGTGAGTTTTCCAGTGTCGGCGTCGATGATATGCGCCGACTGCTCCTCTAGCACAGGTTGTCGATGACTTAAACTTCCACTTGGGTGTGTTTGCGTCGACACTGCAGAGTCCTTGGTCACCATCCGTGGTGAAAAGGTCTTCGGCGCCCCCTTAGGCGGTAGAGTGTAGAGGATCGGCATCGAAGCCTTCTTCGGTGGGGCCAACGTATTAGGTGCAGAAGGTGTTCTCGGCGCCGACTCCTTGTCCCGTATCCGCTTGAGGGAGTCCGAGACCTGCTTCGTAAAGGAAGCGGATGGTTTCGTCGACCAGACCGATGACCTCGATCCACCTCCAGGGGAAGACCAGAGCGTCGATGACTTCGGCTTCGCCGCTTGAGGCGCAGGCGCGTCGCCGACTGAAGCGCCACGATCAGCTTCCACGGTCGCAGGCGTCGACGCCGACCGCCTTGGATCGACAGCCTTTGCCTTTGGCGTCGGGATTCCAGACTTCGGCTCGCTGCCCTTTGCCGACTTTGTCTCGACGGCCCCCTTGGCTTTTGGATCGGCAGCCTTGCCCGCTGTAGGCTCGATAGTCTTCTTTGACTTCGATTCGACCACCTTGCTGGATAACGGCTCGACGACTTTCTTCGAGCTGTGTTCCTTGACCACTTTCGGCACCTTTGCCGGGTCGATAGCCTTTTTTAGACTTTGAGACCTCCGAAGACGACGGCGTCGATGGCGGAGCAGACGTCTTTGGTTTCGATGGCATGTCGTCCATCTTTGTTTTCGTCGACACCGATGTTGTTAGTTTCGGTTTCGATTTCGTTAATGGCGGCTCCGCTGAGGTGTCCGTAGCCGGGCCGGAAGGCGGGGCCGTGGATCGAGGTGTAAGGTCGTGGGTAAGGCCGTGTGGCGATCCCGTGACCTGAGCCATTGTAAGAGTACGAACGGGGCATAGCTCTTCCTCCGAGCTATCTTCCATGGCCCCATATGCTTCTTCGTCGTCCCCTACCTCATCGACGTTTTCCTCTAGGTCTTGGCCTTCGACGGCTGCTCCGTAGTCGTGCTCGACCTCCGCCGATGTAGGTGAAATTTGCAGGTGATGCTCTAGCTCGTCTGCTTCAGGGTTTTCGAAGATGTCGTACGGCGCCGGGGCCGACCGCTGGGCCTCGAGGCGCGCCACGCGCCGAAGCTTGATCGTCTTCTTCGATCTAAATCTCGAACAGGCCATACAGTTGGCCTCGTCGTGGTCCGACGACAGGCACTTGTTGCACACCGGGTGTACGTCGATGTGTGGGTACTTCGAACCACACACGGGACAGTTCTTGAACGGACTCCGTTCCATGCCGTCGAAAGTCTTGCTGCGTCGACAGGGCCTCGATGACCGAAGAGTCACCCGACTCCTCAGATATCCGACTCGACGAGTTGGAGTATACACGAGACCGAACGCGAACAATACCGACGGGGTAAAAGAAGGCCTTTTGGCCTTGAAAAAGTTTTTTATATCGATTCCGAACAGGAGATGTCGAAATCACATCCGAACCCAATGGCGGAAAAAAACAATCTGGGGATGGAGTCGATGCCCATGCGCACTGTAGTCCAGGGGAGGAGCCACCTATCTCGTGATACTTCGAAGACTCTTCCAGGACAACAACGTGCAATCATCCGGACCCAACACTAGGCGGCGATCTATGCTATAGATATGAATTTAGCAGCCCACATGCCTCGAACGTTATGTTATGTTATGTGGGTATTTATATAGTGCACGTACACCGTCAGGTCTCTTGGCGCTGGGGAGTCGGAGTGGGGTAGGGTTAAACAGAGTAGCATCTAGTTATGGGCTATGGTTAACAACCAGGTCTTAAGTTGTTTCCTGAACCGCAGATAATCAACCTCAAGCCTGAGGGAGGTAGGACGTGCGTTCCAGAGCTTCGGACCGAGAAAGGAGAACCGGGTCCCTTCAATGCGTTTACGTCTGATTCTGGGCACCGTCAGAAGATTCTGATGCATAGATCTTAGAGTACGCTGTATGGTTTTGACAAACAGGCCTTCGCGGTGCTGCATAGTTTTGGGACATCTAGTGGGAGCTGGCCTATTAAGCCTGCACGCGTCTCCAGCTCGGAGCCAGCCAGTGGGGTTCAGGATTTAAATAGAAAAGGCAAGGACGCCCTAATGGTCAGTTGGGGGCAACAATCTGGCCACAGAAAGGAAATGCCAAGGTGGCCTAAGGGGAGCAGTCATGAAGTTTGGGTGGGCATTATGAGACAGTCATTTTAACTCTATCACATGAACCTGATTCTTCAGTGTTGCAATATATTTTTGGAGCATCCTTCGGTGCCAAAAGCAGCCGCACACAGTTAAACCGGGGTACCAGCACGCCTTCCTGCATTACGCCACTCACACCGCCATTTTTAGAGAGGCGACCCATGTGCTTCCGAACTGTACAGCGAGGTCTCCAAGCATTCCCATACAACACTGACCAGAGGGCTCAAGATTCAATCGTCCTCTAGCGGGGAGTGTCCAGGGGGTGCAATAATGGTTGGGCTTTTTTCACTGGTGTAAAAAGTGCCAGGCACTTCAGAAGTCATTTACTCATCATATTGTTAAGTTTACCTTTTACCTGGCTGCTTTTAAAGTCCTTTTTCAAACAGTAAAATGTTGACTGGATATTAAGTTTGTCTGTAAGCCCCTCCGCCCACATGAAGCCACGTCACCCCCACCGCCCCCCCAGCCCTGCCTTGAGCTTCAGCAGCAGCACTTACCTCACATCTTTATCTATCTGGAGCAGCACCTCGTTGTCCCGGAAGTAGTTATTCCACTGACTGTCAGGGTTCGGATTGAGGGGCTGTGGAGAGGTTTTTAATCAAACATTAATGGTTTTCAAGGCATAAAACAAACCTTTAAAAACACCACTAACCTTATTACACTGTTCCCAGCAGGAATGTAATACACGAGGTGACACTTTACATCATGAAATGCCCAATGATCTTATGACTCTATGCCCGAGCTGTAAACAGTGTAAATAAAGGCACTTGCATTTATCGCAAGTTTCACTGGAACGTAATTCAAACATCTCAAGCTCCATTTCGGACACAGTGCCCGTCCCTCTCACAGTCAAGGCAGCAGGATACTTTTCCATCCATATGCTAACCCTACTGCCAGAGAGTACTACTTGCCCATATATGGGTCCTGTGCTCACTTTGCCACTGGAGTCAATCTATCCTGGCTGATGAGGGCTGAAAGCCAGAAACCGGTCCTAGGATGCTTGATTCCAGTCCAGAGAGGCTGGACTGTTCCCATGAGGCACAGGGTCAGACTGATTTGCATATGGCCATGTCTGAACTGGGGTGGCTTGGTGAGCAAAATAAGGATGGATTAAACCCAGATCTGTGACTGGGGGTGAATGTTTTGCCATTGTGCAACATTCCGTCCATCATCTTGTGTGTTTTGCTATTCCTGTGCAGTCCCATGACTTCAGATCTGAGATTGACCGTATATTTTACTGTGCACACCCATGACATGCGGATACACCTTATTTAACAGTTCAAAGCACTTTTAGTTTCCTGTGACGTCACATGACTTCAGGTTGGAACCTATTTCCCAAGCTCAGAGTACCCATTTATTTTCCTGTGCACTCCCAATGCATGAAGTTGCACCATTTTGTCCAGCTCAGAGTGTCCCTTGTTTTCCTGTGTAGCTTTGTGATTTCAGGTGGCATCCCCCCCTCCTTTTGTTTTCCTTGCAGCACCATGGCCTGCAGGTGGTGCACCCTGTTTTCCTGCTTAAGCCCCCTTGTTTCCCTTTGCTGTTCCAGGCCACTACTCACTTCAAAGAACATTCACACCACCTTTTGCAGGGTTTCCGTTGATTCACCCCACAGGCTTCTTGGGGTTGATGTAGGTCTCCCTGCTCCAGCCCCAGTCTTACTTTTACTTTTCAAGGTTACTGTCTTGTCTCGCAATCTTTTCTGGGCCTTAAGAGCCCTGATTAGTGTGACCTGGGAGGGTTGGCTTTACCATGTCCTCCCTGCCTCCACTGAATTGGTCCAAAACTTCCTGCACTTTTACAGACATGCCCCCACTGTTTGTTCCCAAACTCGCACTTGAGAGCTCAGGTTCTCAGCTCGCCTTTGGTTTCTGCTGTGTTTGTGCTGTTGGGGCACCTGTGTCTCTCTTTTATGTTCTATCTACAACGCTCCTGTAGGGGTTTCTCTGCACTAAACGCTCAGGTCTCGGTCATCATTAACTGAGCAGCCAGAGCATGTCCGACAAGGGGTGCTGCACAAGGCAACGACTGATGGGGCAAAGGATGTGGCAGCGGTGTGCGTGGGTGCACAACAGGCTGGCACAGAGTTAATAGGTGATGGGTTAAACGCTGCAGCACCACAGATTGAAGTTACTGATTTACACTGTTTTCCATGGGCTTTGCTCTCAGGCCCATGCACTTACGGACCACCTAAGAGGGAGGTAGGGGTCACTGTGCCTGGTCTTCTAGCTTGAGGAGCTGGGATTTAAGAGCTGGGCTGAATGTCAGGAAGGAGTAGCAGAGATCAGCGAAGAGGAAGTTCCAGTTCAATTGGCCAAGCAAGCGGCCTGAGCGGAGTAGGATGTAGCGCCGGGAGGAGGGCATATGACCACAAGCGCTACATACAGATTAGTTCCGAGGAGACTTGCAGCAGGGGAGTAAATGGAGATAAAGAAGGCGGGGTAAAGGGAGAGGAGACCACGTACAATGTTGTAGCCATTGAATCAAGCGCGAACAGACTACAGGAGCCAAGCTGCTTCTTGACCACTGCCGGGCACACTCAAAGACACCTAGGGGGCCCTTGAAACAAGCATTGTTGCTGTCCCTGGAGCCAGATACTACTGGAAGCTCACTGCGTTTGCCAGGCATCTGCCTTTGAGGCTTGGACCTTCAGGAAGTAAGAAGGATGAACAGTCAAGATTTACTCTGGAAGGCGGGGTGTGGCTACTCATCTTTAGTCTACGCATCAATAGTGCACAATGAAGGGTGCTGTCACTGCTAGTCCTTTGATTTTTATGCACTTGTGGGACAGGCAAGTGCACAGGCAATGTCTACCATGCTGAGTAGGGAGTTACTGACTTTACCCAAAAGTTCATCCAAGAAGCAGGGGAGAGGTGCAGCGAATTAAGCGAAGTGTGTCTGGTTTAGACCTGGCATGGAGGTCAGGGGTGTTGGGCACTTGTGGGGAAGCCTCTGTCCCTTCACCCAGTGCTCGGCAGGGCAGGGTAGGGCAGGGCAGTTAGGCAGGAGAGTGGCATGGGGCCCTCCTGGTCAGGGCACAGTCACCCCAGAGGACAGCGGCATTGCACAGCACCTGCACATCAGAGGGGGAAAGAACAGCTCTCAGCACGACGATACAGGTGTGTGATATGCAGAGGACGGTGCAGCTTGAAAGCGCTGACTGTTCGACTCCATAAAGCGCTCAAAGGCAACCATGAGAAGGGAAGACATCTTGGCCAGACCTGCAGCCGAGTGTCATCCAGGACTGGAGGCTTCTTGAGGACCCCCTGTGGCTCCTGCTGAAGGCCCTCCTCTCTGGGAGGGGTGGAGGTGTGGTGGAGAGACCCTCAGCCAGCAGAGATAGGACAGTGTGAGCATCAGGCAGGAAACTCAGCACTCCGGTGTCCCTCCTTTAGGAACAGTGGCGACGGTCGAGGCACACACTCTCCAGGAAGAGGAGGCAGCTTCTGGGCTCACAAGACCCTTTACCTCCTTCTCTCTAGTCAGCAAAAGCAGACTTGTTCTCTGTCCCGCGGAATCACTCCTACTCCTCCAGGGGTCAGAGCAGGCACCCCTTCCCTGGTTCGGTTTGTTCATCTGCACCAGTGTACATAACTCCTAGCAGAATAAGGCCCAACTCTGCAGGCTAGATCTCAAAGCAGCAGCAAGTGGCCAATCAAATTCAAGGATGTCTCCAAACATTTGGGGGAAGCGATCAGCGCAAGCCATGGCCTCCCGAAAGTGCCGAGGTTCAGCAGAGCCCGTTTTCTAAATGGTGTCCCTTGTGGATAACAGGTGTCCCACTTCCATCCCACAGCGATGTGTTTGGACCTACACACACTCCAGCCAATCAGGTACTGTTGTTCGCCTGTGGCAGAAGATGTGGGATGGGTTCCAGCGCTTGTGAAGAGGTATTTCAGTGACCATTGGAAACAGTCTTGTGTCCACGCACTTCGCCTCATAGGCCACAGGCTGATAAGGTGGGACTAGTCTGAATCACAGATGTGGAGCGCACACAAAGACACAATCCTGCTTCTTAGGATGGGTTTTATTTCAAAACCAGACACAGACATTTGACTTCCAATGGATGAGTCGCAAGTTTGGAGAATGAGAGACAGAGGAAGGCAGTGCGGAGGGACATGTAAGGAATATGAGAAAACAGACGTCTGAGTGACCCTAAATCAAGGACACCCTGCAACCTTGGAGCTCCAGCCAGGGGCACCCCACCAGTCGTGTCCAAGCACCAGCCCCGCCTCCTCCCCCACATACACTTGGGTAACTCTCAAGGGTAACTGAGGACACCCTGTCATAACAGACCAGAAAAGATAAACCCCCCATGTAGGGTCAGGCAGAACACCATACAGCCGGTGAGTACAGGTCAAACACAACCAACTGTTGGTCGCCTCGTGACCTAGCCATCTGGACAGACGTCCCCCAGGATGAAAGGAGATGTCCTCTGGGTGGACCCTACTGTCCAACAGTGTCTATGGATCAGCAATATGTAGAGTGCACCTGTCAAGGGACGTGTGACACGAGTCCGCACACAGGAAACATACTGGGGTGACCAGGATGGCGAAACGAGAAGTAGAGGTCACATGACGACCATGCTAGGGACATTCGCTCCTACAAGGGAACTTTGAGGTGGATTTGTGACCCGACCTATTGATAACAGCATGTTTTAGCAAATGAGTACTTTCTTGTTGGGGAAGGCTCCAAGCACATTCTGAAATCTAAGCAGGACATGAGAGGAAACTATTGGGGGAGATGACTAGGCGAGGGCGTAATAACTAAGTACGCTCTGCAGTGCACAATCTTCTTTGTTGAGCGGAGTATGAGAATGTAGAACCTGGAGTGGTGCTAGGAGTCCGTTTGAGGGTGAGCTTCAGTGTGATGTCAGAAGGCATGTTGTGGAAAGACAAAGGAGGCACAAAAAGCACCAGCAATGTGCTGCAGAGCAAGAAGTGGTGCCACAGACACATAGCCCTGTTGCATCCCCAGGGCAGAGAGATGTAGCTCAACAAGCACAGCATTACTAGTTGTGTGCCACGATGCGTGTTCACTTTTCTTGTCTGTGTCGTTCCATGTTGCACTGTTTGTTTGTTCGATGCCAATGACAGACCAGAGCACTCTTGTATCTTAGAACTGGGACAGTGGTGCTGTAAACTAAACCCTGAGGCACTCCTACAAGACAAACCAAGTTCATGTTTGTCTAATGTTGTACTTGTTTACACCCTATCTTCCTGCTCCACCCCAGCAGCCACCTGGTTCCCCCTCCCCCACAAAGCTGGAGCTCTCAGATAGGTCTCCTCCAGTTCATCTTCCTGCTCCATCTCAGCAGCAACATAGCTATTTCTCCCCTGACCTGGCACTCTCTTTTTGCTCACCCCATCCCATCTCTGTACTCACGTGGTCCTCAAAGGTGACATCTTCTCTGGAGACTCCAAGGTTGGCTTTGGCAATACCCGGCTGGATTATCATCTCTTTCAGGAACTGAGAGTAGACATCTCTGTGTAGGAGGATAATGGGTTGGTGAGTAAAGAACGAGAGAGGCAAGAACAGCACACAGACAGTCAAAAAACACTGGTCAACACTAATGGCACAGAAATAAGATAATAAGATCTATATGAGGAAGGCGAGGTCGTCAATGGAATGGAGATGAGAACTGACCATCTCTGCGCCTTCACCTGTCAGGGACAGACTGCCGTACCCCATGTGCAGATAGAGCCCTGTGGCTTCCCGATGCCAACTGTGCTCAAAACACCAAGGGCTGTAGTGTTAAAGTGCAATGCAAGGATTGCTTCTGCTAGCGTGCACCCAAGCCAGGAACGCCTGATGCAGCCTGGAACCATGCACGTCACTGACCAGAAGCAAACCTGGTCTCAGCAGCTTCTGCAAGGTGCAGCATTGCATGTGCAGAAGATGGCAACCACCACCAAGGAGCAGCGGCTCAACCTGTGGCATCTGAAAGTGAGGAAGGATGAGGGAACCAGCATGCCCTGCTAGTTGGTATGGAGACATCCACTTTCCTTTGGACCAGGGCAGTGCAGAGATGCCATGGCACTGAAGGAAGGACCCTAGAAGTCCCTGTGCCCCCTCAGGTGTGCGGACCGGGTGGCACACGTTCAGCACATCCCATCTTTAGCGCTGCATACGGTTTAGTAACAGGAGCATGCCTGCAAGCAAAGGACCTCCCTTGTCTGACCTGTCCACGCCCCCTCAGCTTCAGGAAGATGTTACAAACATCCTGTACCGCTTTACTTTCATTAACCCACTCTTTTTTATGCTGCAACTTGTCCCTGTGCCCCTACTTAAGAACTATTACTACTTCCCCAAGATCCCTTCCTCATTGTTATGTATGTATAAATGTCTCACTTCCCATTGCATTGGTGGCACCAATGCTCCTGGTTTCAGGAACGGGCACTGATGCCAGGTATTGAAAACCCACATAAATAAGTGAATCCCCCCTACAAATATTACACTAGAAGTAGCTTTGCACCCACAAGTGTGAATAAAGGTACGGTGAGCAAGAGAGGCTGAGGCGGTCTGGAACAACAACTGGCACCAGGAGCACAGGCAAGGGTACAAATGCATGAAGACTCCTGATGCCCCAAGACTCTGGTAACAATTTGCACAAGTGTCCCTACAGGAATTATTTACACAGAATTCAATTAATTTTCATATTGCCACCATAGTGGTCAATTATTAACCAAAAGCAAGGAAAACAGATTAAAACTGTTTTTTATTCCAAGTATTCTAAATTTCTTCTTTTGTACTTTTTTCTTTTTTCATATACAAGACTAAAAATATGGCAACAAAAATACTACAATATTGACAGGCGAAATTCTCAGTAGTATAAGGCAACTTTTGTTAAACACATGAAAAATTGAATATCATGTGAACAATGGTACTTATCACAGTACAGTCATTTAGCAATCAAATGATGATATAGAAAATAAACAAAACGTTCCCAAGCGTCGACGTTTCGGTCCTTTGTTGGTTAAACAATCCATAGGACCATCTTCAGGACCATGCGCTGCACATATTAATCCAGGACCTCCAGCCGGAAGTCATAAGGTCATGCGCTGCATTAACCTAACGTCTACAGAAGCAGTAAATAACTCCAGTAGTCTCGTCTTTCAAATGAAGAATTCGGGCGTTAGTCTAGGGAAGCACACGTCACTCAATAACGTGCAGCAAGCACCACCGTTGCTCGCCGATCCGTATTCGCGTTCAAGACTCTGGTGGCAGCGCTAGTCAATAGCTTACATTTAAAGAGAAATGTAGTTTAAAAAATAGCCCTTATTTTCCTAACTCAAACTTTAGTGTGTCATGTATGAATAACTAACAGCGTACAAATCAAAAATACGTCATGTGCTTAAAAGAGCAAAATGGCCGAGTGAGTTAGCACCGCTCAATCGGGTGAAAAGCAAGAACGACAACAATTCAGGCAAGTTCTTCTGCCTGAAGTAGAATCCAAGGGTCAGATCTGGGAAGGAAAGAAGGAACATCACACGACTCTGCGACACACACAGAACAAGGATAGCAGAGGTAGCAGATACACTAAAGAGGTTGTGAGAGGACTTAATGAACTGCTGTACACGCTCTGCAAACAGGCATAAGCAAAGTACAAAACTTCTGGATGAGAGAGCCCAATCTTTTATGGAATTACCATACAAGCCTGGACTCATATAGGATGCTGGTGACGGAAACCACGCTGTCACCAGCCACGGGCGCGCTGTGCTAACGACGGAGTGGTTCCGTCACGGCCCCACCCGCTCAATAGAACGCGCCGCGCAGGTGCGAAATTAGTGCCGCGCAGGCGCGGCGGCCGGGCCGTGATGGAACCACTCCGTCATTAGCACAGCCCACCCGTGGCTGGTGACGGAGTGATTCCGTCACCAGCATGGAAGGGGTTAAGGGGAAACCTCAGCCATATTTTAATTATTCTCTCAAATCATAGAGTCACAATAAAATTATTTATATGAGGCTGTTAGCCCTTTCAATGTATGATTTTAACCCGCTGTGGGCTCGGAGGAATGGTCAGTTAACTTGTAGGCTCTGCAATTATCCACATGAGTCCTGGTTACATCTGCTATGTTGTTGCCCCCATCTTGCCAACGAACGTCGATGTCTACTGGTCCCAGTCTATCGGGAAAAACTACTGAGACATTGCAGGGAAGCATCTGATTTGTGCTTTGGGTAATAATTCAGCCCAAGTTCTAGCAACGACTGGGAAGTTTGTTAACATTATATTAACTGAACTGCATAATGCCCAGCACGAAGAGAAGACAAGCACAAACAAACGTTAATGAAAGCCAACGATCAGTAATAAGTATTCTGACATTTTGTCTCTCACACTATATACTCTCCCTTTTGGACTAATCGGCTGATTGGGATATATTGCATCAACTAGAAATGCTGCTTTTGGAATTGACATTTTTCGTATTGCTAGATTTTATAAATGTGTATACAATTTTTAATCTTTGAATTTTTATTAAGTATTACTATGAAGTTTGTACGGTACGGTTTTAATTAACTGTATAATAAATATGAGACAAATCCTGCTGTAGTCTCATCTGTACGGGGAGGGAGTTCCACAGTTTAGCGGCTTGGAACGAGAAACCCTTTCCTCTCCACCTGATTCTTTTTATCTTGGGGAGATGTACCAGTCCGGTGTTAGTCGACCTTAGGCAGCGTAGTGGCACATATCGAGGAAAGAGTGATTGTATATCCTCTGCACCTCCTCCATATAGGGCTTTGTGCACTAGTCATCGCACTGAAAGCCAGTGGAGCTGTTTTATGCTAGCAGATGTAGGATGGTGTTTAGGTAGATAAAGGAAAACTTGCGCTGCTGCATTTTTGGAGTGACTGGAGTTTAGAAAACAGCCTTGCGCCTGCTCCCAGGTATAGAGCATTGCAATAATCTACTCTTGACAGAACTAGTGCTCCGACTACCGTTTTCCTTAATGAAAAAGGAATGAATGGAGGGATCTTACGCAAAACTTTCAAAGTGAAAAAACAAGCAGAAGATAATTGATTTATTTGTGGGGCAGCGTTAGATCTTTATCGATCATGAAGCCTAAATTTCTAGCCTTGGGCACAGGGGCAGGACACGTACCGGCTTCAGGGAGCCACCATAGTTGGCTCCACACCGAGGGTTTCTGATCGAACTCTACAACCTGTTTTTTTCCGTATTAAGTTTCAGAAAATTAGTGTTCATCTATGCCATCAGTGCAGTAAGGCAGTTGCGGAACCATTGCACCGTCAAATCCACGCTTTGCTTGACTGACACCACTAACTGGGTGTCATCCGCATATGGCACAGGCATAAGACCATGTTTTTTTATTTGTTTTGCAAGTGGGGCGACGTACAGATTAAACATAGTAGGGGATAAGGTCGATCCCTGAGGGACTCCTCATGGGAGAATGAACTTTCCTGACTGAAGTCCATCCCAGTGAATTAGTTGTTCCCTGGATGACAAGAATGATGTTAGTAAGGCTAGAGGGACTTGCTTGATTGATTACTGTTAGTAAGGCTAGAGCCTTATCCCTAATGCCGGCCGCCTTCAGCCTTCACACCAATAACGCATGGTTTACGGTGTCAAAAGCTGTGGTTAGGTCAAGCAGAATAAGGGCGGCCCTGCACCCTCCATCCATCACCTTGCGTATCTCTTCTGTCGGCATAATCAAGGCTGACTCAGTGGAGTGCCGAGATCTAAAGCCTCGCTGGGTAGAGTCAAGGATATTAATTATTCTGATCCAAATATTCCGTCAGTTCAGAGTTCATAGCTTTCTCCAAGATCCCGGAGGGTAGCGGGAGACAGGATATTGGACGATAGGTTTTGGTCTGCAAGGGATCAAACGTGTTTTTCTTTTTTAGAATAGGTCTGATACAGGCCTTTTTCCATTGCAGTGAGAAGACCCCTGAACTTGTGATCTCATTTAGTAAGGGGGTTAAAGATGCACTGATCTCCTCAGGAGCCAGATGTAAGGCGGGCAGGGGTCAAGGGGAGACCCAGACTTGGTTTGCAGCAACAGGTCTGCCACTTGTTCTTCCCCTAATACTGAGAATTATGATAGACTGCACAGAGGTCCAGTGCCTTCCCGCCCCTCTATATCATTCAACCCCAGCGCAACAGCTGTGTTCAGGAGTTCATTATAAACTGTCTGGACTTTGTTTTGAAAGAAAACAGCCATTTTGTCCACTATGTTTTGATCTGGTGCAAATACAGTATCCCGCGGGCACTTTGATAGAGCAGTCACAGTTTAAAATAATTCCTTAGAGGATTTAGTGGCCTCCTGAATTTTTGAGGTAAAATATACAGTTTTAGCATGTTTTATGGCAATCTTATTTTCCTCTAAGGTTGCGTTGTAGTCTTTCCTATGTGTAGTGCAAGCTTTTCCATCAGAAGACCCCTACGAAACACGCAGCGGCAGTGCAAGCTTTTCCATCAGAAGACCCCTACGAATGAGGAGGCGGCAGTGCAAGCTTTTCCATCAGAGACCCCTACGAATGAGGCAGCGGCAGTGCAAGCTTTTCCATCAGAGACCCCTACGAATGAGGAGGCGGCAGTGCAAGCTTTTCCATCAGAGACCCCTACGAATGAGGCAGCGGCAGTGCAAGCTTTTCCATCAGAGACCCCTACGAATGAGGCAGCGGCAGTGCAAGCTTTTCCATCAGAGACCCCTACGAATGAGGAGGCGGCAGTGCAAGCTTTTCTATCAGAGACCCGTACGAATGAGGCAACGGCAGTGCAAGCTTTTCCATCAGAAGACAACTACGAATGAGGCAGCGGCAGTGCAAGCTTTTCCATCAGAGACCCCTACGAATGAGGCAGCGGCAGTGCAAGCTTTTCCATCAGAGACCCCTACGAATGAGGAGGCGGCAGTGCAAGCTTTTCCATCAGAAGACCCCTACGAATGAGGAGGCGGCAGTGCAAGCTTTTCCATCAGAAGACCCCTATGAATGAGGCAGCGGCAGTGCAAGCTTTTCCATCAGAGACCCCTACGAATGAGGAGGCGGCAGTGCAAGCTTTCTCTTCAGAAGACCCCTATGAATGAGGCAGCGGCAGTGCGCGCTTTTCCATCAGAAGACCCCTACGAATAAGGCAGCGGCAGTGCAAGCTTTTCCATCAGAAGACCCCTACGAATAAGGCAGCGGCAGTGCAAGCTTTTCCATCAGAAGACCCCTACGAATGAGGCAGTGGCAGCGCAAGCTTTTCCATCAGAAGACCCTGCGAATGAGGAGGCGGCAGTGCAAGCTTTTCCTTCAGAAGACCCCTACGAATGAGGCAGCGGCAGTGCAAGCTTTTCCATCAGAAGACCCTACGAATGAGGAGGCGGCAGTGCAAGCTTTTCCATCAGAAGACCCCTCCGAATGAGGCAGCAGCAGTGCAAGCTTTTCCATCAGAAGACCCTACGAATGAGGCAGCGGCAGTGCAAGCTTTTCCATCAGAAGACCCCTACGAATGAGGAGGCGGCAGTGCAAGCTTTTCCATCAGAAGACCCTACGAATGAGGCAGCGGCAGTGCAAGCTTTTCCATCAGAGACCCCTACGAATGAGGAGGCGGCAGTGCAAGCTTTCTCTTCAGAAGACCCCTATGAATGAGGAGGCGGCAGTGCAAGCTTTATCTTCAGAAGACCCCTATGAATGAGGAGGCGGCAGTGCAAGCTTTCTCTTCAGAAGACCCCTATGAATGAGGCAGCGGCAGTGCAAGCTTTTCCATCAGAGACCCCTACGAATGAGGAGGCAGTAGTGCAAGCTTTTCCATCAGAGACCCCTACGAATGAGGAGGCGGCAGTGCAAGCTTTTCCATCAGAGACCCCTACGAATGAGGAGGCGGCAGTGCAAGCTTTCTCTTCAGAAGACCCCTATGAATGAGGAGGCGGCAGTGCAAGCTTTTCCATCAGAGACCCCAACGAATGAGGAGGCAGCAGTGCAAGCTTTTCCATCAGAGACCCCTACGAATGAGGAGGCGGCAGTGCAAGCTTTTCCATCAGAGACCCCTACGAATGAGGAGGCGGCAGTGCAAGCTTTCTCTTCAGAAGACCCCTATGAATGAGGAGGCGGCAGTGCAAGCTTTCTCTTCAGAAGACCCCTATGAATGAGGCAGCGGCAGTGCAAGCTTTTCCATCAGAAGACCCCTACGAATGAGGAGGCGGCAGTGCAAGCTTTTCCATCAGAAGACCCTACGAATGAGGCAGCGGCAGTGCAAGCTTTTCCATCAGAGACCCCTACGAATGAGGAGGCGGCAGTGCAAGCTTTCTCTTCAGAAGACCCCTACGAATGAGGAGGCGGCAGTGCAAGCTTTCTCTTCAGAAGACCCTACGAATGAGGAGGCGGCAGTGCAAGCTTTTCCATCAGAAGACCCCTACGAATGAGGCAGCGGCAGTGCAAGCTTTTCCATCAGAAGACCCCTACGAATGAGGCAGCGGCAGTGCAAGCTTTCTCTTCAGAAGACCCTACGAATGAGGAGGCGGCAGTGCAAGCTTTCTCTTCAGAAGACCCTACGAATGAGGCAGCGGCAGTGCAAGCTTTTCCATCAGAAGACCCCTACGAATGAGGCAGCGGCAGTGCAAGCTTTCTCTTCAGAAGACCCTACGAATGAGGAGGCGGCAGTGCAAGCTTTCTCTTCAGAAGACCCTACGAATGAGGCAGCGGCAGTGCAAGCTTTTCTATCAGAGACCCCTACGAATGAGGAGGCGGCAGTGCCAGCTTTTCCATCAGAGACCCCTACGAATGAGGAGGCGGCAGTGCAAGCTTTTCCATCAGAAGACCCCTGCGAATGAGGAGGCGGCAGTGCAAGCTTTCTCTTCAGAAGACCCCTACGAATGAGGAGGCGGCAGTGCAAGCTTTCTCTTCAGAAGACCGTACGAATGAGGAGGCGGCAGTGCAAGCTTTTCCATCAGAAGACCCCTACGAATGAGGCAGCGGCAGTGCAAGCTTTTCCATCAGAAGACCCCTACGAATGAGGCAGCGGCAGTGCAAGCTTTCTCTTCAGAAGACCCTACGAATGAGGAGGCGGCAGTGCAAGCTTTCTCTTCAGAAGACCCTACGAATGAGGCAGCGGCAGTGCAAGCTTTTCCATCAGAAGACCCTACGAATGAGGCAGCGGCAGTGCAAGCTTTCTCTTCAGAAGACCCTACGAATGAGGCAGCGGCAGTGCAAGCTTTTCTATCAGAGACCCCTACGAATGAGGAGGCGGCAGTGCAAGCTTTTCTATCAGAAGACCCCTACGAATGAGGCAGCGGCAGTGCAAGCTTTTCCATCAGAAGACCCCTACGAATGAGGCAGCGGCAGTGCAAGCTTTTCCATCAGAAGACCCCTACAAATGAGGAGGAGGCAGCGCAAGCTTTTCCATCAGAGACCCCTACGAATGAGGAGGCAGTAGTGCAAGCTTTTCCATCAGAGACCCCTACGAATGAGGAGGCGGCAGTGCAAGCTTTTCCATCAGAGACCCCTACGAATGAGGCAGCGGCAGTGCAAGCTTTTCCATCAGAGACCCCTACAAAGAGGCAGCGGCAGTGCAAGCTTTTCCATCAGAAGACCCCTACGAATGAGGAGGCGGCAGTGCAAGCTTTCTCTTCAGAAGACCCTATGAATGAGGCAGCGGCAGTGCAAGCTTTCTCTTCAGAAGACCCCTACGAATGAGGAGGCGGCAGTGCAAGCTTTTCCTTCAGAAGACCCTACGAATGAGGCAGCGGCAGTGCAAGCTTTTCCATCAGAAGACCCCTACGAATGAGGAGGCGGCAGCGCAAGCATTTCCATCAGAAGACCCCTACGAATGAGGAGGCGGCATTGCAAGCTTTTCCATCAGAAGACCCCTATGAATGAGGAGGCGGCAGTGCAAGCTTTTCCATCAGAAGACCCCTACGAATGAGGAGGCGGCAGCGCAAGCTTTTCCATCAGAAGACCCCTACGAATGAGGCAGCGGCAGTGCAAGCTTTTCCATCAGAAGACCCCTATGAATGAGGAGGCGGCAGTGCAAGCTTTTCCATCAGAAGACCCTACGAATGAGGAGGCGGCAGTGCAAGCTTTTCCATCAGAAGACCCTACGAATGAGGCAGCGGCAGTGCAAGCTTTTCCATCAGAAGATCAATACGAATGAGGCAGCGGCAGTGCAAGCTTTTCCTTCAGAAGACCCCTACAAATGAGGAGGCGGCATTGCAAGATTTTCCTTCAGAAGACCCCTACGAATGAGGCAGCGGCAGTGCAAGCTTTTCCTTCAGAAGACCCCTACGAATGAGGCAGCGGCAGTGCAAGCTTTTCCTTCAGAAGACCCGTACGAATGAGGCAACGGCAGTGCAAGCTTTTCCTTCAGAAGACCCCTACGAATGAGGCAGCGGCAGTGCAAGCTTTTCCATCAGAGGCCCCTACAAAGAGGCAGCGGCAGTGCAAGCTTTTCCATCAGAAGACCCCTACGAAGGAGGCAGCGGCAGTGCAAGCTTTGCTTCCTCGCAGAACAGGTATTGGCAGTGCAAGCTTCCCTCTCTTATCACAGATGGCAGGAAGTTCAATCTTCCACTCCTAACTTAACATATCCAACGGGGCAAACTAGAACATGTCCAAAACTGGCACGAGTGACATGTACTTACAGACAGAACCCTGGAGCAGGAGCTTAGGTCACTGAGAGGAATGCACGGGATGGATGAGTATACAAGCTTTAACGCCATTATCAACAAGATTATATTCCACGCCAGCATCCTGAAAGTTCTGCTGATGTCACTCAGAGGCCTGCTGTTTGTGTTCTCTGCTTTTCCGCCTAATTAGAGGCATTTGTAACCCAGGAGGCCATTGTTCTTTGGAGCAGGCCAGCCAGAGCCCAGGTCACCGTGCTCCAGAGAGGCACGCATCAGTGCCAACCTCTTTCAAAAGGTTTTGAATGCGGGAACTCCAGGTGCTATGCAATCCCAGCGTCTGTGCTGCACCTGTTCAAACGCCTGATTGCCCCCACTGCTGGGGACACATGACCTGGGGGTGTGACTAAGTTGGCAACTGAAGTATCAACCTCAGAAGCATGAGCGGCGCAACTGACCTCATGAGGATTCAAACCTGTGACTTGCAGGAGACACCTCATCTGTGGTCTGAGGTGGCCTGGACTCTCATGCTAGCTGCCCCACCTAGTGTGAGTGTGTGGAGGAGGGCGAGACGGGCATACTTAACAGAGTGGCAACAGCCACTGCGTAGCTAAGTTTGAGACTGTTTCCATTGACATTTTTATTTTGGCTAAAACATTTGACCCTGTGGACGGGTCTGTGTGAAAATTGTCAATCTACTAACTGAGTCAACTAAGCTCAACATGCCAAGTTTTGTAAAGATCCGTCCACAGAAGAAAAAAAAGGTAAGGTCAATTTAGCGGTGAAGGGGTTAACATCACACTTGACATGAAAGGGGATCTTTACTCAGGCAGTGCACTTTTTGATTTGATGTAAATCTGTTCAGCAGTTTTGTAAATATTATAGTTTAAAAAAGGTCTGCGAATGGGATTTGAAGGGTTAAGGCTTTTGTGCATCTAGTCAGCTGAAAAGCCATTTGTTAACAACTTTAGCACCCTTTGACGATTATGCCTGAAATTTGAAAGTAACTTAATACGTTCAAGTTACTGTTGGTATTTTTGAATTTATGTATAACCATGAACGGAGGAGGTCCAGTTAACGAGGGGCAGCATCGAGTGTTCACTTGCTAATTATGTAGGCAGCGTGCAAGGAATCTGCATACAATTTAGCGGAAGTTAGGAAGGTCTCGTTTTTTGTTGGTATATCAAGTTTTGATCAAACATAAAGGGGGGAGGTAAAAAGGTGCAATAGATTTCTTGAAGTATCAATGGGATGAGGTGGTAGGGTGTTGGGGGGGAAGCAAAGCTAACGGGGGGGGATCTAAATAGTAATGATTTACTCATTACAGTTCGAAGGATTTGCAAGACATTTGGCAGTAGTAGGAAGCTGGCTTTGTATATACTATACCAAAGTGAGGTATAGTGTGCACAGAATCCAGTGGAACCCCAAAGGTAGGCAGAGGTAAAGTTAGATAGCACCTCACGCTCTATTTGTGGTAGTGTGGTCAAGCAGTAAGCCTTTATCAGAGGGTAGTGTTAAGCATTTATTGTACATTCAGGCAAGAAAGGATGTCACTTACTCAAAGACTGAATGAACTCTGACCAATTGTTTGTGTAAAAACATTTCTTTAGTTGTATTTTATTTTTTAGAACCAAGCAGGACTTGCTGCAGGTAAGTAAAATTGGACTTTTCAATAGCGGTTGATCAGAATATGCAAGCTGGATGAAATGGACTTTGTTACAGGTTTGTACAACATTTAAAGCCAGTTGATACTTGTAATTACTCTGTGATCACTTTTTAGATTACTTTTTCTACTCAGTGTGGTATACCTAGATATCACACTGATATCACACTGGGACATTTCCTAGACAAATGTAAGTAAAATACTTTTGCATTAAAACGCAATTGCTTAGGTTTCCATACAAACACTACTAAACACGTAGAACTTTTTCAGAGGAAAGCAGTCAATGCAATCCTAAGGAGGAAAATGTGGTTATCGTTTTGCAGGTAAGCAATCTGTCTTGGGGGTTGGATTCTGGGGTTACAACAAGGGTTCGCCAGGGTCAAGGATGCACTCAAAGAGCACCTTAAGCGGCACTAGGGCGGCCTGGTGCAGAGTGCTGAGACCAGGTGTTAGCCTACAGGGCTAGGGGGATGTCGGTTGGTGGCTGCTCTCGGGCAAGCCATGGAGTTAAGGTAGCAAAGCTCCTAGGGTTGAGCTCAGGGCAAAGGGGGATCTGAGGTAGCACACAAGGTGCGCCTACAGCAGCACAGGGGCTGTTGGGTGCAGGGTGCTGGGTTGGCGTCAGGTGCCCTGTTGTTTTCAATGGGAGATCTCCGGTTGGAACAAAGACTGCAGGCTCGGGAAAGGAGATTTGCTGGAGGCGACCACCAGTTGGAGAGGTAAGTTGGGATGCAGGGAGTTGCCTGGACACCGTCTGTTGGGCCATCCAAGGCGGTGAGGCGTCGGGTGCAGGGCTGTCTTTGGCATCGGGTTTCCTTACCAGCTCCGGTCGAGGGGACCGTCCAGATAAGGCTGCAAGCGTCTTCAAGAGGCGTGAGGTAGGCCAGAGATCACCAGATCCCAGGTCAGGTTCGCTTGGGGGACCTCCTCGTGGTGCTGAGCAACTCAAACTCGGGCTGTGGGTGTTGGATGCAGAGTTGTGCAGACTCGCGGATTTAGCAGGAGCCAGAGACTGGTTCTTGAGCATATCCGGTGCTCACGAGAGACACAGTCTTTGCAAGGAAGGCAGGGCAGGTCCTCTGGGTTCTAGGGGGCTACTGACTGCAGGACACGCCGGGATTCCACTGGAGCAGGTCGAGGTCGGGACAGGCCGGTAAGGCTGGGGCCAAGGCAGTTGGTGTCCTCTTCTTCTTCCTTCAGCACGCCTCTCCAGTCCGTGTTCTTCTTGCTTGTCTGAGGAGGCAAGGTCCGCGGTTGCCCCTTAATACTAAATTTAGGGGCGTTTCAGATAGGTACAGGTCGGGACAAATGGGTCCCTTCCTTGGGGTGGGTACACCCCCTATTATGCCACCCTCCAGTGGGAGGGGGGCATAAGCCTCTCTCTGGTTGGCTGGGTCCCACCATCCTCACGATGGTGGGGCCTGAGAGTTGTGATTCACCTTGCCTCCTTCACCTGAGGGGTGAAGTTGACAAAGGTGGGCACACCTCTCTATCTTGGTTTTCCAGCCGATTCTCCCTCCCTGAGTTGGGATTAGAACCGGTGGGGGCGAGTTGCTGGAGCAGCATATGGCTGGGTCATCTCACAAAGGCAGCAAGCCTTTGAAGCTTCCCCTTCATGGACTCTGCCCATCTTGGGGGAGGAGGCTTGGCACCTCTGCCCAGAATGTGCTTAGTTTCAGGATCCCGAGAGCGGGAGGCTGTCCGTCCAGGGGATCAGAAACATGTCTAGGGGTGGCAGCTGAAAGCAGCCACTCAGCCAGGACACTAGGGTTAGGTCGTTTTTCAAGGGGCATCCCTAAGATGCACTCTGAGTGCATTTGGCCTTAAATCCAAAACTGGCATCAGTGTGGGTTTAATGTGCCGAGAAGTTTGATATCAAACTTCCCAGAATTCAGTAAAGCCATTATGGTGCTGTGGAGTTTGTAATGACAAACTCCCGGACCATATACACTTTATGGCTTTACTGTTCGTACAATGAATAGGAATGGACTTAGACACTGTAGGGGTACAGCGCTCATGCAACTGCACCCTCACTAGTGGTATAGTGCAACCAGCTAGAGGGGTAACTTAAATATACCATAGGCAGTTGGTTGTATGCATGGCACAAAGGTACGTGTGCCATGTAGACTTCACTTTTCTTTGCCCCAAAAAATGCAGCCTGCAATGGCAGTGTGTGTATATTAAGGTACAGGACCTCTATGGGTGGCACAATATGTGCTGCAGCCCTTAGAGACCTTACCTGGTCACAGTGCCCTTGGTACCCAGGTACCTTTTACAAGGGACTTACATGTGGCCAGAGAGGTGCCAATTGGGGGTACAGAGGTAAAGTTTTAGGGACAGAGCACAGGCCCTGGGTACCCGATTAGCAGGAACCCAGGGCACACTCAGTCAAGTAGCATCAAACATCAGGCAAAAAGAGGGTGGCAACCATGCAAAAAGGGGCACTTTCCTACAGCAGTGACCTGGCAGGTTTTAACTTTTAGGGCCAGATGTAGGTAGTTTTATTTTACCACCTCTTAAATACCGAATCATACCGATTCGGTATTTAAGAAGTGGTAAAATATAAGTACCGAGATGTAGGAAAATACAGATGTGCATTTACCGAATCGGTAAAAATCGGTATTTACCGATTCGGTAAATACCGACCGGTAATGCCCATTCATTCCTATGGGCTTTGAAGCCCATAGGAATGACTGGGCATTACCGATTCGGTAATTACCGAATCGGTAAATACCGAATTTCACAAGGGTGCAGGGGGTGTCACTTTGACACCCTCTAGCACCCCCAAAACGGGTTCAGGTGCCATGTGGCAGGCATACCTGCCCTAAGGGCAGGTCTGCCTGTCATATGGCACAGGTGTGCATGCACACATGTGCATGCACACCTGAATCGGTATTTTACCATCAAATAGGATTTGATGGTAAAATACCGATTTTTTAATGCTTGTGGGACTCAGAAGAGTCCCACCTACATATCAATTTTCCCGAATCGGTAATAATACCGACTCGGTATTTTACAGAATCGGTAAATTTACCGATCGGTAAATTTACCGATTCTGTAAAATACAGGGCCCTACATCTCAAATTGCATTTACCGGTCGGTAACGGCCGAATTCGGCCGTTACCGACCGGTAAATGCCTACCTACATCTGGCCCTTAGTATCTTTACATTTGTGCAGATCTACCAAGGGGTGGGGGAAGGGGGGAGAGATAAAGGGGGTGATGAAAGAAGCGTTGATCTACTAAAACAATTTGTACTGTTTGATGAATCCACACAAGATTTGGCAGCTGTTCAGCGGTCTATCTTACTGTTGGTTATGTCAAGTTGTGAGCAGATCTGTTGGTGGTGACCCTGGGGAGGGAGGGAAGGGGAGGTTTTGAAAGATATATGCGAGAGCAATTAGTTCCTCAGTGATGTTTCTTGCATACACTGTATGTTTGAATGTAGTCCAGATTCCACTCTGTCTTTGTGCTGACTCTAAATGACACAAAAACCACTGAAACTTGCATTTAGAGGCTCGCCCATCCCTCAGCCCTTTAGCGCAGGAGGGACATGCAGTCATGTATCCAAGAATTTTCAAACAAAACGCAAAGGTGCACCACTTAACAATAAACGAAGAAATAACTAGTCCATTTCCATAAAGTCATTCTTTTAGACTCTTCTTTTATTCACATTATTCTTGTTTAAAAACACAGCCTACGCGTTTCGTCCAGTAAAGGACTTCTTCAGGGCATATAAGCAAGCAGCCGGGCACTTCCAACTAGAGTCAGCATCGGAGTATCCACGGCACGTAGATATGTAGATAAAATTCACACAGGCTTGTTTCAATAGAATGAGTATCTCAAGGAAGAGTATTTCTCTATAAACCGAGTAGGGAGACCAAGGTATGATAACACCTTGTTAGAACATATCAATGGCCACACTGCAGTCTGGTGGGCCTGGAGTGATGTGACAAATGCCCGATCAGCCTCAATCCGGCTGCAATCCGTTCCAGTAGCACTTCCTGTGGAACAAGGACCGCCGTGGATACTCAGACGCTGACTCTAGTTGGAAGTGCCCAGCTGCTTGCTTATATGCCCTGTAGAAGTCCTTTACTGGACGAAACGCGTCGGCTGTGTTTTTAAACAAGAATAATGTGAATAAAAGAAGAGTCTAAAAGAATGAATTCATGGATATGGACCAGTTATTTCTTCGTTTATTGTTAAGTGGTGCACCATTTGTTTGAAAAGTGTTATAATCCTGTATTGGATTGCACCGTGGCAGTGGGTGTATTTACAGTGTGCACACATGAGTGATGGGGGATCCCCGTCTGAGAAATAATAACTAGGGACAGAGGGTCAGGTGCTAGGTCTCTACAGGGTACACTGTCAACAATCTGTTCATGTATCTAAGAATCTCAGGCTACTGACTATTTCCCAGCCCTGTAGACTCTGAGGTACTAGCCAGTTGAGAACTGGTCTGTTCCTTACCAGCCATCAAACCCCTTTAATGTAGATGAGGGTCACAGATTATGTGATCTAATCCTAGTACTGACATCACTAGAATTTAACTCACTCCACCAAACAAATGCCAATCGCACCCACACCCCAGTATTACAATCTGCAAGGAATCTTCACACCACCCTCAGTAAGATGGTCATAGCCTGTACATGAGCATCCACCCGTGGCATCTCTATGGGCTATGCTACAACCAGGAATGGCCTCTGCACCAGAGTGGGAACACACCACAAAACTGGTGAAGTGCAACATAAAAAAACACATAACATAATCTTAGTGCCTACGTAAGAAAACAGGGAGCCCTTGAAGGAGCACGTAGGTAGTATTTAGAACTTCATTCACATGTTGTGCCACCTTTCAAAGTGTAGCTTCTTACTTGGGATGTAAAAATGAACCCATGTGGAGCTCAGCACCAGCAGTGATGGTACCACAAAAACAAGAAGTGCATTAAAAGATAACAAGACTTGTCTTAAACAAGGAGCAACGCATCCTGTCTTACATGTTAGTTTTAAGGTAGCGTCGAAAAGTCCAACCCTTTGCACACAGTCCTTGATAACCCACCTCTCCCAGGCTTCCTGGCCGTGCAATGCATTAAAAGGGGCATCTGAGACTGGCCTCCGCCCCCTTCCTGGGCAAAGGTGCCACCTTAAACTCAGGCAAAAATAGGTGAAGGTCAAATGGCCAAGAGGAAGACTTAAGAAGAGGTACAAACTTCTACTTTTAGAAGACAACGAACAATGCGCATAGAGCGCTTTCCGTAAACAGTGGGCACTAGACAGCAACAAGCATTTGCTATGCCAATAGGTACGTGTTCTAAATGAGGAGCAAGTTACTTACCTTCAATAACGCTCTTTCTGATAGAGACTATCTAGCAGCAGAGTCTTCAACTATTGAAGTCCCAAGCGTCAGACAGGATCCAGGAACTTTTGTGAGTAGTACCTCTGTGTGCCTGTAAGAGGCGCTTTGCAGCTCCACAATGATGCCATTCCGCTACATACCAGACTTGAGGAGCCTATATAGGCCACTCCCACTCACTGATGCGAGTTACTTTTGAGGCTGTCTATGCCCTCAGACACAGAGCTCCAGCAGCAAACCGCCCATGAGCAGTGTGCAGATTCCTAGACTTGTGATCCTATTAATGGGCAGAGTCAAATTCACAGAACGGAGAGACTGAAGGGGCCGTGAGGAATCTGCGGTTAGAGTCTTTGCCAGAAGGAGCGTTACTGAAGGGAAGTTAACTTATTCTGATAGAGACTTTGAACTGCAATTTCATCACCTTTTGAATAGCTAACTAAGAAGTTAACTCAAACCAAACCAACTCAAACCAAAACGTCCTGTAGAACGGAGTGGGCAAAATGCCCTTCCCGGTAAAGCTGGCTCTTTAGACAATAGAGCTTCATGACCTATGGCAGGATACCCGCGTAGCTGCCCAGCAGAGGTCAATGACAGGAACTCCTAGTGCCAAAGCAGTGGTTGCAGCTTTGACCCTGGTGGAATGAGATGCAGTCCTTATGGAGGCTGCTTTGCGGCCAATACATAGACGATCTTGATCCGTAGCACGATCTAGCAGGAGGTGGTCCGCTTCTGCACATCCTAGGCTCTTCCTGCTCTGACAAACCCCACAAAGAGCTGATCGTCAACCCGGTGTTTTCTGATGCGATCGAACTTAAAGGTCAGCACTTTAATGGGGTCCAAGTGATGGGGTCTCTCCTCCTCCTTAGAGATGTGAAGTCGAGCACCAAATACGGGCAGGATGATGGTCTGACCGATGGTGAACGGCATATCAACGTTAAGCAAGAAGGATGCACGTGTCCACAGAACCAGTTTGTCTGGAAAGAAAGGGGTGTCAGAGCTGATTTGCATATAGCCAGTGTCTAACCCAGGGTGGTGTGGAGTGCAAAAAAACGATGGATTTAGGCCCAGATCCTTGTACTGGGGTGAATGTATGACATTGTTCTACATTCTGTCCATCAACTGTGTTTTTTGCAATTTTCACCCCGAGTGGGCTGGGTATGCTCAGACGTGAGTCCCAGGCTCTCCACACCACTGGAATCAAGCTATCCAGGCTGATGAAGGCTGATAGCCAGAAACCGGTCCTTGGATGCTTGATTCCGGTCTGGGAAAGACATGGCTTGGTAGTTCGGACTGGACTGTTCCCATGAGGCACAGGGTCAGAGCTGATTTGCATATAGCCAGTGTCTAACCCAGGGTGGTGTGGAGTGCAAAAAAACGATGGATTTAGGCCCAGATCCTTGTACTGGGGTGAATGTATGACATTGTTCTACATTCTGTCCATCAACTGTGTTTTTTGCAATTTTCACCCCGAGTGGGCTGGGTATGCTCGGACGTGAGTCCCAGGCTCTCCACACCACTGGAGTCAAGCTATCCAGGCTGATGAAGGCTGATAGCCAGAAACCGGTCCTTGGATGCTTGATTCCGGTCTGGGAAAGACATGGCTTGGTAGTTCGGACTGGACTGTTCCCATGAGGCACAGGGTCAGAGCTGATTTGCATATAGCCAGTGTCTAACCCAGGGTGGTGTGGAGTGCAAAAAAACGATGGATTTAGGCCCAGATCCTTGTACTGGGGTGAATGTATGACATTGTTCTACATTCTGTCCATCAACTGTGTTTTTTGCAATTTTCACCCCGAGTGGGCTGGGTATGCTCAGACGTGAGTCCCAGGCTCTCCACACCACTGGAGTCAAGCTATCTAGGCTGATGAAGGCTGATAGCCAGAAACCGGTCCTTGGATGCTTGATTCCGGTCTGGGAAAGACATGGCTTGGTAGTTCGGACTGGACTGTTCCCATGAGGCACAGGGTCAGAGCTGATTTGCATATAGCCAGTGTCTAACCCAGGGTGGTGTGGAGTGCAAAAAAACGATGGATTTAGGCCCAGATCCTTGTACTGGGGTGAATGTATGACATTGTTCTACATTCTGTCCATCAACTGTGTTTTTTGCAATTTTCACCCCGAGTGGGCTGGGTATGCTCAGACGTGAGTCCCAGGCTCTCCACACCACTGGAGTCAAGCTATCCAGGCTGATAGCCAGAAACCGGTCCTTGGATGCTTGATTCCGGTCTGGGAAAGACATGGCTTGGTAGTTCGGACTGGACTGTTCCCATGAGGCACAGGGTCAGAGCTGATTTGCATATAGCCAGTGTCTAACCCAGGGTGGTGTGGAGTGCAAAAAAACGATGGATTTAGGCCCAGATCCTTGTACTGGGGTGAATGTATGACATTGTTCTACATTCTGTCCATCAACTGTGTTTTTTGCAATTTTCACCCCGAGTGGGCTGGGTATGCTCAGACGTGAGTCCCAGGCTCTCCACACCACTGGAATCAAGCTATCCAGGCTGATGAAGGCTGATAGCCAGAAACTGGTCCTTGGATGCTTGATTCCGGTCTGGGAAAGACATGGCTTGGTAGTTCGGACTGGACTGTTCCCATGAGGCACAGGGTCAGAGCTGATTTGCATATAGCCAGTGTCTAACCCAGGGTGGTGTGGAGTGCAAAAAAACGATGGATTTAGGCCCAGATCCTTGTACTGGGGTGAATGTATGACATTGTTCTACATTCTGTCCATCAACTGTGTTTTTTGCAATTTTCACCCCGAGTGGGCTGGGTAGGCTCAGACGTGAGTCCCAGGCTCTCCACACCACTGGAGTCAAGCTAGCCAGGCTGATGAAGGCTGATAGCCAGAAACCGGTCCTTGGATGCTTGATTCCGGTCTGGGAAAGACATGGCTTGGTAGTTCGGACTGGACTGTTCCCATGAGGCACAGGGTCAGAGATGATTTGCATATAGCCAGTGTCTAACCCAGGGTGGTGTGGAGTGCAAAAAAACGATGGATTTAGGCCCAGATCCTTGTACTGGGGTGAATGTATGACATTGTTCTACATTCTGTCCATCAACTGTGTTTTTTGCAATTTTCACCCCGAGTGGGCTGGGTATGCTCAGACGTGAGTCCCAGGCTCTCCACACCACTGGAATGAAGCTATCCAGGCTGATGAAGGCTGATAGCCAGAAACCGGTCCTTGGATGCTTGCTTCCGGTCTGGGAAAGACATGGCTTGGTAGTTCGGACTGGACTGTTCCCATGAGGCACAGGGTCAGAGCTGATTTGCATATAGCCAGTGTCTAACCCAGGGTGGTGTGGAGTGCAAAAAAACGATGGATTTAGGCCCAGATCCTTGTACTGGGGTGAATGTATGACATTGTTCTACATTCTGTCCATCAACTGTGTTTTTTGCAATTTTCACCCCGAGTGGGCTGGGTATGCTCAGACGTGAGTCCCAGGCTCTCCACACCACTGGAGTCAAGCTATCCAGGCTGATGAAGGCTGATAGCCAGAAACCGGTCCTTGGATGCTTGATTCCGGTCTGGGAAAGACATGGCTTGGTAGTTCGGACTGGACTGTTCCCATGAGGCACAGGGTCAGAGCTGATTTGCATATAGCCAGTGTCTAACCCAGGGTGGTGTGGAGTGCAAAAAAACGATGGATTTAGGCCCAGATCCTTGTACTGGGGTGAATGTATGACATTGTTCTACATTCTGTCCATCAACTGTGTTTTTTGCAATTTTCACCGCGAGTGGGCTGGGTATGCTCAGACGTGAGTCCCAGGCTCTCCACACCACTGGAGTCAAGCTATCTAGGCTGATGAAGGCTGATAGCCAGAAACCGGTCCTTGGATGCTTGATTCCGGTCTGGGAAAGACATGGCTTGGTAGTTCGGACTGGACTGTTCCCATGAGGCACAGGGTCAGAGCTGATTTGCATATAGCCAGTGTCTAACCCAGGGTGGTGTGGAGTGCAAAAAAACGATGGATTTAGGCCCAGATCCTTGTACTGGGGTGAATGTATGACATTGTTCTACATTCTGTCCATCAACTGTGTTTTTTGCAATTTTCACCCCGAGTGGGCTGGGTATGCTCAGACGTGAGTCCCAGGCTCTCCACACCACTGGAGTCAAGCTATCCAGGCTGATGAAGGCTGATAGCCAGAAACCGGTCCTTGGATGCTTGATTCCGGTCTGGGAAAGACATGGCTTGGTAGTTCGGACTGGACTGTTCCCATGAGGCACGGGGTCAGAGCTGATTTGCATATAGCCAGTGTCTAACCCAGGGTGGTGTGGAGTGCAAAAAAACGATGGATTTAGGCCCCGATCCTTGTACTGGGGTGAATGTATGACATTGTTCTACATTCTGTCCATCAACTGTGTTTTTTGCAGCTCCACAATGACGCCATTCCGCTACATAACTGACATGGGGAGCCTATATAGCCCACTCCCACTCACTGATGTGAGCTACTTTTGAGGCTATGTCCTCAGATGCAGAGCTCCGCAAGCAAACCGCCCATGAGCAGTGTGCAGATTCCTAGACTTGGACCCCTATTAATGGGCAGAGTCAAATTCACAGAACGGAGAGACTGAAGGGGCCATGAGGAATCTGCGGTTAAATAGTCTTTGCCAGAAGGAGTGTTACTGAAGGGAAGTTAACTTGTTCTGATAGAGACTTTGAACTGCAGATTCATCACCTTTTGAATAGATAACTAAACAGTAAACTCAAACCAAACCAAAAAGTCCTGTAGGACGGAGCGGGCAAAATGCCCTTCCCGGTAAAGCTTGCTGTTTAGACAATAGAGCTTCATGAACGTATGGCAGGATGCCCGCGTAACTGCCCAGCAGATGTCAATGACAGCAACTCCTAGTGCCAAAGCAGTGGTAGCAGCTTTGACCCTGGTGGAATGAGGTGCAGTCCTTATGGAGGCTGCTTTGCGGCCAATACATAGACGATCTTGATCCGTAGCACGATCTAGCAGGAGGTGGTCCGCTTCTGCACATCCTTGGCTCTTCCTGCTCTGACAAACCCACAAAGAGCTGATCGTCAACCCGGTGTTTTCTGATGCGATCGAACTTAAAGGTCAGCACTTTAATGGGGTCCAAGTGATGGGGTCTCTCCTCCTCCTTAGAGATGTGAAGTCGAGCACCAAATACGGGCAGGATGATGGTCTGACCGATGGTGAACGGCATAACAACGTTAAGCAAGAAGGATGCACGTGTCCACAGAACCAGTTTGTCTGGAAATAAAGGGGTGTACAGAAAGTTGAGAGACATTTAAGCTCACTTACTTGCCACATTGATATTAGGGGGAAAGGAAACAGTTTTAAGAGTGAGAATCCGCAGGGGTCAGCTATGAAGTAGCTCAAAAAGAGTGCATATAAAAAATCTGAGGACCAACTTAATGTCCAACTGTGGCATGACAAAGGGAGAGTGAGAAAACAGATGTTGTAAACCTTTCAGAAAACAAATTAAATCAGGTGATTTTGCTAACAAGGACTAGTCCGGTAACCGTAAAAAGCCCAAAAGAGCCAAAAGGTATCCTTTAACGGTGCCCAGAGCAAAAGCCTTGCCGTGCAAGAAATAAAAGAAGAAAAGAAGAAAAAAAATGAACGTGAGACAACCCAGCCTTGACTGTGCTGCACTAAACTACAAATTTGTTTCAACGACAAGCATATACCGTCTTTGCCAAGGGACGCCTACATGACATCAACTCCTGAGGAAGTTCAACGGTGATCAGCTGTCGCCGCTCAATCTCCAAGCATGAAGGTGGAGATTACGAAGGCCTGAGTGCAGAACCTTGCACCTTTGCTGCGACGGGAGGTCCTACCAGAGGGGTAGCCTGATCAGACAACATATATTCATACCTAGTACTCTGTGTCAAATCCGGGGCTACTAGTATGATTTGGGCCCAGTCACTCCTGATCATCTTCAGAACTGGTGGCAGAAGCAGTATCGGTGAGAAGGCATGCAGAAGTTCCAAGTCCCATTCTAGGTGAAATGCATCTCCTATCGAGAGACGCCTTGGAAACACCAACATGCAAAACAGCTGACATTACGCGTTCTTGGCAGAGGATAATTGATCAAGTTAAAGGTTCGCCCCATGCACAAAATAATCTTTTGTCACCTCTCTTTGCAACTGCTATTTGTGATCCACTAGGCATCGGTGACTGAGTTCATCTGCCCTGGCATGCAAAGATGCTGCCAAGTGGTTAACCACCAGGGAAGTTCATGGGTGGGCCAGCCTTTAACAGAGGCAGATTCCTTCCTAACACAGGGTCCATGACCCCACTTCCCCAGCGAGTTGTAATTCCACCTGGTGGTGGTGGTGTGTGCAAGTGCCTGCACCAGCCTCCCTTAGATGGACGGCAGCAAGGCTTTCAATGCCAGGTGGGCAGCCCTCAGTTCTGGAAGGTTGATATGGAGGCAGGGCTCCGCCACAGACCAGAGGCCTCTGATCTCCACCTCTCCCAGGCAGCCACCCCAATCCAGCAGTGACACATCGGTCACCACTGCCAGCTCTGAGTGTAGTGTTGAGAGGTGTCTGTCGTTTACCATATCGCGGTCCAGCAACCATCACTGCAGATCTTTTTTAATCTCCTCCGAAGCTTGCCCATGGTCTGAGTGGTCCCCTAGATATTGGGCCCGCTGAGGCTTCAGATCCCACTGCAGAACCCGCATATGGCACCTCATGTTTGACCAGCAGGAGGCAGGAGGCCATCAGCCCAAACAGCCTCAAAGTTGACCTCACTGAAACCCAGGACAGAGGCTGAAAGATCGGTAATACCCTGAAGGCCCAGGACTCTCCTTTCTGGGTGTTCTCCGGGGGATAAAGGCACAAATCAAACTGTGTTGAGAATGGCTACAATGAAGGGGAGCATAAGAGAAGGATTCAGGTATGTCTTCAGCACGTTGATAGTGAACACCAAATGATATGATTGCTTTCATAGTCTAGAAATGGTTTTAGAGAGTTTTATATAGCGCAAACTTGACCCGAAGGCATCAGGTATCAAAGCACTTTACACGAGCACCAGTTACATTACACGAGGACACATTCATTTTTGTTAGGCACTAGGAGATTAAGGGATTTGCCCAAAATCCTAGGATGTCAAATGTCCTTGCTGAGACTGGAACCCGGTTCCCCAGATTTTAGGTCGACCGCCCTAGCCATTCGGCCAATTTGTCTCCCCAAGCTTGCACTTCCTAAGGCTAGATGAAGAGATGGTTGTCCTCAACAGTTGTTCCTGGGATGGCAAATGGTGCAGCTGAGTGGCTATGAAGGGAAAGGAGTACTGCTTACAGACAAATGAAAGGACGCACCTGTCCGATGTTATGGCCTGTCAAGAATCGTTGGATCCTACCTGGTGGCTGCGCTCTACTAAGGACATGCTGGAGGGGCATGACAGGTGGTGCCTCAGGGAGTGGGGGCTGCAGGCTCACTGGCTCTGGGACCCGGTCTGCGGGATTAGTGGATGCCATGGCCTCGGCCATGAGAAATGTCTGGACCCTTGCTGAAGTGGCTGCTGGTATGGGGCATCAGTGCTGAACATGCAAAGGAACAGGGAAGCTGATGTGGCTGGCGAGGCGGGCAGATAGGCCCAAGGAGGATGCGGTGACCCTGCTCCAGGGCGCAATCTGCCTTATCTCCAATGAGACAAGTCCCGTCAAAGGGCATGTACGTAAGGGATGACTGGACATAGTCAAAAAAGCCTGTTGACCACAACCAGGCGTGGCAGTGAATGGAGACACGGGTGCCAATGGCTCACCCGGTGGAATTGGCAATGTCTAGGGCATAACCAATCATGAACTTTGCTGCTTCATGACCATCCTGTATAGCTTGGGTCAGGACAGGATAACACTTAAAAGTACTTAAGGCACTGAATCTCAAGAGCATGGGAATAGTGGCTCAGCAGGCAACATGCACTGATGAGCCTGAGGGCTTAACTGGTGTAAGAAAATACACCCTTCCCAAAGGTCTCCACTCTTTTGGGTTCCCTGTCAGGGGGAAGAAGTCTGAAAAGTGTTTGATTTGTCTGGCTAGTAGATGCTTGCACCACTAAGCACTCCAGTGAGGGGTGCTGAGGTAAAAGCGCCTGGGCGCCCGGGGAAGGTTGGTGGCATCTTGCAGTTTGGAGATTTACTGGGGAGCCAGAGCAAGGTTTGGCCCATGCCACTAGAAGGATCCCAGTTAGTGCCTCCTTAAAAGGTAGATTGGGTGCACAATTGGTTTACCCGAGCTGGGGAAGCTCAGACAAACCTTGGTGTTGATCTCTAGGGTGGGAAGTTGGAAGGTCAAGAACTTTGTCCGCACCCCGCTTGACCACCTCAAAGAAGCGTGGTCTTCAGTGGCAGGACCTGGGAATGTGAGAAGGCCAGAATCAGGAGAGCTTTCAAGGCCACTCTAACCTTGATGATCATCACACCCATTCTCTTGTTGGTATGGTTGGCCAATCTCGTCACCTGTGTCATTATCATTGTCCGAATCAGTGCCAAACAAAGAATGCACAGTTTGGGATCATCCTGGTGGAGAAGGAATGTCGTGCGCAGGTTGCGGTTCGACAGAAACCAGGCGCAGCCTCGTCTAGGTCGTAGCGTGTCCGACTTGGAGTCGGAGAGCACAACGAGCATCTCATCCTCCGGCGTCTGTGCACTGAGCAGTGGTGTGGAGTCAAAAGCAGAGTCCATGAAGGCCCCGGTGGAGGCCCAGAGTAGGTGTAACAGGGTCCACCTGGCACGGAGGACGAACCCACTAACAGTATCCAAAAGGGGGTGGGAAGAGAGCATCTTTGCTCTGTGGGGCCTGCTGGGAAAGCCAGATGGAGTCGGAAGAGATTGGAAGTTTGAGCGTAGCCTCACAAAACTCTTCGATCTGCCTCGGTGTCGCAGACAGCAGCGGAAACTCGGGTAATGCCGGACTTGTTGATGGATAGGTTCTAACGTGGCCGAATTTGGGAGCAAAATTGAGAACATGGCTACGTCCTTGTGCCTTCTCTACATTATGAGAAAGCTGGGAAGGAGCTGAGTTCCAATTGGACTTTTTAAGTTTCTTCGTCGACTTAGGCTGTGATGTGGAACGTGATAATGATCAGCCTCTGGATCGACTCCGATGACTACTGGACCAGTATGGGACTGGGACCGACCCTTTGGCTGGCACTGATCTTGACTTGAAGTCTTGCAGTGCTAGGCCACAGAATTTTGCCTCGTAGTCCCAAATGGCTTTTAGATTCATCAAAGTGCAGTCAATGCAGGCCTTGGAGGTGTGGGAGGCTTTAAAACCTATTTACACGCAGTCGGCGCAGCACCCCTGTGACCGAGCTATTCTTAGGCAGTGCAAGTAAAGTGCGAGCTGCCACATTCATGGTGCGTTGGAGCCTATGGGTCACGGATTTGTTAGCAGCTCACAAAAGACTGTTACAGTAATGTAACCTAGCCAGGATCGTGGCTTGCACCACCAGCTGCCGAGTGTGAGGTCAAAAAGACCCAAGATGGGTTTAAGTCCGCGCAAAATACCGAAGCTGGTCCCTGCCACAGACTTAGCATGCTCCTCAAACGAGAGCGCAGTATCCAGCTGAATGCTGAGGTTTTTTACCAAGGCTATGGGAGTGGGGGGATTACCCAACCTGCTCCCCTCAGCTTCTTGTTGGACTTCCATCCTGCAGCCGGTGAGCTGCCACCTGTGGATGGCGATGGTCCCTGTGAGGTGGCCGTTGCGCCTCGGGTTCCTTCTTTGTCTTAGCAGCAGTGTTTAAAGAGCACTGACAGTTCACTCTTATCAAAGCTGAGGGCAACAACTCTACCTGCAGTATTCTATAGCAGCGAGAAAGCAACTATGTCCTGGCTGAACAGGAAAGGCTCCCCTTAAACTGCCCTCCCTCCCCCCGCCACAACGGAGAAAGCGGACAGCTGCACCGACTGGAGGGTGCAGCCATTGGTTATGAAGATGCAAAGACAGGTATCAACCTCAGAGTGGGCCCCTGTGATGCTCCCACTGTCCCTTCCACGCACCTTTGTTTCTTCAGCACAGAATCCCACAAAGCCTGCTCCAGCGGGAGGTAGTTCAGCAAAATCTGTGGGAGTAAGAAAGATATCACAAGAGGATCATTCATTGAATTAATAAGAAACGGTTGTTAAAGAGTCACGGTTTTGAAGTACAGGGTGAATAAGAGGTAGGAAGAAAGAAGCACAATCTTCGGTATGCCCCCCCCTCTGCACAGCCTGTCCATGCACAGCCCAGGCTATGAGACCGCCTGCCAGACCCCCTCTGGGGCGAGGGACAAGCCCCAGAAGTCTTTACTCAGTCACAAAAATGCACTGCCAGGACGCTTATTCAGAGTTATCATGTTAAGAGACATACCTGGCAAGTAACATTTAAAACCCTATAACCTCCCTGTCAAGCAGGAAAGACTCTGGAGCTAGGAATGGACCCCGTCAGCGAGCCATGAGTCCCGCTGACTGTCAGACACCCTCAGAGGGCAATCCATCACAGCAAACTGGCACCACCGCAGCAGACCAACCGACTCAGACACCCTCAGAGAGCAGTCCACTCCCAGAAAACTGGCAAACTGCAGCATGCCAGCCGACTGGCAGACACCCTCAGAGAGCAGACCGCTCACAGCAAACTGGAAAAACTGCAGCAGACCAGCTGACTCTCAGGCACCCTCAGAGAGCAGACCGCTCACAGCAAACTGGCAAAACTGCAGCAGACCAGCCGACTCTCAGACACCCTCAGAGAGCAGACCGCTCACAGCAAACTGGAACAACCGCAGCAGACCAACCGACTCGGACACCCTCAGAGAGCAGTCCGCTCCCAGAAAACTGGCAAACTGCAGCAGACCAGCCGACTGGCAGACACCCTCAGAGAGCAGACCGCTCACAGCAAACTGGCAAAACTGCAGCAGACCCGCCGACACCTTCAGAGAGCAGTCCACTCCCAGAAAACTGGCAAAACTGCAGCAGACCAGCCGACTCTCAGACACCCTCAGAGAGCAGACCGCTCACAGCAAACTGGCAAAACTGCAGCAGACCAGCCGACTCTCAGACACCCTCAGAGAGCAGACCGCTCATAGCAAACTGGCAAAACTGCAGCAGACCCGCCGACACCTTCAGAGAGCAGTCCACTCCCAGAAAACTGGCAAAACTGCAGCAGACCAGCCGACACTCAGACACCCTCAGAGAGCAGACCGCTCACAGCAAACTGGCAAAACTGCAGCATGCCGGCCGACTCTCAGACACCCTCAGAGAGCAGACCGCTCACAGCAAACTGGCAAAACTGCAGCAGACCAGCCGACTCTCAGACACCCTCAGAGAGTAGACCGCTCACAGCAAACTGGCAAAACTGCAGCATACCAGCCGACTCTCAGACACCCTCAGAGAGCAGACCGCTCACAGCAAACTGGCAAAACTGCAGCAGACCAGCTGACTCTCAGGCACCCTCAGAGGGCAGACCGCTCACAGCAAACTGGCAAAACTGCAGCAGACCAACCAACTCAAAAACCCTCAGAGGGCAGTCCACTCACAGCAAACTGGCAAAACGGCAGCAGTCCCGCCGATTGTCAGACAACCTAAGAGAAACCAGCTTATTGGCCAAGATCCCCGCATCACAGCAGGCCCTTACACATAGTGGCGAACGTTCTCAGACACTGGCAGAGATCCTGAAGCAACTATTTACATAAATACACCCAGACAAATTGTTTCCATCTTAGCACTCTGCCTGACACACTTAAACACCCGCTGACGCCTCCCACCAGACCCTTGTCTGCTGCCAAGAGGTACCCAGGCATTGCAAACCTATGCCAGCATCTCCTTCAGGCAGAATCATAAAAACAGAAGAGAGCATCTTCCTTCCAGCAGAGACAGCCCAGCCCTCCCATCCCTCTGAAGGTCAGAACCATAAAAAGAAAAGAGGCAGCACCCACCTTCCAGCAGAGACAGCGCAGTCCTCCTTCAAAGGGGATTCCTGCAAGAAAGAGAGCGCAAGGAATTGAGTCACAAGTAGTCTCCTTCTTTGTTCCCAAGCCTTGCATGGTGCCAACCCAAGACTATGGTCTGAAACTCATCCAAAGAAACAAGGAAACGGGGAGCAGAAGAAAACAAGGAAAGCAGTGGGTTCACAATGTGTTCAATATTGAATCAGTAGAATATTGCTCATAGAAAGATACAATTATACTGGGAGCGAGAGCAAGAAAGGGGTGTGCTCAAGACCATGGATGTGTTCAAGAGCAGCAGGCACCACCAATTAAACAAAAGTGTGATGAGACATGTGGCAACTAAACATGGGTAAGGGGTCTGGACACTCAAACATACATGTCAATCTTATGAGGCGCTGGCTCTGAAACATGGTTGTACTAATGATTATAGGAAAGCATCACTGGAAAATAACGGGGCTTGATCACATCATGGGACGTGGCTAATGGAAATGGGTGTGGAGATTACAGGGTGTCGAGGAACCCCTCTCGAGATCCTGAGGGCTCAGATGGACTGGGCAACCCTCGTGTGAAATGCTGCCTTTCATCCCTGGCTCCAGAGAGGGCATCTCTCTGAACATCCTAGTAGGACTGATTCTCAGAGGACCAAGACTTACTCTTGAAGGGTGATTTAGGTTTGGAACCCAGGTACAGTTAACCCATGAATTACTAGCAATGAACTGGACGATCTGGTCAATGCTTCATCTTTATGAAGTGAAAAGGACTTTATGTTCGGAAAGGCAAGTAGCACATTCAAATGTGAGCACCAGCAGAACATTATTCACTGTGCCAAGGGCCAGATGTCTACAAACAGCCGCAACTGAAACTCTGCATGATCTTTTGAAGTCACTGCTCTCAATACCTTCTGTGTTTCCAGCTCTTGCCTGTATCTACAATAGTTTAATGCCACTTGCAGTTCTGCTGGAACCAGAAAGGGTCAGTCGTTTCACCAGTCCTCATCTCAAACTAGCCTCACCAACTACACCATTTTGAGTATACAAAGAGAACAAGTATTTACTACTAGAGCAATCCTGGATCCGATCTAGCAGCCTCAGCCATCCTGGATCTGACATAGCAGCCTCAACCATCCTGGATCTGACATAGCAGCCTCAACCATCCTGGATCTGACATAGCAGCCTTAGACATCCTGGATCTGACATAGCAGCCTCAGCCATCCTGGATCTGACATAGCAGCCTCAACCATCCTGAATCTGACATAGCAGCCTTAGACATCCTGGATCTGACATAGCAGCCTCAACCATCCTGGATCTGACATAGCAGCCGTAGACATCCTGGATCTGACATAGCAGCCTCAACCATCCTGGATCTGATCTAGCAGCCTTAGACATCCTGGATCTGCCATAGTAGCCTTAGACATCCTGGATCTGACATAGCAGCCTTAGACATCCTGGATATGACATAGCAGCCTTAGACATCCTGGATCTGATCTAGCACCCTTAGACATCCTGGATCTGACACAGCAGCCTTAGACATCCTGGATCTGACATAGCAGCCTTAGACATCCTGGATCTGATCTAGCACCCTTAGACATCCTGGATCTGACACAGCAGCCTTAGACATCCTGGATCTGATCTAGCAGCCTCAACCATCCTGGATCTGATCTAGCAGCCTCAACCATCCTGGATCTGATCTAGCACCCTTAGACATCCTGGATCTGACATAGCAGCCTTAGACATCCTGGATCTGACATAGCAGCCTTAGACATCCTGGATCTGACATAGCATCCTTAGACATCCTGGATCTGATCTAGCAGCCTCAACCATCCTGAATCTGACATAGCAGCCTTAGACATCCTGGATCTGACATAGCAGCCTCAACCATCCTGGATCTGATCTAGCAGCCTTAGACATCCTGGATCTGACATAGCAGCCTCAACCATCCTGGATCTGACATAGCAGCCGTAGACATCCTGGATCTGACATAGCAGCCTCAACCATCCTGGATCTGATCTAGCAGCCTTAGACATCCTGGATCTGACATAGTAGCCTTAGACATCCTGGATCTGACATAGCAGCCTTAGACATCCTGGATATGACATAGCAGCCTTAGACATCCTGGATCTGATCTAGCACCCTTAGACATCCTGGATCTGACACAGCAGCCTTAGACATCCTGGATCTGACATAGCAGCCTTAGACATCCTGGATCTGATCTAGCACCCTTAGACATCCTGGATCTGACATAGCAGCCTTAGACATCCTGGATCTGATCTAGCAGCCTCAACCATCCTGGATCTGATCTAGCACCCTTAGACATCCTGGATCTGACATAGCAGCCTTAGACATCCTGGATCTGACATAGCAGCCTTAGACATCCTGGATCTGACATAGCATCCTTAGACATCCTGGATCTGATCTAGCAGCCTCAACCATCCTGGATCTGATCTAGCACCCTTAGACATCCTGGATCTGACACAGCAGCCTTAGACATCCTGGATCTGACACAGCAGCCTTAGACATCCTGGATCTGATCTAGCAGCCTCAACCATCCTGGATCTGATCTAGCAGCCTTAGACATCCTGGATCTGACATAGCAGCCGTAGACATCCTGGATCTGATCTAGCACCCTTGGACATCCTGGATCTGACATAGCAGCCTTAGACATCCTGGATCTGACATAGCAGCCTCAGTCATCCTGGAACTGACATAGCAGCCTTAGACATCCTGGATCTGACATAGCAGTCTCAACCATCCTGGATCTGACATGGCAGCCTTAGACATCCAGGATCTGACATAGCAGCCTTAGCCATCCTGGATCTGACACAGCAGCCGTAGCCATCCTGGAACTGACATAGCAGCCTCACCCATCCTGGGTCTGACATGGCAGCCTTAGACATCCTGGATCTGACATAGCAGCCTTAGCCATCCTGGATCTGATCTAGCACCCTTAGACATCCTGGATATGACACAGCAGCCTTAGCCATCCTGGATCTGACATAGCAGCCTTAGACATCCTGGATCTGACATAGCAGCCTTAGCCATCCTGGATCTGACACAGCAGCCTCAACCATCCTGGATCTGATCTAGCATCCTTAGACATCCTGGATCTGACATAGCAGCCTTAGACATCCTGGATCTGACATAGCAGCCTCAACCATCCTGGATCTGATCTAGCAGCCTTAGACATCCTGGATCTGACATAGCAGCCGTAGACATCCTGGATCTGATCTAGCAGCCTTAGACATCCTGGATCTGGTCTAGCAGCCCTAGACATCCTGGATCTGACATAGCAGCCTCCGCCATCCTGGATCTGACATAGCAGCCTCAGCCATCCTGGATCTGACATAGCAGCCTTAGACATCCTGGATCTGATCTAGCATCTTTAGACATCCTGGATCTGATCTAGCAGCCTTAGACATCCTGGATCTGATCTAGCAGCCTTAGACATCCTGGATCTGACATAGCAGCCTCCGCCATCCTGGATCTGACATAGCAGCCTCAGCCATCCTGGATCTGACATAGCAGCCTTAGACATCCTTGATCTGATCTAGCAGCCTCAGTCATCCTGGATCTGACATAGCAGCCTCAGTCATCCTGGATCTGACATAGCAGCCTCAGGCATCCTGGATCTGATATAGCAGCCTTAGCCATCCTGGATCTGACACAGCAGCCTCAACCATCCTGGATCTGACATAGCAGCCTTAGACATCCTGGATCTGACATAGCAGCCTCAGTCATCCTGGATCTGATCTAGCACCCTTAGACATCCTGGATCTGACACAGCAGCCTTAGACATCCTGGATCTGACACAGCAGCCTTAGCCATCCTGGATCTGACATAGCAGCCTCAACCATCCTGGATCTGATCTAGCAGCCTTAGACATCCTGGATCTGACATAGCAGCCTTAGACATTCTGGATCTGACATAGCAGCCTTAGCCATCCTGGATCTGACACAGCAGCCTCAACCATCCTGGATCTGACATAGCAGCCTATCCTGGATCTGACACAGCAGCCTTAGACATCCTGGATCTGATCTAGCAGCCTCAACCATCCTGGATCTGATCTAGCAGCCTTAGACATCCTGGATCTGATCTAGCATCCTTAGACATCCTGGATCTGACATAGCAGCCTTAGACATTTATTTATTTTCAGGTTTGTATGGCGCTGTGAATCGATTCCCGAAGGAATATCTCCGCGCCTTTGGCCACAACCAGAGAACAGAAAAGACTCGTCAACATTTTAATGAAATCGGCAGGAGATCAGTCAGTTAGAGATTTGAAGAGGAATGTTTTAAGCTTTTTCCTAAAAGGGAAATGTTCCCTACATACTCTGATTTCCTTTGGGAGTAGGTTCCACAGCTTTGGACCTGCTACCGATAGGGCTCTTCCCCCCTTTCTTGCCTTCATGGCCCTAGGAACACATAATAGTTCCTGATCTCCCGATCTCAGGAATCTGGACGGTACATAGGGGATAAATTTCTCAGTGAGGTAACCGGGACCAGTTCCAGTTAAGCATTTGTGGATGACGCAGCAGATCTTAAACATCACCCTCTGCTTAACCGGAAGCCAGTGCAATTTGGCCAACAGTGGTTTTGAGGGAGTGCGGGGCGGGACATTCAGAACCAGTCGTGCAGCCGTGTTTTGCACAACCTGCAATCTAGCAAAGATGCCCTCATTGGCAGCTAGCATTAACCCGTTGCAGTAGTCCAGCCTGCTTAAAACTAGGGACTGGACCAACGTTCTCCTGGTGGACACAGCAGCCTTAGACATCCTGGATCTGACATAGCAGCCTCAGACATCCTGGATCTGATCTAGCACCCTTAGACATCCTGGATCTGACATAGCAGCCTTAGACATCCTGGATCTGACATAGCAGCCTTAGACATCCTGGATCTGATCTAGCAGCCTCAACCATCCTGGATCTGATCTAGCAGCCTTAGACATCCTGGATCTGATCTAGCATCCTTAGACATCCTGGATCTGACATAGCAGCCTTAGACATCCTGGATCTGACACAGCAGCCTTAGACATCCTGGATCTGACACAGCAGCCTTAGACATCCTGGATCTGACATAGCAGCCTTAGACATCCTGGATCTGATCTAACACCCTTAGACATCCTGGATCTGACATAGCAGCCTTAGACATCCTGGATCTGATCAAGCAGCCTCAGCCATCCTGGATCTGACATAGCAGCCTCAGTCGTCCTGGATCTGACATAGCAGCCTTAGACATCCTGGGTCTGACATAGCAGCCTTAGACATCCTGGATCTGATCTAGCACCCTTAGACATCCTGGATCTGACACAGCAGCCTTAGACATCCTGGATCTGATCTAGCAGCCTCAACCATCCTCGATCTGACATAGCAGCCTTAGACATCCTGGATCTGACATAGCAGCCTTAGACATCCTGGATCTGATCTAGCACCCTTAGACATCCTGGATCTGACATAGCAGCCTTAGACATCCTGGATCTGACATAGCAGCCTTAGACATCCTGGATCTGACATAGCACCCTTAGACATCCTGGATCTGACATAGCAGCCTTAGACATCCTGGATCTGATCTAGCAGCCTCAGGCATCCTGTATCTGATCTAGCAGCCTCAGCCATCCTGGATCTGACATAGCAGCCTTAGACATCCTGGATCTGACATAGCAGCCTTAGACATCCTGGATCTGACATAGCAGCCTCAGTCATCCTGGATCTGACATAGCAGCCTCAACCATCCTGGATCTGACATAGCAGCCTTAGACATCCTGGATCTGTCATAGCAGCCTCAACCATCCTGGATCTGATCTAGCAGCCTTAGACATCCTGGATCTGACATAGCAGCCTTAGACATCCTGGATCTGACATAGCAGCCTTAGACATCCTGGATCTGATCTAGCAGCCTCAACCATCCTGGATCTGATCTAGCAGCCTTAGACATCCTGGATCTGACATAGCAGCCTTAGACATCCTGGATCTGATCTAGCAGCCTCAACCATCCTGGATCTGATCTAGCACCCTTAGACATCCTGGATCTGATCTAGCAGCCTCAACCATCCTGGATCTGATCTAGCAGCCTTAGACATCCTGGATCTGACATAGCAGCCTCAACCATCCTGGATCTGATCTAGCACCCTTAGACATCCTGGATCTGACATAGCAGCCTTAGACATCCTGGATCTGACATAGCAGCCTTAGACATCCTGGATCTGACATAGCAGCCTTAGACATCCTGGATCTGACATAGCAGCCTTAGACATCCTGGATCTGACATAGCAGCCTTAGACATCCTGGATCTGATCTAGCAGCCTCAACCATCCTGGATCTGATCTAGCACCTTTAGACATCCTGGATCTGACACAGCAGCCTTAGACATCCTGGATCTGACATAGCAGCCTTAGACATCCTGGATCTGATCTAGCACCCTTAGACATCCTGGATCTGACATAGCAGCCTCAGGCATCCTGGATCTGATATAGCAGCCTTAGCCATCCTGGATCTGACACAGCAGCCTCAACCATCCTGGATCTGACATAGCAGCCTTAGACATCCTGGATCTGACATAGCAGCCTCAGTCATCCTGGATCTGATCTAGCACCCTTAGACATACTGGATCTGACACAGCAGCCTTAGACATCCTGGATCTGACAATGCAGCCTTAGACATCCTGGATCTGATCTAGCAGCCTCAACCATCCTGGATCTGATCTAGCAGCCTTAGACATCCTGGATCTGACATAGCAGCCTTAGACATTCTGGATCTGACATAGCAGCCTTAGCCATCCTGGATCTGACACAGCAGCCTCAACCATCCTGGATCTGACATAGCAGCCTTAGACATCCTGGATCTGACATAGCAGCCTATCCTGGATCTGACACTGCAGCCTTAGACATCCTGGATCTGATCTAGCAGCCTCAACCATCCTGGATCTGATCTAGCAGCCTTAGACATCCTGGATCGGATCTAGCATCCTTAGACATCCTGGATCTGACATAGCAGCCTTAGACATCCTGGATCTGACACAGCAGCCTTAGACATCCTGGATCTGACATAGCAGCCTTAGACATCCTGGATCTGATCTAGCACCCTTAGACATCCTGGATCTGACATAGCAGCCTTAGACATCCTGGATCTGACATAGCAGCCTTAGACATCCTGGATCTGACATAGCAGCCTTAGACATCCTGGATCTGATCTAGCAGCCTCAACCATCCTGGATCTGATCTAGCAGCCTTAGACATCCTGGATCTGACATAGCAGCCTTAGACATCCTGGATCTGACATAGCAGCCGTAGACATCCTGGATCTGACATAGCAGCCTTAGACATCCTGGATCTGACATAGCAGCCTTAGACATCCTGGATCTGACATAGCAGCCTTAGACATCCTGGATCTGATCTAGCAGCCTCAACCATCCTGGATCTGATCTAGCAGCCTTAGACATCCTGGATCTGATCTAGCATCCTTAGACATCCTGGATCTGATCTAGCATCCTTAGACATCCTGGATCTGACATAGCAGCCTTAGACATCCTGGATCTGACACAGCAGCCTTAGACATCCTGGATCTGACATAGCAGCCTTAGACATCCTGGATCTGATCAAGCAGCCTTAGACATCCTGGATCTGACATAGCAGCCTTAGACATCCTGGATCTGACATAGCAGCCTTAGACATCCTGGATCTGACACAGCAGCCTTAGACATCCTGGATCTGACATAGCAGCCTTAGACATCCTGGATCTGATCAAGCAGCCTCAGCCATCCTGGATCTGACATAGCAGCCTCAGTCGTCCTGGATCTGACATAGCAGCCTTAGACATCCTGGATCTGACATAGCAGCCTTAGACATCCTGGATCTGATCTAGCACCCTTAGACATCCTGGATCTGACACAGCAGCCTTAGACATCCTGGATCTGATCTAGCAGCCTCAACCATCCTGGATCTGACATAGCAGCCTTAGACATCCTGGATCTGACATAGCAGCCTTAGACATCCTGGATCTGATCTAGCACCCTTAGACATCCTGGATCTGACATAGCAGCCTTAGACATCCTGGATCTGACACGGCAGCCTTAGACATCCTGGATCTGACATAGCACCCTTAGACATCCTGGATCTGACATAGCAGCCTTAGACATCCTGGATCTGATCTAGCAGCCTCAGGCATCCTGTATCTGATCTAGCAGCCTCAGCCATCCTGGATCTGACATAGCAGCCTTAGACATCCTGGATCTGACATAGCAGCCTTAGACATCCTGGATCTGACATAGCAGCCTCAGCCATCCTGGATCTGACATAGCAGCCTCAACCATCCTGGATCTGACATAGCAGCCTTAGACATCCTGGATCTGTCATAGCAGCCTCAACCATCCTGGATCTGATCTAGCAGCCTTAGACATCCTGGATCTGACATAGCAGCGTTAGACATCCTGGATCTGACATAGCAGCCTCAACCATCCTGGATCTGATCTAGCAGCCTTAGACATCCTGGATCTGACATAGCAGCCTTAGACATCCTGGATCTGATCTAGCAGCCTCAACCATCCTGGATCTGATCTAGCACCCTTAGACATCCTGGATCTGATCTAGCAGCCTCAACCATCCTGGATCTGATCTAGCAGCCTTAGACATCCTGGATCTGACATAGCAGCCTCAACCATCCTGGATCTGATCTAGCAGCCTTAGACATCCTGGATCTGACATAGCAGCCGTAGACATCCTGGATCTGACATAGCAGCCTTAGACATCCTGGATCTGACATAGCAGCCTTAGACATCCTGGATCTGATCTAGCAGCCTCAACCATCCTGGATCTGATCTAGCACCTTTAGACATCCTGGATCTGACACAGCAGCCTTAGACATCCTGGATCTGACATAGCAGCCTTAGACATCCTGGATCTGATCTAGCAGCCTTAGACATCCTGGATCTGACATAGCAGCCTTAGACATCCTGGATCTGACACAGCAGCCTTAGACATCCTGGATCTGACATAGCAGCCTTAGACATCCTGGATCTGATCTAGCACCCTTAGACATCCTGGATCTGACATAGCAGCCTTAGACATCCTGGATCTGATCTAGCACCCTTAGTCATCCTGGATCTGACATAGCAGCCTTAGACATCCTGGATCTGACATAGCAGCCTTAGACATCCTGGATCTGACATAGCAGCCTTAGACATCCTGGAACTGACATAGCAGCCTTAGACATCCTGGATCTGACATAGCAGCCGTAGACATCCTGGATCTGACATAGCAGCCTTAGACATCCTGGATCTGACATAGCAGCCTTAGACATCCTGGATCTGACATAGCAGCCTTAGACATCCTGGATCTGACATAGCAGCCTTAGACATCCTGGATCTGACATAGCAGCCTCAGTCATCCTGGAACTGACATAGCAGCCTTAGACATCCTGGAACTGACATAGCAGCCTTAGACATCCTGGATCCGACATAGCAGCCTCAACCATCCTGGATCTGACATAGCAGCCTTAGACATCCTGGAACTGACATAGCAGCCTTAGACATCCTGGATCTGACATAGCAGCCTCAACCATCCTGGATCTGACATGGCAGCCTTAGACATCCTGGATCTGACATAGCAGCCTTAGCCATCCTGGATCTGACACAACAGCCTTAGCCATCCTGGATCTGACATAGCAGCCTTAGCCATCCTGGAACTGACATAGCAGCCTCACCCATCCTGGATCTGACATGGCAGCCTTAGACATCCTGGATCTGACATAGCAGCCTTAGCCATCCTGGATCTGATCTAGCACCCTTAGACATCCTGGATCTGACACAGCAGCCTTAGCCATCCTGGATCTGACATAGCAGCCTTAGACATCCTGGATCTGACATAGCAGCCTTAGCCATCCTGGATCTGACACAGCAGCCTCAACCATCCTGGATCTGATCTAGCATCCTTAGACATCCTGGATCTGACATAGCAGCCTTAGACATCCTGGATCTGACATAGCAGCCTTAGACATCCTGGATCTGATCTAGCACCCTTAGACATCCTGGATCTGACACAGCAGCCTTAGACATCCTGGATCTGACACAGCAGCCTTAGCCATCCTGGATCTGATCTAGCAGCCTCAACCATCCTGGATCTGATCTAGCAGCCTTAGACATCCTGGATCTGACATAGCAGCCTTAGACATCCTGGATCTGATCTAGCAGCCTCAACCATCCTGGATCTGATCTAGCACCCTCAACCATCCTGGATCTGATCTAGCCCCCTTAGACATCCTGGATCTGACATAGCAGCCTTAGACATCCTGGATCTGACATAGCAGCCTTAGACATCCTGGATCTGACATAGCAGCCTTAGAAATCCTGGATCTGACATAGCAGCCTTAGACATCCTGGATCTGACATAGCAGCCTCCGCCATCCTGGATCTGACATAGCAGCCTCCGCCATCCTGGATCTGACATAGCAGCCTCAGCCATCCTGGATCTGACATAGCAGCCTTAGACATCCTGGATCTGATCTAGCAGCCTTAGACATCCTGGATCTGATCTAGCAGCCTCAGTCATCCTGCATCTGACATAGCAGCCTCAGTCATCCTGGATCTGACATAGCAGCCTTAGACATCCTGGATCTGATCTAGCAGCCTCAACCATCCTGGATCTGATCTAGCAGCCTTAGACATCCTCAATCTGACATAGCAGCCTTAGACATTCTGGATCTGACATAGCAGCCTTAGCCATCCTGGATCTGACACAGCAGCCTCAACCATCCTGGATCTGACATAGCAGCCTTAGACATCCTGGATCTGACATAGAAGCCTTAGACATCCTGGATCTGACACAGCAGCCTTAGACATCCTGGATCTGATCTAGCAGCCTCAACCATCCTGGATCTGATCTAGCAGCCTTAGACATCCTGGATCTGATCTAGCATCCTTAGACATCCTGGATCTGACATAGCAGCCTTAGACATCCTGGATCTGACACAGCAGCCTTAGACATCCTGGATCTGACATAGCAGCCTTAGACATCCTGGATCTGATCTAGCACCCTTAGACATCCTGGATCTGACACAGCAGCCTTAGACATCCTGGATCTGACACAGCAGCCTTAGACATCCTGGATCTGATCTAGCAGCCTCAACCATCCTGGATCTGATCTAGCAGCCTTAGACATCCTGGATCTGATCTAGCATCCTTAGACATCCTGGATCTGACATAGCAGCCTTAGACATCCTGGATCTGACACAGCAGCCTTAGACATCCTGGATCTGACATAGCAGCCTTAGACATCCTGGATCTGATCTAGCACCCTTAGACATCCTGGATCTGACATAGCAGCCTTAGACATCCTGGATCTGATCTAGCAGCCTCAGGCATCCTGTATCTGATTTAGCAGCCTCAGCCATCCTGGATCTGACATAGCAGCCTTAGACATCCTGGATCTGACATAGCAGCCTTAGCCATCCTGGATCTGACAGCAGCCTTAGCTAACCTGGATCTGACATAGCAGCCTCAGGCATCCTGGATCTGACATAGCAGCCTCCACCATCCTACTGAAACCTGTGCTTTGGCTGCTGGCTGCACCAGGCTCAACTATCCTCTTGTTAATTTGTCGTTTCTTTTGTTTGCATCCTTTATCCACTGCAGCATTCTGCTACCTCTGGCTGATGTTTGTGTTTTATAAAATATAGAAATAAACTAAACTAAACAAGGGAGGATAGGAGCCCACAGAAGCATATTCGTCTAGAAATGCAGGTCGTGGGTCTTCACAGCAGACATTCAGCAGCTTGGCAGGGCTTCCATGTTCTTGTCACTGGATTTGAACTCAGACTCTGTACTCCCTGAAAGTCTGCTTCTTTCTCAGCGTCAACAGTAAAAGCAGCCATGCCGCAACCCTGCAAGAGGCTCATGAGAAGGACAGTTCTTGGTCCAAACCTTTATCTTCGCAAAGGACAAATGTGACCCATGCCGCTGGTGTGATACCATCAGCTTGCATTCCAGTGCTGAGGCAGCTGATCTAAGAAACACTTGCAATGGAAAAACTAAAGTAAACTAAAACATTTGGAGAGATCTAACCAAAGTCAAGGGCATCTTCTTATGTTTGGTGTCCAAATTCATGTTAAGAAGGCTTCCCATGCTATCAGCAGGCCTCCTGGAGCAGAATCCATGGTGAAGGTCGGTGTCCTCTAACAACCATGGTGCCCACTGCAGTGTGTGGATTCTGTGAAGCCAGCATCAGGCATCTATGGACTGCAGCCTTCTACCTCATCTTGGATGCAGGATACGGGGTGGGCACAGGGCGCACCATCTATCTGGTGTGAGTAAGGTGTTCAGCAGGTCTTGATCTTCCCTATTCGCCTCAACAATGTGAGGTGGAGGAGAGCTGGAGCAACTCCGGGCAAGGATCACTTACTGACCTACAGGAACCTACGCTGCGACCGAATATAAAAGCTGCAACTGAATTGCACAAGGCCCTGTGCTCCTGAACCACAGATGCACTCCTCGGCTGCTCCCAGTCCTGAGTTTTGCCGGAAAAAACACCCATCATCACACTGCATAAAATTGGAGGAGTTGACTTCTCGATTGTACTAGTCAGTGTAAGCTTTTCACAATTTATTTTAGAATTCTCAGTGTTCATTACGTCAATAAATTGGAGGCGTCTCCAGCCAGTAGACTGCTTTGTGCTGTTATCATACTTATGCATTGGTAAATTTCGGTCACTATCGTAATTGCTATGGTATTTGGTCACTGTCCTCAAGCCATTTTCTGTAGGCATCCTTCCAAGGAATTCACCGTTTTTGTTCTGGTGACCAATTTGTCACCTAGATGTAAGAGTGGTTGGGAGGTGATGTACCTGCGTTGGGGTTCTTTTTTTTTTTTTTTTTTTTTTTTTTTTTTTATTATAAACCTTTATTTGAGTATGCAGTAAAATACAAGGATGGGCCTACAACCACACGGGCCAGCCGCTAAAGAGGAGAAAATACACAATATACACTGCCGTAGCGGTAACGACCAATCGTCAATGCAATACTCCATATAATATACAGAACAAAAACAGATTTTGTTTTATAAAAAGAACAGACACACAAAAAGGCGAAAGTGTATTACTGAAGGTCAGCCCAAAGGACGAGAGGGGACAGCAACAAAAATGGAATCAAAGCTATAAGCTCCAAAGAGCCCGGATGGGGGGGGGGGGACGGGGCACGAAGGAGAAAAAGAAGGGGGGGGGGAGAGCCGGAAAACCAGCACAACCCCTATATGCAAGGTTCCAAGAACGCTCGCCTAAGGAGACCGGGAAAGCTCAATGTCATCTACAAGGGGAGGAGTACAGATGGCACCACGATATTCATTCCATTGACCCCACACCCTAGTCCATGCCCTGGGTCTGCCCCTAGCCACGTAGACAGTCTTCTCACGGAACATAGACCAATCCATGTTGTCTTCCCATTTCGATAGTTCAGGGGGCTTGGAGGCCCCCCAAAGTTGAGCAATATCCCGCTTCGCAACCATATAACCCAGGGTGGCCCACCTAGTCTGGGCCACCGAGCAGTCAGTGGGCTCCCAGACATTCAAAAGACAACGACGAGGTTCCGGACACAAGGACACCCCTGTCACCACAGCCATAACCTCAAGCACAGCCGTCCAGTAAGCAACCACCATCGGGCATTCCCAAAGAATATGTAGGAAAGTCGCACTCAAACCACATCCACGCTTACACAACCCATCGGAAGAAAAACCCATCACAAGCAAACGAGGTCCCGTAACATATACCCGATGAAGGATCTTCAATTGGACCAAACGGAGACGAGCCGGGATAGCCACCTCTTTAGGAGAAGAGAGGGCAGACTGCCAATCCTCGTCATCAAGCTCCAAACCATCACGAACCCACGCCTCCCGAAGTCGGATCAACAGATCAGTCCGATTATTAATCAGTTTCTTATAAATCAGGGAGATAGTGCTGTCAGGAAGATGTCCGTCAAGGACACGGTCTTCAAGGGGGGAAGAATCAGGCGGAATCTCACCAGGAGCAAATACAGCGGTCAAGGCGTGCCTAACCTGTAGGTAGCGAAAGAATTCCCGACCACTCAAGCCATATTCAGCCTGGAGGGCCTGAAATGTTCGCACAGAGCCCTTGGAATACACATCTCCCACTTTAGAAATTCCAATCATGTCCCAGCGATCGAAACCCTTGGTAGACCAAAGACCGCCCAGACGTTCGGAAGCATAAAGCGGCGTGGCTAACGTCAAACGATCCTCCCAGCCCAGGCTCCGAGTCGCGGCCCGCCACACCGCCAAAGCAATCGACGTAGGACCCACAAGATGGCGCCCAGCGGGGCGAGAGTAAAGCACTCTGTTAAAGTCACCTCCCGGAAGCTGAAGTCTATCCATCTCAAACGCCGGATTACTACCCGGCGAGAACATGATGTGGTTGATAGCGGACAAGTGTGAGGCCCAATAATACCTCTTAATATCGGGGAGTGCAATGCCACCGTCATACCAAGGAATGGAAAGCTTAGCAAGAGCAATATGCGGGCGTCCATCCCAGACAAGTTGTCTCTGAAGGGTCTCAATCTCCCGAAAATAGGACTGAGGGACAGGATCATAATAATTCTGGAGAGCGTAAAGAAACCTCGGTAACGACATCATCTTAAACAGGGCTGCCCGACCAAGGGGAGACAAGGGAAGCCTGCGCCAACGAGCAACGTCCAAACGCAGTCGAAGCAACGGAGGAAGGAGATTACGATCAAAGCGAAGAGACGAGTCCAGAGTAACGAAAACTCCCAAGTATTTGAAACCATCCCGGGCCACCTGAAGAGGGAGCCTGCTCGGTAATGGAGGCAAGACACCAGACAAAACATACACACAGGACTTGGTCCAATTGATTACGAGGCCCGAGTTAGCACCAAAGGACACAAGAACGTCAAATAAAACAGATAAAGACTTACGAGGGGAGGTAAGATACAAGAGGATATCGTCCGCATAGAGCGAGACTCGGTCCTCGAAGTCCGGGGTCCAACGGATCCCTTTAAGGGACGGTTCCCAGCGGAGCCAGGCCGCCAACGGTTCAAGGGCGAGCGCAAACAATAGCGGGGACAAGGGGCAACCCTGGTGGGTGCCCCTGCCCAGAGGGAAGGGAGCAGACACCCTACCATTCACAACAACCTGCGCCAAAGGTTCCGCATACAATAACTTAATCCAGCTAATAAACTCGCACCCGAAACCGAATTTCTCAAGAGTCGCCCATAAATAAGGCCACTCCACAGTATCAAAGGCCATGGAGGCATCCAAGGACGCCAAAATGGCCGGTTCAGTCAGTAGCCCCGCCCTCGCTATCACGCCGTGAAGACGACGTAGATTCAAAGCAGTGTTGCGATGCGGGATAAAACCAGATTGATCCGGATGAACTAAGTCCCCAAGGACCGATAGGAGTCGGGTCGCCAAAAGTTTCGCCAGAACCTTGGGTTCAACATTTAACAGGGAGATGGGTCTATATGAGGAACAAAGGTCGCGAGGTTTACCGTCTTTAGGGATGACGACTATCGTCGCCAAACGCTGATCATAGGGAAGGAGGTTACGCTCACGAGATTCCAAAAACATATCGCGGAGATATGGCGCCATTTTATCGGGTCGCAACTTGTACAACTCAATAGGCAAACCATTGGGACCCAACGCCTTGCCCGAACGGAGCGAACGAATGGCAGTAGCTATTTCATCAACCGTAAAGGGGGAGTCCAAAGCGATACGGTCCAAATCAGAGACACAGGGCAATGCAATATCACGCAAGAGGAGGCGAGAGTCAGCCACATCCCTCACAGACACAGGAGCATACACAACACGGAAATGTTCCGCAAAACGATCTACAATGGCGATCGGATCAATCACATTCTCACCGCTCGCAGACTGAATCACAGGCACCACACGATTAGCTCTTTCTTTCTTGTCTAACCACGCCAGGAGTTTACCCGCCTTATCACCAACATCATACAATCTGCCTTGTTGCTCACGAAACATCACTTTTGCAGCGTCAGTAACTAGGGATTTATATGCAAACTGTTTTAGACCCAGGGCATGAAGTTTCTCAGGCGTGACACCAGAACCCAACTCGTCCTCCAAGGCAGAAATTTCCCCCTCGAGGTCCACCACCTCCCTCTTCCCGGCTTTCTTAGCTTCAACAATCAAAGAAAGGGCCTGTCCACGAATCACAGTTTTGAAGGCTTCCCACAGGGACACCGCCGAAGGGACCGACCCCTCGTTTTCCAGGAAATAAGCATCTATGGACTTAAGCAAGAGGGCACGAGTCTCAGGGGAGGAGAGATACCATGGGTTAATGGGAGCCACTCGGCCCACTGCCTCTATCCCAACCTCAAAACGAAGCCAGAGCGGCGAGTGGTCAGAGATGCCCCTTGGCAAATGTATAATCTCACGGACCGCCGACGACTGGGCAGCGGGCATCAGGAAATAATCTAGTCGAGATAGGCTACCATGGGCACCAGAGTGAAAAGTGTATTGAAGCTGAGTAGGATGTAACAATCGCCAGCAGTCCACAAGGCCAAAAGTATCCAAAAACCCACCCAACCAACGCTGGGCATGCGGGGTATCCCTGGGGGGATGGCGATCGTGAAGGCCAGAAAGCACTGAATTAAAGTCACCGGCAAGAAAGAGTACACTATCAGGAAGGTCCAACAAGACACGGCCTAAATCAGTGAAAGTAGCAGTTTGCAAGCCTGGGGGGACATAAACATTAAAGAGGGACAGGGTGCGGCCCTCATATCTACCCACCAGAACAATATATCTCCCACGATCATCCCGAATCACCTCATCTATCGCCAGAGGGAGGGAGTTACGAACAAGGATACCCACACCCCTGGATCCTGAAGTAAACCCCGAGTGTGCCACAAGGCTGTAGCCCCATCTATTCATTGCATTACATACATTCCCAATCAAATGGGTCTCTTGCAGGAAAACAATGTCCGGTGACAAACGTCTTATATATTTCAACACCACACTGCGCTTGATGCGATCTCCCAGGCCATTAACGTTCCAGGAAACAAATTTCAACCCCCTACCCCCCATCCCACCCACCCGAGCCAGGACCCCCCATCCAAGAGCTAGACATCAGAAACATCAGTAAAGACAGAAGCAATTCGCCTTGAAAACAACACACAAAAAAATAAGAACTTCCCATCCCCCCTCCCCCAAGCTGAAAGGAAACACCCCCCACCCTGCACCCCTGCAAAAAGCTAAAGAGCCACCCCAACCTGCAGTGTGCCTGTCGCCCCATAACCCCTAGTCTACACAAAGACCCCGGAGGAGGAAAGGTCTCCGTTCCACCCGCCCCCAGAGTACAGTAAGAGCAAGAATCAACACACAAAAAATAAATAATCACATTGCAGAGGTACGCCGGCCACCACTCCTGGGAACGTATTCAAAACGAGACATCAGAGTCAAACAATCAGATCTCCACACCACCTTCGGCACCACCAGGGTGAGCGGCAGACTCAGTCTCAGGAGGACGGTCAGGCAAGGAGTCCAGCCAGTCATTAACAGCATTCGGTCTATCAAAGAACAGAGTACGCTCATTATACTCGACACGAAGTCTGGTGGGGAAAAGCATAGCATAGCGTAGACCCCGATCTCGAAGACGTTTCTTAGCACCACGAAACTCCATCCGTTGTCTTTGAACCTGTTGGGAGAAGTCCGGGTAGAAGTTCACTGTGGCATTCTCGAAGGCCACCGGGCCCTTCACCCGTGAGGCCTGCAGGATAGCGTCCCGATCCCTATAATGAAACAGTTTAGCCACAATAGGCCTTGGCGGAGCACCCGGCTTAACTTTGCCCCCCGGGACACGATGTGCGCGTTCAACCGTGAAAAATTTGGTAAGCCCGGAGGGGGCAAGATGGTTCAAAATCAGACCCTCAACCAGGAGATCAACAGAGTGGGGTTCAGGGTTTTCCGGTACACCAACCAGGCGAACATTGCAGCGACGTGCCCTGTTTTCAAAATCCTCCAGGCGTCGGGTCATGAAGTCGTTCACCCTACGAAGATTCCCAACCTCTGTCTGGAGCTCCGAGACGTCTTTCGTGAGGCTAGATGATTTAATATCCAATGATTGCACCCTCTCATTCGTCTTGCCGAGATCAGCACGAATCAGATTCACCTCAATGGCCACGGTGTCAAGTTTGTGGGCCAAGGCCTCGTATTGAAGGCCGGTGGATTCCCTCACTCCCGAGATGGCGCCCATGATATCCTGTAGGGAAGGCTTCACCGACTCTTCCAGAATTCGTTCAGACGCCGTACCGTGGCCAGGCAGGGCAGCTCCGGGGGACCCCTTGGATTGTGTATAACGGTCCATGACGTTCGTCTGAACCGGCGCTCCGCGCAGAGGTGTTTTCGTCTTGCGCGTTTCTCTGTCCCCTCTGCCCGCCATTTTGAAGATGCGTCACAGGACAAGCCACCAGGGTCGACGGGCCAAACACCCAAAACTCAGGATCAAAAGTACGCCAAAAAGAAGGGCACAACTCGGGAGGAGGCCACCAAACCAGCAAATAGACAAGAGGAAAGCCCCGTGTCCGAACTGTCTCCAAGTCTCAGCCAAGCGCGATACGCACACTCATGGCACAGGTCGAGACAGAATCGAAACCGAAACTCAGGAGGGGGGTCTCACAAGGCCAGATCTCCTGCCGTTGTTGTTCAATTCCAGGACGGCCACAGAACTGCACCTCGTCCCGGGCGCACCTCAAGGGCGGAGCCCAAAAGTTCAGACCACCGTAGCTCAGGAGTACGAGATCCAAAGCAAATTCCGAAAAGTGCCAGGGTAATCAGCCAAACGTCCTCTACTTGAATTCTTACAAGAAATCAGGATCTAGTCAGGATAAATCGCCGGGAGCGGCGAGGGTCCGGAGAGCGCTGTGCTCAAGCGGCCATCACGGATGCCCGCCAAGCTCCTCCCCCTGCGTTGGGGTTCTCAAAGGGCTATAAGGTGCTCCAGAGTATAAGTGGTAGGTGGAGCTTGCAGACTCCACTCGCTCTATGTACAGCTTGCCCCATTCCTCAGTTCCCCATCCCTCCAGAAGGTTTTGTAAAGCCAAGAGCAATGTCTGCCATCCAATCTCCATCTTTAAGAAGGGGGAGGGACCACCATTTATTATGAACTGGACTAAATTTCCAGCAGGAAAGACTGAGGCCTGCCTTGAGCAACACATAAAGAAATAGAACAAGCATTTGCAATGCAATAGGTCTCGCATTAGGCAAAGTTTGAGCTTTTAGTTTTGTAAATGGCATTGGCTATTTTTTTTTGCAGTAGTTACGTTTTGTTTTTATAAAAAGGGACATATAAAATATGTTGCATATTGACATATAATAAACAGCCTAGTGGGTGACAGGGCAGAGATAGCCTTTCAAATTCAAATGCCTGCATCTCTCTGCTAATGAGCAAACATTTTCACTTTTTGATAAAACAGCAAAAGACTTTACCATGACTATGCGGGCAGCAGCAGGTAAATATGTCAAAGCACAGAGAAAGAAAAAATAATGCCTGTCACCACCTATTCTAGAGTCGATCCTCCGGGATTTGTGTGATTTAGGGTGCATGCTGAAACCACTACTGTGATTCGCCATACATTGAACAAGTGCAGCACACACTGCAGGTGCTGCCCCGTGTGGGCCGCCAGCGCTTAGGACTAACCTGCACCAAACACTGTTGTAGTCACCATTTGCGATGTCAATGTCATACTTTCCCACTTGCAATGATATCCTTGTTTGTTGTAGAATATGGATATTGTGTTTTTTTTTTTCATGGATGCCTCGCCATATTTATTTGAGGCAATTCACTATTTGCTACCTCTACAGTACCTTGGGGGAGTGACTGGCACAAACAGCACAAAGTATAAAATAAGCTTTCTCCGAAATTGCAATATTGATCCCCTAACTCCAATACAGTCATCAATCATGCTGTATCACATAATTATGGCAAACATTTTCCAAAGTCCTCGAGATCTGAGTTGGCGATGACACGTCCACTTTCATGCCAAGTGGACACATGACCTGGTCAACCAATCAAAATACGTGCATATCAACTTTCGAAAGGGCGCTTGGAAGAGCAAGTTTTTAGTAAATCATTTTCTATTACAATTCATAGTCCTACCAAAGTGTTTTCAAGGCAATACAGAATTTACTAAAGTAATATGTCCGCCTTTAAACCATGTAAAACAAGACCAATAGATCACATACAGGCAAAACTCAGCATATCGTTTGTTTGTTGAGTAAGACAAATATGAAACCTATATTTGTTTCCGTCTACAAAGCGGTATGTACTGTATCTCTGCAGCTGGCTGACACTGCAGCAGTGCTTATTCTGCTTTGTAGGTCATGGATAGTTGCAACCGCAGCAGTTGTAGTGGAAGGCAGCTGCAGCAGGTTTCCCCTGATCTATACTCATTTTTCTGCCCCGCCCCCTCAAGCCCCTATTCTTTTTGAAAAATATTTTTATTATTTTGATTTTCAACCAACACGAAAACTTCAGCCATTACATTAGTAAGAGAATCATAGTACACAGTCCATTTTGCATCAATACATTCAGTAATCTTTCTAAGGAAACCAGGATACAAGAATACGTTCCAGGCATCACTTCCCCTTCTCTTTCCCCAGGTGATTCCTTCCTGTTAATGTGTGTATAGAGGGATGGAAGTCACAGATTGTATTCTAAAAATAAATACCGCAAAACATCCTCGTTACTCTGCCGGCCTGCGACCAGGAAGTCAGGCAGGCCGGCGCGACAACAGGAAACAGGAAGTAGGAGGGCGGGAGCCTACCCCGCCTCCCACGGAAGAGCCGGAAGAGCCGCGATTGGTTGCAGCACCGGAGCAGGCAGGAGCCTACCCTGCGCCCCGGTGCCGAAGGATGGAGGAAGAGTCCTGCTGCCGGTGAGTGGGGCTTCGCTTTGTGGCTGGCCTGCGAGGGCGGGAGGGGGGCATGTGTGGGCGCGCGCGCGGCGGCGGCCTGTGTATGTGTGTGAGCGTGCGTGTGTCTTGGAGTCTGTGTGTATGCGTGTGTGACTGTGGGGGAGGAGGAGGTTGCCTGTCTGGGTGCCTGCGTGTCTGTGTAAGTGTAAGTGCGAGTGCGCGCGTGTGTGTGTGTGTGTGTCTGTGTCTGTCTGTGTGCATGCATGCATGCGCGGTAGGCTGGGAGGGCGGCGCAGGACGGAACGTGCGCGTTCGCGCACACCAATCCAGCCTGGACTGCGCTCGTGCACCTTCTCGTCCGTCCTTCCCTCGAGACAGCTGACTATACGTCTCCAACCCTGGAAGCATCCTTTGGATGCTAATTCCAGGGCGAGACCTAAAAAAGCAAAGCCTCCCTACACAACTCTTGCATTGATGTGTGACTGCCTGCCCCTGTGCTGTCGGCTGACAGGAAGAGTGGACTGAGTAGGAAGGAACAAAATGAGGTGGACCATTTTACATAAAACCTGGACCACCTGGACCTGCTTCGGTGCGGTCGCTCCACCACGCTCCTCCTGTGCTTGTGCTGTGACGCTCCCTGGTATCGTTGTAACGCGCTGAACTGCTGCTGCCTTTGTATTTTGGCGCCTCACACGCGTAGCGCTTCTGTTGATTATCAGCCTCTTTCAGCGCTATTGGGATCATTATTGCTTGTCTGCGCATTTGTTGTCAGGATTGCTGCTCACTCGATAGCTTGTTGTGGTATATAATTTTATCAGCGCTTTTGTACACATTGTGCTTACTGCTCACTCGCTGTATTTCTGTGTTTGTTACCCCTGTGTGCCTTGCCCTCGGACCCTCCATTTTGTTGTTGTTGTTGATCTCCCCAGGCCCGCCCCTCAGCCACACTGCCGCCTCCCTGCTGCCCCTCCCACCCACGTTCATCGAGCCTTCCTCTCTCCCAGCCTAGCTGTGACCACCTGGACCTGCTTCGGTGCGGTCGCTCCACCACGCTCCTCCTGTGCTTGTGCTGTGACGCTTCTGGTATCGTTGTAACGCGCTGAACTGCTGCTGCCTTTGTATTTTGGCGCCTCACACGCGTAGCGCTTCTGTGGATTATCAGCCTCTTTCAGCGCTATTGGGATCATTATTGCTTGTCTGCGCATTTGTTGTCAGGATTGCTGCTCACTCGATAGCTTGTTGTGGTATATAATTTTATCAGCGCTTTTGTACACATTGTGCTTACTGCTCACTCGCTGTATTTCTGTGTTTGTTACCCCTGTGTGCCTTGCCCTCGGATCCTCCATTTTGTTGTTGTTGATCTCCCCAGGCCCGCCCCTCAGCCACACTGCCGCCTCCCTGCTGCCCCTCCCACGCTCAGCCCCCTCCTCTGTCCATTTATGTCAGATGGTCCCACGCGCAGCGTCCACGCGCTGCGGCCGCGCCGAAGGTGCGCCAAAGGTACGCCCGTCCGCGCCTGGACCGCGCCCAGCGCCAGAGCCCCTGGTCCTCGTAATGTCCACCCCTCCCGCATTATTTACGATGCCACCACCCTCCTAGCCCTTAACCCCGGCCGTTCCCCCAACTGCGCGCAAGCCGCCCCTGGACACACCCATGGACCCTTTTCCTGCAACTCCTGCAAGTTCGACGGCACCAATAACAACTCCTCTTCTACGAACTCACAACAGATATCCGACCCCAACCACCTACAATGCATCCTGCTCAACACCCGCTCGGTCCACAGGCACGCCATTGACCTCTGGAATCTACTAGACACCATCTCTCCGGACGTCGCCTTCCTAACAGAAACATGGATGAACGCCACATCAGCCCCTGACATCACCATTGCCTTCCCGGAAGGCTATAAGATCATTCGCAAGGACCCTACCGGACACACAGGAGGAGGCATCGCTATCGTCCATCAGAAATGCATCCGCATCTCAACCAGCTCAGACGTCAATCTCGCCAACTCTGAACACCTTCACTTCCAGATCCACACCGACCCCAAGACCACACTCAGAGGCACCCTCCTTTACAGACCACCAGGACCCCGCTCACAATTTAGTGAAGACATCACGGACTTCATCACTCCACACGCGCTCCCCTCCGAGGATTACATCCTTTTGGGAGACCTCAACTTTCATCTTGAAAAGAACAACGACCGCAACACAACCTCCCTTTTGGACAACCTCGCCAACCTCGGACTTAAACAACTTGTCACTTCCCCCACCCACATCGCAGGTCACACACTCGACCCTATCTTCACCTCCAGCAAACATGTCTCCTTCAACCACACCACAGCTCTCCTCTGGACTGACCACAGCTGCGTTCACTTTACCTACAACAAGCCCACATCCAACAACCACCCCCAACCCTCTCTGCAAAGAAATTGGAACAAAATCACCATCGACCAGATCTCCTCATCGCTTCTTCAAAACCCCCCAGCCCACTCCTCAAACCCAGACCAAGCAGCCACCAACCTCACTCAATGGTTATCCAACAGCGCCGACATCCTAGCACCACTGAAAAAACGACAAATCAAACTAGGCTGCAAGAAGGCCTCCTGGTTCAACAAGGATCTTAAGAAATCCAAGAAACTCTGTCGCTCCCTTGAGAAGGCCTGGAAAAAAGACCCAACCACCAGCACCAAGGACGCCTTCAAAAACGCCACCCGCATACACCACCAACTGATCCGGACTGCCAAGAAAGCCGCTTTCAAGGACCGACTAGATAACAACGCCCACAACAGCAAAGAATTATTCAACATCGTCAAGGAATTTACCAACCCCTCAGCCAACTCCAACGACATCACCCCCTCTCAAGACCTCTGCGACTCCCTAGCCTCATTCTTCCACAACAAAATTGCAGACATCCACAACAGCTTCAACAACCGACCCAAAGACCAACCCACCCAACCCCCTGCAGGACCCCCACCCCCCCTGAATATCCTCAATGACTGGAAGCCAATCTCCACTGAGGACACCATCCGCCTGATGAACTCTATCCACTCAGGATCCCCCACAGACCCTTGCCCTCACCACATCTTCAACAAAGCAGACTCCATCATAGCACCACACCTTCGAGACGTCATCAACTGCTCCCTCAACTCCGCAACCTTCTCGGAAAGCTGGAAACACGCCGAACTAAGCGCCCTTCTGAAAAAACCCACAGCGGACCCCACCGAACTCAAAAACTACCGCCCCATCTCGCTCCTTCCTTTCCCGGCCAAAGTCATCGAGAAAGCTGTCAACAACCAACCTTCCTCGAAACCAACAAATCCCTCGACTCATCACAGTCCGGCTTCCGAGCCAAACACAGCACTGAGACCGCACTCATCGCAGCAACAGACGACATTCGAACTCTACTGGACAATGGAGACACAGTCGCCCTCATCCTCCTCGACCTCTCCGCAGCCTTTGACACAGTCTGCCATAGCACCCTTTTACAACGCCTCAGAAACATCGGAATCCAAGGAAAAGCACTGGAATGGATCACCTCGTTCCTCACCGGAAGAACCCAGAGAGTACGCCTTCCACCATTTAAGTCCGAGGCCACTGAAGTCATCTGCGGCGTACCACAAGGATCTTCACTCAGCCCCACCCTCTTCAACGTATACATGAGCCCCCTCGCAGCCATCGCGCGCCAACACAACCTCAACATCATCTCCTACGCGGATGACACTCAACTGATCCTCTCACTCACCAGAGACCCTAACACTGCCAAAACCAACCTGCATGAAGGAATGAAAGAAGTAGCCGAATGGATGAAGCACAGCCGTTTGAAACTGAACTCAGACAAAACAGAAGTCCTCATCCTAGGCACCTCCCCCTCCGCCTGGGATGACTCTTGGTGGCCAGAGGCACTTGGAAAAGCACCCATCCCGACGGACCACGCACGGAACCTGGGCGTCATCCTGGATTCCTCACTCTCGATGAACAGACAAGTCAACGCCGTTTCTTCATCTTGCTTCAACATTCTTCGCTTGCTCAAAAAAACATTTCGCTGGATCCCCACCGAAACTAGAAAAACAGTCACTCACGCTCTGGTAACGAGCCGACTAGACTACGGAAACACCCTCTACGCCGGTACCACCGCAAAACTCCAGAAAAAACTCCAACGCATCCAGAACGCTTCAGCCAGGCTCATATTAGACATCCCGCGCAAAGAACACATCTCCGGTCACCTGAAAAACCTCCATTGGCTCCCCGTCAATAAGAGGATTACTTTCCGGCTCCTAACCCACGCACACAAAGCACTCTACGAAATCGGACCCGAATGCCTCAACACACGACTGTCCTTCTACACCCCCCCCCCAGCCAGCTACGATCCTCCAACCAGGCCCTTGCCACTGTACCTCGCATCAACAAAACAACCATGGGAGGTAGATCCTTCTCCTACCTGGCAGCTAAAACCTGGAACTCACTTCCCGCTCACCTTCGCCTTACCCAGAACCACCTAGCATTCAGAAAGCAACTTAAAACGTGGATATTTGACAAGTAAGTCCCCACCCTTCTTCAAGCGCCTTGAGACCCTCTGGGTATGTAGCGCGCTATACAAATTTATTGACTTGACTTGACTAAAACAGACTAAAGACACAAGACAATTGCGAGGCCGAAGATTTTATTTCATTCCAATTCAATAATCAAGCTGTCTACTAGTAGTACACTTGACTCGCCAAAGGCAATGGTAGCAAGCAGAGAAGACTCATCACAGGGTGCGGTAAAGGGGCAGCGGCTAATATACAGCTTAAGACAGTATTGTCAAATCTATGACTTTTCTAGAGACTAGGGGCTTAGTGTAGAGGGAAGCGTAGAATGAAACCCTAAAAATACTCTACAACCCACTGTGCACACCATGCTTCCAATACGCTCACCTTCCACCCCCTATGTCCTACACCCTGCTGGCATCAATGTTGTCCTTGGTCACACAACACACACCATACTTTTAGGCTTCTGGGAAATGGTTTGTGAGTACCATGAAGTAGAGTTTAACAGAGTTTCAAGGGAGTGGGGAGGGACTCACCATTAAAGCTCAGCGCTCGCAGCTTCCAAAGGCTGATCTTAGGCTCACCCAGAAGATCCTTGAACTCTGCAATCCTGAGAAAAGGAAATGAAAAGCAATGACCATGCTGAGTCAGTGGCAGCCTGGCAGAGCAGCACATACTGACCCCAAGGAACTAGAAAAACATTCTATTTACATTGCTTTTAAAAATATGCTCCATCTGCTTGTGACATGCAGCAGTGTTAGACCCTCACCTAAAATATTCATCCTCACCTTTGATTAACACCCTCATCATTCACCACATACCTTAGTGACAGTCTGCATCACTTAAAGTCACCATCTTTATTTACTGGCGTCACCTGTTCCCACCACCCACAGTCCCTCTGAACCTTCACTAAGACTTCACTCACTCACCACCACCCACTGTCACCTTTACTTACTGATGTCACCTCTTCCCACCACCCACAGTCCCTCTGAACCTTTACTAAGACTTCACTCACTCACCACCACCCACTGTCACCTTTACTTACTGATGTCACCTCTCCCCCATCACCCACAGTCCATCTGAACCTTCATTAAGTGTTCACTCACACCACCACCCACTGTCACCTCTACTTACTGATGTCACCTCTCCCCACCACCCACAGTCCACCTGAACCTTTACTAATTCTTCACTCACACACCACCACCCACTGTTGCCTTTACTTACTGGGGTCACCTCTTCCCACCACCCACAGTCCATCTGAACCATTACTAAGTCTTCACTCACACACTACCACCCACTGTCACCTTTATTTACTGATGTCACCTCTTCCCATCACCCACCGTCCATCTGAATCTTTACTAAGTCTTCACTCACACACCACCACCCACTGTCATCTTTACTTACTGGGGTCACCGCTTCCCACCACCCACAGTCCATCTGAACCATTACTAAGTCTTCACTCACACACTACCACCCACTGTCACCTTTATTTACTGACGTCACCTCTTCCCATCACCCACCGTCCATCTGAACCTTTACTAAGTCTTCACTCACACACCACCACCCACTGTCATCTTTACTTACTGACGTCACCTCTTCCCATCACCCACAGTCCATCTCAACCTTTACTAAGTCTTCACTCACACACCACCACCCACTGTCACCTTTACTTACTGATGTCACCTCTTCCCCAGTCCATCTGAACCTTTACTAAGTCTTCACTCACACACCACCACCCACTGTCACCTTTACTTACTGATGTCACCTCTCCCCATCACCCACAGTCCATCTGAACCGTTACTAAGTCTTCACTCACACACCACCACCCACTGTCACCTTTACTTACTGACGTCACCTCTTCCCATCACCCACAGTCCATCTGAACCTTTACTAAGTCTTCACTCACACACCACCACCCACTGTCACCTTTACTTACTGATGTCACCTCTCCCCATCACCCACAGTCCATCTGAACCTTTACTAAGTCTTCTCTCACACACCACCACCCACTGTCATTTTTACTTACTGGGGTCACCTCTTCCCACCACTCACAGTCCTTCTGAACCATTACTAAGTCTTCACTCACACACCACCACCCACTGTCACCTTTACTTACTGACGTCACCTCTCCCCCATCACCCACAGTCCATCTGAACCATTACTAAGTCTTCTCTCACACACCACCACCCACTGTTACCTTTACTTAATGACGTAATCTCTCCCCACCACCCACAGTCCATCTGAACCTTTACTAAGTCTTCACTCACACACTACCACCCACTGCCATCTTTACTTACTGATGTCACCTCTCCCCCATCACCCACAGTCCATCTGAACCATTACTAAGTCTTCACTCACACACTACCACCCACTGTTATCTTTACTTTCTGATGTCACCTCTCCCCCATCACCCACAGTCCATCTGAACCTTTACTAAGTCTTCACTCACACACTACCACCCACTGTTACCTTTACTTAATGACGTAATCTCTCCCCACCACCCACAGTCCATCTGAACCTTTACTAAGTCTTCACTCACACACCACCACCCACTGTTACCTTTACTTAATGACGTAATCTCTCCCCACCACCCACAGTCCATCTGAACCTTTACTAAGTCTTCACTCACACACCACCACCCACTGTTACCTTTACTTAATGACGTAATCTCTCCCCACCCCCCACAGTCCATCTGAACCATTACTAAGTCTTCACTCACACACCACCACCCACTGCCATCTTTACTTACTGACGTCACCTCTCCCCCATCACCCACAGTCCATCTGAACCTTCATTAAGTGTTCACTCACACCACCACCCACTGTCACCTCTACTTACTGATGTCACCTCTCCCCACCACCCACAGTCCACCTGAACCTTTACTAAGTCTTCACTTACACACCACCACCCACTGCCATCTTTACTTACTGATGTCACCTCTCCCCATCACCCACAGTCCATCTGAACCATTACTAAGTCTTCACTCACACACTACCACCCACTGCCATCTTTACTTACTGATGTCACCTCTCCCCCATCACCCACAGTCCATCTGAACCTTTACTAAGTCTTCACTCACACACCACCACCCACTGTTACCTTTACTTAATGACGTAATCTCTCCCCACCACCCACAGTCCATCTGAACCTTTACTAAGTCTTCACTCACACACCACCACCCACTGTTACCTTTACTTAATGACGTAATCTCTCCCCACCACCCACAGTCCATCTGAACCTTTACTAAGTCTTCACTCACACACTACCACCCACTGCCATCTTTACTTACTGATGTCACCTCTCCCCATCACCCACAGTCCATCTGAACCTTCATTAAGTGTTCACTCACACCACCACCCACTGTCACCTCTACTTACTGATGTCACCTCTCCCCACCACCCACAGTCCACCTGAACCTTTACTAATTCTTCACTCACACACCACCACCCACTGTTGTCTTTACTTACTGATGTCACCTCTCCCCACCACCCACTGTCCATCTGAACCTTTAGTGAGTCTGCATTACTCCGACACACTACCACCCAAAGTCATAGAAAACAATCAATTCAAGATTAAAAAAGCGAGTTTATAGCACAAGTTGTGTGGTGGCCAATGGATTTAGCAATCAGCCATCACTTTCAGAGGCTGAGAATGTTCCACTCCCCACCCAGTCACCCTCACACGACAGGTGATTTCACCAAGCCAACAGTTCTTTGTGTAGGCACTCGAGAGGTCAAGGATACCACACGGCCCCACCAGCACCCTGGGATCAAGTACAAAACCTGCTTCTCCACCAAGCCTATATTCAGGTCTTTGAAAATGACACTCAAGTGGTCAAGGGTACCCCACTGCATCGTCACCACTATCCGAATCCCCACACGACATGTAACTGCTCTGAGCTTAAGAGACTTTGGGTATGGCAATCGAGGGGTTGAGGGTACCCCACAACCACATCTGAATCCCTGCACACCCCAAAGACATCTAACTCCCCTGAACTAAGACTATGCATGGCACCCCACAACACCATCGGAAACCCCCCCCCCCCCACAAGACATGTAGTTTGAAGTTTAAGTTTATTGTTTCAGTTAGTTAAAACGATAACAATTTCGCAAGTTAAAAAAGTATAATTCATTACATTGTATACACATCATAAACTATGTACCAAACAATTCAAAGGTCATTCAGCTAGTTTCTTGCTGGTATGCATTTTTAAGCAAATTAGTGATTTGAAACCGGAATGGATTCTGTGCAAAAAAGGGCAAAAATTAATGTAAAAGAATCCCGGCATGATCACAACAGTCTTTCAACTTTGATTTGTACACACTTCCTGCCCCAGAACACTTCCCTACTGCGAGAGACTTATCTACCTCGTGATTACCTTTTTTCGACATAGTAAGTTGCCACTTTTGGGCTAGACTATTGAGTGAGAAGCCACAATAGTCACTGTAACCTGAACAAGTTTCTCCCTCTTTCATTATAGGAGCTATGTACACTCTATTTCCTCTTCAATCGCACAGTGATCATGCCCCTTCTACAAGTAGGTATCTGTTACCTCACTTACATAGGTACTCACCCTTCTGTACATATCCCCTCTCTTCTTACACGTTTTTCTGATTATTCATAGGTACTCTTCTCAGTTTTGTCCTGATGAAGACCCCAACGTGAGGACAGAATTCACCCTCAACCTTAGGGGTCGAAACGTTGACAACATACAACCTCACTACAAGCTCAAATGATAGATAGATGGTTACGAATAATATGTACACTTGAGCTATGTTTACATCCAGGAACAATTGAGCTATGTTAGGCTGGAAAGGTTGTACTCTATCCATAAATGATGTATATACATTGCAATATCTTTGCCCTGTCCTTCACTCACAGACTCACCACCAACTACCCTAATCTTTCCTTTTCTCCCCTCACACCCAGAGCACTGTAAATATTTATCGCACTGATAATTTATTGGAGCAACTGTGTTGCCATTAACAAATGCTTTGACTTTATATTGCATTTGATGCCTTTCAAATTCGGAATTAAATCTGACTCAAGCACCATAAAAAACAAGAGTGGTGAATGCCTATTCATTATTTATTTATAATAAGTAACTACTACTGCCGCCTTTCTATTGTACTGTACCTAAGTACTGGACATAACAATTTAGGGGGAAAGTAGATAGACTGGGGTCCATTTTAGCAGGATCTCAGTCAGACTAGTCGAAAGCCAGCAAAGCACCAGGCAAAAAGTGGGGATAACCATGCAGAAGGATCCTACCTTCCTACAACTGTGATACCCCACAGGCACTTTGAAATGGGTTAGCCTTTTTACCTGTCTCTCTCTGGCCAAGGAGAAAAGACTGAAACCTAGCAAAAGGTTTATCATCCAGTCACACTGCGACTATGCGGTTAAGGACAGAATGGTCCACAATATCAAAAGCTGCAGACAGGTCTCGGAGCATCACATCATTTATAGATCACAGTCCATGCGCAGACGATCGAACAGTCAAACTGATTCTTTTTTATGAGCAGGGTGGAATCCAGCTCGCATATCATCCAAGAAAAACAATGCTTGGAGATGAGAAGAAAGAGTTTTGCATAAATGCTTTTTGAGGTTTTTTGTTCCCAATAGCAAGGAAGGAAATAGGGCAAACGTTTTTAGAATCAGTAGGGTCCAAGTTGAGCTTTTTTTTGTAGACGGAACACGAGGACACCCTTGTTGTGACTCAGGACTGTTCCTACCTCTAAATGAATGATTAGAGGATCAGCGATCGTACTGGTCAATGACTTATAATTTGAGGAGAACAAGGGTCTAATGGGGAGAGCCTGATTTGACCTTTGCTAACTAAGATAAGTCTTTTTAATGAGGACGAGCAGTTTAAAAGAACAAACTTCAGGGTCAAGCACTGGTGGTAAAGATGCACTAGAATATATCTGCATTCATGTTTAAGATTTTATCTACAAAATAATTACTAAGTAGGTTGAAGAAATTCCGGACAGAAACAAACTTGGGGTAATCATATGTCAGAAAGTTATCTTATACTCTTAATCTTTTTCTCTATTAGGGATGTCACTTATTTGGGAGGAATAGTATGCTTTCATCAATTTGCAAATCAATTTTTTTTATAAACTGTGAGCCTTTTTTTTTTAACTCTTCTTTGTCTCGATCACCATAATTTTTCTGCCAAGTGCATTTCAAAGGTCCTCGCTTCTGTGACTAACAAGGAGCTGGGTTAAAGTCAAAGAAGTATAGAGTTCTGCTACAGTCGCCAGCATTTGTAAAGGCAATACTTTACGACTCAATCATCTTCTGTTGCACAAAGTTAGACTCCTCGAGGAAATAGGAGAATTCATTCAAATTGACCTCATTACAAATCCGATATAGCTTTTCAGACTTTGTAGTTGAAAACAAATCAATATGTTATCTTAGAACAAACTTAATTATAAAGAGATCTGACCAGATACTAGGGATGCTGAAGGTGAACAAGTCAACGAGCAGACAGAGTGAATGTCATTATACAGTGATCTAACTGGTACCTGGGGTGATTGAAGGTGAACAAGACAATGACGTGCATAATTATAAAGTGACATGACCAGCTACCAGAGGTAACTGAAGGTGAACAAGTGAACACAAAAAGTACATTTAATTATAAAGAGAGCTGAGCAGATGCCAAGGATACTGAAGGTGGACATCTGAATGCCACTTATCAGGAAAATAACAGTTTACCTTGGATTGCGTATAAACTAATTCAACACTAATTCTTTATGAGTTCAAAGTAGTGTGCTACGTGCCAAAAAAGCAGTTCAACAACCAATCAGGGGTAGCAATCGCTATATAAATACAAACCTTTTTCCCCTTTATATCCCTCCATTATCCTTCTCAATAGAAATAATTGACTAACACATCCACCACTCAAATTACTTTCAGTTTTCACTATACTAATTAACCACTAATTCTTTATGGGTTCTGGAGTAGTGTGCTACTTGCCGATAAAGAAAGTTGACGGCTTGTCAGGGGTAGTAAGCGCTATATAAATGGAATTACAATATATATGGAATAAACAATTATAATGTGCTATGACCAGAAACCAAGTGTGACTGAAGGTGAAAATGTCAATGCGTAGACAAAGTGAATTTAATTATAAAGTGAGATGACCAGGTACCAGATACCCAGGGTGGCTGAAGGTAACAAGCATTGGAAATGCAATAGGTCTCGCAGCATTAGAGTTAGTGCTTTTAGAATTGTTTATGGGTTTTTTTGTAAATCTTAAGCATTTTTGTTTCCTGTAGCCAATGCTAAAGAATAAAAAAAAAAAAAGCCATAAACATTTCTAAAAGCTCTAACTCAAATGCTCCGAGACCTATTGCACTGTGTGAGGGTGAGGGGTTGAGGGTGAGTGAGGGTGAGTGAGGGTGAGTGAGGGTGAGTGAGGGTGAGTGTGAGGGTGAGTGAGGGTGAGTGAGGGTGAGTGAGGGTGAGTGAGGGTGAGTGAGTGAGGGTGAGTGAGGGTGAGTGAGTGAGGGTGAGTGAGAGTGAGGGTGAGGGGTTGAGGGTGAGGGGTTGAGGGTGGGTGAGGGTGAGTGAGGGTGAGTGAGGGTGAGTGAGGGTGAGTGAGGGTGAGTGAGGGTGAGGGGTTGAGGGTGAGTGAGTTTTTTTTTTTTTTTTTAAAAGGCACAAGCAGGCTCTTTGGAGCAAGTATACTGCATTCCTCTTTCCTATAAACGCTAACACTTTGAAGTTAGCCTAGAGCAAAATAAAAAGGTTCCCATGTAAACACAGCTTGACATTTTACCTCGGTCTTTGAAAACCTAAAAAAACGAAAGTAAAAAACTTAAAAGCGGACTGTTATTCACTGCAAATCGGAATGCCTTTTCTTCCTCAAGTCTAAATCCTTTCAGTCACCAACAATAAATACAACTTTAAAGCTCAAAAGTAACTGTTACACAAGGTCAGGGGAGGGGCGAAGGAAGGCGCCATCGAGGGTAAAAACATAGCCTGCACGAAACATTCGCCTCTTCCTGCATGGGATTTTTTTTTTTTTTTTGCTCCAACGCGCAATCCTTTCCCAGCATTTATGTGGAGTTACAAAGGCACATCTGTGTACGTTGGAGGGCCAGCCTGACGTGTTTTCTGCTCTAGCAGCAGCTGCGGTTTCTGAGGATAGGAGGCTGATTTTCGAGTCAGGCTGGGAGCTTTTTTTCCCCTCCTTTCTCCAAGAGCCTACGTGCGGGGGAGGGGAGGGAAGGGAGCGAGCGAGCGAGCAAGCTGCATTAAAAAAACTCCACGGCTTCTCAGAAAGGGGAGGGCGGAGAGAGAGAACAGGAGCAGCCTGCTGGGAATTTGCCTCGCGCTTTTCTTTCTCAACGGTTCTTGCGCTGTGTTGCAATCTTTGCTTCAAAAAAAATCCATTGTGGAACCGGTTTATTTATACATGTTCGGCTCGTCTTAGGTTCGCAGATAATGAGAGAAACGACCATTCAAATCAGAAAGAAAAGAGACCCCGCTGGCTCAGATGTATCTAACTACCACCAATGTTCTTTTACCTTTTTTAAATAACATGCTTTTCCAAAAACAAGACGCAAAAACATCCTTCCCATAAAAGGAGCACCGATTTCTATTGGAAGATATCTGGATTATATGCACACTTGGGTTAAACAACAAGCCTTTCACCGTAACACGGCGGGCAGGGGAGGGGGCGGAGAGGGGAGAGGTGCGACACGGCAGGCAGGCAGGGGAGGAGAGTAGGAGGAGGAGGGGGGAGGAGAGTAGGGGAGGCACGGCCTAGCGGCCGTGCAATCAAGTAGTGAGGGGGGGGAGGCTGTGAGAGAGAGTAGGCAAGGCAGGCGGCTGGGGGCATGTGCACGCGCATTTAAGCTCAATGCGCATGCGCATTGAGCTTAAATTTCTCGTGCACTGCAAGGAATCGCCACGATTCCTTGCAGTGTGGATAAAGAGCGGATAAGTGCCAATACTCTCGCCTTGCTCGATGCGCGCATGCGCATCGACAGGCGAGACCTAAAAAGTCAACATGTATAGAGTGAAATTAATTATAAAGTGATATGACCAGGTACCTGAGGAGACTGAAGGTTAACGTGCAGACATAGAGGAAACCGAATTACAAAGTGATCTGACCAGTAGCAGGGGGACAGAAGGTGAACATGGCTGCCCCACCTTCCATTTAATTGCGAGTTCTGTTTTGAAAGTGTATATGGAAACCTTTGGTGACAGTCAATAGAGGGCTCTGTTAAACATGTCTGTGAAATTCCAAAACAGTTGCAAAGGTGCACTAGTAAACACAACAGAAAGCAGACACATAACAAATTATCAAGTCTGTGTCCATAGTGTTTGTTCTTCAATTTTCTTCTTTTATTCAAATTGTGTTAAAAATCATTTGTGATTGAAAAGAACAGCCGATGCGTTTCGTCCTGAAGGTGGACTTCTTCAGGGCATTCAAACAAATAAAGGCACTCCGAGGCAATATTTTCATCAGAGTTGCCGTGGTAGGTAAAAACTTCGAGCAGAATGGTGAAAGTTGTTTCACCAGGAGTTCTTATGACAGCGATGTGTAAGTGTTTAAGGAAGTCAACAGTATAATGACCAAGTCTCTGGAACAATAAAACATCAATGGCTTTGCGAACCAGTACTAGAGATCACTTTGCTTGACCATGATGATCAGTAGCTGCAGGTGAATGATGCATGGGGGTGAGCGCTCACTCTTTGCAGTGAGCCGGGTGGAGGCTGCATGAGGGGGCACAGAGGGGAGGGCATCTGACCCACAGACACTTGGGGTGGTGGTAGCGGACTCAGGCATACACCACATGTATTTGATCCCTTCCAGGCTGGCCACACACAACCATGCTCTGTTTGTTCTGCTGAAGATAAGAGAGTGGGCACACAGACTTCAGACTCCAGGGCCTCAGGAAGGAGTGGGGTGCAGAGACTCCACACCTCTGTCTTAGGGGGGCACACGCCACGGGCTCCTCTGCACAGAGCCCAATGGAGCCTTCAGAAACCTCCCCTCACAGCCCCCCTCTCTCTAGGGGTGCTCCCCCTCTCACTGGTCCTGGTACCCCCCAGGCCCTGGTGCTCCCCCTCTGCTCTCCCTGGTGCCCCCTCCCCCCGATGCCCTCTCTCACCGGCCCTGGTGCCCCCCTCTCCTGCCCCCCCGTGCCCTGGTGCCCCACTCTCCCCGGCCCTGGTGCCCCACTCTCATGCCCCCCCCCGTGCCCCGGCGCCCCCTCTCACCGGCCCTGGTGCCCCTTGAGCCCCCCCCTCACCCCGGCCCTGGTGCCCCACTCTCCCCGGCCCTGGTGCCCCCCTCTCCTGCCCCCCCGTGCCCTGGTGCCCCACTCTCCCCGGCCCTGGTGCCCCACTCTCACCGGCCCTGGTGCAGGCTCGGGCTGGTCATGGTGACTTCCTGGTCCCGCCGGAAGTGGCGCGCGGGGAGCCGGGTCCGGGCGGAAACAGAGGCCGGGGCTCGGGTTCCGGGTGTCTGGAGGCCCCGGTGTGTCTGAGGGAGGGGCCCCGCGCCAGGGCCCCCCCTCGGAGCCCTCTCCCCGGCCTCGGGGTGTGTGTGAGGGAGGGGCCGGGCTCGACGCCAGCGGCCCCCCCGGAACCCTCCCCGCGGCCGCCGTTCCCCGCCGGACCCTGTTCGCTGCCGGAAGCGGGGCCGTTGCTAGGGCCCGGCCCGGAAGTGACGCGCGAGTTTGTTGACAGCCGAGACTCTGAGGACAGACCGGGAGGGGGCGCCGCCGCCAGCAGCCGGTGAGTGACAGGGAGGGAGGGGCCGGGGGGGGCACTGGGGGCGGAGACCCCCCCTGCGGGGGCAGCTTATACCGGGTCGCCCCCGGCTGAGGACCCCCGGGGCAGCCTGCAGGGAGGGGCGGAGGGGGGCCCTGGGATTAGGGACCCCCCCAAGGGGCCGGCTGAGGACCCCCTGGGGCAGCCGGAGGGGGGGGGGATCGGGGAGCCCCCTCTCCTGCAAGGAGCTCCCTCTGCGGGGGCAGCCAAGGGGAGAGGGGACCCGGGGGCCCTCACCCCGGGGCGGGGGCTCATGACCCTCAGGGATCCGGGGGCCCGTCAGGAACACAGCCCGGCGCAGCCGAGGCGCTGTGACCAACCCCCGCCCCCACCCTTGCAGGCCGGGTTGATGGGACTTCAGAGATCCGCATCACTCCGGGGACGGGTCAGCCGAGGCACCGGGAGGAGCAGAGGGGGGTCAGAGGAGAGACATGGATGCAGGAGCGCCTGGGCAGACATCATGACCCCCCCCCCCCCCGAGGCCTTCTTTGGGCCCACACTCCCCCCACTCTCCATGCATGTGTGTTTGCATGTATATGGTATTTCTATAGAGCCAGACTCGATGCCTCGCCCCTGCAGACCTTCAATCACTCTTCACTGGGCCCACACTCCCCCCACTCTCCATGCATGTGTGTTTGCATGTATATGGTATTTCTATAGAGCCAGACTCCATGCCTCGCCCCTGCAGACCTTCAATCACTCTTCACCGGGTTCACACTTTCCATTGTGTTTGGTTATCCAACATATTAAAGGAGTCTGGAAGGTCAGGCTCCCAGCTCTAGCACTACCACTGTCTGCTCATATCACCTACAACAACTATATACACCAGTGCAGGGTTAGGGTGCCTTGACCTTTTATCTTGAGTGTTTGTATGCATGTGCGTGGTATTTCTATAGAACCAACCTAGCCAAAAGGCAGCGAGACACACTGGACATGATCAAAGACAAGCATAGAGTCAACGCGTAATAAAAGTCTTAGGCAGGTAATGCAGTGTAATGTAGTGTTCTTTAAAGAAGTGAGTCTTCAACTGAAGCAGCGTTGGATTGGTCTTGATAGATACACGGATGTTGTTCTAGATCCTGGGTGCATAGACGACTGCAAGCTTCTTTCTTTAGGTTTTTTTCACTTCTAAATCTCCACTCTGATAGTGTCCTGGCTGTCAGTGTGCGGAGAACGACTAGAAATGGTGACGCTGTCTGCAAGATAAGCGGGGGTGCTGGTTGTGATGACTTTGTAAATGATGCAGCTGGTTTTAGAGCTGGTGCAGGCCAGCATGGAGAGCCAATGGAATTCCACCAGGATAAGGGTGATGAGTTCATATTTTTTTCAGGCTCAGTATGACATGTAGTGCAACATTAAGGATGCTCCTCAGGCGTGCCAGTGTAGAGCCTCAGAGCAATGGAGTAGGGCATTACCACCATCCAGATGTGAAAGTATGAGGGTTCAAATAACAGTACTGAAGTCACTTTCTGGAAGAAGGGATTTGACATTCTAGCAGGTACTAAGCTGTCATTATATTTTTTGGGCAATGCGTGCCTTAAGGGTGAAGTTCATGTCCAGGGTGATCCAAGTCACTTGGTATGCAGTGGAAGTTGGGGTTCAAAGACATCAAGGTTTATGTCATTGAGCCAGGGTTGTATTGTATCTTGTTCATTGCTCTTGGCAAATAACAGGAATTCTGTCTTGTTTGGGTTGAGCTTGAGGAAGGCGCTGGGCATCCAGTCTGGATGATGCACCAGCAATGTTTTAGGCATTGGATGTCTGAAGCAGTAGAGACTTTCAAATAGAGTTGTGTATCATCAGCATATTGATTAATCTTGATACTGCTATCTACAAGTAGAGCCCCAAGTGTTTCCATTTAAAGGTTGAAGGCAACAGGAGATGGTATGGAACACTGGGGGACTCCACAGGTGATAGGAATCTTTTGTGGCCTGTAGGTGCCCATGTGAACAAACTGATGTCAAGTGAAAGCTAGGAGGGGAACCATTTAAGGACATTGCATGGGTCCAGGAGTATCAAGAGGTTGGGGTCATCTTCCGTATGTGGCTGATAGGGCATTGTCTGGGATAGGTAAGGTAGCGGTCTCCATGCTGCAGTATGATCTGAAGCCATAGAAAGAGTTGTGCTGGCGATAATTAGCTTTTGTGGGATCTTTGAGCTCATCATATGTACATTTTCATTGATCTTGCGATGAATGGTAGGTGATTGATGGGCCAGTACTTGTGAGGTCAGTAGGATCTAGTATTGGTTTCTTTAGAAGGGGGGGATCTGGCTTGTCTTGAGAGTTTCTTTGAAGATTTGTTGGGTAAGGAAGGCATTGACCATGGTAAATAGGGATTACAGAGCATTCCCGGAGAGAGATGGGTGACTATATGGCTACAGTTCACCCAAAAGTGGTACTTGTGTCGTGTATTTCTATAGGTCCTGAATCGATCCCCCTATTCCTGACCCTATTCTGGTTAAACTAACTAGCTAGTTAACTAACAGTCAGCCCATGAGGCAAGAACAGCCCCCATGATGCAGATACCGTTATCTGACGCAGTCACACTACGGCACAGGAACGTGTTATCTGATTAGGTCATAACGCTTGAGATCTAATTAGACAAGCGACATTCCTCCAGCCCCTGATAAGGCATACGACGTTCTCATAACAAATCAAACCTATGACAACCTGGATAATCCGTGCGGCCATTGTTTTGATTTCACAGAGAACTTTTGCAAAAGAATGTGCTAACGAGCAAGTCGTATGACATCTTTATTGACGTACCTATGTCCATCCTTACGTCAATCTCGGCACCTTTAAGGTATAAATATTGCCGACCTTGCCCTATGCAAACACACGCGTGGTGACAAGACGGAGCAGCCACACTTGCCGAAGCCGAGAGCAGAAGCAGACCCCGCTGGCAGCAGCCCCGCCTTCCTGACGCGCTGAGAGACGCGCTGCTATCTCAAGCCGAGAGACCCAGCACCGGCGCTTCCGGGTAGCCCTCGCAGGCAGCCTGGAATATCAAGAGCAGAGAAAGAGATACCATTCCTCATTCATCCTAACTTCCAGGTACAGAACTGAATAACCCCTCACAGAGAATTCTTTAGTTATTCACTTGGCAAAAACAAACTTAACTTAAACTGTAACTTTCTATTCCCGCCCACGCATTAGACTTAGGTCAGGTACACGGGGTAGGCGTATTTAGAAACACCAGTTGAGTACGTTTAGTCAAATGTATATGTGTATGTAAATATATTTTAATCATTTTAAAACATCATATGGCTCAGAAACCATATCAATGTTTTTACAGTATTATTTTATACTATTGCTTTTAATGTATGCACTTTACTTAACTATAAGTATTGCAATAATATCGATCCATTTCTCATGTATGAGAAAAGAGACTGATCAATAAATAACACCTTTTTATTGAACACGCCCGTCTCTCTTCCTTTTCTCTACATTCTGATGAGACTAAGAATGCACGTACTGACTGAGTAAAATAATTGCCTTGAGCTCACACGACTCTTGAGATTGACTCTTGATTAGGGGAGAGCAAAGTTGTCATGTTCTATGGTTGTCAGAAACTAAATCCCTTCTTGTCTAATCAGGGGAGGTAATTCTTTCCTGAACATTTGAGAAAGTTTCTAGCGAACTCTGAGCTTAGCTGGCAAACCCAAAAATTAAGTCTAGTATCGACAGTAGTAGACCTAGTTAACGTCTGGTCTAGGCCTTTACTGCTGTAGGTATTATTCCAATGCGCAGAGCCTATTGGGAAAATAGGAACTACACTACATGGCGCCCAACGCGTTTGGAAAGGGCGATAAAACTAACGTAAGACATTTAGAGTAACTCAGTCGTGCTTTCTCACTCAGACCCCTTTTCCCAAATACTCCAAAGACGTCTGGAGTGGGTGAAAGGTTATATCCTCCAAAACCTCGCAGGAGGGAACTCCTGTGTATGGTTCTTGGTCTAGTCAACGTTGAAGGATAAACAGTGTTCCAAAATATTGTGCATCTAATCTCTGTTTCCATAAAGAAACCTGATCTGCAAATAAAAATAATACCATCCTGTCAGTAAAATGGGAGACAGTGATGAAGAAAGAGAGGCAGTTAGATTAGCAACTGAACTCGCAGATGCTGATGCTACCATGCAAGCAGCAGACCCGAATATAACACTCATTCCGGTCATTAAAAGGAGATCTATAACCTTAAAACTTATAGAAAATGGACTGACACCTAGAGGTGGTACAGTCATATTCGTAATTGAGGCACACGAATATCGGCAGACAGAGGTATATTATACATGGATACATTTTCCAGCAGCAAATGCTGTAACAAAGTACTTCCACTATTACAAAGTAGAGGAACCTCCTAATGAGTACACTCCTTTCGAGGAGGTGGAAGTACCACTCAAATTCCAAGAGCATTTGCTCTTATTTGATGGCGCCCTAAAACATAATAATCACATTACAAGGCTCGGTCCTTTAGGAAGACCAGGAGCAACGTGGCCGGTCTTAGCCGGATACACACCACATCCAGACATCGACGAGATGCCTGCACCACAGCTGTTAATACAGCTAAAACAATTACTAAAAATTCACAGACAATTAGTTCAGTATGTAATGCGGACTTCAACAATTCAGCCAGCGATTAAACTTCCAAAGCTGACCCCTCACCAGGGGAACACAAATAAAATTACACCACAGAACATCCAATCCTGCCTAGGAAAAGTTCCAGCTAAACGGGAACAAATACCATTCTGGTTGGCACAGAAAATCACCCAAATAGAGGCGGTGTTTCCTGACACCACCCCATTAGAAAAACACAGGATTCTGACTATATGTCTCCCAATGGGAATCGCACCACACATTGAGGACTGTGACACTTGGGGTACAGTCTTTGCTTCCATCTATACAAAAACGCACGGTGTCCCATCCATTTTGGTGATACCAGATGTGCTAAAACAAATTCAAGATGAATACGGTCCAGAACCTGCTTTAACTCTTGGTATGAAATTACTGAAAGACTTCAAGCAGGTCTCGGCTATATTACTAGCCAACATAAAAGGTGAAGCAGCAAACGTGGCGATCCGCCAGAGGTTAAAAGAAACAGATATAGCAGACCAACCAGCTGAAATTGCCAGAATCATAGAAAAATCCTATGAAGAACTAGGCAGAGATAGTCTAGGTGGAATACCAGTAAAACCGCAACTGACTACAAGTCCAGAAAAAATATTTTTTAATAACAATAATTCACCAAAAAAGAACTGGGATGGAAACAAACAATCCAATCCTAAAGAAAAGAAATTCCAGTCCAGAGGAAGGTCTCCCAGGCGAAGAGAGAAATCTCCAAACCAAAGACAGAGGTCACCACAGAGTGACCCCTCTAGGAATAGATATAACCTTAGAAATAGGGATAATATTAAAAAACCTGATAGATATCACGACATTGATACACGTCCCTCTCAATCTTTTCAGACTTCCTCGCAGAAATCGGAAAGAAGAGGACAATCAGAAGAGCACGCCAAGTCCAAAGACAAGGAACCTGCTCAGCTAAAAAAGAAATTACAATTTCCAAAAAAGAAGGTAGCCAGTATCAAGGTAGTTAACAATGCCGAGAATACTGAGGACACAACTGAAAAACGGAGAGTGGGCTCAGACAATGCTAGACAGCGCAGCAGAGGTGAGCATAGCTCGCAAAGTCCTTATGAATCATCTGGAGACAGTGGACACGAATGAATACCTTCAAGTGGAAACTGCAGATACCAGAGTTAGCAAGCCCCACAAGATATACGAGATAACATTACGTATAGAGGGAGATAAGACTAGGAAAATAAGGGGACTATTTTGGGATAACCTCTCCAAGGGCTATGACATCCTTCTAGCTGAAAAAGACTGGCCACCAGAGTTTGTCAGGGAGTGCCCTCATGGCGAAGAAGTAATTATGCCTGCCTTCTCGAATCATATCCCGATTCATAAAAAATATACACTTGCTAGAAAGTGGGCAGTGGCCTTAGCACCTGCTTTATATAAAAATCATGTAGGATGGGATGAGGATTCTCCTCCTCACAAAATCCAGTTAAAATCACAACCAACTGCACAAAGGCAGTACCCAATTAAGCAAGAAGCTAAAAAACAGGTAAATGAAATACTAGATCAGCTAGAATACCAGGGGGTGATTGAAACTTGCACCTCACAAATGAACAATCCTTTGTTTCCGGTCTCCAAACCAGACAATTCATATCGTCTAGTTTTGGATTACCGACACCTTAACACATGTTGCAAAACTTTTGCAGTGCAAAACTCACACAGTGCTGCACTAATGAATAACATAGTGCGCAAAAAATACAAAACAACCTTGGACATCTCCAATGGATTCTTTTGTCAAAATATAGCACCAGAAAGCAGATATTTAACTGCATTCTCAGTAAATGGCACTCAAAAACAATTCTGTCGGTTAGCCCAGGGGTACAAGAACAGCCCGGGGGTATTCTCAGCGAGAGTAACAGAATTACTACAACTATATGATGATGAAGCATTATCTTATGTCGATGACATTTACTTAACAGATGATGACTTGGAGACTCACTTGAAAAGGGTGAACACCATAATACTTGGGTTCGCTGCAGAGGGTTACAAATTCAACTTCAAAAAATCCAGAATTGCCCATCTGACGGTCCTATTCTTAGGATATGAGTTATCAAGTGAAGGCAAAAGCCTGGCTGACAATTTCCTAGAGAAATGTGCCGTAATCCAAGCTCCTAAAACACTAAAAAACCTACAGTCAATTCTAGGCTTCCTAAATTTCGGAAGAACATACATTGCAAATTACGCAGAAAGGGTCAAACCCCTATATAATCTAATTAAACCAGACTTTAAAAGATCCTGTTGGACTCAAACACACACAGAAATTTTGAGATCCTTACAGACAGACATGCTAATTAAAACAAAATTAGAAACCCGTGATAACACACGCAATCTTGTGATTCGAGTCATCCCAGGGAGATGCGGATTCACATACCTGACCTCTAATGAGGGAGATAAGGTACCCATTGCATTCAAATCACACATGTACACAGATGCTGAACAGAAATTCAGTAATACAAAAAAAAATCATTCGTGCAGTTCAAACCGCAATAGCTAGAGAAAAAGACATAGCTGACGGTAGACATATCACAGTCAGAACAGCAGAATCAGCCTTTGAGGCACTAACAACACCGTGTAATTTACCAACAACAGCATTGAATCCGGTATGGATACAATGGGTGAATTCAATCACAACGGACAAAGTATACTACTACTTTGATCCCGAACTAGAAGAATTGAAAAATCTAAAATATGAAAAGACATATCCTCTGCCAATCGACATTCTGCCTCTAAGACATTACGCCTGTGTAATCTATACAGACGGACATGCTCAACCCTCCGTTTGGGGAGAACAAGCATACAACCCCACATGTGAGATTACAAAAGAAGTGTGGCGCGGAGGTAAATTAAAACCTCTATTAACAAAATCACACTCAGTAGAAACTAATTCAGAAAAACAAACTGAAATAATCGCATTGAAAATGGCGCTAGATAATGCGGATCGCGAATTCCCGACACTTATAGTGTCAGATTCATATTACTGCGTCAAATCATATAACAGCGATTTGCAGACATGGATTCAAAACGGGTACAAAGATGACACAGATGCACCAATAAAGCAGAAACTGCTCTGGGAACAAATAGCTCTTTTACAAAAAGAACTACCAAAGACTCACGTGACTCACTCACTGAGTCATCAACGTGATGGCGTTCACGTTGTAGGGAATTCATTGGCTGAAACAGCCGCAGCGGCAGCCACTAAATCGGCTCCCGTAGTTCGAAAAAAGCGTACATTAAAATACATTGACGGTGAAACATTGCTGGCGGTGAAAACGTCATCAAAAGGCGACTGCTCAGCGTTACCGATCAACTATCCACTCAATTACACATACATAATCGATGCAAACTCCGTCCCTTTTGCTCGAATCCCTGGAGTGGGGGATAGAGTGATTCCAAACATGGACAGGAGACACTAGTAAATCGCAGACGCACATATGGGTGAGGGTCTTGGACACCTCAAACTGAACGATTCTCTGGAAGATTTACAATCAATGTACTGGTGGCCAGGCATAAGCCTACATCATACCATGTTTGTAAAAAACTGCCCAAACTGCAAAAGAAATCGCAGTGGGAAGAGAAAAAATATAATACGGTGGAATCTGACTGCAGATAACATCACCAGTAAAAAGAATGGCTTGCGATTAACATATACAGGCTAGTTTCCACTTATAATGTAGATCCTCAGCACTCGGCTGACGTCCGGACTGTTATACAAAGATTTGCGAGTCTAAATGGCATATACGCTAAGAGCATGTTACGTTTGACCATTGTTTTCACTCAAGCCCACCAGCCTGGGGGGAAACATGGCCAAATGAGCACAGCCCAGCGGGAATCTTCTCACTTCCTTCCTGAGGGTACGGGATGGTGTAAAGAAAAAACCAAGGCAGAAAGCAATCTATAATGGAAAGGATATTAGGTTCGGGAGCTGGGTGGGTCAAACATCTAATAAGTGTCCAACGTAGTCTAAATAACTTGCCAAGAAATTCTCTGAAGGGATTCAGTCCGTACGAATTATTATTCGGAACTAGGATGTTGATCTCTGACCTTGATAGTCAGACTTCAGTGGTTAAAGAAAAAAACTTTGATGTCAAAGACCGTTTGGCTATTTTGCAGGACTTAAACAAAACAAGAAAAGACCTGAGCAACATACAGTTGAAAGAACAGCCAACAACCACTGAAGAATCACCACCTGTCCCAGCAAGACCTGTCTGGATTCCAAAAGTCGGGGATCTAGTCAGGGAGAAGATCGAGGTAGAGAAGGAATTTGGGCCTTCTTACAGAAAAGCAGTTCCTGTCTTGTCTGTCAACGGGACAAGATCAGTTGTACTACCGCCACTTGCTGGAAAAAAGGAGAACCGAGTTGTATCCATCGACCTGGTAAAACCACAACATGTGGCCGATAACAAACAGTAGGCCAAGTGGACTCCCAATAAGTAGCAGAACACCAAGGTTTGCTACCAGTACAGAGGTCCTAACAAAGAGGCTCATCACATTCGAAACGCCTACAGAAGAACAACAAGGACTATGCAACAATGCAATAGAACTCAGACCTCTGAAAACCCAAATAAAAACATTTAGCAAAGACACACCAATCTATACTGAAGTACCAAGTGAAAATGCAAGAAACAAAAATCCTGAACCAATTGGAACAATTGACAGAACTGCATCCGGTTACTTCATCAACTTCGATGATTCCTCTGACGGCTTCAGTGAATCAAAGACACAGCCATCATCAAAATCCTTTAAAGACAAAGCTAAGGAACTTTTGAAACAACTGAAAGAAACATATCTGATTTCTCCATGGATTGAATTTTGGGTGGGTTTTGGTGCATTTATCCTCATACTTTGGCTCATCATGGTATTCACTTTGGGACGCTTCATTGAGGGAAAATATGCTAAAATGGACACAGCAAGTCAGAACATCAACTTGGTCCTCAAACCACACACATCTTCACACGTCGAGAAAAGAGAACTTTCTCCAGAACTTTCTTCAGCCAACTTCACAGCCAATCCGATACCTGGTGGGGTAGCCTGGGACAACACTGACTATGAAATTTATGGTCCGGTCGAGATCCTGAAATATCCACACCAAATCAAGATCTCCTTGAGTGACTTTGTAAAACCAAACTCATTTGCTGATGATTGGGACTTCGAAAGTATTAACAACATGATGTCTGACTTAGTAATGTCTGCTAAATTTACAAAACATGATTATTTGCAAGGTTCTACAAATTATGATAGTATGTATTGCTATAACCATTATGGTAACCATTTTTTACATAAATCTGCACAACCTAGAAATGTTTTAAATTATAATCAATGGGAACATTGTGCAACACCTCCAAAAGGGAGCTCAAGAACCGTTTATGACAAATATTCATACTTTCAAGGTTTTAACACAAGTAATGCTGAAACATTCTATTTTAAATTGTCAAACAAGACAGGGACCAAAACCATGATAACCAACACAAAATTGATATATTCAGATTCATTCTTTGAAAAAATGAATACTTTTGGTTTTGATTATTGGGACAAAAATGTTGATTTGAAAAGTGTTTGGGGTACAAAAGAATGGCAAGTACAGGGTATAGAAGCTTTGTTTAGAGCCTGCATGATCCCAGAACAAATGATATTCTTAAATGACACTGTTCAACAAACCACCTGTCTTGGCTTAGCCAAAATCAAAGATTTAAATAACCCGTCTATTCCAAAGCCAACAATGTTTAGCAATAACTCTGATACAGATGAAGAGATAGACGTAAACCATATTTTAAACCAAAACAGAACACATCCTGATTGGAAACAGTGGTTGATCTGGCCAACAGATACAAATAACTGTCAAGATAGATTCCTGAATAAAACTCAGGGTTTCAAAATGACAAGGCCAGACCCTAGATATCCCCAAAGACATCACCCAGGGATAATTACCACCTACAGTGTGGGCAAATTATGCCTTCAATGGCTTCAAACTTCCACACTGCCTGAAATTAAGCAACACCTAACTTTACTTACTGATGGTGCTGACTTGCGTGATTTCATACTGGGACCACGCAAACAGCGTCAAAAGCGTTTCATAGCAGCCTCTGTATATGCAGCATACAATGAGGCCTGGAAGGTTACTCAAATTGAAACAGCAGAGAGAATACGTGAAATTGACCGTATTAATTTGGAAAAATCACTTTCTGTAGTGGACAATGGGTTAATGACTCTGTCCTCCAGAATTTTTTCATTGGACAGCATTGTGTCTTCAGCAATCGATATATTATCGCAAGACTTACTGTTATTACAACATGGTCAGTCACAATTGCGTTCCATTGTACAGCTTGGCTGGACGTTACAAAATCTGCGTTCAGGCTATGTGCCTTGGCGTTTAATCAACACAACGTCACTATTCCAAATCTTTAACCTTACTGATAGACAAATCGGTATGGCACAAAAGGGTGCTGATTATACAATCTTGAGCATTGAAAAACTAGAAAGATTACCAATGACAATGTCAGAACGACCTGTCAGTGAATGGATAATCCACGGAATCATAAATATTCCAATCTCAACCTTCAGGTTTCAATACTGCCAAAAATATATACAGGCTGGCATGTACGAGAAATTGGGAAAGGGGTACCTTAAAACAACATGGAACCTGCCCTATTCACATGCATTTGTCAGTAATAAAGGACAGAAAGTGTTTCTTAGTGGCAACAATTGTGCTATGTCACTAAGCGGCACGCTTCTGTGTAACGGTATTAGTTTGCATGGAGCCTGTGAAGGGAATTCATACAACCTTTCATGTCACCAGCAAGGCGCACCTGCAACTGAAATAGAACCATTCTTTCAAAGACTCTATAATGGGAGTTACATTCTTTTTGTAGACCACAGATGTTGTAGTCTTATGCCCGGGACTCCTTATCTAGTAACTACGACGGCGAAGGTCAAGTGCTGTGGACGTTCTTTGTTCCCCAGCTCCTTTCCAGACAGGGAGGCAAGGGCATGGCCCAGTTTGAAAATTACTTCTATTCGAATAGACACTTTAAGCAGAATGAAAACAGTGCTTCTTCAGACGCCTACAAGGCTCACGTCATCTAAAGAAACGTATGATCTACAAGTCGCAAGGACGACTGCAGAGATACATACATTATTATCAACTAATTCCCCCGTACATTTCGCAGAAATCCTGAGCGAAATCTTAAATATTTCTGATACCACTGGGGTCTCAAAGGTATTTAAGACAGTATTTTCGATGGCATTAACACCATTCAAAGCCATACTGGGTATTTTTCCAGATTTCGTCCATTCGATTTTTGGCGGACTCCCCCTGATCCTGGGACTAATTGCAGGAATCCTATTCCTAGTCCTTATTTTTCGTTATGGCAACCCATGTCACAGATCAAACTCTCGCGACAATGGAAGATACGATCCTAGCCATTGGATACCGGGACCGGATATCAAAAATCCTGGGACTCTCCCGGCTTAGAGACCTGAACATGACTTGGTTTCTATCATTTCGACCAATGTGGCAAAGGTGTGTTTTACCTGTACTAAGGTGTCTGCTATGCGGAGAAGAATGCGTGTTAGACACCTGTCTGACGCTACAATCGGATGCGCCGGTGGATGCAGATACACTGTTGGTTCCTACCAAGGTTCACGCTTTGTGCTGCCCTCAAAGGCTGCCAATCCTGATGACGGCATTCCTGGAATCTTCACCACTACGATTGAAGGGTAGTGAAGTTCAAGATGAAAGCAGCATCGAACAGGTACGACCCTCTGTCAGTGATGCAAATCAGAATGTCAATGGAGACAATCATGCACACGAATGCATGGTTACCCCTATTCCCGACTTAGTGGAACTTTCCCATGAAGCTGTTGACAGTTTTTTCGAAAGCCTGAATGATATGATGTTCTCTCCAGAACAGAAATAGAGACTTTTGAGTAAACTCGCACACGGCGTTCCCTGGATTCGGCCTTCAACTTTAAAAATAAAGTCACATGAACAATTACCATCCAGTTCACGGACAGCAATTTTTTCAGCAAGCCCCTAAAATATTTTTCTATATATTTTTTCCGGGACACTGATCTTCTGCTTAAAGTAAGAAACTATTCCTAGAGAACTAAGATTTCTATTTTTAGACACTTTATAGACTTTAGCTGCCCGCTGGTATGTTCACAAATATATTTTATTATGTGATGAAATGGTCTCGAACTTTCTTTCTGTATAGCCATATTAAGAGCCATTTCATGTGTATTTCTCATATACCAATAAGCAATAATGCATAAAAAATGCGTGTTTACTTTTGCATTTAATTCATAGCTTAAGTGCATACAATATATATGACTGCAATTTTTCAGTATATTTGAAAATTTCAAAATGCATTTTATGTATTTTGGGGTGGTAAGGTATACACTATACTCTATAGTATGTTGTACTATGTTATACTATGCATAGATTAGTAGATATGACCATAGTTAGCGTGGAGTGGGTGTCGTGTATTTCTATAGGTCCTGAATCGATCCCCCTATTCCTGACCCTATTCTGGTTAAACTAACTAGCTAGTTAACTAACAGTCAGCCCATGAGGCAAGAACAGCCCCCATGATGCAGATACCGTTATCTGACGCAGTCACACTACGGCACAGGAACGTGTTATCTGATTAGGTCATAACGCTTGAGATCTAATTAGACAAGCGACATTCCTCCAGCCCCTGATAAGGCATACGACATTCTCATAACAAATCAAACCTATGACAACCTGGATAATCCGTGCGGCCATTGTTTTGATTTCACAGAGAACTTTTGCAAAAGAATGTGCTAACGAGCAAGTCGTATGACATCTTTATTGACGTACCTATGTCCATCCTTACGTCAATCTCGGCACCTTTAAGGTATAAATATTGCCGACCTTGCCCTATGCAAACACACGCGTGGTGACAAGACGGAGCAGCCACACTTGCCGAAGCCGAGAGCAGAAGCAGACCTCGCTGGCAGCAGCCCCGCCTTCCTGACGCGCTGAGAGACGCGCTGCTATCTCAAGCCGAGAGACCCAGCCTCGCAGGCAGCCTGGAATATCGAGAGCAGAGAAAGAGATACCATTCCTCATTCATCCTAACTTCCAGGTACAGAACTGAATAACCCCTCACAGAGAATTCTTTAGTTATTCACTTGGCAAAAACAAACTTAACTTAAACTGTAACTTTCTATTCCCGCCCACGCATTAGACTTAGGTCAGGTACACGGGGTAGGCGTATTTAGAAACACCAGTTGAGTACGTTTAGTCAAATGTATATGTGTATGTAAATATATTTTAATCATTTTAAAACATCATATGGCTCAGAAACCATATCAATGTTTTTACAGTATTATTTTATACTATTGCTTTTAATGTATGCACTTTACTTAACTATAAGTATTGCAATAATATCGATCCATTTCTCATGTATGAGAAAAGAGACTGATCAATAAATAACACCTTTTTATTGAACACGCCCGTCTCTCTTCCTTTTCTCTACATTCTGATGAGACTAAGAATGCACGTACTGACTGAGTAAAATAATTGCCTTGTGCTCACACGACTCTTGAGATTGACTCTTGATTAGGGGAGAGCAAAGTTGTCATGTTCTATGGTTGTCAGAAACTAAATCCCTTCTTGTCTAATCAGGGGAGGTAATTCTTTCCTGAACATTTGAGAAAGTTTCTAGCGAACTCTGAGCTTAGCTGGCAAACCCAAAAATTAAGTCTAGTATCGACAGTAGTAGACCTAGTTAACGTCTGGTCTAGGCCTTTACTGCTGTAGGTATTATTCCAATGCGCAGAGCCTATTGGGAAAATAGGAACTACACTACACTTGGGAAACTGTGTAATGTGGGCAACAAAATGGGTGACAGATCTGTAGAAATGCTAACACAAGCCTTCGAGCCTGTTAGCTTGCTGTTATATGGTACTGAATTATTAGTTAACGCTTAGGTTGGTTAACAAAATTCACATTTCCTGGGGCGTGAGAAATGTTGCTTCTCTGTATTTTGGTAATGTTATGTTACTGTAGCGCTAATTGTACAGAGCCAAGAAGGGTTGACTCCTCATTGTGGGAAAGGTACACTTTTTTCATGGAGCACCAACTTGAACATAGTATTGAGATCTGAGGAGCGCTGTTTGTCATCCTTCACTCTTGTGACTGCAAAGGGGAAATTAACATTTCTGACAAGTAAACTTTGAATAATATTTGCCCCTACAAACATGGGCAGTTCAGCATTAATTTATAGCTACAATGGTTATTGCTTTTGTTCTCCTGAGGTGGAAGAGGTGTGGTGCAGCGGCCAGGGCAACTGACGCTGGAAGCTCGGACTCACGGTTCTATCCCGGTGCCGACGGCAGATCAGCCCAGCACCTTGTGACTATAGCTCGCTTAATCTTCCTGAGGGCCCCCCAGCGCCTTGACACCTTCGGGTAATTGTTCGCGCTTTACAAATACTGGACATTTACATTTTTCTCCTCAACCATCTGTAAAATATATTCAGGCCAGTAAAATTGGGCACTAATTGCTAAACGTATGACTTGGCCAGTTACAGATTTATGAGGTATATGAGATTAGAACATAATCCTGGAACCTGAAAGGGATTTCATGTATGTTAGCTGAGACACCTGCTTGTTCTCTGTTATCATCTCAATATCCTATACCACTGGTCGGAGGCTTTCCGCCTGACATTGTAATGAGGCCCTTAATGAATAATGCATTTAAAGGCAATAGTAATAAGCAGAAATGTGATTGGGTACCTGAGCCAGGGTCCCTAATCATTTTGTACCGTATACCAGAAAGGGTCTGACCTCCTTTTACTTGAACCATAATTAATTAGTCATGCACCTCAGTTTTTGAAGTATTAACTATCTGTTTTCGGTCATTGAGGTTGCCCATTTTTAGAATATTACCAATTTATACAGTTAATGAAATCATGTCATATCTGGTGACATGATGTCAATTAAGCCATGTCATATGTGATGACATGAGGTCAATTATTGTCATGTCATATGTGATGACATGATTCAGTTATGATATATGATAGACAAGCTTCATTTTTTAAATGATTAAATGATTTAATGATTTTTTAAAATAATTACATTTTATAGTGTTTTATATTTCCAAATGTGTGGGCTACAGCAAAGCTTAGTAAACCAGAGACTTTAAAATGGAATGGCATACATGGATACTGATATGAACAGTGGGATGTGATCGCCAGCACGCAGGTACGCATAACAAGCCACCAAGCTAGAAGCCTCCGTTGATGCCCGATCGCCACTAACTTGGACAGATTGATGTCCTTGCTGACTGATGCACTAGACCAAGAAGCTCCACACCCTGAATACCTCCCCTCCTTTCTGGCACTGCACCACCCATCTCATGAGAACAGCTATTCGTTTTCTCTTCGCCACCTCACATTGCCTCTGATGGGCCACCCCCCCACATATGTCACTTTCTCACCTGCCCTCCCAAGTAATAGGTTTGGGCCCTCCCCACCCTCCTTAGCTCGCACTGTCCAGCTTCTCTTTTTTGTTTCTCAATTGTTACATTTTTCCTTACTTTATTTGTTGGTGTATTGTGCCACCACATCTTCAGGACACACGCTCTCAACCTGGCCTTTAGACACTGGCCTGTGATTGTTGTACTCCTTTCTTCAATCGATGGAGACTTCTCCACCCTGTTTAATTTGCTGAATTCATTTCATGCTGATACATTCTGGCTATTCCTCTTTGTTGTTTCACGTCTCTGACCCTGCCATTTGTGACCAATGCAATTATTGTTTTATGGTTGTTTTGTAATTGTTATAAAAAAGAAAATCAATAAAAATTAACTGAAAAAAGAGACGGTGGCACTCCGACGTCTGTACTAGATTTATTTTTAGGATGGTGGGTGCATCCTATAATATCATTATTCTTAAGAGATTTACACTCAGAGATTTGTTCTAGATTTATATTTAAGAGGTTGCCTGCGATCTATATTGCATTTATTCTTAAGAGGGTGGCAGTCAGGGTCTGTCCTAGGCCTATTTATAAGAGGGTGACTGACATCTGTATTCCATTTACTCTTAAGAGTGTGGCACTCAGGTTCTGTACTAGGCTTATTTTTAAAAGGTTGACTGTGATCTGTATTACATTTATTCTTAAGAGGGTGGCATTCAGGGTCTGTACTAGACTTATCTTTAAGAGGGTGACTCTGCTCTATACTACATTTTTTCTTCAAAGGGTGGCACCATGGTGTCTGTACTAGATATATTCTTAAGATGTTGGCACTCTGGCGTGTTCCCTACATTTATTCTTAAGAGGGTGGCACATGGAGGTCTGTACTAGATGTATTTTTAAAAGGGTGGCACCCAGAGGTCTGCACTCAATTTATTCTTAAGAGGGTGTCTGTGATCTATACCAGATTTATTCTTAACAGCGTGGCACTCAGAAGTCTGTACTAGATTTATTATTAAGAGGGTGGCACTCAGGTCTGTACTAGATTTATTATTAAGAGGGTGGCACTCAGGTCTGTACTAAAATGTATTCTTAAGAGGGTGGCACTCTGTGGTCTGTACTAGATGTATTCTAAAGAGGGTGGCACTCTGAGGCCTGTAGTAGATTTACTCTTAAGAGGGTGCATGTTGTCTTTACCACATTTATTCTTAAGGGAGTGGGGCACTGAGGTCTGTACTAGACTAATTTGTAGGAGGGTGTCTGTAATCTATGCTGCATTTATTCTTAAGAGGGTGGCACTTGGAGGTCTGTACTAGATGTATTTCTTAAGAAGGTGGCACTCAGAGGTCTGTACTACATTTATTCTTAACAGCGTGGCACCTGGAGGTCTGTACTGGATCTGTTCTTTAGAGGGTGACACTCAGAGGTCTGTACTAGATTTATTCTTACGAGGGTGCTTTCTATCTCTACTACATCTATTCTTAAGAGAGTGTCACTCAGAGGTCTGTACTAGACTTATTTTTAAGAGGGTGTCTGTGATCTATACTACATTTATTTTTAAGAGGGTGGCACTCTGAGGTCTGTAGTAAATTGATTCTTAAGAGGGTGCCTGCAATCTATTTTACATTAATTCCCAATAGGGTGTCTGTGACCTGTACAACATTTATTCTTAACAGCTTGGCACTCAGAGTTCTGTTGTGGATTTAGTTTTAGGAGGGTGCTTGCAGCCTATACTACATTTATTCTTGAGAGGGTGACATTCTGGGGTCTGTACTAGATTTATTCTAAAGGTGGTAGTACTATGGGGACTGTACTACATTTATTCTTCATAGGGTAGCACTTCAAGTTTTGTACTAGATTTATTCTTAACATCGCGGCGCTTAGAGGTCTGTTGTTGATTTAATTTTAGGAGGGTGGCTGCAGTCTATACTACATTTATTCTTAAGAGACTAGTATTCTGGGGTTTCTGTACTAGATTTATTAATAGGGTGTCGCTCAGAGGTCTGTACTAGCTTTATTCTTAAAAGGGTATCTTCGATCTATACTATATTTATTCTTAACAGCGTGGCACTGTGAGGTCTGTAATAGACATATTTTTAGGAAGATTTCTGTAGTCTAGGGGCACCAGGGGAAGTGAAGGTTTGGACGGTGGGCGTGCTGCCACGCTCTAGTCTAGTTAAGTCCGGACACCTCAAAATGGAGGTTGCGTGGCAGAGTGTGCCTAAGGCAAGCCCGTTTGCGCCCATCCGGGACCAGGGGCCATGGATGCTGCCCCTTTCTCTTAAAGTACGATACAACATACCTCAAGCCATCTACATGCACTGCGCAGGTCACCAGCGACCATCTGCCCACTCTGTGTGGACCCCAGCCGGCCACCCTGGGTATGTATGAACTGCGTATGTTCCCTGACGCTAGGCCTCAATCAAGGCTTTCCTGGCAGCTCTCCAACTTTGTCAGGGGGTTGGGCTGGCCTGATTAACTGTCGCTCTCTGGTCACCCACAAATATGAAATATTTGATCTTCTCACTGACCACTCCCTAAATGTTTTATTTCTCACCGAAAACTTGTTGTCAGAGGACTCTGGACCCGATGTTATCCAGGTGCCACCCCCTGACTTTCGTATTGCAAGGCTGGATAGGCAGGACAAAAGTGGTCAGACTAATTTAGGCTCCCAATCCCCCCCTCAATTGCATCCACTCCATCTGTCAGGCGATTAGAATGCACTGGGCACAATCTAAATGAAGGAGGGTGGCAACAGTTGTTGGAAGCCCTATAACCATACCTTTCAGAGGATGCAGTTCAATTGATAGATCACTGACTCACTTGATAAAGTTCTCCCAAGTAGACTGAGAAAAGTTGCAAATCGGGCACATAAGTCCCCTTGATTCAACGCCCACTTACTGTCTCTGAAAAAAGAATGCAAATGGATGGAGAGGAAATGGAGAAAGTCTTTTGATGATTTAAGTTAAGCAAACCATAGGAAAGCCATTAGGTTATACCACTCAGAGATTAAAATGACACAAGCCATCTTTTTTTACACCAAAATTGCCAACTCTGCTGACTCCCCAAAGAAATCTTTAGGATCCTTAAAGACATTACGTTACCACCCACAGCTTGCCCCAAGGATAATGCCTCTGTCAAGCAGTAATGATCTGGTACATTTCTTTCAGAGAAAAATAGTGGACATATATTCCTCTTTTCCCCGAGAAGACTGGTCCCCTTTCTCTGACACGAGAGACCTCTCCCTCAATATATCTCTATCTGCGTTGAAAATGGGACAGCTATCATTTCCCCAACTTACAGGAGACCTGGTTAGGGAGCTGTTGGGCACGGTAAAATCAGGCTCTCTCTTGGACCCAGACACTCATCATATTCTTCATAAAGGAGCAAATCGCACTGTCCCTGTGCTGACAAAGCTGTTAAACCTCTCTCTTCTAAATGGGCAGGTCCCACAGCCTTGGGCACATGCCATAGTTAGACCACTCTTGAAGAAGCCCTCCCTTGACCCCCCCAATCTGAGCAATTATAGCCAAATCTCTTTGCTCCCAGGAGTGGCTAAGGTACTGTAAAAGATTTTAATAAAAATCTCTCCGCCTTCCTGGAATCACATTCAGTGCTCCACAGCACCCAGATAGTGGTCCGACCACAATACAGCTCGGAATTTGCTTTGTCGGTGGTGGTCGAAGAAGTAAGAAAATGTCTGGATCAGGGCGGTCCTGCTGCCATGATCCTTCTTGATTTAAGCGCCACCTTCGTCACCGTTGACCATGCAGTCCTCACTCGAAGAGTTTCCAACGTAGGTGTCAAGGGCAGCGCCCTGGAGTGGCTGTCCTTCTTTCTTAAGGATTGAACCTTTCAGGTTTTAGATCAATCATGCATTTCGACTAATGTTTCCCTCAGTTTTTGAGTGCCTCAGGGTTCCTCCCAGAGTCCCACTCTTTTTAACCTGTACATTCTCCCCCTTGCCAATCTGGTGTAATCATTTGGACGATCATTGGTGTCCTATGCTGATGACACACAGCTGGTCATGTCTATCTCACTGGACCAGACATCCACTAACCCATCCCTTACCCCGTGCCTCTAAGCAGTAGCCAGTTGGATGCCCAGCTGTAAATCAAAACTCAATGAGGATAAAACAGAAGTTATGGTGCTCGACAATAACCCTCGAGGCAGTCTTCTGAGGTCAATTCCAGACTGTCTAAGTAAGCTACCAACCTCCATAGTCACAAAAAAGAGCCTGGGAGCATGGCTAGACACCAAACTTACGATGGAACTTGGAACACCAGGCCAGGAAAACCTCTGCAAGCTGCTATGGCACCCTGACGTTACTGAGGAAAGTTGTTAAGCTCCTTCCTTTCTTAGCCAGGAGAATCATTGTCCAGGTGCTGGTATTAGGATGTCTGTATTATGGCAATGCCTTATACCTTGGCTCACTATCTTATGTGGTCAAGACTGTGTGCAAACTGTGGAGAATGCAGCAACTTGACTGCTCACAGACACACCCAGATATCAGCCGGCTACAAAGGCTCTCAAGGATCTCCACTGGCTTCCGTTGGAGCTCAGGGTACAGTTTAAGTCCCTATCTTTATTCGCACGACGATAAACAGCAGAAGGTCTCCACTGCTATGCTCACTGGATTCCCTATGTACCCAGCAGGCATCTCGGATCAGCCTCTGCCCACGTACTGAAGGTCCCCAGGATTCAGAGATTGCGCTGGGGGGGAGGCTCCACTTCTTTTATTGGCATCCAAACTCTGAAATTCTCAACCCTTGCAGCTACATCAGCTGGAGCATGAACCCCCATTCCAAAAAGGTCTTGAAGACCTGGCTGTTCAAGGAATAGTGTCTCACTTGGGCCATTATTCGGTAGCTGCGAAAGTGCTGGGAAGCCTAGGGGTTGCCACACTCTATACAAAAACCTTAGAATAGCATAGTCTATAGTACATTTATTCTTAAGAGGGTGGTATTCCGACATCTGTACTAGATTTATTTTTAGGAGTGTGACTGCGATCAATACTACATTCAATCTTCAATTAGGTAGCACGCTGAGTGTGTATTAGATTTATTCTGAAGATGTTGATGTTGCAGGGATTCTGCTCAGGAACAGAACTATGCTTGGGACCACAGAACATCAGCCCGTGGGGACTGAGTCACCATATCACCTCAGTATCTATGAGCCAGAGCCTGACTAGCTATAGTGCTTCACTTACCCTCTTAACCTTCCAGAAAGACAAGTGATTTGGCACCCAAGAACACAACATTCTCGACCCTATTGGGGATCGCGTTAACAGGACACACCCTTTCACTCGCTCACTCGTACTTGTCCACAATAAGATAAACAAGAGATGTGTAGGAATTTTATAATATTTATTTAAACTATTGTGCTCTAATATGCTATATTTGCCTGAATTGGAAAGCAAATGCATAGCAAAAATATAGTTAGTTTGCTTTCGCAACCATATACCACAAAAACCCTGTCATGATATACGTCAGATCAGCCTACACCCCCCACCCCCCTCTTTCCCACGGACGCTAAATCATCATATATTAAAGATCTCTGGGATTAGGTGTGGACCCTGTACCGTATAATATATAGATGGAAGTTCTGCATCCCAGCTGACGCAGTAATCTTGCCTTAGAACCTTCACTCAGTGTGTGCTTTTTGAACAAGACTGGTGCTCATAAACAGTAGCTGCATTCTCTTGCTCTGTCTGGATGCTAGTGTCTGACCAGAGATAATACCATTGGGCATTGTTGTTTGACCTTGTCTATGGACCTTGCCTGTGGTGTCATACTAAATCCCAAGAAAAGAACAGAACACGAAAACATACGCAGTTTTTGTGTGGAAATACAATGTGGCACCAACGCAAGCAAGTTTATGTAGTAACACGTGCAAAAGAAATGCGGCCTGTAACGTGCACAATTAGGCTAACCTAGGGAAATCGACAATGGGCCATGCATTAAAAACACACAACACCCTCACTTTGGTCAGGATAATAGCATTATAGAAAACAGTAAATTATATAAATGTAAGCACATAAAAAAAAATAGGATATATTGAAAATGAATAAAGGAATTATCAATTTAGAAAAAAAAAGCAAATTATTGAGTTTTTGAAGGAATCCATTGTGTCACTCGCTAATTCAAAGGATAAGGACTCCTTAAAGGAGTCCGACTTCGCATATGATGATTGGTCAACAGCCCTAGTCACAAGCTCCAAACCTAAGGACTGTCGCTAAGAAACTCATCAGCAGTCAAATGTCCAAGGCTGCAGGTCTCTGCAAAGCCAGGCAGATATCCAGTGCCCATTCAAAGGGGCACCAGAGATAGTGAAGCACAGGTTTAATGCAGGTAAACCAGGTAGGCAGGAAGGTTAAGGACCAATCATGATCCAGCTCCTGCTGTAGAAACATTCCAAAGATCTGAAGCATATTCTCACAGTAGTGGTGGAGCGGTTCTAGAGGGCCTGCAAAAGGGAACATCCATTGCGAAGAAGTAGAAATAGGATGAGAATGTCACAAATGAGGTATAACCGCAACAGAAATCCTCAGAATACACTGGAAAAAATGGAGTGAATAAAAACCAATATTATTCGAAAGATGGTTTAGAACCAACTAACGTGAGTGCAGCCGACAACCTTTAAAAAAAGAAATGGGCAAAGCCGGCCGTACTACAGGCATCAAAAACGTGATGTACTAATTCTCCGAAATGCAAGGGAAGGTTCATATTTAACAATGACTGTATTTCACTAGAGGTCCTAGCCACCTGCAATTTGAAAGTTTTGCGAGCAGATGTGAGAGCTATCTCTTGTGTGAACAATAATGCTTTGAGTCTGCTTAGCTTGTTGAAGTCTGCCTTCAAAGTTGGAATGGAAGACCACAACGCGCTATCTACGATCCCATGCAGAGGGGGGAATAAGATGTTGTTGCAACAAGTGACTAACTGGGAAACTGACAAAATATACGTTACTCCAGCTGGCCTTCCGCAGCAATCTTGATCACTAAGCATTAAATAACTCCTGTTAGAGAGTACCGTAATAAGGAGGAGAATTGCGGTAACGGTGATCCCTTTTAAATAACAGGCCAAATTGGGCGCTGCAAAATTAGAGGCGCTATGGATTTTAATATGTTTACAAACCAGTGAATGTCTGACAGTAGAGTCGTATTCTTCTCTATTAATAAAAACTTCCATTTCGGTACGTTCACAACAATATGTAAAGCAAAGTGACAATAATTAATGAATGAAGCTGCTTCCATGGGGTTTATATCTACCTACAGGGAAATGTTTCATGCAAGATATGAATTGAAATGTCGAGATGGGCAGAGAAATAACACCGTGTATTAACCACACAGCCGAAGGAGTATGAGCTATAGTCAATGGAACTTGTTCTAATTTCTCTAAATGCAGCATTGGGTAGGTTGCGTCTTTCATGGCCATCAGTTGTTTGTGTGTTAAATTAAAAGGCTGGAACAAATCAGTACAATTCAAGTACTACCATGGTTCTTGCCCATTTTTATGTGTTTGAAGCATACAGCAGAATAGATCTAAACGGACTTTGCCCGTGATCGAATTTTGACATGTCACTCGGAAGTATATTAATAACAGATGACGCAGTATTATTCAAATTATAAATACGAGAAGAGAGTATTAATACTATTTATCAACAGCAGCAAGCACTTTATTCAAATGATCTTTGTCAATTTGTCTTAAATGTGCAGCAGTTTCCATCTGGGATAATTTCCAAATCTCATTATACGTATCATAAATACATCTTTTATAACGTAGAGATTTGGGACCTAAAATAAAATCTTACAGATTCATGTCTTTAAACTGGAGAGAAAGATGTTGTTTCACTGCAGACAGTGTAGAGTGTTACAACCATTGTTGACAAATTTCCCCACCGAATAGGTGGTAACAATACCAGAATGGGGCGATTGAGGGTATCAGGCCTGTTTGATATGAACCCAGGTGTGGAATTATAAAAATGAGCATGACAACCATTTGGGGCCATTTAGGAGTTTTGTGGTACAGGAGCAGACCGCCATGCCAGCGGCACGCTCCTGCACTGTCAAACCCGCGTAGGCAACGCCCACCAGATTACAAGTTTTCTCGAACCTAGCAGGCTTTGTTTGACAGTCCCATAGCAGTGCCTCTGAAAATGGCCACCGCAGTGGGAATGCCAAAAACAGTTCCTGCACGGCCTTGAGTGTAAAGTGCATGCTGTGCAGGTGTGCAGGAACTCGGGTGCATGTACACAGCGGGGCACAACATGCATCCCCAAGCACATGAGCAACATCAGGACCCCCAGCCTTTTCATGGAGGAAAGACTTCCTTGGCGCCACTGGTGCTCCTGAAACTCGTCATATGCATAGTGGTGCCGCAGCAGCACCACCCGCATTATACTGAGCCCCTTACCATCGCACCACTGCCAGGGAGCGGCGGTTCCCTGGCGGTTGTGGTGGTGCAATGGCGGTCCGACTGCCAAAGTTGTAATTGGGAGGTTGGACTGCTGTTGCAGCAGTGGCTGGACCGCCTCGAGTCTGACGGTCCTCAGACCTCGGGACACGAAATTAAGCCCTACTACTGGCCACAACAACCACCCATTAGGACTGGAAATGAGGAATTAAATGTACCAATCTGCACCGTACTATTTAATTCTCGTCAGTGTTATTTGTCAAACTTTGCCAATTTTCAAAGCAGGCAATAGAGGGAATTGTCGGGACGTTCACTTCTTGAATTTTTGCCAATCCCAGACATATAGTCTGCTGGATTGTTTCATTCAAGAAAATCATTTTTGTAGGAATTAAATTGGCTCGAAGCAAAGTTTCATGTCCCTGAACCTGCCTTTTGTTCCCCAAATCGATTTCAAATCAATGGTATCCTTCCAGTAATTATAGGCTTTAAGGGCTAACTGGTTGACAAACGGAGCTGTACATATGAGCTCTGTCTGGGTAAGTATATATTTTTTGGGTGGGGTAGGAACCAATTTAAAATATTTTTTGGTGTGGGGTCTGAAGTGTCATATCCTGTAAAATACGTAAACTTGTCTTTATGCTTTTTGGAACTCCCTTGTGGGGAAGTTGGACGATGTTCCCATTGTGTATGATTAAAATGTGGATGCTGACTATTGGTTCTGTGCAGGAAATGTTGTCCATAATGATGATGGCAAAACGTATCAGCATAGTTTGCAGAATTAAGATATAGGTCCTCTGATTCAAAAACAGTATAATACTCTAGTTCTAGAATTTACAGTGTCAACATCCCAATCATCTGAATGTAACCCAGGTACTAGTACATCACCCATAGAAACTTTGAAAACATATGGTGTATGCAGGGCCGAAAATATTGAAAGGAACTTTATCCGAAACAATCCCACCAGTCACTGGAAAGACTGAAATGTTGATGAGGGACAAGTCTCTTTTCAGTTTATGCGAAGAAAAATGGGATGCCAACACTCCGTTGACCAGTTCCGTTGCATAACGTTCCGGGAGGTAATGGCCATTGATTAACCCCTTGTATGCTCATGACGGCCCCCGGCCAGGGGCTGTCGAATCCCGCCCACTATGTTAATCTTCCACACAGCGCGAAAATTGGCTGAGCATGCAAGGGGTTAACAGGAAGAAAAAGTCACAAATCCAATCCACATGAATAAAAAAACCAAGGCGAGTATCATCCAGACTTGTATCTAAGGCGGTACTAGATAAGTGCATTTCAACCATGACATAATTTATTTATTTATTTAGGAGTTTTATACAGCGCTAGCCAGACCCGAATGTATCTGAGCGCTTTACAACATAAGTGGAAGGGAAATCACAAAAGAAATAACAGTAGTATACACGTTGACTCGTTGCGAGTCGAAATTCTCGGATCAGCATAAACATTGCATAGCAGGAGATCATCGCAAAAAAAAACAACCCAGAAGTTTACATGTAGACTTGTGGCGAGTCAAACGACTCAGATCGAAATACACATTGAATAACAGGAGATCACAGAGTCTTACTCTTAGGATGATATATACCTGCTAGACCTGAGGGGAGATCATTCCGGGAGGGGGGCATATGAATGAGTCAGAAGGGGGGTGAGGTAGAAGTCTTAGTATTAAGGTGGTTCAGTGCCTCAATGGACAAGAGTCTGCCTTCGGGCGGTAGCTATCTATTCAGAAGGGAGCGGTTGAGCAAGAGGTCTTTGAGCTGCCTTTTGAATTTTACAAAGGAGGGGTTATTCCTGATATGGACTGGGATGGAGTTCCAGATTTTCAGTGCATTTCCAGAGAAGGATCGAGATGAGGTTTTTTGTTTGCGAGTTTTTGGGGGATGAGGAGTAGACTGTTGGTGCTCCTGAGGTTCCTTGTCTGGCCGGCTTTCTTGAGTTTGGAGGCCAGGAAGGTGAGTTTCTCTGTGTGTAGAGCTTTGTGCGTGAGACAGGCAGTTCTGAAATTGGCCCGCTTTTCGATTGGGAGCCATTTTAGATCTCTGAGTGCCGGCAAAATGTGTTCAAATTTCTTCACTCCGGTGACCATTCTGGCTGCTGCATTGAGAGTTGATCTAAGGGGAGCTAATCGGGATTTTGCTGTTCCTGTGAGGGTTGCATTCCCAGAGTTCAGTCTGGACAGCACCAGGAATTAGGTGGCTTCTTTGATATCACAGGGAGGCATGAAGGGTTTATTTTGTTGAGCAGTTTAAGGTTGAGGAAGTCGCTCTTAGCAGAGTTCTTGATGTGGTTGTCCATGTCTAATTTTGGGTCCAGAGTGATCCCATGTGATGTTACAGAGTCGGTCAGGGTGAGGTTGCAGTTGAGCGCATCTATGGCTTCTAGCCATTCTGTGACTTGGGGGTTCTGCTCCTTGTTGGAAATGAGTAGGATTTCCGTCTTGTCTTGGTTGAGTTTCAGGTGGTTGAGTGCTAGCCAGTGTTGAACTTCTCTAGAGTGTTGTTTAGTCTGTGAATGTCGTCAATGGAGGAGGTTTCAAGCTAGATCTGGGTGTCATCCAGGTAAAGGTGGAACGGTTTGTTGGTTTTTTAGGTCTCGGCCTGCGTAGGCTCCGCTTACGCAGTCTCGCCGGCGAGATCTTATGTTTCTCAGTGTGGGGCTTGAACCCGCCCTCTTCTCCATTTGCTGGCTTCCTAAACGGAGGCCAGCCATTGGAGGAGAGGGGCGTCTGTCCATTTAAGCCCCGTGTTTTTGGGATTGAGGGGCGTGTTTCTTTAGGTTCTTTCTCTCCTCTTCCCATTGGCTGAAATGTTACATTCCAGCCAATGGGAAGAGGAGAGAACGAAAAACACGCCCCTCAATCCCGAATATGACGTGCGTTTCTCCGAGGCATTCCTGCTTCGCCTCGGAGAAACATGGTGGTGTGATTGCATGGTCCGCTTTCCAGCCGGAACTCGCTTGTTTACCTTTAGCAGTCTTCATGTCTGAATCCCAAGGCCTTCCCGCCTGTGGAGCGAAGTTGTGCCGGGGTGATGGAAAGCGCTGTTCAGGACGGCCTCCGGTCGTGCGAGCTAGGGCTCCCGCTCCCTTAGTTGCTTTTGCCCGCTTTCGGACTCTCCACAAACTGCACTGTCTTCATGCAGCAACAGGACTAGGCCCCAGCAGCCCCTCTCGCCTCGTACCAGTTGCTGTGAAGGGGCCTTGTGCTGCCGTAGGAGACTGCCCATGACCCGGTGTAACAGTGCTCAAGCTTCACAAGGCTGCACTGTTCCCATTTGATCCACCTCGCAGTTGCTCCAGTGTGCCTCTAGGCTCTAATCTCGCAGGGGCATGACAGAGTGTCAGTGCCCCTGAGAACACCCCAGCTCCTCAGGCCTCTTGTGCTCAAGAACCGCAACAGGAGCGAGATCCCGGTGCCCCCACTGCTCCACACACCAAACTTCTGGACCGTCCGGGTCCTCCTTCATGGGCCCCAAGGAGTCAGAGGGCCGCACCCCCGACGTAGTATTAGGCGCCCTGCAGGGGGGCCGCAGACACGCCGCTGCGTGGGACATGCTTGACAGGCCTGCACACCACCTGATGGCGCACGATAAAGCAGCGCGTAGCTCCGCCCTGTGGTCGCCCAGCTCCCCCTCAGGTAGGCCTCACGGCGCTCAACCACGGGCAGGGAGGCCGCTCCCAGACTGGGTGCTCTTCACGGGTGGCCGGATCCGCGCCGGACAAGACCGATGGGCGCCCTCCTGTTTCTTGGGCCACTCCCGGGTGATATCGCCCTGGTGCCTCGGCTCCCCAGGCAGTAGGGAACAAAGCGGGTCTCTCCTCCGTGAGTCCGCTGCACACCGCAGACCCGGAAGCTGGATGCTGCGTGTCTTCAACTCTGTGGTCGCACAAGGTGTCGCGCTTCTGTGGGAGGCCCTTAAAGGCGTGAGGATTGGGTCTGCGCACCACTGTGGACCCTGTAGCCGCTCGGTCGGCCCCCACAGCAGCTTCCGTTCCTCACCGCCCCATGGCGCGGGGGCCGGAGGAAAGTTGAAGGACGCCCCTCTCCTCACCGAAAACGGGTAGGTCGCCCTCAGCTCTCAGCCTAGAGCACATCGACATCCCTCTGGGTCTGGTAGGAGATGTAGGTGCTGTGTTCCCTCGTTGTGCTTGCTTTCCTGCCCCCTGTTCCCTCGTTGTGCTTGCTTTCCTTGCCCCCTGTTCCCTCGTTGTGCTTGCTTTCCTGCCCCCTCTTCCCTCGTTGTGCTTGTTTTTCTGCCCCCTGTTCCCTCGTTGTGCTTGCTTTCCTGCCCCCTGTTCCCTCGTTGTGCTTGCTTTCCTGCCCCCTGTTGCCTCGTTGTGCTTGCTTTCCTGCCCCCTGTTCCCTCGTTGTGCTTGCTTTCCTGCCCCCTGTTCCCTCGTTGTGCTTTCCTGCCCCCTGTTCCCTCGTTGCGCTTGCTTTCCTGCCCCCTGTTCTCTCGTTGTGCTTGCTTTCCTGCCCTCTGTTCCCTCGTTGTGCTTGCCTTCCTGCCCCCTGTTCCCTCGTTGTGCTTGCTTTCTAGCCCCTGTTCCCTCGTTGGGCTTGCTTTCCTGACCCCTGTTCCCTCGTTGTGCTTGCTTTCCTGCCCCCTGTTCCCTCGTTGTGCTTGCTTTCATGCCCCCTGTTCCCTCGTTGTGCTTGCTTTCCTGCCCCCTGTTCCCTCGTTGTGCTTGCTTTCCTGGCCTCTGTTCCCTCGTTGTGATCGTTTTTTCTGGCCTCTGTTCCCTGTGTGTGGCTCTGTGTGTGTGTGTGTGGGAAGGGGGGGCTCTGTGTGTGTGTGGGGGGGGGGGTTCTCTGTGTGTGTGTGGGGCTCTGTGTGTGTGTGTGTGGGGGGCTCTGTGTGTGTGTGTGTGGGGGGGCTCTGTGTGTGTGTGTGGGGGGGCTCTCTGTGTGTGTGTGGGGGGGCTCTCTGTGTGTGTGTGTGTGTGTGTGTGTTTGGGGGGGCTCTCTGTGTGTGTGTGGGGCGCTCTGTGTGTGTGTGGGGGGCGCTCTATGTGTGAGTGTGGGGGGGGTCCTCTGTGTGTGCGTGTGTGTGGGGCTCTCTTTGTCTGTGTGTGGGGGCTCTGTGTGTATGGGGGGGCTCTGTGTGTGTGTGGCTCGGTGTGTGTGTGTGTGGCTCTGTGTGTGTGTGGTGTTAAGGACAACAAGGGGCCCCAAGTGAATTAGCATCGGACCTCGGGGAGCATATTTTGTGAAAAAACAACGGTCCATGCAAAAGAATTATATTCAAAGCAATGAATATATACTGAATCAGTTCTATATTTGGGGCCACATGTCCAGCCCGACAGAGGTCTTCAATTTTTTACTCAATTGAAATATTTCATACACAGGAATACCTTCAACAAATCACCAGTGTGGGGCACAAGCCTGTACCCAAACACAGTCAGATCAGTACAAAAGGTAAACAGAGGAAAAGAGCAGGGCTTTTCAAGGCAAAAGCAGCGATTTCTGTAAAGTATTGAGTGTACAGAAATATCAGTTAAACACCATTACATATAACATATAAATCAAGCATTTGTATATGGTGTACAATGAGTCGACGGCGTTTCGGTCCCACTACTTAGTCATGGGGACCATCATCAGGACATTTATATTTGCCTTTAACATTATAAGCCTCTAATGCCGGGGGGGGGGGGGGGGGGGAGACGGAAAAAGGTTACCCCGATCGGCAAGGGCTAAGAAATTGATAGCCTGGGGAAGCAGCCCAGAATCGGGCGCTATTGAGGTGGGCCGCGCTTCATTGATTAAAATCCGCGGTACCAGGAGAAGACCGGTTCAGTCAGTAGTGGAATCTGTTTCCTGGTTTCCAGACTGATTCAGTCTATATTCATTGCTTTGAATATAATTCTTTTGCATGAATCTGTGTGTGTGTGTGGGGCTCTGTGTGTGGGTGCTAATGCAATAGGTCTCGCATTTGCGAGAGGTTAAGCTATTGGCATTGTAAATGACAATGCCATTTATTTATATGTTTTAAAAACAAAAACATAAATAAAAATAATGTCATGAGCAATGCCAATAGCTCTAACTTTAACAATGCCGAGACCATTGCATTGTAAATGCTTGTTTGAGAATGTAGGTGAGGGGTTCCATGTAGATTTGATTATTGAATATTATTGAATATTTGAATATTGATTGCACGGCACTCCGCATTGCCTCGCGGAGTGCACCTGAGCGGGACACGACGGCAGCCATCGAGGCGGGCCCCCCTATCCATCACACGGCAGCCCTTGTTTCCCGCCGGTTGCTACACGGTAGCACCGGCTCCCAGTGGCGACATCGATATCTTGGTCCTCGGCTGCACAACGCCTTTGTTGACGATCCTGACTCATGCTTCCGCGACGCTCACGAAGCCCCCCCTGCTGCTACTGTGATCGTCGTGAGCAGACTCGCAGATCATCACAGAAGACACTGCACACAACGCTGTTTCCCACGACGATTGGAATAAGCTGCCGAGAACACCAACACCAACACATCTGTTGTACAAGACTATGGCAAGGTATTTGTTTCTGTTGCGCTTTTGATATCAGTTTATCAACATTTTGCCCCTCTGAGACATGTTGCCCAATGGCTGAGGTCATAAAACTGAAACAACAAACAACCTCCATTTCTACCAGACCCCCACAAAGCCTATATCTTTGCCTGGCACTGTGATCCTCAAAATAGACATAGGACTCCCCTCTCCCCACTCAGCAAGCTAAAAACTGGACTTCCTCAGTCCTGGAATAGAAACCGAAACTGGTCTTAAAAGATCAATATCAAAAAAGGACTACAAGACTTGGCTCTATCTTCCCTACTTGGCGGCCATCTTAGACTAGTCATTCCTCTCTACTTTATCATGCCTAAGGAAGTGACCATTTTAACCTAGTCACTCTTGCATGCCCACTTTGTAGACTAACCACCTTACTCACACAACCTCCTACTCCTACCTACACCTCTACTCCCAACATGGAACGCACGGGCACCCACACATATAAAATTAATTACCCCCCCCGAGCTCTCTAAAAAAAACGCCAAACGTTTTAAACACAACTTCCTGAAGTCCCACCCTGAAACACCCTTTGTAGACTCCTACCTCTCTCTATACAATGGAGCCAAGAGCACCGATATCATCTTTTACTCTACACGTAGAGCACAATGGAGAAAAGCGTTCCTCACCTTACTCACTATCTCCACCACCAGGAAATCCGCCCATGGCTTAACATTGTCCACCATTCCTTCCCAACTCTTCCCAGCTAGAGCAACCATCACCATCTACAACAATGGCACTATCTTAATTCAATCCACAGACAGGAACCTTGACCTATTTGACAACCTGTTCCCCACTTTCAAAGACCATATCTCCAACCCTCAGACTCAAATCCATCTGGCATCCAACCCTAACAACCTTGACTCCACAGCGCCTCCTACAACTAACACACACTTCCCCCATCCCCCCAGCACTCTACTCCATCTCCCACCCGCTCCTGTCACCTCTCATCCCTCAACCACAGGCGTAGATCACTCCTCTTCTTACATCCTCCCCACCCCCATCCCCTCTACACCCCAACACAACACTCCCCTCGCACTTTCAACGAGACGCTCAGAACTCCCCACCTCCCTTAACTGCACTCCCCCTCCCCACAACAGGTCCACCCCCCCCCATTCCCAGTCCCCACTACCTCACCTGCACCCCCGCCACCCCTCAATCATCCATCAACCTCTCCCCCCCATTCTCAGTCCCCACTACTCCACCTGCATCCTGGACACCCCTAGCCTTCACTCATCCCTCAACTTATCCCCCCTACTCTCAGCCCTCACTATCTCACCTGCACCCCCGCAACACCCAGCCTACACTCATCCGTCATAGTCTCTCCCCCTCCTACCACTTACTCCCTGCCCAATAACACCAACCCCCTTACTAATCCTCTCACATCACTCCCCTCCATCTCTCCTACCCCTTCTACCACAAACACCCTCACCTATACCACTAACCTCCCCCCTAACATTAACTCAACGACACCTTTCCCCCCCAACCTCCCTATACTGCCGAATAACAACGCACCCATTAATACCATCAACCCCTGCAATAACACCACTCCCCTCCCCCTCCACTACAGTAAACCAGTCTCTTATTCACCTACAGTGCCCATCCCCAACCCCTTTCCCAATGCCACACTGGACATGATTATGTCCACCCTCCTCCAAGTCAAAGAAGATCTACACACCCTCAAAGAGCTACTCCTCACACAATCCAGACACCCCTTACCCATCACCACTCTCCCTCCTAACAAATCCCCCACCCTTCTCACTCACCCTCACACACAAAACTCCCCACACTGGACCTCTATCCCCGCTCGCAATCCTACCAACCGCGCCCGACGCACCATCAACCCACTCTCGGACCTCGACATACGCACCCTCCTCCTCTCATATGACCCAGTTCCCCAAAATCACTTAGCCCCCACTCACCTTTCCATCCCCACGATTCACTCTAATCCCCTTAGGCACTCCACACAAAACAACAACAGAGGCTCCATCCCTAATAACCTTAAAAAAGTCCCCCTCACTCTAGAACCCTCCACCACCCTCTACACCCCCAGACTCAAATGCATACTCCTCAACTGCAGATCGGCCCCTAGACACTCCTCCGACATCGCCGATCTCATCAAGACACTGGACCTTGATCTAACCATTTTAACTGAAACTTGGTTAACCGAATCTTCTACACCTATCATGGATATTCTAATTCCACCCAACTACCTCATCATTAGACTTGACAGATCCAGCAAGACTGGCGGTGGAATCGCATGTATTTACAGGAGCAACCTCACAATTGCCAGAATCACCTCCCCCCCCACTTACCTCCTGCGAATACTTTTGCCTCGATGTCATCAGCGAGAACAAACCTGTATGCTCACTACACGGCATCTACCACCCACCTGGAGACAACCTCATCTTCACCCAACAACTCATGGACACAGTATCAAACTTTTCCGGACGGCAAAACACTCAAAAACTACCTCAATGCTCTTGATCTCACCCAAATCTGCAACAGCCCGACCCACGATAAAGGCTCTATCCTCGACCTTATCATCTCCAAAGAGTACTCTACCCAGCTTGAGTCAATCCAACCCTGTGACTGGTCAGACCACCACATCATCATATTCTTCATCAATGAAAAAGTTAAACTTAACCCGGTTCAAGCCACTAAATCCAAGGTCTGGAAAAGGGACCTGAAGAAACTCAACCCAAATTCTTTACCTTCCCACAGCTGCAATCTCCTCCTTCCCCCTACCGGCGCTCTTGACGTTCAATCTTTGACCGACCACTACCTCAACTCTATGACCTCAATAATTAATGAGGCCGCCCCCTTGCAATTGAAAAAAGTCTCCACTAAGAACTCCAACCCATGGTACGATGGTAGACTCAATGAAGACAGACGAGCCGTGCGAATGGCAGAGCGTACCTGGAGAGCAGCCCCTTCGGCATTGCACCTTAAAACTCTGAAGAAAAAGAGAAACGCCTACTTCAGGAAAATTAAGCGCACCAAATCAGATTTCTTCAGCCTTCAGCTCGATCAAGCAAAAAAACGGCCAAGAAAATTATTTGAACTAATCAAAACACAATCCGAGGAACATCCCCAACTTACACTTAGCACAATAGGCGATATACCATCATGTGAAGACTTCTCTGCTTTCTTCAAACTAAAGACTGATAACATAAGGAGTGATCTTCGCAATGACGTAATCCTTTACTCCAACCCCCGCAACATAACACCCAATGAACCGAAAAACAATGCTGCTTGGTCATCCGTTGACACCTACTCAGAAGAAACAATTCTAAAACTGCTCAGCACATTGAAACCCTCTAATCATCTCACAGACCCTCTTCCTGCCAACGCTGTAAAAGACTTCATCCCACTACTCCTCCCACTCTGGACCAAAATTATTAACAGTTCACTTCAACAAGGACTCATCCCCGATTCACTCAAAATTGGACAAGTTACACCTATACTCAAGAAACCAACAGCGGACCCTACTGACCTAAACAATTACCATCCTATTACCAATATTCCCACACTTTCAAAACTTTTGGAAAAATGCGTACAACTCCATTAACAAATCACATTGATCAGTTTGACCTCCTCAACCCTCATCAATCAGGTTTCCGAGCAGGGCACAGTACTGAAACTGCTATGACACACATAATTGATGACGCACTCCAAATCCTAGATCAAAACGATACCTGCCTTCTCATCCTTCTTGATCTCTCCTCAGCATTTGACACTGTCAAACACGAGAACTTACTCGAGCTATTAAACACCAGAATGGGCCTATCTGAGACTGTTCTCAAATTGTTCACCTCCTTTCTACATAACAGGACTCAGAAATTCAAGAGCAACAACTTGATGTCCTCACCAGTGCCTGTAACTTTAGGCGTCCCACAAGGATCTTCTTTATCCCCTACATTGTTCAATCTGGTCATGGAACCTCTCACCACCTTGTTACAAGCATCTAATGTGCACTTTCACATATACGCCGACGACACCCAACTTTATCTCAAATTACAATCCCCCAAAGACATCAAACTTCTTAACTCAACGCTCAGAAACACCCAATCATGGCTTGCCGACAATCACCTCAAACTCAATGCTCTGAAAACTGAGTTCCTTCTGATCTCACCTTACGCGAAAATCTCCACCACCCAAACCTGGCTTAAACACCTATCTGCACTCAATGTCCAACCTACCATCGTGGACTCAGCGAAATCCTTAGGCATTACACTTGACACCAATCTCAACATGCAGCAGCATATCAGCAAAGCAACTAAGGGAGCTAATTTCCAAATTAATACCCTGAGGAAACTTAAATCCTTCCTCCCAGCCAAAGACTTCCAAACTGCTGTACAAGCCCTAGTAATTCCTGGCTTAGACTACGGTAGCGTCGCCCTTTGCGAACTCCCTCTTTCGACAACTGCACCCATGAGAGCCTCTTTGAACGCTGCAGCAAGACTCATCACTGGATCAAAAAAACACTCGCATATTTCCCCTGACTTAAAATCCCTGAACTGGCTGCCTTTTGAAGCCAGAATACATCTGAAAATTGCCTGCATGACGCACAGAGCTGTACACCACAACTCACCTGGCTACCTCACTCAGAAACTGACAATATCTGGTGGCTCAAGAACCACTAGAAGCACAAAGAATCTTCTCCTGAAACCTCGTAGATTCCAGAAGGAAAAAACATATAAACGCTCTTTCTCAGGAATGGCACCCAGGATCTGGAACTCACTCCCTCCCGAAACCAGACTTATCTCCTCCTCTGCATTCTTTAAAAAAGAAGTAAAAGCTATCCTCATGACTAAATTCACCTGAACTTTTACTCTTGATCTATTTGAAGATATGCACCTATCTGCACTATTGTTTGTTCGATTGTCGATTTGTATCATTGGTTTTAGTCAATTATTATGCTACCCCATGTACCCACCCTATTTTGCCTTTCATATTTTACCTACAAGTATTCTATGCTCAAAAGTCTGTTAATCTCTCCCATGTTTCTTGTTTCCTACCTCCTGTATTTGTAAAGCGCTCTGATATCTGCAAAGATCTTGTTCGCGCTATATAATACTTTCAAAATAAATAAAATAAAATAAATAGATGTTGAAAAGTTGAGGAGAGAGAACTGATCCTTGAGGCACACCCCCCCTGCTGATGGGGTGTAGATCCGACAAGAAGTTATTGATTTTTATTCTTTGTGTGCGGTTCTGTAGGAAGGAGGTGAACCACTGTAGGACCACCTCATCCGCTCCTACCCTTTCTTGCAGTACTTTAATGAGTAATTTGTGGTCAACCGTGTTGAAGGCTGCCGATAGGTCTAAGAGGATAAGCAGACAGCATTGGTCATTTTCTAGAGACATGTGGATGTCGTCTATGACATTCAGGATCGCTGTCTCTGTGCTACAACCTTTTCTGAAGCCAGATTGGTGAGGGTCTAAAAGGCTGTTGGAGCCCATGTGTTGAGTGAGTTTGAGGAGAACACATCTTTCCAGGATTTTCGCTAGGAGAGAGAGATTGGAGACGGGTCTGTAGTTATTAGGATCGGTTGTGTCAGAGACCGTTTCTTTTTTTGTAGTGGTGTGACTTGGCTGATTTTGAGTCAGTCCGGCATGACTCTGGTTTTCAGGGAGCTATTTATAACCTTGGTCAAGATCAGAGCTAGGGTGATCTTGAGCTTTTTGACCTGTTGGGGAGGAATGGGTTCCGAGACGTGAGATGAGGGAGTGGAGCTGGAAATCATTTTTGCGATCTCGGCTACAGAGATGGGATTGAAAGGATATCCAGTTGTGTGGGTGGGGCATGGGTGTGATAGCTTCTGTGTCAGCGAGCGTGCTGTTGCTGGGGTGGGGGGGGGTAGCAGTGAATGTCCAGGGAGAGCTCAATCTTTGTGATTTTGTCATTGAAGAAATTGGCAAAGTTGTCACACAGGTCTTTGGAGGGTTGAGCAGAGGATGTGGGGGGTTTTGAGGTTTGTTGTATGATGAGGTTGAAGAGTTTTTTCGGCCTGTTCTTATAGCTGTTTAAAGCACTACAAAAGAAGGACTTTTTTTCATTCTTAATGTGTTTTTTGTATTTCCTGCGAACTGATTTGAGTACATTCTGCAGGATTGTGGACCGGTTGTTCCACCAGAGTCTTTCGCAGCTCTTAGAAGTCGTCTTTCGGAATTTATGTCCGTGTTAAACCATGATCTGGATGGGGTGTTTCTGACTCTTTTTTTGTTTCCAGGGGGCTAATTGGTCCATGATGGAAGTCATAGTACTGTAGCGGGAGGTGAGTTATTTTATGGAGAGGTCGTCAGTGGAGGTGGGGAGGAGTGAGCTTACCCTTTCCTCCAGGTCGCTAAGATGGATTTGACTTAGATTCCTCACCCAGTGGGTAGTTACCTGCTTGCGGGGCATGCATTGAGTCGGTAGATTTAAGTGGTATAAAATGATGTGGTGGTTGGACCAGTCAACAGGTAGGATGTGGTCAATAGTGATTATGTCTGCTTGGGCATTAATGGCATCTAGGATTGATCCTCTGCTGTTGTGGGTTTGTTCTATGCAGTTCGGTTATTGTTGTGTAGAAGTTCATTCAATGTTTGGATCAACGAGTTGTTTTCCTCATTCCAGTGTAAGTTGAGGTCTCATAAAAGCACAAATCAGTTTTGGAGGCGGTTGTAAAACAGAAGAACTGTCTGAAGAAAAATTATCTTGACCCATATAGTACCCTGAGGCACTCTGGAAAACTGAGAGCCGTGACTCAGCAGTAGGACTCAAAAAATCTGATTGGGAAGAATTTACCAATGATGGATCCGTATAAACAACAACCATAGTAGAAGACGTAATAGTAGAAATGGTTATAATTTCTGTCAAGTTGTTGGCGAATTACTCAGCCTAACAACCCCCCCCCCCCCCACCAGGGACAATCAGCATAAGTGGTGCTCACGGGCTGCAAAGGAAAGGCTACACTCCATGGCATGCTATGGAGAATCGGCCTCATGGTGTAGTTTGACATGTTCAATGGAGACAGCATTATTCTTTAGAGCCTGGAAGCTGTGGTAATGACAGTTAGTGTACCTTGTATGCCAAGGACTGGACCAAGAGCACCATATGTTGTGCCAAATTCTTTTTAATGGAAGCCAGCCGGAAACAGTAGTTTGTTCCTCAGCACTCGAATAGGGAGATGCAAGCAAGTATTTGCTAGAGTGGGCATTACGGAACTTTTGTAAGTCCTGAAAGACAACACAATGGTTATCTACTTCAAAGGTTGCGGCAGCCACCACATAGTCTAAACCGGCAAGGTCTGGAACATATATCTTTTTTTTTTTTTTTTTTTTTTTTTTTAAATATGTTTTTATTGCGAAAACATGACATGGGCACAGCAGACACAATCATGAAAAGCCGTTCACATATATAAAACCATAATATCATGTATCAGGGAGCATACACAGCCTAATATGGCCCACATCCCGGGGGCTGGGCGGCGTAGGAGCAGGATAACCAAACCACCGCTGTGCACGAGAGACATACACGTATCACTGTATTCGCCGGTTTTTTCATGGTACAAGCATATTTCAAAAAAGAACCAATTAAACAACAAACAATTACCCCAGAAACAGCATCAGTAGCACAGGACCGAACACAACAGAACAGGTACGTGTGGATCAGGGGAGGCACGGGTGGTATAGTTCCACATGGGCTCATGGGAGACGTAGTTATATCTAAGCATATACATAGCAAGGAATAGCAGTATGGCTACATAGGGCCCCTACACCCGTTCCAGATCTCTCACAGACACTCCCCCTCAGTACAATCGGCTACCGAAGCAGTGGGGGAGAACAACTCCGCGCTCGTGGCATCAGAATCATCCTCCTCCAGCCCCTCCATACACAGCACCCTCCAGGCCATCAAATCATCCTGTAGCTTACTATCTCTACGGGTGCGCTGCATGTGAGTCTCTTCCGCCAGGGCCCATTCTCTCGCATCTTTCAGCCACAAGGAAAACTCCGGCGCCCTTTGACCCATCCATGTAATAGCCACACGCCTCCGCGCCAGGACCAGCAGGAGTTGCAAGAATTTATAGGATAACTTTTTCTTTCTGGGCTTCGGCACCAGTGCCAGGAGGCAGTGGATGGGTTCCAAACGGAGTGTAATCCGTGTGGCCCGAGCAACATGAGTCACCACCTTCCGCCAAAAGTCGTGAACCAGGGGGCAGTCCCATGCTAGGTGGAGGAAACCCGCCCTCCGCGCCCCACATCTCGGGCAATTATGTCGTCTGTCCGCCGATATACGATGTAGGGAGACAGGCGTCATATAAGTATGGTGGACAAAATTAAAGTGAATAAGTTTAAAACGTGCGTTGCAGGAGACCTTACGGGTCAGAAGCCCGATCCGTTTCCGTTGGCCCGGGTCCAGGTCCATTCCCAGATCCGCCTCCCACGCCGCCCAAGACGGTGCCACCGGCGGGGTCGAATCCCGACGCATAGCGGAGTAGAGAAGGGAGATCAAGCGTTTGCCTCTCCCACAGGACAAAATGATGTCCAGGACGTTCGTAGACGGGGGAGCCTCCGGGTACTGGGGCCACGTAGTCCTGGCCACGTCCTGGAGGGCTCCGTAGTGGAGATACTGTCCCTCGTGTAAGTCAAAGGACTCCAAGGCGTGTTCGAAGGACACATAGGAATCGTTCGGGTAGAGGTCCGCAAGCGTCTCGCAACCGCCAGAGCGCCACTCCCTGAAGGACATATTCTCTTCCAACCGAAGTATTGGGGCCATGATCCAAAGCGAGAGCTCCCTATGAAACGGCGCCTGCTTCAATACTTTTTCAACGAACCGCTGCCAGATCGCTGCTGTGTGGCGCACCACATACGGCAGGGCGCAATCAGCGCCGCGGCCCTGCATCAGGGCCTCCTGTAGGGTCCTTCCATCAGCCATACCAGCAAGCAGTGCTAGTTCCCAGTTCTCAGTGTCAGCAAACCATCGAGCTGCTGGGAGAAGCTGAGCTGCGTAGTAGTATAGGTCAAATCTTGGGGCCTCAAGGCCACCCTCTTCCCAACTCCGCGTCACCGTACGTAAAGCCACTCTACTACGACCACCTGCCCAAAGCAGGGAGGTGAGGAGCGAGTCTAAGGTCCGAAATACTCGGGGCGGCAACGGACAGAGGGTATTCTGCAAGGTATAGAGGACCCTAGGGAGCATCACCATTTTGGCAATCGCCAATCTCCCCATCAGTGAAAGGGGGAGCGTATTCCAAAAGGTAACAGATTTGTGGAGGGCTGAGAGTACTCTGTCAATATTATAGGTCAGTAGTGTCTCATCCAACGTAGCCACCTGGATGCCAAGGTACCTGAATGCCACTCGTTCACATCTAAAACCCGAATAGGGCACATCCACGTCCGAGTCCTGAGCATAGCCCACCAGTGGGAAGACCAGAGACTTGGCGAGATTAACACGCAACCCAGACGCTGCACCAAAGCGGTCCAGGAGCCGCAATAGGACAGGGAGAGCCTCAGAGGGGGAGGTCAAATAAAAAAGTGCATCATCTGCGTAAAGGCAGATTATATTGGTAGTGGCACCCACCACTATCCCCCACTGTCGGAGCTCCATGCGAGCGGCGATGGCTAGGGGCTCAATTGCAAGGGCAAACAGGAGAGGGGACAGGGGGCAACCCTGACGGGTGCCTCTCTCCAATGTCCACTCCTCCGAGCGGGCTGAACCCAATCTCACCCTAGCGCGGGGTGCCCTATAAAGTATCTTGATCCAATTACAAAATCCAGGTCCAAACCCCATATTGGTTAGTACCTGCATTAAATATCCCCAGTGCACTGTGTCAAAAGCCTTAGTCAAATCAACTGACACCAAGACATGTGGATCCTCCCTGCCCCGAACCTCATGGAGGACATGATTCAGGCGGCGCAGATTCATCGCCGTATTACGACCCAGGATAAATCCGCACTGGTCGGAATGGATTAGTCAAGTCATGTACGGGGCAAGGCGAGTGGCTAAGATCTTAGTAAGGATCTTGGCATCCGTGTTAATCAGGGTTATAGGGCGGTAGGCTGCGGGATCAGTACCGTCCCCTCCCGGCTTTAAGATCATGCATACCTCTCCTTGGTTCATAGATGTCGGGAGGGTGCCAGTACGCAGAGCCTCATTATAAACCTGCAAGAGAAGGGGAGCCAAAACATGCCCGAAGGAATGATAGAATTCGTCTGGGTAGCCGTCTCCACCAGGGGCCTTCGCACGGGGGAGGGAGGCCATCGCTGCTGTTATCTCGCCTAGCGTGATTTGTGTGTCCAGGTCCTTCACATCCGCCTCTGATAGAGTCTGGAGGTCCAAGTCCTCAAGGTACAAGTGACAGGCATCGTCTGTAATGGACTGATCTGCCCTATATACAGTTTGCAGATGGCACCGGAGGACCTCAAGGAGATCGGATTCAGAGTGGACCACATTGCCACCCGAGTCGCGTAGGGCAACTATTTTCTCAGGCGCGAATTCGCGGCGAAGAATCCAGGCCAACAGGCGGCCGGATTTATCCCCCTCACGATGGAGGCGTTGCCTATACTGGCCCAACGTAAACTTATCAAGTCTAGTAAGTATGTCATGGATTGAGGCCAAGGCAGCAGACTCCGTTCGCCGATCAGTTGCGTCAGGGTCCGGGCTCGATTGGGCGCGTTGAAGCGCAGCCTCTTCTCTCTGTAAATCAGACATCAGTTGTTTGCGGACCCCATATGTGAGGCCCTTACAGACGCCACGCACTACCGCCTTCAAGGCGTCCCATTTAGTAGAGAAGGGTAGATCTTCCCCCCCCAGTTGAGTTCCACATATTCCGACAGTGACTCCGCCACACGGTCCTTGCCCACCGGGTCCAACAGGAGGTCAGCGGGCATTCTCCACGTTCGCGGACGCGCCGCTCGATCAGGCCACTGCGCCACGCATGTCACCGGGGCATGGTCCGATAGGTATCGGGCCTGGTGCGTGACCGTCAAGGTCAAGGACGGGGTAAGGTTGGCCGCAAGAACGCGGTCCAATCTGCTGTGGGTACCATGCGTCGGGGTGTAACATGTATAAATCTTCTGAGTAGGGTGACAGGAACGCCACACATCTATAGCTCCAAGATTATGCATAACGTCACGCAGACGGGCCGTCATACGGGGCTTAGTGCCCAATCGGGGCGGGTGGCGATCTAAGTCAGGGTGCAGTACGCAATTGAAGTCCCCAAACCAAAGGAGGGGTACATCCAATCCCGAAGCCACAAGATCCTGGACCTGCGAAAAGAAGGCCGGGTCATCAGTGTTCGGGGCATAGGTATTAAGGAGCAAAAGCTCCTTGTCATCCAATCTAAGTCGCACCAGCAGGTATCTACCATCGACATCTGCCTCCACATATTGAACCGCGCAGGGGATCCCCGGGGCTACCCAGACAAGGACTCCTCTAGCATATGTAGAGAAGGAGGAATGAAAAAGCTGGCCTCTCCACTTCCTGGACAGCCGTTGTGCGCCGTCATCATCTAGATGAGTTTCTTGCAAACAGGCGACCGAGACCCCGTGTCTTTTAAGGAAGGTGAGGACTCTGTGTCTCTTGGTGCAAGTACCCAAGCCACGTACATTCCACGTTAAAAATTTAAAACCCATGGCCCATGATAGCGCTCAATCAAACTATAGTATGAAGACAACAGAACCCGTCGCCCCCCCCCCGTCCCCACCACAGGAGAATCTGCCGGAGTAACATTATCAGTAAACTGTCTACAAATCGGTTTCAACGTGCATCTGATGCTAAAAACACTTTCCCCATAAATTGCAACCCACCCCCCAACAACTCCAAAACCTAGAGCTTCCGAGTAAACCAGGACCCCCCCCACCCACGAGCGAAAGGATAGCAACAACCAGAACCGCCACCCCGCCCTTCCCCTGCCAGTGCCAGGACGTACACAGCCACCCCATACAACACACTCCACTCTCACTCTCACACAACAAAACAACCCCACCCACCCCAATTTCCAGCTCCCCGAAAAGACCCAGCAATATCAGAATAGTACCTGGGCACGTCCCCACCCCCCCCGTAAATAATAGCGGAGAGAAGCCACATAGGAGAAAAAGGAGCCCCATCCACCTCCCCCGCACCCTAAGTTACCAGGGCTCAAGTGGTCAAACATGAGCCAGTACCCCAGAAAACCCCCCCAGCGACAGGAGCGAGCCAGGGGAATCCAGCAGTGCATCCACAGGAGTGCCCCCACAGTAAGATCATCCGCACAGACAGGGCCAATCAACCCCAGTCAATCAATAGTTCACTCTGACCTTGGCTCAGTGAGGGCCGTCTCCGGGACCACCGGGGCTGTAAAGTCCGCATCTAAAGATGCTTCCAGCAAAGTGTCCGGCACCAGGATGTCACCAGGGCCAGGAGCAGCAGCCGAGCCCGGGTCCGCTCCCGCCGATGCCGTTGCCATAAGGATAGCTCCATCCGCTTCCACTGTGGGCCGAGATGTAGGAGACCCCCGAGACCCAGAGCGGCGCCGTCTCCTGCTGCGATGTTTTTTTCGTGGTCTGGTCCCCCAAGTCTCACGCGGGCCACCTCGCTCCCCCGGAGGGAGGTCGTCTCCTCTGATCTCGAGCCACTCCCACACCTCCGCCGGCGACTCAAAGAAGTGTGCACGGCCCTGTGAGAGCACTTTGAGTTTGGCAGGGTACAGTAGCATATATTGAAGTTTCATCTCGCGGAGTTTTTGTTTGACTCCCACATAAGATTTCCTCTGCTCCTGTACTTGCTGGGTATAGTCCGGGTACACTGACACACGGCTATTTTCAATCAGAAGCGGGGACTCCGATTCCCTTGCAGCCTTCAAAATACAGTCGCGGTCCTTATAGTTCAGGATCTTCGCGATGAGGGCTCTAGGAGCTTCCCCCGGGCGCGGAGGGGGCACAAGGGCTCTATGCGCCCGCTCTACAACGAACACATTAGATAATCCTGATGGGCACAAACGTGTGCGGATCCAATTCTCAAGAAATCGTTCAGGGTTCCCAGCCTCCAACCGTTCCGGAACTCCCAGGACCCGAATGTTGCTCCGGCGGGCTCTCCCTTCCGCGTCTTCAGCCCGTCTCTCCAATGCGCGGGTAGTAGACGTAAGTTGCGCAACAGATTTTTGTAGGGAGGCCACCTCACCCTGCAACTGCTTGATGTTGCCCTCCGCATCCGAGACTTTATCCGCCACCTTGTGAAGATCAGTTCTGAGGAGATTCACGTCAATGGAAACAGTCTCTATCTGGCGTTCCAGCGCAGAGTGGGAACCCTGGATAGCCTTCAGGAGTTCAGCTCTGGATGGCTCTGTAGGGCTCTCGCCGTCGCCCTCCGGTCCCGTCTGTCGCGTGATTCTCTGCGACGGCAGGCTTGGGGTGGTATACTGGGTAATAGTGTTAGGTTGGGAGCCTTTTGAGGAGCGACCGCCTCGAGCCGCCATCTTGTGATGTGGATGACACCCACAGTTAGCGCCTGCCAAAGGGCCCCGGAGGTCCAACAATCCAGAGGCACAGGGGCCGAGATCAGGAGCAGGCCAGGACCAGCAATGGTAATGTTCAGTACAGATTACGAAGAAGCCATTTTACCCCACAGCTAGGCCAGCAAAATGGCCGCGGATTCCCCCCCTTACTTGGAACGGCGGACGCCGAGAGTCCGGCACAAGGTAAGGAAATGTCAGCCAATCACCCGTTCACGCCACTCCAGAGAGGCCCCCATCGGCAGACGGCAACAGACTGGTTCCCAGGGCCACAGGGACAAGCACAGGTCGCAGCAGGAGTCTCCCCACGTTTTCAAATCAAGAGCTCTGCTCCGGAGGCGGCCCCAAACGAAGGTGAAGATGGCGGGTGTGCGCCAGTCGTAGCCCAAAAACAACGCCACCAGGATAGCGCTTCGCCTCAGTGGCCCCCAGCGGTGGCACCCAGCAGGGGGAGCGAGCCAAGCCTAGCGTGGGCGTGGGGGGAGCAAGGCCACAGGGCTCACGCAACACGTCTCAAGGGGAAAGGAGGCCGGGCACCCCAGCAGGATAGGAGGCTCCGCGTGGCTCCAGGGCCCGAGCACTCCCAGCCGGCAACAGGCCTCGGAGGATCCCCAGTGCTCCGGGCCCAGTCCGCTGCTCAGGATGGGTAGCAGGACGCACCTGGAGCCTCGCTGCGTGGCACCACAAGACCCACGTGCCGATCGGCGGGCACCTCCGGGGCCCAGGGAGCGCCGCCACCAAGGGGCTTCAGGTCCGACCCCGATCTCCGTTGCGCGCCACCGCGACCTCTCCCGGCCAACTAGCAGGCACCTCCGGGACCCAAGGAGCGTCAATCTCCAGCCGCGAAGACACCACCAAGACGCGGCGCAGGGCGCAAGGGTCCCCGCAGCAATCGTCCGGTGCAGGAGCTCACCCTCGACTCTGTCGGGCGGATCGCCCTCAGTCAGCCTTCCGCCGCTAGGCCCAGACCGCGGCCTTGCGTAGTACAGGGCGGCGCTGCAGACGTCGGCAGCGTCGTCACCACCGCACACAGCCGAGCCCAGAAGTCCTCCTCAATGTCAGGGGTTGCGATCGAGTCCGGGGTGGTTCCGACGTAGAATCCACGGGCTGGGACAGCCCAGGCAGGATTTCAAAGCAGGATTAGCGGGTCTGTGGGACGGAGCTGGCGGAGCTCACGTCCTGCCGGCCATGTTGGTTGGCCACGCCCCCGGAACATATATCTTGATGCCGAAAAGCACTTTGTACAGGATCCATCCATCCAGCGGTATTTTGAGGAGGTTATTTAGTGCTCGTGAACCCCATAAAGATGGTTCAACCAACCACACCCTGTACCTAATACTCTAGCTCTTATGGACTGCTTCAAGTCCTGGTTCATTCTTTCCACAACAGAATGGTCGTTGGGCCTATATGGAGAAGAATATCTGTACACCCATAGACGTCATTGAATCATGGGACGCTTCAGAGGAGAAAGCCTGACCCTGGTCTGAATGGAATGCACCACATGCATAAGTATAGATGAAGACTTGCAAGTCTTTAATAACAGTTCGAACGTCAGCCTAGAGATGTGGCGAAACCCAGAGGAACCTGTAGCAAGAATCAACTGTAACCAAAATAAATTTGAACGCAGTATCTGAAATCAGTGGACCATAATGATCGAGGTAAAAATAGCCAAAAGGCTTGTTGGAAATTAAGCAATGTGTCTGCGGTTGGTGAGGCACAGTGGAGCTTTTAATTTGCTGACAAATATCTCAACACAGGACATATTTTCTAGTCTGTTGGTATAAACCCTGCCACCAATAGCGTTGCTGTAAGAGCGAAGCAGTGACCTCCACTCCCACATTGGCCGAAGCCACACCTGTATGTGTGGCATCAATCAAAGCATTTCTGCAGTCTTCGCTGGGAATCAAACAATTGACAACTCCAGGCATAGTTCCAAAAGCAACATTCTGGTTATTTAAGTATTAAGAGTATTTAGAAGGAAAGTGTTTAAATAAAGGTATGTTGTTTTTATGTGCATTCACAGCAGACAAAGATGTCAATATTATTATGAGTTTTAGAGTGTGTAACTGCTGCTATTTTACCTGTGTCTACGGCAGATTTTGCTGCTTTATCAGCCAGGGAGCTCTCTATAGCGTGTGTTCCCACTCGTTGATGACTCAATGTATGTAGTACATGAGCTTTTGGCAACTTACCTTTAAGATCTGCCACTTTAACCCAAAGTAGTTTATGCTTGATTGTGCTTCCTTTCGAATCTCTGAAATCATTTAGCACCAGAAATTTAAATTCTCATTAAAGAACTGTACACAGCAATATGAATCACACTTAATAAATGTGTTGGATTTCGGATCCTTATTTTCAAGTGCATGAAGCAAAGCCTTCAGTTCAGCTAACTGCACAGAGCAGTCTCCTAATGACTAAGTGTGAGTTGTTAGAGAGTGAAAATCGCCATCAATCAATCAGTCAGGGTTGGAAAAGTGCAACTACTCACCCGTGATGGTCTCGAGGCGCTGGGGTTCTCCATTGGGTGCTGGGTTATCTGAAGATTCAGAAAAGGGGGTGGTGATGAACAGAGTGTCTGAATTAAGCAGACCACTCTTACCCAGTCCAAAGATCAGGGCTTGATCCATCACCGTTATTTAGCTCACTGCCCCATCCCAGCTCAGAACCTGGGTTATCTGAAGAGCCAGGTCTTGATGTCCTTCCTTAACTGGGGCAATGTCGGAGCTTGCCGGAGGTGAAGGGGAGGTCATTTCAGGCTTTGGCTGCGAGGTAGGAGAAGGACTTTCCTCCCGTTCTGGTCTTGTAGATGCCTGGGACGGTGGCCAGAGAGAGAGAGCGGCTGATCTGAGGTGTCTTTTGGGCACTTGGAAGGAAAGGCAGTTGTCCAGGTATGTGGGTCCAGTTTTGTGAAGAGCCTTGTATGCGTGTATGAGGATACAAATGGGGGTGGGGTCGCACACTACTCACACACCGGCGGTGTCGCCCCTAAGGACTCTGGTCAATGTAGTAAAGTGTTCGCGATGCATCATCTTTCGATCTTCTGCTATCTTCGCTGTCTTCGCCATCCCTGGACACGTGTTTCGGGGTATTACCCCTCATCAGCAGGGATAGGCCGTGTACTGGGGTTGCCGATGGCTGCCAATATCTGCCAGGTATAGTACCACTCAGGCGCGTAGGTGCGGGATCCCAGGCTCGTCAGCCCACTGCTCACGGGAGCTTTAAAGTTACAAATGGGGGTGGGGTCGCACACTACTCACACACCGGCAGTGTCGCCCCTATGGACTCTGGTCAATGTAGTAAAGTGTTCGCGATGCATCATCTTTCGATCTTCTGCTATCTTCGCTGTCTTTGCCATCCCTGGACACGTGTTTCGGGGTATCACCCCTCATCAGCAGGGATAGGCCGTGTACTGGGGTTGCCGATGGCTGCCAATATCTGCCAGGTATAGTACCACTCAGGCGCGTAGGTGCGGGATCCCAGGCTCGTCAGCCCACTGCTCACGGGAGCTTTAAAGTTACAAATGGGGGTGGGGTCGCACACTACTCACACACCGGCGGTGACGCCCCTAAGGACTCTGGTCAATGTAGTAAAGTGTTCGCGATGCATCATCTTTCGATCTTCTGCTATCTTCGCTGTCTTCGCCATCCCTGGACACGTGTTTCGGGGTATTACCCCTCATCAGCAGGGATAGGCCGTGTACTGGGGTTGCCGATGGCTGCCAATATCTGCCAGGTATAGTACCACTCAGGCGCGTAGGTGCGGGATCCCAGGCTCGTCAGCCCACTGCTCACGGGAGCTTTAAAGTTACAAATGGGGGTGGGGTCGCACACTACTCACACACCGGCGGTGTCGCCCCTAAGGACTCTGGTCAATGTAGTAAAGTGTTCGCGATGCATCATCTTTCGATCTTCTGCTATCTTCGCTGTCTTCGCCATCCCTGGACACGTGTTTCGGGGTATTACCCCTCATCAGCAGGGATAGGCCGTGTACTGGGGTTGCCGATGGCTGCCAATATCTGCCAGGTATAGTACCACTCAGGCGCGTAGGTGCGGGATCCCAGGCTCGTCAGCCCACTGCTCACGGGAGCTTTAAAGTTACAAATGGGGGTGGGGTCGCACACTACTCACACACCGGCGGTGTCGCCCCTAAGGACTCTGGTCAATGTAGTAAAGTGTTCGCGATGCATCATCTTTCGATCTTCTGCTATCTTCGCTGTCTTCGCCATCCCTGGACACGTGTTTCGGGGTATTACCCCTCATCAGCAGGGATAGGCCGTGTACTGGGGTTGCCGATGGCTGCCAATATCTGCCAGGTATAGTACCACTCAGGCGCGTAGGTGCGGGATCCCAGGCTCGTCAGCCCACTGCTCACGGGAGCTTTAAAGTTACAAATGGGGGTATGCGTGTATGAGGAGTTTGAAAGTTATTCTTCTTTTGACTACGGACCAGTGGAGTTCATGGAGGTGTTGAGAGATGTGACTGCGACGGGGATGCTGAGGGTCAGTCTGGCTGATGCTTTCTGGATGATCTGAAGTTTACGAAGGAGTTTCTTGTTGATCCTGGTGTAGAGAGCGTTGCTGTAGTCCAGTTGCTGCTGATGAGAGTGTGCGTGACAGTTTTTCTGGATTCGGATGGGATCCATCTGAATGTCTTTTGAAGCATGCAGAGGGTGTTGAAGCAGGTCAAGAATACATTTTTTATCTGGCGGTTCATTGTGAGCGATGAGTCTAGTATTATGCTGAGGTTTCGCGCATGGTCCGTTGGCTGGGGGGATTTGAGAGGGCACCAGGAGCTGTCCCATGCAGAGGGGATGGAACCAAGAATGAGGACTTCTGTTCTCTTGAAATTCAGTTTCTGGCAGCTGTTCTTCGTCCAGGTGATGACAGCTTTCATCCCTTTTTGGAAGTTGTGTTTGGTGACGTTGGGTACGTTTGTGAGGGAGATGATTAGCTGGGTATCGGCGTAGGAGATGATGTTGAGCCTGTAGTTCCCGATGATGGTTGCGAGAGGGGAATGTAGACGATGAAGAGGGTGGGGCTGAGGGAGGAGCCCAGGGACACTCCAAAGTTGGTCTCTGTCGATTCTGAGAGGAAGGGAGAGAGACTGACCCACTGAGTTCTGCCGGTGAGGAAGGATCAAATCCAGTCGAGGACCTTGCCACGGATGCTGGCATTGTGGAGTCTGGTGGCTAGGGTGCGGAGGGAGACGGTATCGAAGGCAGCCTAGAGGTCCAGGAGGATGAGGGCTGCAGTTTTGCCCTGGTGGAGGAGGGAGCAGATGTCATCAGTGGCGGCGAGTAGGACGGTTGGAGTGCTGTGGTTGCTTCGAAATCCGGATTGGGAGATGTCCAGCACGTGGTTAGCTTCGATGAAGTTTGCAAGCTTAGTGTTGACGTCCTTTTTCGATGACCTTGGCTGCGAAAGGAAGCAGGGAGATGGGCCTGAAGTTCTTGAGATCCTTTGGGTCTGCAGAGGGTTTTTTCAGGAGGGGTTTGACTTCGGCGTGCTTCCAGTCTTCGGGGAAGGTGGCAGTCTCTAAGGAGTAGTTGATCTTCTGATGTAGTTCGGGTGCAATGGCAGAGGCAGCTCTGTGGAAAATGTGGTGTGGGCAGGGGTCTGAGGGTGCCCCGGAGTGGATGCTTTCATGGTCTTCAAGGTGCCTTTTGTCGTGAGCAGGGTCCATTTGAGCGGGTCTATCGAGTGGCATCGCATGGAGGGAGTTAGGAGCAGTGAGGAGGTCTTGGTTGTCCAAGTTGTCATAGATCATCTTAATCTTGCAGTGGAAGAAGATGCTGAGTCTGTTGCAGAGGTTGTTTCGCCTCCGGGTTTGGCGAATTCTTTGATGATGGAGAAGAGTTATTTGGTGTTGTGAGCGTTGGTGAGGATTCTGTCTTGGAGTGATTTCTTCATTATGGAACTGATGAGATGGTGGTTTGTGGTGGTGGCTGCTTTGTAGGTGGCACGTGTTTCTAGGGTTTTGTTGTTCCTCCATGTCTTTTCGAGTCGTCTGCAGGAGCGTCTGGTTTCTTGTAGTGCAGCAGCGTCTGGTTTCTTGTAGTGCAGGGGTGAATCAGCTTGTTTTTTAATGAGTCTTCCTGTGGCTTTCTTGAGGGGGGCAAGTGTGTTGGCGCAGTTTATGATCCAACAGAGAAGGTTGCTTGCTGTGGTGTTTGCGTCAGGCGTAGTCCGATGTGGAGTGCTGATGAGGACAAAGGTGAGCTAGGCTTCGGTGATCTTGTTCCAGCTTCTGCAGAGGAGGCGGTTGGCGTGCTTGTGTACAGTGGCTTTTTAGGTCTCGGCTAGCCGCGCGAAGCGCGTCTCCGCCGAGCCCCTTTTGTCGGCATGTGTGCTTCCCAGGAGACAGTCCTGGCCGCGCGCATCGCCTTGGAGGCGATTTGAAAGTGACACGCGCACGCGAACGAGCGCTGCGGCCAGGCGCTGTCTCCTGTGAAGCACACACGCATGCGCATACACACATCAAGTGCTTCGTGAAATTACAGATGAAAGTAAGTGTATTTATTCACATTGCGTGTGTCCTCTTTTCCCGCCTCCACCCCTGGGGCAATCCCTCGTCTATCCTTGCTCCCTGAACACCAGCCCAGCTCCCTCCCAAGCTCCGGCTGCGGCTTTACCTTTGCAGCGGCGCCGAGCCGGATGCGCGCTCAGATCCACGGAAATGTAACCGGGAGAGCTCCGCCGGGAGGCTGACATCGAGAGGCGCGGGGAGTGGGGCAGCTGCAGTGCGCTTCCACCGACTGCAGGGGGGCGTCACCGAGCGGCTTGCCGAGGAAAGCGGTGGGAGGCAGGGGCCGAGCTTGCGGGAGGAGGTAAGGAGAGGAGGGAGGAGAAACGAGAGCGCGCTCGAGACAGAAGCACGAGGAGGCAGGACTTCTCACGAAAAACAGAATTGAGCTCTAGTTGACACCCCCGGGGTACCAAAGAGTTGTCGGCGTGAAGGAGTAGAAACGTTTAGCCCTGGGGGTATTTACATTTTAAAGCTTGGTGACGCTACTCTCGTAAGTTAATAAAACGTTGCCCATCGCAAATCGTACCCAAGCCACCACGCGTAACCCCAAGAAAACAGACCCCTCAGCTTGTGATATACCACACCCGACCCTTTAGTGAAGATATGTTAGGAGCTCAGGCTCTTAAAGTTTTAAGGCTAGCCTGACTCAAAGAATGAAGGCGGTGTTCTTACCCTTGTGCAGAGTAGTGAGTGTAGAGTGAGTGTGCAGAGTAGTGAGTGCAGAGTGAGTGTGCAGAGTAGTGAGTGCAGAGTGAGTGTGCAGAGTAGTGAGTAGTGAGTGCAGAGTAGTGAGTGCAGAGTGAGTGTGCAGAGTAGTGAGTGCAGAGTGAGTGTGCAGAGTAGTGAGTGCAGAGTGAGTGTGCAGAATAGTGAGTGCCGAGTAGTGAGTGCAGAGTTGTGAGTGCAGAGTAGTGAGTGCAGAGTAGTGAGTGCAGAGTAGTGAGTGCAGAGTGAGTGTGCAGAGTAGTGAGTAGTGAGTGCAGAGTGAGTGTGCAGAGTAGTGAGTGCAGAGTGTGCAGAGTAGTGAGTAGTGAGTGCAGAGTAGTGAGTGCAGAGTAGTGAGTGCAGAGTGAGTGTGCAGAGTAGTGAGTGCAGAGTGAGTGTGCAGAGTAGTGAGTGCAGAGTAGTGAGTGCAGAGTGAGTGTGCAGAGTAGTGAGTGCCGAGTGAGTAGTGAGTGCAGAGTAGTGAGTGCAGAGTAGTGAGTGCAGAGTAGTGAGTGCAGAGTAGTGAGTGCAGAGTGAGTGTGCAGAGTAGTGAGTGCAGAGTGAGTGTGCAGAGTAGTGAGTAGTGAGTGCAGAGTAGTGAGTGCAGAGTGAGTGTGCAGAGTAGTGAGTGCAGAGTGAGTGTGCAGAGTAGTGAGTGCAGAGTGAGTGTGCAGAGTAGTGAGTGCCGAGTGAGTAGTGAGTGCAGAGTAGTGAGTGCAGAGTGAGTGTGCAGAGTAGTGAGTGCAGAGTAGTGAGTGCAGAGTAGTGAGTGCAGAGTAGTGAGTGCAGAGTGAGTGTGCAGAGTAGTGAGTGCAGAGTGAGTGTGCAGAGTAGTGAGTGCAGAGTGAGTGTGCAGAGTGAGTGTGCAGAGTAGTGAGTGCAGAGTGAGTGTGCAGAGTAGTGAGTGCAGAGTGAGTGTGCAGAGTAGTGAGTGCCGAGTGAGCAGTGAGTGCAGAGTAGTGAGTACAGAGTAGTGAGTAGAGTAGTGAGTAAAGGTAAAGTAGTGAGTAGAGTAGTGAGTGCAGAGTAGTGAGTAGTGAGTGCAGAGTAGTGAGTAATGAGTGCAGAGTAGTGAGTTCAGAGTAGTGAGTTCAGAGTAGTGAGTGCAGAGTAGTGAGTGCAGAGTAGTGAGTGCAGAGTAGTGAGTGCAGAGTAGTGAGTGCAGAGTAGTGAGTGGTGAGTAGTGAGTGGTGAGTAGTGAGTGGTGAGTAGTGAGTGGTGAGTAGTGAGTAGTGTGTAGAGTAGTGAGTAGTGAGTGCAGAGTAGTGAGTGGTGAGTAGTGAGTGCAGAGTAGTGAGTGCAGAGTAGTGAGTGCAGAGTAGTGAGTAGAGTACTGAGTAGTGAGTGGTGAGTAGTGAGTAGTGAGTGGTGAGTGGTGAGTAGTGAGTAGAGTAGTGAGTGATGAGTAGTGAGTGCAGAGTAGTGAGTGGCTGGCCCTGTTTCTAGCTCAAGCGGCACCGGCACCTGTAGTCTAAAGATAATACCTCTGCCTCAAGTGAAGTACTCTGGTACCCAAGGATGACTAGCAAACAATATTATTCACAACGTTGCTTACTATTCAGCAACATTTGACAGTTTGCAATCAATCTTTATAAAACAATTCAGAGTTTGATAACAAATTAATGCAACACATTGTAATATACAATGCCAATAGCTCAAACTTTAATGCTGCGAGACCTATTGCATTGTAAATGCTTGTTTGAAGAAGTCGATGCAGTGGTGATCTGTCCAGGGGAGTTCTGTGGGTTGGCTGTAGGAGATGCTGTTTCCTTCGGCGAAGACAGGGTCGAGTGTGTGTTCTGGTGTGTGCATGGGGGCTAGTTGTTTCAGTCCGATGTTGGCCAGGTTCTCTAGGAGGGAGACGGGGTTTTAGTCGTCATGGTTGTCAAGGTGGAAGTTTAGGTCACGAAGTAGGATGTAGTCTGTGGAGGCGAGGACGTGGGTGCTTTAAGGTCGTTGATGGCGTTGGTAAAGGGACCGCAGGGGCCCGGATGACCTGTAGATGAGAGTTCCGTGCACAGAAGCCCTTTGACATTGTCTCCCATAGAAGCCTTCGGATATTTTCTCCCACATAAGCCTTTTGACATTGTTTCCCATAGAAACCTTCTCACACAGCCACTGTAGGAACCTTCCCAAAGTGCTCCCTGTGAAAGCCCACATTTCCCCCCATTAAACCTCCAAGCTAGCTTTATGGAAACCTAGAATAATTTTGATCGGAATTCTGTGGTATCCTGCGTGGATTACTTAAATATGACCCCTGAAAACAAGCAATGGCTTATCTTGCCTCATTTACCTGATAGATAGTTTATAGGCCCACAAAAGCCCCCTTGCAATTCTCCCACTGAAGCTCCATGGTGTACCTGATAGAATTCACGATTCCCCTAAAATGTACCCAAGCAACGCCATTTATATCGTAATTGAGTTCCAAAATGTTCTGTTTCGAACCTTCATATTCTTCCCTTTTGGCACCCTAATATGTTCCACGTGTGACCCCGAAAGCTCCCATTTACAGTCTCTCGATGTATTACAATGGCAGAACTAAAACGTTCTGGGTAGAATGTGGATTTAATGTTACTTTATTTATCATTGGTGCTTGTGGTGTAGTCGTTTGCTGATTCACCTTAACACTGTGTTTTGTGCACGTGTAGATGGGGTGTCTTCCTCGTGAATAGTTTGGGGCTGTAGCATCTTTGTCTGATTCCCATGCTGTGTCCCTGGCTGATGAAAATTGCCATGGGCTGTGCAGTCTATGCTGGTTTTAACACTTGGAGTCATTTAAGACCTGTGCGTTTTATTTTTTGTTTGAGTGATAACAGTGGTGCCACATTTGACTTAATTTCCAACCTGCTTTTTGTGTCCTACAGTTGTGTTTTTTGCTGAACCGCTGTAAACAGGCTTATAGGTTCCGGGCTCACAGCTTTTTCTCTAGGTTATAGGGTTGTATTATCACTGCTGCTTAATTTTGTCACACCTATGTCTCCCTTCTATTCTAGGGTTATTGTTTAGCGTGGCGCTACCCAACCGGGTTACCCAGCGCTAAAGACAACACATCTGCCAGTTCGCTAGAGGTATTTAAAGATGAGTGGCAAGACATTAAAATAGAGGAGTTTTTAGGAGTTTTCTAAAACTAAATTCGGATTGGTTCAGTCTGAAGACAGCAGGGAGTCTGTTCCAAAGTTTGGGGGTAAGTGCGACTCCCTGCCTCTTTTCTGCTGAATCCAAGGGACTGTAAGCCACCTGAGATTCCCGGACCGTAGAGACCGCCGAGGAATATAAGAAATGAGTAGTTGCTACATGAGCAGTGGGCCTCCCCCGTGAGTAGCTCAATGGGCGAGACACAGTGCCTTAAAATGGATTATTATCTGCACCGGAAGCCAGTGCACTGCTGCTAAAGCTGGTGCAGGCAACTGGGATTTGGGGATGATTTTTGAAGAATCCAAGCTGACATATTCTGGACAACTTGTGGTCTTTTTATCAGAGACTTGGGACTTCCCAGATAAAGGGGATCTAGGCAGTAGTTAATCTGTCCTCTCCTCGAGGAGGGTGGCGTCCAGTGTAGCAGTTTTGTTTGAGTTCTCAGAGTTCCAAAGGAGGTTGCGGCAAGTTTCCTTGCCTGGATTTCCATGGAGAGTTCATTATCAACCCATAAACGCAGGCTTTTGACTGCTGGGAAGGGTTAGGGAAGAACTCCAAAGCGGTCTGGCCACAAAGTTGCGTCCTTCTTGAAAGGTTGTTTCCAACAACAAGTACCTTAGTCTTTCCGCCATTCAGTTTAATGCTACTTGCCAACATCCAGTCTGTTACCTGCTCTAGACAAGAGTTTAGTCGGTTGGATGTTTGCCGGTTTCTGCTGTGAGAGTATGATGATCTGTGTGTCATCTGCATAAGACACAAGTGCGAGGCTGTGTGCTCTCAAGAACTCTGCCAGAAGGAGCACATGTAGATAAAATAATGTGAGGCTAACGGAGGAGCCCTGTGGCACCTCACATTCTAAGGAGTGGCTAGGGAAGAAAAGGGCTTCTTCGTAGACCTGTAATCTCCTATTTTCCAGCAAGCCTACTAGCCATTTCCGTGCAGCCCCAGAGATTCTGGCTTCCTCCATCCTCTGAATAAGGACTGAATGTGAGACGGTGTCAAAGGACACACTCAGGTCTAGCATTATCAAGGCTGCTGAGTCGCCTTGGCCAAGGATTAAAACATATTGATATTTTTTCATTGCTTTCTTGGAGATTTCTTTTCTCTGTTCATCACATGTTTTTCTCCATTTTCTTTCAATTTTTTGGCTTTCCTTTTTAATCCCAGCAGCCTACGTGTGAACCATTAGGCCTGCCCATTAGTCCGTCTGGACATTTGAAGTCGACAGGGGACAAAGGGATTTAGGGAGTTGTTTATCAAACTCTCTGATTTGCTGTACCTTTCCATGTTATTCCCCTCCATCTTGGGGGCAGTGTCATAGAGCACTCTTTCCCACTTTAAAACGTCAAGTTTTCCCCAGGACCATCTGAGTCTGAAGGGGACGGGTTTTTTGGTTGTGGTTCCGGGAGAGTTGAGACAGAAGGGGACAATGCAGTGGTCAGACCATACTATTGAAATTACCTTATCTATGGTTGTATTTGTAATGTTAGTAAAGATAGGGTCAAGAAGGTGGCCTAGACGGTGTGTTGGTGTCTTAATAAGTCTCATTAACTGTATAGCGGCTTGACCTGGAGCTAACATTTAAGCGTTGTCACTGCCCTCCTTCTCGAAATGTAGGTATAGGTCCCCTAACAGTGTAAAGTTGGCTTTCTAGAGGCTTCATTCGGCGACTATGTCAAGTAGTGCTTGAATAAATTGAGAGGCAGCCTGAAGGGGAGGTGGCCTACTGGTACATCAGCATACCTGAGAAGGTGAAAGTAGGGCAGAGCTCAGTTGAAAATTGGAGACTCTCACTTCCCGGAATGCTAATGGGTGAGAAACTTCCCTTCAACCCTTCTTTGAAAATGATGGCTACACCACCACAACTTCTGTTCTTTCTAACGCATCTCGCCTTAGAGTAGCCTTCAGGGAGGGACTTGACTATGTCTGGTGTTAAATCCTCTCTAAGCCGTGTTTCTGTAAGAGATGGAGCCTCCGGTTTCTTTTCTTCTAAGAAGATAATTAGCTCTGAGCTATGTCTTGGTAATGACCTGCAATGAAGCAGATACATATGCCGCTCATGACTGTAATGTGTGTTCTTTACTGCTCTGAGATCCGTATAGTGTGATTTACTTACAAACTAAATATGGCTTGGTTAGTGATTGTTTGTTTTCAATCTTCTCTCTCTTCCCCAACAGAAAGCTTGATGTTTCCCACCTTATAACGTGGGGTGAGTTTATTCTTCACCATGGCGATGGACAGCCCAGAGTCGCTGATGTCGCTCTGTACAGAGTACTGTCTTCGTAATTTGGATGGCACTCTCTGCTACTTGCTGGAGAATGAGACCCTGCGGCTGCACCCAGACATCTTCCTTCCGAGTGAGATCTGCGACCGACTTGTTAATGAGTGAGTATCGAGGACAGTCAGTCTCGAGGCATGGGAAGGACTTGGGGATGGTACTAAACATTAACTCCAGGATACCCTCCCGTGTGATACAAATCTACATAACATAACAAGCATTCCTCTTTTTGTGTATACATGTATGGTTGTGTGTGTGTCTCCCTTCGGTGCCATGGGCAGAACAGAAACCTATAGACCTCAGAATAGTTTTAACTAAGCAAGTGCATGAGAACCCAGTTTTCAAAAGCATGTGAAGAGCGCACACTTCTCTATCTCAGAGAAACTTACATTCTCACAGCAGGTCTTGGGATTTTTGAGTCGCATTCGTTTTTTTAGATCTATTTATTTGGATCTTTTGTAGATGGCAAGCTAAGTCATTCAGAACATGTTAGAAAAATCGAGCATTCCACCAAAATAGACTATGAAGACAGTGATAAAACATATCAATAAAACATGCACAAAAAAGTGGGTGGGTTTATTGCTCTGTAAAGTGCAGATGATAAGATAAAGCAAAAGGGAGTTCCCTGTGAGTTCACTACTGTAGTTGTTTCCGCTGTAAAGGGTTTGCATAAGCGTTGAAGTCAAAGAATATCTCTGTGGTGTAAAGTCCCTGTTTCTGGTGACAATACCATTTTTAACACTGTAGGTTGGCCTGCCTAGACGAATCATCACACGGGCCAGTTTTAATGGCAACTTTACGTAACATTGTTCTCTTTGTTAAGGCGTGAGTTAATTAGTGTCTGAACAACTGATGTAAAGACTTCATCCGATATGTAAAACTTCAGTTACTTTAGCAAACGAGTGCAGAAAACTGCTAAAGGTTCCTTGTATGAGACTCGAGCGAAACCCAAGTATTTGGCCGGATCCTGATCTTCAGACCATCCAGTCCCCCTTAGCCCAGATGCCGCACCCCAGACGTCTGTAGTCTTCAACGGATGCCATCATTTGCTCTCTTTCGTTTGAGTACTGGCGGCCCATTGGTTTGACATTCAAATTCAAGAGGGAAAGAGAAGAGACTCTGGTAAATTCCTAGTCTGAAAACAGTTGGCCATAAAGGATGCAAATCTATTTGGAACACCTTCTCTGATCGGGGTCTGCAGCATCGTCAATGAAATGACATGATCAGTTGTGTTAAGAAACACTGAGACGTCCCACCGGTTCAACGTGCAGTGGTTTCCTCCATCCAGTCTGTGAAGAGCTTCATCGAGCACGAAGATGGGAATGTCTCCGTACCAAAACCCATATGAGCGGACAGGAAGGGCCCACGCGTGATCTACAGTCATGCCCCCGCCCTCTGTTCCCGAACTGCGTAACCTATGATACTGGTTTTTGATTTTGGTCCTGCCAGACACTAATTCTGTGTGCACGTGTTGACCTAGGCCCGGTCTTTGACAGTGATATGTTTCGGACATGTCCTGAGCTAGGAGGGGCGAGATGAGCACACCCTCATAGTGACCGAGGACTACCATCCCTGTTGCGGGTCTCATACATGGAGTATGGCGGTGCCAGCGTACCATGGTTGGTTAATTATAGTGACAGGCTTTTTTCCCTGTGAGATCTGAATGTGTGCTTGCAGGCTCATTCATCTTAAGGTCCACTGCCCAAGTGAACCTGCAATCCTGAATGCCGACATCACAAGCGTTGTACATGTGACTGTGTGCTAGGACTGATAGTGTGTCATACATAAGTGATACACGCCTGCTCGTTCCAATTTCAAAGCCCACAGCTTGGACCAGAGTAAAAGAAGAAGGAGAAGTTGCTTTCCTCAGACAGGATATGTGTATTGCTAAAATCCCTTAGATGGGAGAGTTGGAACATATGGACATTATAGTGTGGAAAGAGGGGTCAGGCTTTATTCAGAAGTTCCAGGGCTTTTCTTGATACAGTGGGCTGTACATGACACTGACTGCAGCGGCCGTGAAGTCGTTGGCAGTGGCTGCAGGTTGAGGCCTGCAGTATCTGTTGGTAAGGAAAGGAGTCTTTTGGAGGAGCACACATTCTTGTTTCTCTTCCTGATCTCTATGAAGAGGTGTCATAAATAGCTACATGCAGCCTGCTCACTCCTCCTGGTACGTTTGTGGCGGGCACTCCACCTGGAGATTGTTCTACTAGGCAGAGCAGTGTTGTAGAGAAAGGTCCGGTCTGGGCAAGAAACATGAAGTGATAACCAACCCAAACCGGTTCCAAGGTGCCACGCCTAGTATACACATCCTCCGTTTGCGTAATCATTATAAAGATGGGAGACCAAGACCTATCTATGTTTGCTGTTGTAGTCCGTCTAATGCACCCTAAGAAAGGTCTCGTAAGGAATCACTGTACTGCCTGAACGGGCAGTGCAAACTTCAGCTCAAATTTCTAGAATTCGTGAAAGAAACCGAACTGTGAGTCATGAAGCTCAACAGAAGTTACATTTCTACATTGGTTTTGTCAGTTTTAGTAGAAATATGAAATAGCTGACAGTGGCGGTGCACAGTTCCTGAAGAGGGAGCACCAAGTGTGCCGTTTGGTGAGGACCAGTTTGGAAGACGGAGTGACTTGAGAGCTTCTTCTGGTGTGCCTCATGAAGAATCAAGGTCATTGTCTCGAAGTACTGAGTGCTGGCGTCCACTGCGCTGAAGAGTCATCACCTGCGGGCGTGTGACTGATCCACTCACTAGAAGCACCAAATAATCACCTGAGTGTTGGTGTAAGGTGCATCATGAGTCAAGTATCCGCTAAAGTGGTGACGCTGTGATCTACAGCCAGCCACCCGGAAGAGGGATAACGAGGGATAACGATGAAAGTCTCTGCTCCTTCTGCGACCCTTCAGGTGACACGGCAGCTCCCTGGAAGACTGCCATGGGCCGCCCGGAAGCTTCCTGCTACCGGTGTGATCCCACAGGAGAGCTAAACACCACCTGGCTCTGCTTGCATAAGCTGCATCTATAGACCTTACCTCACACTCTGAACCTAAGGAGGGCATACGATAAGTTGCACAGTATATGTTTTGCCCTAGGGGCCTCACAAACCATATACTAAAACAGTGGTATAAGAACCATGTCTGAGATAGAAAGTAAGCCTGGGGCCTAGGGAATCGCTGGAGCTTCTAGGAACAACCAAGGGGTAGGAAGTAGGAGGCCCACGGGAGACGCGTGCAGTATCTAAACACAGCCGCGGGTTACCTTGACTCTCTATGGGAAATAAACAAGCTACAAATTTACAATTTAAGGATACTTCCGGATGGACTACGATGAAACCCTTTTAGACTTAGACACTAGGAGGGCCAATACCCTCAAGACTACCAGAGTACTCGTGTTACCTCACCACGGGTGCATAGGTGTCTTTTGATGTCGGGTTTCGTCGTCGATTTCAATGGAGAGCTGCAAAGAAGTGCTGCAGGCGACCAGAGGAAAAGTGTCCGGCTGGATCCAAGGGTGGATCGAAGATCTGATGAACCTGAAAGCAGAAGGGACAGAGTCTGGGTCACTTTTCAGTGACCAGGATGGCGATGGAAAGCTGCCAGCCAATGTCGGGTGATTTCATGTGAAAAGGTGAAACTTGTCTCTTCAGCCACGAGGTCCAGGAGGTGTCGACGACAACCAGGAACTGGATGCGAGCTGTCCCACGAAGGATCTAGTTGACTGCGGTGTCGGTATCCGGATTGGACCCAACAAGCTTTGGCCAACGCAATCCACGCAAGATGTCGATATTGGTTTTGGTGCAGACCAGCAAGGTCTGTGGCGCTTCTCCTTTGTGTGCCCCAGGCAGTGTCTGGAAAAGAATTCACTGAATGCAGCCCTCCCTGCCCCAATACACAAAAGTCTGTCTGGGGAGGTGCTAGCACCTCCCTGCCTGGACAGGAAACCTATTGTCCAGGCCTCCCCTGCTGGAGTTTCGTCCAGCAGCAGGAGGGCAGACTCATGTCTGTGGCAGCAGCATCCATTTTGTGATGCTGAGGCTCTGTTTAACTGTAACCGGGTTTACCAGTAACTACATGTCTTCTCCCTCTAGAAGGGTGGAATGCTACCCCGGCCTCCAGGACTGACGGAGGGGGGGGGATAGTATTCCAAAGTGTTTGACACCTTACACGACATGTTTTGATAAAGCCAAACCAAAGTTCGCATTAACCGCGAGGATTATAATGCACTTAAGAGTATATGGTTTGGCTATATCATAGAACAGCTATAAGGAGATGGTTCCGAAAGCTGCAGAGGGGCTCAGCTCATGCTAGGGCACCCTCTCACATAAAACAAAGCACTCTACCTCCAGGATTGTCGAGGTCTGCCATAGGAGTGGCTGATAGGTGTATATGTGTCTATATATGAATATAGATATAGGTATACTATATCTATGTAAGGGGTGATTACACCACCTTACCCAGGCTGTGTGAACAGACCTGTGATGTCAGATTGGAAGGCAAACCAGGGGTGGCACAATACATGCAGCAGCCCCTGGTAGGCCTAGGGTGCACCTATGCCCTGGGTACCTAGGGTACACTATACAGGGGCTCATAAGGGTGACGCAGTAACCAATCTGGTATGTACCTAAAGTACATGGTATCAATTTAGAGAGAGAACAGCTAGGCTGTGGGCCTGATTAGCAGGGCCACAGCCAGACTAATGTCGAAAAACCAGAGAATTACAGCAAAAAGTGGGGGTAACCATAGGCAGCAGACCCTTCTCTTCTACATCTGTGTTTTCTGTGTAAGGAAGTACTTGTCTTTTCTATAAAAGAAAACCTATTTCTGGACATTCATCTTATTGTGCTGCTGGTGGCATGGTGTATTTGTATTGTATTGATTTGTCAGCCTACGTGCCCCCACACTAACCTACCTGAAACGCCTGTGACTGCCCTTGCTACCTCGGAGAGTGAATCTTAGAAAGGGTTGTACATGGTCCACTTTGGCTCTCCAGTGCACGTGCTGCTCTGTGACACTGAATGCTGGGGAGCTGTCTAACTCTCTCTTTATTAGTCCCATTAGTCCATGAGACTGTGTGGTCTGTTTTTCTGGGACCCATGTAGCTGCCTTACTTTCTGTGGCATGTATTTCTGATAGATACATCTGCCGTGTGGATTCCTCACCTTGTGATTCCTCACCTTGTGAATATCCCCTTGCGTCAGCAACATTCAGAAATTCTTTTGTAGCTTCGCGCCGATGTGGATCCGGACGTCACAGAGGCACGACATCGCACGCGACTCCGCTGACGTCACCGACGCCTACAATAGGCCCAGGCCGGCGTGATGACATCAGTTCCCTTTTTTCCACGTCGTCGACGCTAACGGTTTTCAGGGATCGTACTGTAGCTTACAGTAACTTTGTTACTATTTTCATTGTATTGTGTCTATCTTCATACTTTTCGAGATGTCGTCGAAGAAGACTGGGTTTAAAGCTTGTGGCAAGTGTGGCAAGACTATGTCTATCACCGATCCTCACGAATGCTGTGTCTGGTGTTTAAGCTCCGACCATGATGTCGAGGACTGTCTTTGCTGCAAGAAGATGACGCCGAAAGCTTTGAGAGAGAGAGAGGCGAAACTCCTCGTGGCAAAGCTTAAAAGTAAGAAGATTAAGAAATCTTCGAAGTCTCGATCTCGTCGGTCGAGATCGAGGTCTCGTTCGAGGTCGCACTCGGAGTCGTCTTCGGCTCACGCTTCGAAGTCTTCGAGGAAGAAACACAAGAAGAAGAGCCATGAGTCGCGTCATCATTCTGGGAAGGACTCTAGTTCAAGACCGAAGTCCCAGGTCAAACTTCTGAGTAAAGAAGTGGAGATTTCAGAATCGGAACATGATGAGACTTCGCATCCGGGTTCACCCGAATCTCAGAAACAGGTCCATTCTCCGTGTCCATCCAATCCTTCTGGTCAGGAGGATGAAGGTGAGGAGCAGGGGGCTGGTGGAGCCGAAGTTCCAGTACCTGAGGGTTCGTCGACTCCGGTTCCGGCACCCGATGAAGAGGTCGACGTCGTATCGACTCCGCCTCCTCAGGAACAGCCACGAGGTCCATATCCTGAGTTTCCGACTCCAGGTCAGGATCCTTCTCAGTTCCTGAACGCCATGTTTGGTGTCTATTCCAGGGCAATGTTCCCGTCTGGTGCACCTGTTGGTCCCACGGGTCCTATGGCCTTTAACTTAGGTGTTCCTCAGGCTTACGCCCCTGCACCCTTCATGCCTTTTATGCCGGCTATACCACCGCATTGGCATTTTCCGACACCGCCGGTGTCGTCGACGCCGAAGCGCACGACGCCGGTGCCATTGACGCCGATCCCATCGACGCCGATACCTGCGACTCCGAGGCAGGATTCTGCCCGACCTCGTATGGATAGACCCCGTCCGACTTCGGGTTCGACGCCGGCACCGACCCCGTCGGAGTCGATTCCGGATCCATTGGCTTCGGTGGTGAAGGAAAGATCTCGGAGAAAGGCCCAGAGACTTCTGGAAGAAGAGAAATATGGGTATTCAGATACTGAAGAAGGAGAGTTGCAGGATTCTGAGGATCCGTTTGAGGATTTGTGTGAAGCCAGTGGGCTTGAACTATCACCTGAATGGGAATTGGCTTCTGTGTCAAATGTTCCATCAAAGGATGTGATACCTTATCACACTGTCATTAAGAAAGCAGCAAGTCTATTGAATATTACTCAGCCCACTGCTGATTATAAGCCTAATATTTTGACTGAGGTGCTTCATTCACCCTCATCTATCATTGAACCTATGTTGCCCTTCAACGAGGCCTTGTCTGAGCCTATTTATGAGGTCTGGAAGAAACCCTTATCTGCTCCTGCATTTTCTAGAACAGTGGCCAGGAGATATAGAGCTGCACCAGAGGACCCTGCATTTTTATCTTCACATCCTCTTCCTGAGAGTTTGGTGATACAGGCTGCTTGCTCAAAGAAATCTGCTGGTGCTTTTCCACAAGTTCCTGGAGATAAGGAATCCAGGAAGCAAGACCAAAGTGCCAAGAAGGTTTTCTCATCAGCCAGTATGGCGTTAAAATCAACCAATGCTACGTGCCTGATAGGAAGGTATATCCATGCTTTGATGGATTCTGTCAAGCAGTTGATTCCGAAAGTCCCTGAGGATGACAGGAAGGATTTTCAGGAAGTGGTTTTGGACACTCAAGCAGCTGCGAGACAGGTCATTCAGAGTGGTCTGGACACTGCTGATTCAGTGGCAAGGGTCATGGGTTCCTCCGTGGCCACTAGGAGGGCTGCCTGGCTCAAATCTTCAGAATTCTCTGCAGACGTCCAATCTGCCTTAATGGACTTGCCTTTTGATGGATCAGGGTTGTTTGGTAAGAAGGCTGATACTGCCTTGGAGCGTTTTAAGGACAGTAGGGCCACTGCAAAATCTTTGGGTCTTCAGTCCAGGGGTTCTACCGTAAGACGTTTCAGGGGATTTGGTCGATCTTCCTTTCGGTCTTACAGATCCTCCCAGCAGCAGCCTCAGCAGCAGCAGAATACACTGTACAAGTCGTACAGGGGCAGACAAAGATCCCGCCCTAGAGGTCGTCAAGCTTCCTCCTCCTCCTCCTCCTCTCCTTCCCAACCCCCTGCCAACGCAGCAAAGCAGCCCTAGATCCGCCATTCCGGATCATGTGGGCCCAGTGGGGGGTCGGCTTACACATTTTCTACAAGATTGGGAATTAATAACATCGGATCTTTGGGTTCTCAATCTTGTAGAGAATGGGTATGCACTTCCTTTCCAGGAATTCCCTACCAATTACCCTCCTTGCCAGGGTTATTGTTCGGAAGACCACCTGCTTCTCCTGCAGGAAGAAGTCCTGGCACTGTTCCGAAAAGGTGCGATAGAGCTGGTTCCAGAGCAGGAAAGGGGTCAGGGGTGCTACTCCCGGTATTTCCTGATCCCCAAGAGAGATGGCAGGCTTCGGCCAATCCTGGACCTCAGGATTTTGAACCTTTACCTGAGGCAGGAAAAGTTCAAAATGCTCACTCTTGCACAGGTTCTTCAAGCGCTGCTGGAAGAAGACTGGATGGTGTCGATCGACTTGCAGGATGCGTATTTTCATATTCCCATCTTGAAGTCGCACAGAAAGTATCTCCGTTTCACGGTTGGGTCACAGCACTACCAGTTTGTGGTCCTTCCGTTTGGTCTTACTACTGCACCTCGAGTCTTCACCAAGGTGATGGCAGTGGTGACAGCTCATCTCAGGAGATCGGGGATTCATGTGTTTCCGTATCTAGACGACTGGCTGATCAAAGCGGAGTCGCCGGAGAAGGTGCTCCATCATCTGCAAGAGACAACTCTGTTGTTGCACAGGTTGGGTTTTTCGATAAATGTACCCAAGTCTCACCTGGTGCCCTCACAGCGCAACCTGTTCATAGGTGCGGTACTGGACACTACTGTGTGTCGCGCATTCCCTCCTCCTCAAAGGATTCGCGACATACAGGAGATGATTCCTTTATTTTTCAATGGAGCGGTCGTTCCAGTCCTGAAGGTTCTTCGCCTGCTCGGTCTGATGGCTTCATGCATTCTGTTGGTCAACCATGCACGCTGGCACATGAGGGCACTCCAGTGGTGCCTCCGCAGGCAGTGGTATCAACACAACGGAGATCTCAGGGAATCAGTGAAGATCTCCAGAGAAACTGCGGCGGATCTATCTTGGTGGAGTGTGGGAGGCAATCTGTCTCAAGGGAAGCCTTTCCAGCTGCCTCCATCGGTGGCCACAGTGATATCGGATGCATCCACCCTAGGGTGGGGTGCTCATCTGGGGGATCTGGAGGTCAAAGGTCTTTGGTCTCCAGAGGAAAGGTTGCTTCACATCAACCTTCTAGAATTGCGGGCGATACGTTTGGCACTCAAGGCCTTCCTCCCTTCCCTTCGCGGTCAGTCAGTCCAGGTCCTGACGGACAACACGACCGCGATGTGGTATGTCAACAAGCAGGGAGGAGTGGGGTCGCAGTTTCTCTGCAAGGAGGCTCTGCGCCTCTGGTCCTGGGTTCAGGACCATCGGATTTGTCTGATGGCAAGTCATCTGGCCGGGGTTCTGAACGTTCGTGCAGACAGTCTCAGTCGGCAGTTCTCGGCCGATCACGAGTGGAGGCTTCACCCAGAGGTAGTTCACGACATCTTTCGGATGTGGGGGGCTCCTCGGGTGGACCTGTTCACCACTCGCGAGAATGCTCACTGCCTGTCATTCTGCAGTCTCCAGTATCCGTTGCAAGGAGCCTTGGGGGACGTGTTTCAGTTGAGTTGGGGAAATCAACTCCTTTACGCGTTTCCTCCCATACCCTTGATTCCTCGGGTTCTGAGGAAGATTCGCCAAGACCGGGCCCAAGTCATATTGATCGCCCCGGATTGGCCAAGAAGGGTGTGGTATTCGGACCTTCTCCACCTCTCCTCTCACCCACTGCTCCGTCTCCCTCTCAGGGCAGATCTCCTCTCTCAGATGGAGGGGCAGGTTCTACACCCCCACCTCCAGACCTTACACCTTCATGCCTGGAGATTGAGCGGGGCAACCTGATTTCTTTTTCTCTCCCTCACGATGTGGTGGATGTCATCTTGTCGGCCAGGCGTGACTCCACTAAGTCCATCTATTCTTATAGGTGGTCTAAATTTGTTGCTTGGTGCAGGGAGAAATCTATAGACCCTTTGAGGTCCCATTTATCTGATGGGCTCCAGTTTGCCCTTTCTCTGGCTCAGCAGGGGCTTGCTGTTGCCACGGTGAAGGGTTATCTTTCTGCGCTGTCGGCTTTTATCTGTTTGCCTGACCAGCCTTCTCTTTTTAAGTCTCCCATTGTTTTAAGGTTTTTGAAGGGCCTCACTAATAGGTTCCCTCCTACACCTTTTATTGTGCCTCAGTGGGATTTGAATCTAGTTTTGACATTGAAGGGAAGAGCGGTCCATAAGAGGACTTTGTCGAGATGGATCGTCCTCTGCATTAAGATCTGCTACTCTTTGGCCGGTAAGGACCCACCAGAGGGTATAAGGGCTCATTCAACTAGAGCTAAGTCTTCGACCTCAGCATTGGCTAGAGGTGTGCCTGTTGAGGATATTTGTAGAGCGGCAACTTGTTTTTCCCTCCACACTTTCACGAAGCATTACTGCTTGGATTCCGAAGTGAGGAGGGAGGGTCACTTTGCGCGCTCTGTCCTTCAGGATTTCCTGGTTTAGAAGAGTGGACACCCTCCTCCGGGAGTGGGGACTGCTGTGGGACTCTATTCACAAGGTGAGGAATCCACACGGCAGATGTATCTATCAGAAGAACAAGTTACTTACCTTCGGTAACGCTTTTTCTGGTAGATACTATATCTGCCTGTGGATTCCTCACTGACCCACCCGCCTCCCCGTTGTCCACTCTTCTATGCCAGTGGTTTATATAATGTATTATTTTATGGTCAAGGATTTGTCTATTTCAAATGTTTTATTGCATTTGCTTCACACTGTGTGTGTTACCTTGATTTCTATACTGCGTATACTGTGTATATGTCTACTGTCATCGGTCCGTCCGTGTGCCTCGAAGGCACGGAAAAAAGGGCGGAACTGCTGTCATCACGCCGGCGTGGGCCTATTGTAGGCGTCGGTGACGTCAGCGGAGTCGCGTGCGATGCCGTGCCTCTGTGACGTCCGGATCCACGTCGGCGCGAAGCTACAAAAGAATTTCCGAATGTTGCTGACGCAAGGGGATATTCACAAGGTGAGGAATCACAAGGTGAGGAATCCACAGGCAGATATAGTATCTACCAGAAAAAGCGTTACCGAAGGTAAGTAACTTGTTCATCATGGCCCTTTTGACACTATACATTGTGTTTTTTTCTGAGACTTTGAGTAGCTGTCTGACTCTCTTGCCTTTCCCTTTCTTGCAGATACATCGAGCTTGTGAATGCAGACAGTGTCTTCGAAGCTCATGACAGCTTCTTCGCTCTGTTCTCTGATCCTCGGAGCACGAGGCTAACCAGAATCCACCTGCGAGAGGATATAGTTCAAGACCAAGACCTGGAGGCCATTCGAAAACAGGTGAGCGTCTTCAATGATCCCTGGGACTGTTCTTGTGTGTCTTCCTCTGGGTGGATTATTTTCTTCTCCTGGGTAGCAGTCCTGCTCATTCTTCTGTGGAGGCTCGGATTCTGCTCCTCTGGGGCCACTTTTGTGTTATCCCTCTTGAGGCATCTCGTATGCTTGTGTCCTGCTCCCCCTTGGCAGTGCTGATGTTCCTTCCTCTGCTTGGTGGCTCTTGTTATTGGCTCTCATGCCTCTTCCCTAAGGCTGGCTTGTTTCCTTCTCACCGCACCATGGCTCTTGTGCTCCTTCTCCAGGGGTAACTTATGGTTCGATACATGTGAGCTGTAGATCACATGCTCTGCATATTCATGCCATATAGTGGTGGGTCCGGATGTTTACAAGTTGTTGGTGACTCCTTTCGGTGATAGTGCGCATGGGCATCGATTCCATTGTTAGATTGGTTTTTTCCGCCATCGGGTTCGGATGTGAATTGCTGCGCTCCGGTTCGAAACCGTTTCTCGGGTTCCCCTCATGCGCAATCCACTTACCCTCGACGGTATTGTTTGCAATCGCGTTTTCACTTTTCTCCGCGTATTGTGTCAAATACAAAAAACTCTTTTCGATCGGGAATCTCGTGGAAGGCCGTCGGGCCTACCCTCGTCGGTCCACCTCGCAGTCGATGGACCGGGCTCCTTTTAAATTCTGCCTTCTGTTCCAGCGCACCGACTCCCACAAAGTGTGCAATTTGTGCTTATCTCCAGAGCACAACGAACAGGACTGCGACTTGTGTAAATCTTTCCGCTCTAAGAAAATGCTCCGTAACCGTCTGGCTCGATGTCGCGACATGCAGAGCCAACACACCGGATTCCATTCCCGACCTCTTCTGATAAAATTCCGAACAAGAGACCGGCGATGCACTAGGGGCCAAGGAAGAACAGGAGGATCCAATATCCATCTTAGAATCCGGCTCCAATGTGGATGAAGAGATTCCACAAGGTCAGCGTATCATGAGTACCAAATCTCCCTTGCCCCAAAGTCCTACTCAGACTAAGAAAAAGGCACCGGTCCCACCTCTGCCTTCGGGCCATGGTCGACACCAAGAAAATTTTTCCAACACCCCGCCTTCCGGTTCGGCACCGAAACGCAAGTTAAAGCCTTCCGGCTCGGGATCGAGTCGTCCACACTCTGGCACCGAGCTGAAACCTTCGGGTTCGAAGCCGAAACCAGGCCCAACTCCTTCGACACCGAAACCGTCTCCGGAACCGAAATCTTCGGCACCAAAGACACCGACACCAAAAACTTCGGCACCAAAGCATAAACATGCTTTGCAACCACCACAAGAGCCCCGTTTCCACACCCCGCCTTCGAAACCAGACCCAAAAAAAAAAGAACTTTATATTAATCCAAAAACTGGACATATTGCAACCAAATTGCCACATAAACGCAAATCTGAGTCAGAGGACACATATCACATTCCTTTAAAAAGGAAAGATGTCAGTACTAACCCATCTCCTCCTCCTCCATCACCTCCTTCCCCGCAAACACAGACTTTACTAATTACTCCTACTAACTTGCCACAAACACCTGATGATCAGGATGATGGGAATGGAGGCAATGATCCTTCACCTGCAGACCCCTGGAAGGATTACAATACGAATTCACCCACAGATAATGATCCTGACCTTTATCCTACCAAGCCTTCTCCACCAGGTGATCGTGTAGGATATATAGAGCTGCTAAGTCGAGCTGCTGAATATCATGGGGTACAATTACATAAGGACTCCCTAGAGGAGGATTTCCTCTTTGAAACCCTTAGTAGTTCCCAAAAAACCACAAACACACACTCCCTCGTCATGTTAAGGCGTAGACGACATATTTAACGTCCCGGTTCGTGCACGCATTCTCACCCCAAGATAGACAAAAAATATAAACCTGCACCATCAGATCCAGCTTTCAATAAAGGCCAGTTACCTTTAGACTCTTTAGTGATTTCTAATGCCGGTAAAAGAGTCAATTCACAGACGTCAGGGGATGCTTCACCTCCAGACAAAGAGTCTAAGCTCATATTCGCGACTCTAGGAAAAAAGTAGCCTCCCAAGCTGCAAACTACTGGGGTATTGCTAATATCCAGGCCCTTTTAGCCAGGTACGATAGAGCGCATTAGGACAAAATGGAGCAATTGCACCAATTTCTGCCAGATAAGCCAAAAACCAAAGCCCAAGATTTAGTGAGAGGGGGGAAGCTCATCTTTAATTCTTCGATTAGGTGTGCACTAGATGCAGTTGACACTGGGCTAGAACCGTCAATACCAGTGTGTTACTGAGAAGACACACATGGTTAAGGATTTCGGGTTTTGAACGCGAAGTTCAGGCTACCATTCTTAACACACCATTCGGCAAACAACATCTCTTTGGTCCTGTGGTCGACACATCCTTAGAAAAAATGAAAAAGGATACAGACGTGGCAAAATCTATGGTAGCCCTACAGCCACCTTGTATCGTGGGGGCTCCAAAAATATCTCTTCAGACACTGCCTCTACACCATACAAAGTCAACAATCAGCCCTCTTCTTCAAAAGCTTTCTTTAGAGGAGGCTACAGAGGCAACAATGGCAAGGGTAGAGGTAGAGGGTCCACAACATTCACCCCCCCCTCCAATAACAAACAGTGACTTGCCTACAAATCGCCCCGATCATTCAACACCAGTCAGAAGACGTCTTTCACAGTTCCTCCCCGTCTGGCAATCAATAACTACAAACAAATGGGTGCTAGGAATGATCTGATCTGGGTATTTCCTGGAGCTTCCCAACAAACCTCCAAACATTCCCCCGCGTTCACTCAAAATGTCACCAGATCATATACACCTCCTCAAACAGGAGGTTCAGCCTCTCCTTTTTAAAGGTAGCTTTAGAGCCCGTACCACTACAATATCAAGGGTCGGCCGTGTACTCCCTTTACTTTCTAATACCCAAAAAGTACGACTCTCTCTGACCCATTTTAGATCTCAGAGAGTTAAATCACTGGATACAATCAGATCATTTTCACATGGTGTGGTAAATAAATAAATAAATACCCTATTTTTGAATGTATAAATGAATAACAGATAGCTCAATAAATAAGAGTCAAGATTCGAGGTAGTAGGAGTTTCGCAGGTTTATTACAGCATAAAGGACAGGAACAGGACAACCTGCATAGGAATAGGATGGCAGGGCCCAGCAGCTGCCGGGGCTGGATCTGGGATGAGCGCGCTAGCATTTAATAACAATACACAAGCATATATAGTAAAACAGTTGCATTACAGTACATATGATAGGCGGAGCAGTGGGTGGAGCAAAGGGTGTGACGCGTAGCAGTCGCGAAAGATAAGGGTGAAAAGAGGTGTAACAGGGCGTATACATAGACATGTGATGCAAACGTAACAGAATATGTCATGAATGGGGCGGAAACCATGGAGGGGGCTACCTGAGGAGCCGGGACCTCTAACCTGATGGTGCGCGCAAACTAGCAATGACGTGTTACTAGGAGAAGCTGGGGGCTTCGAACTCTGTGCTAGGAGCAAAGACTGAAGTCTGGAGAGTCAGGGCGACATGTACCTAAACAGTATCTAGTATCTGATGTTTAGAGAACATGTTGATATAAATTATAAGTCAGGAGGGGAAAGGCTAACTTGATTCTAAGACTGGACCATGCATTATTCTACATGTAGTGCGTGATGAAGAATATTAAATGACCATTAAATGCAGTATTTCTCTAACGTGGAGACGTGAAGGCTAGACAATGACGGAAACTATTGATGCGATTCAGTAATTTAGGAATGCAGAGAAGGAGGACTGAACTGATAACTGGAATCATAACATATTTTTGGCAGACTCAGAGGCTGAGCCAGGCTGAACCGGGCACTGTGAGGCAGGAAGTAAGTGAAGGGTCGAGGATACAGGTGGGGGCTGTATCGCTCCTCAGCGAGGTTTCAGGAGACAGGAGCTGAATCTGGTGTCCAGGCCCTTTTGAGGCCTAGAAACGGGGACTTTATAATGGAATAACGTGCACACTGAGAAACGTGGCAACGTAGCTTTACATAAACCTGATATTCGTAGTATTCACGAGAACTGGAAACTGGCATACTAGAGGTGGACACAACTATAATTGCGTCATTTATCGAACATGGGGAATGCATATGCATATTTAATCATGCACACATAACATATGATGGATGACACGTAGGGACACAGAACATGGCAAAATTTACTTTTCCACATTCCCTCCTTGTCACTACGTTTCCATCAGGAAACATCAATATTCATGATACCATCTATCATTTCATACAGTATCATTTGCTCGTCTCGAATTATCCTGGAACGGGATTTAGAACGGGGCTTGGGACTAGGAATACAAGAGGTAGCACAAATGCCGCAAATCGCAGGGCCACATTGTATACAGAGACAGCAGCTGAATATGATCGCTACTGCAATACCTAGAAAGGACAATATTTTCCATCCCCAGGCGGAAATTATATTCCAGAACCAACCGGACCATGTCCAGGTGCCTGGATCTTGGTGTATCAGATGGGCAATTTTATGGAGTCTGGTTATAGCTGAATAAACAGACGGCGCGTTATTTGGAATGAAAATGCAGCAACTAGATCCGATGACTCTACAGGCCCCGCCCCTATCGGCCAGTATGACGTCAAGGACGAGACGATTCTGTAAAACGACAAATCTCATAGCAGATTGCTCTTCAGTTAAATTACCTAGAGCAGAGGCAGTCTCATTTACCACAGCTTCAAGAGTTCTTGTTAACCTACGGATTAGCTTACTATTCTGGATAGGTCCTATAAAGAAGAAGAAACCTCTATTGAAATCTGTATACTGTTCTAGGGCAGTTTCAGTATAATCGACAATTGGGGACTCCCTTCTATGTCTAATGTGTACTAGATGTGTATTCCTGTGATAATCAGATGGGGCTAGAAAAACAGGTGGCAGTAGGAAGGCAATGTAACAGGTTCCCTCCCAATCGAGGGGCAGACGAACATATGCAGTTTGACCACAAATGAAATAAGAATGACGTGAAGCTTTAAAAATAGATTTCCCACTGTCACTATACTTGACAATAGTAGTACAATCACTGTGTCCTACATGTACGGAACCATTATTTCGGACACATAATTCGCCTTTGACTGGTAGTACTGAAATAGCAGGTAGGTCTGGAGTAGTATCAGACTGAACATTCAAGACCATGAAATTCGAAGAATAATTACCTAAATTATACACTTCATTTTCTAGATCTAAACCTGTTCTGTGGGGGAGACCTTGCTTGTCTGGGAAACATGTACTGTTAAGAAAAGACATATCTGTTGAGGATGACGTTAACGTGGACCATGCTCCACACGAACCATTATGTGAAAACGGATAAGGAAAAAGTGGCAGAACTCCCTTCGGTGTCTGGAAAGGGGGGAGTCGACCACACACCCAACAATTAGTGGCATTGCTGGTCTGGTGTGAGTAATGTAACATGCGGATAAAGGAATTATTTCGCATAGCGAGGCGGTAAGAGAGTTCATGGGGAGGTAGGTCACTAAACATGTGCTCTACTGTAGCATTAGCAGACTTATTTACATGAGAAACTGGAAAGTACAGGTAAAACGCATAACTGGTGCAGGAAATCATAATACTGAGAAATAATATGAAACATAGAAAAATGATACATCGGATTGAGTTTTGGCTAACTCTCTCACTATGGGGGTCTATTTTATACATGTCAGAAACAGTCTAACCGTTTCACCTAGGGGAGGACTTAGACAATCAAACTGACTGACTTATTTTACTAGACCGGAGTTTGAGTTTATACTCCTGTTGCGGAGTTTTCTCTAACAGGGGAGGGTTTGTAGCAATGTCTTTTGCGGGACAGTCCTTGAGAACAATATTTTGGCAATCCTTCAAATCCTGGGAAATGTTCTTTAAGACGGGTTTCAGTCCATTAAACTGTTTTACATGAGAAAGGTGCACCCAGCCTTTGCGACCTTCCAACTTCACGGCTGTACGGGTGGTGAGGAGGACCTGTCGGGGCTCTTTCCAGCGAGGCTCCAGCGGACTTGATCTGTCAAAATTCCTCACCATCACCATGGATCCTGGAACGATTTCATGGGGTGCCACCTCGGTATTGTCTGGAAATGCGGCGGCAACCTGTGAACGACATGAGTTGAGGGCAGACATCAAGGAAGCTAGGTAATCTGTCAGCATATTACTTGAAACATCGGTAATACTTCGGGGTCTAGGAGTACCCCACATGTTAGGGGGGCGGCCGAAAACGACCTCATACGGGGACAGACCTGATCTGGAATGTGCGACCATGCGCATATAAAATAAAGCGACTGGTAGAGCTACCAGCCAGTCCACACCTTTCTCTTTACATACTTTGGCGATTCGGATTTTCAGAGTCTGGTTATGTCTCTCTACGAGACCGGCTGCTTCAGGATGGCGTACACAATGAAACTTCCACTGGTACCCCAACAAAAGGGAAACATGCTTCATGAGTTCAGATGAGAATGGCTGACCGTTATCAGAATATACGACTCTAGGGAGTCCATAACGAGGGAAAAACTCACGAACCAACTGCTTGGCAGTGGTCGCGGCTGTGTAATCTGGGACTGGATATGCTTCTGTCCACCTGGACAAAGCGCATACAACTACAAGGACATACTTGAAACCTCGACATCGCTCCATCTGAATATAATCCATCTGGAGGACTTCAAAAGGGTGGTCAGGGGGCTGGAATCCACCTTGTTCCACCGGGACACTTTTACCTGGATTAAACTGACAACATATCATACAGGTACGGACTTTCTGCTTGGCTGCAGCTCGTAAATGCTTGTTGAACCAAATGTTCTGGATACTGTCTAACATAGCTTTTTCTCCTAAATGTGCTGGACTATGTGCGGTATTAATAATGACTTGAACCATAGAGTCGGGGAGAAACCAGGTGGCTCTACCCTTCGTTAACCATCCTTGATCTGTCTGGACCCCTCCTTGTTCGGACCATTTCTTGATTTCTTCGGGAGTAGCATGTAACTGGATATCTATGACATCTTGTGTAGGGTCCTTAACTGTCATGCATGTAATCGGATCTGGAGTGTGTGTCATGTTAACTGGAATGTCTAGAGTCTGTGCTGTGAGCTTGGCTGTGCGATCTGCTAGATCGTTACCTTGAGAAATGGTGTCAGTAACTTTCGTATGTGCTTTGCACTTCATGATAGCGATAGATGTCGGTAAATGTATGGCATCTAACAGAGCTTGAATAAGGAGACCATGCTGAATCTTGGTTCCATGAGAAGTCATGAAACCTCTCTCCTGCCAGAGCACTCCGAAGTCGTGTACAACTCCAAATGCGTAGCGTGAATCTGTGTAAACATTAACTTTCAAGTTCTTGGCGTGTATGCAGGCTTGTGTCAGAGCAACTAGCTCTGCTGCTTGAGCGGACAGGGTGTCAATACGGTGTGTTTCAATAACTTCGGTGTCGGTAGTCACTGCATACGCGGCGACTAGTTCTCCTGTACTTGTTCTCATACATGAACCATCCACATAAAGTGTCAGGTCGGGATCTGGTAACGGAGTATCTGTCAGATCTTGTCTTGGCTTTGTCGTAATGTTAACTACTTCCACACAGTCATGTGTGGCAGAATTCGGAGTAACTGATGGTAACAGTGTAGCAGGATTTAAAATGTTGCAGCGTCTGATTTCTATGTGTGGCTGGAACAGTGTCAATTCATAACCTGTTAAACGTGCAATTGTCAAGTGCTGAGTTTGTGTTCGGTTTAAAAGAACTTCCACAGAGTGTGGAACTTGTACTGTCAAGGTATGTCCTAAGACTATGGAATCACTTTGTCTGATAGCTAGGGCTGCGGCTGCAACTGACTTGAGGCACGCAGGCAGAGCCTGGGCTACAGGATCTAATGTGCTCGAAAAATAAGCACAGGGCTTGTATTGTCCTGCTTGATCTTGTGTGAGAACAGATAATGCTGTACCTTCCCGTTCTGTGACAAAAAGTGTAAAAGGCTTACTGTAGTTCGGTGTCGCTAGAACTGGAGCTTGGCATAGGGCTTTCTTTAACTCATTGAAACTAAGTGTATGTTCAGATGTCCAAGGGAGGACAGTCGGTACGGCTGCCTCCTGTGTCGTTAACTGTATCAGTGGCTTGGCTAGAAATGCATACTGGGGAATCCATTGTCTGCAGTAAGAAGTAAGGCCAATAAAAGCACGTACCTCCTTCTGGGTCTTGGGCTGAGGAAGACTCGCTATTAACTGGATACGGTCTGGTGTCAACTGCCTACCCCTCTTGGACAGTAAGTGTCCTAAGTAGACCACTTGCTGGACACAGAATTGAAGCTTAGAAGGGGACACCTTGTGCCCCATCTCGGCTAGGAAATACAAGACTGTAAGGGATGCTCGCTCGCAAGCACGTTCAGAACGGGCTGTGATCAGGAGATCATCGACATACTGGAGCAGGGCAGTGTCAGTTGGCATGTGAATGTTGTCTAGTTGTCTCTTGAGTGCTTGACTGTAAATACTAGGACTTTCTGTGAAACCTTGAGGAGCTCGTGTAAACATATAGCTCCTTCCATTTAAACAAAATCCGAAAAGGAACTGGCTGTCTGGATGAATAGGGACACTGAAAAATGCGTTCTTGAGGTCTATGACAGTGAAGAACGTGGCTTCGGAATCAATGGCTGTCAATAGGGAAGAGATATCTGGGACAACTGGGTACTGAGGAATAATACACTTATTAAGCTCTCGTAGGTCAATCACTAATCGATATACTGGGGGTGCATTTGGATCAGTACGTTTCATGACTGGAATGATCGGAGAATTGCATACGTTGGAGTCAGTTTCTACAACCACTCCTTGAGCCATGAGCTCGTCAATAATTTTGGATAAGGCTGCTACAGCCTCAGGTGGCAATCTGTACTGTCTGATTCGTGGTAACACTACACCTGGCTTGAGAGTCACACGATAGGGTGTGATTTGCATATAACCAACATCAGTTGGACCTTGCGCCCATAGGTGCTGTGGAACATTAGACAGTCTTGAATCAAAATCTCGTAATACATAGTGACCCTTAAAGTCACGTAGGAACAATCGTATTCCCTCTGGGGAACAGCATATAACTGCACCTAACTCTTTCAGTGTCTTAATGCCTAGTAGGTTTTCTGGACATGACGTAGTAAGTAACAGATCAGTAGTGCGGGACAATGGACCTACTTCTAGAGTAACTGGCTTTGAGATCTCATTTACGATAGGTTTTCCTGAAAATCCAAGGGAAACATTTCTTGAGCCTGAGAGCGGAGCCCCTGGAACTTCGGCATGACTAATTGTGGTCCTACTTGCCCCTGTATCAATCAAAAACTTTCTGTCTTTCCCTAATACTTGACTGTGAACATAGGGACCTTCTTGATCTACAGGTATCTCGATGAGAGGCAAGCCTACCTCCCTCTCTAGGCTGTTTCATGAATACTGCTGGTACTCTGGATACTCAGACTGTGCATACTGGTACATCTGCTGTGTAACGTGCTGTGTTGCAGCAATAGGCTGCGGTGCGGTAACTGTCTGTGGTGCATTCTGTGGCTGAGGAATCTGTGAAACTTGTTCTTGTCTAGGCGGACGTGGTCTTTCTTTAGTCTTACCGGTAGCTATGTTGTGTTTCAGAACTGCACACTCATTTATAAAATGACCTGGCTGTTTACAATAATTGCAGTTCCCTTTAACGGGAGCTGCAGGATGACTGGCTTGATTTGGACCCCTCTTCTGACTGTCTTGAGGAACAGATTGTGCAACTAGTACTTTCATTTTCGTGTCTTTCATACGTTTTCTCTCGTGTTCTTGCTCTTCTCTGATTCTATTCTGGTGGTATTGGAGCATCTGCAACATCTGGGACGGGGTATTAGCTTGCCAGGTGCTTTCGACTTTCAAAACTCGATTTTTAATTTGTGGGCTTGAATTCTCGACTAATTTAGTAACAAAAAGGTGAGGGTATGACTCACTACTTGTCTTGAGGCCACTGTTGATGCTAAAACATTTCTCAAATCTAGAATAAAAATCACTAATATCCTCATCTTGCTTCTGTTTACAGGCTGAGATTGCATCCCAGTCTTCTTTTCTAGTTGTCAATAATCTGGGTAAAACTTGTATTAATAATTCCGGTAATCCTTTACATTTATCCCCGAGACCGGTACCTGGTACTCGTGCCTTATCTTCAGCTTCTAGAACTGCCCAATCGATCTTTTTCTCTCCCACCTCCCATTCTTTTTCCTTGAGCTTTTCATACACCCCTGCGGGCAGCAGAACCTTTAACATTTTAATTATATCTGGATACGTGTATTCTCCCATACGGAGCATGTCTTTTAATTCTCTATGGAACCCTGCTGGATCTTTGTCATGACAGGGAATTAATTTCTTCATCTCGAGGAGTTCCATCTTTGTAATCGGAGTGTAAACAAACACTCGTTCTAGTTCGCCACCCGTTCCTCTAACTGGGTGGACTTCTCGTAACGGATTCTGTCTCTCCATGTAAAATGGTTTACTTTCTGGGGGTGAGACATGAACAAAATGCGGGTTCAAAAACGTTCTATATTTGTGACGCTGTTCTAGAATGACACTAATTAAATCGGTACCTAGACCTTTCCATCTATACTGGAGTAACTCGTTCAGGACATCATGTAACGGGCCTGGATCAGAGTGCTGACCCTCATACAATGTAATGAGGTGCTGGATCATATACATACCCACCAGTCGTTGCTCGGCTGGGGGCAGTTTCAGAAACATTTGTGCCACTATTTCGTCTGGAAAAGTGGTAGAATCAGTAATCCATCGGACTGCTGATCGGACTAGTTCTTGTTCATGCATGGTACTCAACTCACTGTAACCGATTCGTGATTTCAGAATGTGATCGGTAGCTTGGAATATTTGTTCTAGAGAACCTTGTTCTGGTGCTGGATGATGGAAAGTAGACTTGTGTTCTAGGCGTAAATGGCGATCTGGAAATCTAGATTTTCCTACATACGCTATTCTGGCGGGATTCTCGTCCTCTACCTCTTCAGTATCAGAGTTACTTTCTTTCTCGCTTACTTGTACTGCTTTACGCTGTTCGTGTAACTTTATTATTTCTTTACGGATTTTCTTGTACATACTCTCCATAGCACCGACGGTCTTGTGCTTACCCTCGGCTATATTATCACTCCACCTTGTCAGGATTTTCATTTCGGCCGGATCTTTAGACGGGTAATCTTGTTCTCTTATTAGACAATTGATCAGAAACTTTAATATCATGAGCTGGATCTCGGCTTTCCTTTGAGACATGGCCTCGCTAATGCTTTCTGGATCATCCCCTGTACGGATGAAACGATATATTCTGTCTAGATCTTCTTTCATATTCGGTAAGGTGACTAGATACTCGGCCACCTTTCTTACGCGGAATGAATATAAAACCATATTATCCTCGCCTGGGACTGGATCATAGCCGCATTCGGCAAGGGATTTTCTTATTTCTGCTACAGTCTGATGTCTGGGCGTACGCTGTGACGCTTGTGCATGTAATTCGGCTGTCGTTAAACGCTTGTGTGGCGGCGGGGTTTGAGGAGTACCTCCCCCTGCGGCCCCTAAACTAGAGTCGTCTACTGAGGCTCTTCGTCCTGGCAGAGTGGGAAATGGAAATGCAGGCTGGACTTGTATGGCGGGCTGGACCGGGGGGACCGTAACAGGTACTCCGGTGTCTGGAGGAGCGGGAAGTGCCTGATTTACAGGGACTGGCGGAGCGCGAACAGGATTTGCATATTCTGGGACTGTGTCGTCCAAATAGGACGAAATAAAAATATCAGCTGCGGTCTGTTTGTGACGTAGCTTGGTCGGAACTAATGGTGGCGGGAAATTACTGGATGCCTCTGGGGTCGCTTTTGGCAAGCCCTCGGCAAGGAGAGGATACATACCCCTAATAAGGGCATGCCTCTGTCTGTCTGACTGTTCGGCTTTGACTTGTTCACCTATCTCGATTAGTTCTTTTTCTTGTGCTCGTTCTAAGGATTCTCTACTTAATTCTGACTTTCTGATTTCCTTTTCAGTTCTTTTATGAGCTTCTTTGCGCCATAACTCGATGGCATCTTTCTGTGACTGTCTGGCTTTCTTTTTCCATAATGCCTCTTCTACTCGCATGATGCACTCGGCATCCCAGGTACCCGATACGGGCCATCTATACTTTTCTTCTAACTGTTTGGTATACTCTACCCATAAATCTAGATACAGTATGGCGCTTATGCCATGCTTCTGATACATAAAATGACCTGGACTGTCCCTAGGCGGAACTGGAACTGCTGCTTCCAGCAGACCCTTTCTGGTTTTTAACTGACGTAATTTCGAAAAGAGCGGCATGACTGAACTATAATCTAGACACAATACAATACACAATAAACACGATACTCATTCCCCATTCATACCACGACATTAAAATACATGAAGAACATTTAAAAATAACAGTTCAAACAGAATACTACCTGGAATACGGAACACAGAATACATGAATTTTCTCGAGAACAGAACTGACTAGAACAGGAACTAGATGCACTGCTGAAACAGTACGAAACTTACCGGTCTCATAAAGAGACACGTCAGGACCCGCATCCACCGAAGTGGACACTTCGTTTGTGGGTCTGTGTACCACCAACCCACGGACCAGAGTCAATTAGATTGACCCTGTCTAGATACCACCCCAGTAACGGTACTCACCGGGCAGCAAGAACGGAAGGCCTCGGACTGGACTGGACTGCTACGACGACGGACGACGAACTTCGGACTTCAGTTACGGGTGGGCCTCCGGATACCTCGGACCTTGGACTCTCGGCTTGGGCTCTGGTCGGGACTCGCCGCGTTCCTCCACCGTCTCGTTTGGATGCTGGACCGCCTCCTCCGTCTCCTCCGTGGGCCTGAGGGATACTTGAAGCAGAAATATCTGCCGGTGCGCAGAAGAGTTCCGTCACGACTGCAGAGGGTCAGGGGGTCGGCGTGGCTTCACCGACGCGTGGGGAAAGGGCAAGTCCCTATTCGGGCGCCATTATGTGGTAAATAAATAAATAAATACCCTATTTTTGAATGTATAAATGAATAACAGATAGCTCAATAAATAAGAGTCAAGATTCGAGGTAGTAGGAGTTTCGCAGGTTTATTACAGCATAAAGGACAGGAACAGGACAACCTGCATAGGAATAGGATGGCAGGGCCCAGCAGCTGCCGGGGCGGGATCTGGGATGAGCGCGCTAGCATTTAATAACAATACACAAGCATATATAGTAAAACAGTTGCATTACAGTACATATGATAGGCGGAGCAGTGGGTGGAGCAAAGGGTGTGACGCGTAGCAGTTGCGAAAGATAAGGGTGAAAAGAGGTGTAACAGGGCGTATACATAGACATGTGATGCAAACGTAACAGAATATGTCATGAATGGGGCGGAAACCATGGAGGGGGCTACCTGAGGAGCCGGGACCTCTAACCTGATGGTGCGCGCAAACTAGCAATGACGTGTTACTAGGAGAAGCTGGGGGCTTCGAACTCTGTGCTAGGAGCAAAGACTGAAGTCTGGAGAGTCAGGGCGACATGTACCTAAACAGTATCTAGTATCTGATGTTTAGAGAACATGTTGATATAAATTATAAGTCAGGAGGGGAAAGGCTAACTTGATTCTAAGACTGGACCATGCATTATTCTACATGTAGTGCGTGATGAAGAATATTAAATGACCATTAAATGCAGTATTTCTCTAACGTGGAGACGTGAAGGCTAGACAATGACGGAAACTATTGATGCGATTCAGTAATTTAGGAATGCAGAGAAGGAGGACTGAACTGATAACTGGAATCATAACATATTTTTGGCAGACTCAGAGGCTGAGCCAGGCTGAACCGGGCACTGTGAGGCAGGAAGTAAGTGAAGGGTCGAGGATACAGGTGGGGGCTGTATCGCTCCTCAGCGAGGTTTCAGGAGACAGGAGCTGAATCTGGTGTCCAGGCCCTTTTGAGGCCTAGAAACGGGGACTTTATAATGGAATAACGTGCACACTGAGAAACGTGGCAACGTAGCTTTACATAAACCTGATATTCGTAGTATTCACGAGAACTGGAAACTGGCATACTAGAGGTGGACACAACTATAATTGCGTCATTTATCGAACATGGGGAATGCATATGCATATTTAATCATGCACACATAACATATGATGGATGACACGTAGGGACACAGAACATGGCAAAATTTACTTTTCCACAACAAGTGCTCCCACTTCTACAGCAAGTTGACTTTATGTCCACTCTAGACTTAAAAGATGCATATTCCACATTCCAGTAACTGCTACTCATCACAAATATCTCCGATTTGTGATAGCAGAGCAGCATTACCAGTTCAAAGTGCTCCCATTCGGAGTCACCACTGCTCTCAGAGTATTTACCAAATGCCTGGCAGCAGTCGCTGCTCACCTGCGAAGACAACACGTTCATGTCTTCCCGTACTTAGACAGCTGGCTCATCAAAGCCAGCACTTACATAAAGTGTCTCCAGCACACTCGCATAACACTACAGTGACTGCACCCACTGGGGTTTACAGTCATTGTGTTAAAGTCTCGTCTCCAACATTTCCAACACACAAACCCATCTAGGAGCCACTTTTCCCAATGCAGCCAGAATTCGTAATATTCAGGCACTAGTCGCTCAGTTTCAGCCCACCCACTCACTGCCAGCTCAAGTGTATATGCAACTGCTGGGAACGATGGCCTCTTGCATCATGATTGGCCCCCATGCAAGTTTTCACATGCGTCCCCTCCAGGAATGCTTAGCAAGTCAGTGGAACCAGTCACAGGGTCTCTTACCCGATCTACTGTTGGCAAACGGCTGCACCCATCGCTCTCTGCAGTGGTGGCACCCACAAAATGTATCAAAAGGGCGGCCCTTCATAGACCCTGTTCCACAGGCACTACTAACAGCGGACGCGTCGCTCACTGGTTGGGGAACTCCTCTCCAGAATCACACAATTCAAGGCTTGTGGAGTCAAAACCAGAAGGCTCTCCACATAAATCAGCTAGCGCTGCTGGCACTGTTTCTATCGCTCAAAGCTGTTCAAATTCACCTTCTAGACAAAGCTGTCATAGTTCGCATCGACAACATGACAGCAATGTACTATATATAAATACAGGCGGGAGCCACTCTCCAACTGTCACACCTAGTTCAAGCCATTTGGAAATGGGCCATACACCACAAAATGTATGTCCCAGCAGAACACCTTCCGGGAGTGAACGATCAAATTGCCGACCTTCTCAGCAGACAGAGGCAGGAAATCTATGAGAGGGAACTTAACCCTTAAGTTCTCCTCCCATACTTTCAAAATTGGAGTTTTCCTCAAATAGTACTTTTCGCCACACACGAAAACTTAAAATGCCCAATCTTCGCCTCCAGGTATCCACACCCGCTCTCCAAAGGCAGTCCACTATGGATGAACTAGTCAGGGATATTTGCATACGTTTTTCCACCTCTCCCACTTGTGCTCCTTCCCCAAGGGTGGCCTCTGTTCTTGTCCCCCGGACGAGGCTCTTTTGCTCCATTCCCAAGGGTGGGTTATGTTCTTGTCCCCTGGGCTAGACTCTTGTGCTCGTTCCCCAGGGGTTGCCTCTGGTCTTGTCCCCCAGGCGAGGCTTTTGTGCTCCTTCCCCAGGGTTGACCTCTGTTCTTGTCCCCCCGACGAGGCTCTTTTGCTCCTTTCCCAAGGGTGGGTTATGTTCTTGTCCCCCAGGCGAGGCTTTTGTGCTCCTTCCCCAGGGTTGGCCTCTGTTCTTGTCCCCCGAGCGTGGTTTTTGTGTTCCTTCCACGGGGATGGTCTCTGTTCCTCTCCCCTGGGCGAGGCTCTTGTGCTCCTAGAGGATGGATAAGGGCGTAGTCGAAGGAACAATATTCTCATCCTAGGCCTGCTGGAGGGCGTTGAAAATGGAAACATGATAGCCTATCTGGAGCCATGGCTCCGCACTGTAGTTGTACCAGAATGTCTCACACAGTTCTACACCCCTGAGAGAACCACCGGGTCCTGGCGCTCCCGCCGGCACACGGCTAACCCCCGAGGCCAGTGGTGGCTAAAATCCTGCATTATAAAGACAGGGACAATTTGCTATATAGGGCTTGATCGGACAGCCTGTTTGAGGTAAACAGTGGTGAAGACTCCATATTCCCTGATTATACCCTCACAGTTCAGAGGAAACATGTCTCTTTCCTAGAGGTTAAGAAGGCATTGAGAGCTGAAGGCCTCCAATATTTCCTCATCTTTCCTGGAATTTTGCATGGTACGACTCACTTCTGCGAGGACGCCTTGGCGGCATGGGAATGGTTGGAGGCATATAAGACTGAGACCACCCTGGCGGCGCGGGGACAGGCCTCAGCCCGCCAGAGCCGGCGAACTGGAAAACGACCCAAGAAGTGACCCGCGAGAAGCACCTTGAAGAAGCCAAGTCCCTCCAAACGGAGCGAGAGAGAGTGGCAGCACTACAAGCAGTGGCCGAGATAGTGCGGGAGGGAGGATCCCCATCGGAGGCAGGCTCGCGCTTTGTGAGGGGCACAGAGGGCTCAGATTCGGACTCCTCCAAGGGAGATAGCCTCAATATGCCACAAGTAACCCCAAAGACTGCAGATGAGATTATATAGGCGTGATTGTAGCTGGGAACAGATATGTTCCTGTGCCTTAACCCCATCTGGAAACAGCATAATTACACTGTAATGAAGAGGTACAATGGTTCGGGTTGGGCTATCATGGAGGTCGGTGCATAGCACAGTCCCTTGCACCTCACACACTCCTGTGAAACACTGAACGAAGCCACGACCCCCTGAAGGACCTCACCGCAGCAGGCTTGGGCCTTGATTAACTCTTGAATATGTATGAAGGGTTGGGGCGGGCGGCCGTTGCCACACTGCTCTGGGACTGGGGAGTTGGTCCGTGTTGGGATCTTTTTCTTCTTTCCTGTGTGAGATTTGGCTTGTTCACAGTGCAGAAAGCAGAGTTCCTTTTCTTTTGGGGAACTGGTGGAGCGATGGAGGTGGTGGGGGGGGGGGGAGACTGATCAGCCTAAGACGCCGCCACACTGCCAAACACTGAAATTCCTCACATGGAACTTTAAAGGGATGGGGTCCATGTCCAAGTGCCATAACATACATCACTAGCTGAAGAGACGGGGAGTGCAAATAGCTCTCCTATAGGAGTCGCATTTGCTCCAAAAGGAAGTAGCAATACTGCGTAGGCGCTGAAGGGAACAGGTCTATACCACGGCCTTCTCGGCGTATGCCCGTGGGTGCTAATCTGGATCATATCGGGGGTGCCTTTTGAACTAACACGGTGCGTAATAGACAAAGAAGGCAGATATGTCTTTCTTACAGGGAGGCTACATGGGCGAGAAATCACACTAGGTTGCATGTGTGCACCAAACCATGACCAAATTGCCTTTATGGCGACCTTTGCCCCCGCATAGCAGATATGATGGTGGGCCAGGTGAAACTGGGCGGAGATCTTAATGGTGTGACAGACTTGACGCTGGACCGTTCCCATCCTCCCCTACCTGGGCCCGGACTCACCGAGTGGCAGCTGGACTGAGGGAATGGATGCCTCATTGGAGACTGAAATATATTTGGAGGATCCAACATGGGGAGACATGAGGATACACCTTTTACTCCCCAATGCATCAGCTTCATACACGACTAGATGCCTTTTGGTGTTCCCTTTACTCTCAGTGATTCCATTACACATACGGAATACCTTGGAAGGACCCTCTCTGACCATAGCCCATTGTTACTTACATACCGGCCACACGGAGACAGACCCCCAATACCTACGTAGCGGCTTAACCCTATATCCATGGAGAGAGCACCTTTTGCTGACGCCCTGCACTCCCTCGTTAGCAAGTTTTTTGTTGAAAACGAGCGCTCCACCTCCTCAGTACTGATAGAATGGGAGGCGTTTAAGGCGGTGGTGCGGGGCCACTGCATGGGGCAAATTGTAGGCGTGCGGAGGGATCTTCATCGGGACCTGTTGACTGGGGAGGGAGAACTGCAGGCATTAGATAATCTCCAGGGAGAGGACATACAGGCTCACGCCCACCTCTAAGACAAGCGCACGGAGAGATTAAGGTCCTATGATTATAGAACATATATGGACATGGTGCAGGGGGAGGAGGGGAATGATGGTTGCCTGTTGGCTTGGTTAATCAGGCCGGAAACTCATGGGTCTCCAATTATGCGTATCCTGACTATAAGTGGCCTAACTGTATACGATCCAGGAGAGACCAATGGTTTATTGGCTTATTTCAAAGCTACTATGAGACTCTATGTCACCCCCCCCGGGGGCACATTTTGGAGCTTTCTTAGACCCCTTAAACCTCCGCACTCTGGATGCGGGTGCTAGGGAGGAGTTGGGAGGACCTGTGATCCTACAGGAAGTCCGGGGAGCTATCACCTCTATAGCCAATGGGAAAACTCCTGGCCCGGATGGCCTCCCAGCAGAATTTTATTGGAAATATGAGTCTGAATTAGCTCCAAGACTGGTGGCTAAATATGCGGAGTCACTACAAATGGGCTACTTACCAGAAACCACGCGAGACGCATTGGCGATTCTGCTCCCCAAGACTACATACCCAGATGCCGGGGTAAAGGACTATAGGAGCCTCTCCGTGCTCAATACTGATTTTAAAATACTCAGGGTATTGGTGCTTATATTACTCCCACATATGTAGAGCCTAATCCATGCACAAGGGAAAAGCAGGAGTGCCTGCAAACAATTAGAGAGTGTGTGGCTTAAGAAGTTTAACTCTGAGGATAAAGCCATCTATAAACAAGCTCTGAAAGCCTGTTATAATAATGTGCGTACTGAAAAGAAAAATGTCTTCACCTCTAAAATCAAGGGTGCTGCCCACAAGAGCAAATACATTTTTTAAATTGTCAAGGACTTTTCACCCCTCAGTGCAGTGAGCATGCCGTTCACTCCCACTTCTGTTTGGGTACATCAGATGTCCAGTTATTTACATGATAAGATCTGTTTGATACAACAATCGTTTGTTTCTACGGACACACTTAAAATTGATGAGGCGTGGGGTGCTGAACCCGCACCCTCTGGGGTTGGTTATTCGATCACCCAATTTCCCCCCATTTCCTTAGAAAAGTCCCTTGAGATCATGGCAACACTGAAGTCGGGCTCCCCTTCAGACCCATGTCCCGCAAAAATTCTGATGAACATTGCGGAGTCTATAAATCCTGATGTTAATTTGTTTCTGAATACTTCGCTCCAAAAGGGGATGGTACCTAGCTGTTGGAAAAAGGCTAAAATCATTCCACTGTTAAAGAAATCAACGTCTGATCCTGCAGTCGCTTCCAAATATAGGCCCATATCCCTGCTGCCTTGATTCTCAAAAGTTCTTGAAAAGTACATTAATTTAGTACTAACGGAATATGTGGAAGTGAACCATCTTCTCCATGATAATCAGTCGGGCGTCAGAGCCTCCCTCAGTACTGAAACAGCGCTACTGGAAGTCTCAGAAATTATCAAAACACAGTTGGATAAAGTGGTAGTGCTGTGGTGATATTATTGGACTTGTCTGCGGCCTTTGATACCGTGCCCCATGACCGGCTCCTGCGAAGGTTGATGGAGTGTGGTATTGGGGGCACGGTATACAAATGGTTCGCCCCCTTTCTGAGCGAGCGGCAGCAGGAAATCTGTTCCCCTCCCCTATCAGCCGCAATTCCATCTATGAAGGTGGGTGTCCCACAGGGTGCAATTCTGAGCCCAACGCTCTTTAACATTTATATGACCCCCGTTGCTCTCCTAGCAGAGTCGATCAGTGCGAAGATTATTTCTTACGCCGATGATACGCAACTGCTGTTCCCATGCGACAAAGGGAAGAACTTCAGAGGCAGTGAGATTAACAGATGTTTGTCGGAGGTCTTTTCTTGGATGCGACTCCACCAACTAAGGTGCAACCCGGAATAAACTATCTTCTTTGGTTGCCCTCCATGTGAGGATTGGAGCCAATGGTGGCCCCATGACATGTCTCCTCATTCTGCTCCAGTTAGTACGGTAAAGAACCTGGGAGTTAAATTGGATACTAATCTAGCGATGAAGACTCAAATTCAAACTGTTGCTGGCACATCTTTTCGTCTGCTAAAAATTGTAAAAAACTTTCTTCTTCTGCTACCGGTTGAATACCGTAAAACCGTAGTGCAAGTCCTAATTTCATCCAGGTTGGACTATGTTAATGTCCTGTATCTGGGCTGTTAGACCTGGCACCATTGGCGTGGGTCTCTCTTCCATTTTTACTGCTGTGCCTCATATGTTTTGCTGGTGTTAGCTGCTCAGAGCACTGTGCCACTGCCAACCAGTGCCACAGTGTAAGTGCTCCCTGTATAAAATGCATATGTGATTGGTTTTCATGATTGGCTTATTTGGTTTACTGTCAGACCCCAGTAAAGTGCACCAGTAGTGCCAGGGCTTGTAAATACAAATGCTGCTGGTGGGCCTGCAGCACTGGTTGTGCCACCCACAGACGCGGGCTAGTAAAATGTGTCTAAGGTCTGCCATTGCAGAACCTGCGTGCAGTCTGGTACTGTCATGCTGGCTGGGCAAGTGCACACAATTGCCAGCCCCTAAACCTTCCCTTTACTTCATGTGAGTCACCCCTATGGTAGGCCCAAGGGCAGGGTGCATTGTAAGCATAAGGTAGGACAAGCCCGGATGTGTGTGGCATGTCCTATTAGTGAATTACAGCCATTTTCGTTTTTCACTATTGTAAGGCTACCTGTTCTCCATAGGCCAGAATGGGCTGTTAGAATTGTTACATCTTATGATCCTAACAGACTCAGGGAACATGGTAGAAATTCGAGTTTAGTATGCCTGAACTCAGAATAATAAAATACATATTTTAGTAAAGTTTATTTTAATGTTCTGTGTTTGCAAATACCACTATTAGAAAGTTGGTATTTGCTTGACTAACCTTTTCAGCCCGCCTCTGCTAGGATGTGTGTCTGCTGTCTGGTTTCTGTGTGTGACAGGGCTGGGGAATTCCAGGAGACAGGCTGGGCAGCCAGGTGGTGAATAGGAAGATTACACCAGGATGGGTGGGAGGAGTGCCCCTTGACTCTGAATAGGGCCATGCTCTGCCACCACAATGCTGGCTCCACCTCATGTGGAGCGTCTGATGTCTCTGCCCTGCACACTGAAAAGACAAGCCAGAGTCCTGTAAACAAAGTGCTCAAAAACTGGACTGAACTAGGCAAAGGCCCCCTGGCCTGAAAGAACAAAAGATTTGCAGTATAAATATAGGAGCCCTGCTCCTAAGAAATTAGATCCTGCTTGAAACAAGAAGAACCTCTGCCCGACAAGAAGGAACTGGGAAAGCTGCAAGGAGGAGTACTGTCCCTGACCTGGGGGATTGGCCTGCAGTGGTTGCCTTGCTGTGGAAGGAGAGGGAATAGACTGAAAGAGACTTTGCTCAACTTGTGACTTCAACAATCTCCAAGGGCTTGTGGGAGAGCTTGCCACCTGAACGGAGTCCCAGGACTATTGGACTCCCCTTGCCTTCACCAAGAGCTGCTAGAACTGCCTGTGTCCTTATGCCGCCCGAACCGTAAGCAGAGTGCGCCTCGTGAAACCCTGTCATCCTTGAAGCCCGAGCCGTTGCCGCCCCGCACTGTGTGTCTAGGCTCTCCTACGAGCCGTAGCTCGCACCGAACCTCAGCCGGGCCACACCACAACCCGCTTTCCCCTCCCCTCTCTGAGCCGCACTGCTTGTTGCCTCCTGCCGCTGGGGATTGAATCGCACCCCCCGGTCAAGTACGGTCCGTACGCCCGAAGCGTACCAGCTGCCGTGCAACTCCCTGGTGAGGTTCCCTGGCAGTGCCGCACCTGAAGAGTACGGCCCGTACGTACGACACGTACCGGCCGCCTCGTGCCGCAGTGCTCTCCTCGCACAGCCAGCCCCGCTCCTAAAGGTACGGCTTGAACGCTGCATCGCAGCGCGAACGCCTAAAGCCCCGGACTGTCCGCCTCTTTCTCCGAAGTCCCGCTCCAACGCCTCGCACGGAGACGTCTGCCCGAGCCGTATTAGCATCAGGAAGCCGCCGACAAATGTCCCGGGTACGCCTTCGCTCCCTGCACGCTTCCTTCGAGTCGGACTCCTCACAATCTAAAGGTACTGTACTTAGACTCGCACACCTGTGGGTATGCCTCGGACCGGAGAGTCCGCAGCACCTGTGCGGCCCCTTGTAGCCATTGTTTTTCATAGTGAGAGTCGGACAAGAGTGCGCGAAGCGCAGAAACAATAGAATTACGCATTTTAAAGAACTCATGAATCCTGAATAGTACTGTGGCATAATTTTAAACGTTATTGGTTCTTGTGCTAAGCCTTATATAAAAGTAATTATTTTTGATACAAAACCTTGTGTGGTATCCCTTTTGTGGTGTTGTCATTGAGTTACTGTGTGTATTTACAAATGCTTAACCCATAACGCTCTGAGATTAGCCTTGTCTGCTCGCGCCATACAGCCTAGAGGGTGAGCAGGGGTTATTTTAAAGAGTAAGTCCCTTGCTCTGACTAGAGGAGAGGGTCCCTGCTTGTCACAAGTACTTACCTGTGCCAACCAGAGACCCCCAAATCTAACATGGACTTACCTGAATATCTACTCAATCGGCTACAGGTTGTTCAGAACACCGCAGCCAGAGCTACTCTTACGGTAAATCCCAGAATGCATATGTCGCCCCAGCTGAAGGCATTGCACTGGCTCCCGGTCAGTATGAGGATCCAGTTTAAGGCTCTAGTGCTGGCCTATCGAGCATTCCATGGTACGGGTGCTGTTTATCTGAGAAGGTGGATCCAACACTACGAGCCCCAACGGATCTTGAGGTCCTCAGGACAGTCCCTCATGTTCATCCCCAAGTTTGCCCGTTCTCGGGCAGGGGGACGCTCCTTTCAGGTTTTAGCAGCACCTCTGTGGAATGATTTGCCTTTGCATCTCAGACAGGCCCAACTAAAAACTAGGTTGTTTCAGTAATAGCACTCTGGCAGGCAAGGTTGAGCTCATCTTGTTGCGGTTTCTGGTGGTTTAAGCGCCGGGACACACTATGTGAGTAGCCGTGCGCTTTATAAATACATATTTCAATATCAATTTCAATGCTGACCAAAATAGGTTTATCCCCTCCCTTAATACCTCATACAACTTACGTAGGTTGTACTCAGTGCTTTAACACCCGGAGGCGTGGGCCCTGCGACAGGTCGCCATTTTGACAATCGACCTGGAGAAGGCCTTTGACACTGTGGGTTGGCACTACCTGCTCCAGGTTATGAGGCGCTTAGGTTTGGGTGAGGGCTGGGTAAAATAGGTGCGATTGTTGTACACACGCCCCAATGCGAGGGTCGGGACTGGTAAAAATATCTCACAACAATATCAGGTAGCGCGAGGCACCCGTCAAGGATGCCTCCTGTCAACACTTTTATTTGTGTTGGCAATAGAGCCCCTGGCTGAGCTATTCCGGCAGGGAGGGAGGGTATGGGACTGAAAATAGGGGGCAGAGCATACACCATCTCTCTTTATGCGCATGACCTATTGGTTTTTTATTTATTTATTTTTAAAGTTTTATATAGCGCGGACAAGATCTTTGCAGATATCAGAGCGCTTTACACAGAAGGGGTAAATGAGGGAGCATAGTCGAACAGGTAGTTCAGAAGAGTAAACAGTACAGTCATGTACATCAATAATACAATTAATACAGATAAGCAACGGGGTCAAATACAAGATATATATATAACTATATAGAAATATGAGGTGGTAATCGGTGCGATACACAAATAGAAGCACCCAGTAAGTTACATGGAGGTGACACTAGTGAGCGGTCAAACATCATCAAAATATAGGAGGTAGCAAATGGTGCATTCCAGGGATAAAAGTGAAATGGGTGCAGCTTACAAAAAAGAAAAAGAAAAAAGGTATATATATAAATATAAAGGATAAAATATGAGGTAGCAATCGGTGCAATACAACAATAGAAAGTGAAATGCAGAGGAAAAGATAATATGTAAATATATAAAACATGAGGTAGTGATCGGTGCAATACAGCAATAGAAGGTGAAATGGGTGCAACTTATAACAATTGTACAGTATACAAGTAGAGGTATAATGCTAATGATAAGCTGGAATCAAGAACAGGTGCAAACAAAGAGCTAAATGAGTCAAAAATGTGACTAAAGAGCAGCCAGAAATAGATGGGCTAATGATCGGTGCATTAAAATCAAGTAGAGGTATAATACTGCAATAAAAGGCAGACATTCGCTAGTTGAAAATAGACTAAAGAGGCCAGTTCTTAGAGTGTGGTCAAATCGTGAAAAAGACTAGTTCATGATGGCCGACAAAGAGAGAGAGAGAGACCAGTCTAAAATGGCAGCCAAATTGTAGTGATTGTTGAGTTTAGTTTCCCTTTCTACTCTGGGTAGGTCGAGTTAGTCCATCTTCCGTGTTGCTTAAAGGGGAGGGTAGAGTTCCGCTTCTATGCTGCTAGATGGTGAGGAGAGAGAGAGGCTTATCTCTGTCTTGCTGATCCCTGCCCTCGTTGGTATGTAGCCTCATGGTCATCTTGTGGGCAGGGAGGCGATTTATGGCTCCAGTTTATGGCCCCAGCCATATTAGCCAATGGAGAGTGTAACCATCGCAAAGCCCGCGAAAAATACAAAGCACACAGATATCAGCTTGAAATTCCAGGCATAGGGTAGAAAACCGGCAAGTTTGTTTAAAGTAGCATTTTTTTTTTTTATTTTTTTTTTTCGTGCATAATTTATCTGTCGGTTTATCTGTGTGACACCAAAAAAGGCGCAGAGACAACTCCTAGAGGTCTTTGCGGGACTGTCTAGCCTACGAGTCACTAAGCGCAAAACATATCTGTTCCCAGTGGCTTGACCACTGGCGCGCCCCCTTGACCTACCTGCGGATCTTAATTGGGCATCAGACACGATCAAGTACCTAGGTACCCAGTTTTTTTTAATTCACTGGCAGATCTAAGAGAAGGTAATTTAGACAAAGCGCTTAAATCACTTAGGTCTGGCGTGATGTTTTGGTGTGCACTGCGACTCCCCATAATGGCTAGAATCTCCTTGGCTAAAGTGGTCATGCTACGCCGCCTGTTATATTATTTCGCCTACTTACCAGTACTAATGCCCACGGGATGGTTCCGTAGCCTGTACTCCCTGACGAGACATTTAATCTGGGGAGATGGGAGGCGTAGAGTGTCGCTTCAAACTTTGCGACGTCCCATTGCAGAAGGAGGCCTGGGGATGCCAGACTTTGAGCTCTATCAGGTAGCTGCCCAGCTACAATGGTTGGCCCAAATGGCTGTAAGGAGGGAACGCTGAGGGGACCTTTCGGATGGAACCCAAACAGAGTCCGAGGCTTCTGTTGGCAAAACTCTTGGACCACACAACCAGGGTTCCCTACAATTCAACGCTGGAGACGCTGCATAAAAAATACCCACTACCCCGAAATACTCTCCGGAGCTACCCCTGGGGGGATTGCCACACGGAGATCTACAGACGATCACTACCGCGGAGCAAATGACACCCTGGACAGAGGTGGGGCTTGAGAATGTATGGGACTGCTACCAAGAGAAAACTTTACTTCCCTATGCGGAACTAGTGGAAGGGTGTGGTTTGCCAGCAGGCCAGTTCCTTACATATGAGGTATTGCAGCGAGCATTTGGGCAGGTATGGGGCCTGAACAGAGAGGAGCCGGAAATGCATAGGGTGTTGCACTCATTGATCACCCTGGGAACAGCGTGACACCAAGTCAAATGGTTTTATGCGTCCCTGTGTGAGTCCTTCTTTGCTCCGCTACTGAATCTGCGGGCGAAACGGAAGAGAAACCTGGGAAGAGAATTGACTGACAAGGAATGGAGCAGAGTCCTAGAGTCCTCTAAAAGAGTATCGCGGAATACACAACTGCGCATGTTCAATTAGACTATGTGCGTATGACCTACCTGACACCGCATAGGATCTTTGTTACTTTTGAGGGGAGCCAAATAGATGTCCGATATGTAACCAGGAAGATGAAGACTTCATGCACATGACCTGGGACTGCGGGATCCTACAAATCTTCTGGCATGAAGTACTCTCTAAAATTAATTAAACCCTGGGGCGTACACTTGGCCATGCCGCAGAGGTCTGCTTGCTGGGGTTCTTCCCCCAGCCGCCCACGCGTAAAGTGGGTGACAGGTTTGTAGACCAAGCGCTCGCCAAAAAGCATATTGCGATAACGTGGAAACCACCCATGGGACCGCAGCTGAATGTTTGGAGTCAGGAGGTGACTAACTGGGATGGGGCAGAGGAGAGAGTGCTGCATAGGGGAGAGTTGAGGGGGCTGCAACAACAACCCAATAGCGGAACAGTGGAGGGGCACACTACATGCCTGGGAAATCCCAAGCCCTCCTGGTAGCGCGAATGAAGAAATCGAGTCCTCCCCGGGTTAGAACAGAGAGGAAGGGGGACCCCACCTGATGGTGTTTGACTGAATCTGCCATGTGGTAGAGAAATGTTGATGCCGTTTGGATGGGAGGGACTTGCATGGGGACTGAGCGTGTTGCCATCCGGGCTCCTGAGTGGATGACACCCCCATTCCCCCCTACACCACGAGTCTCATTGATACGCATCTGCCATCTGATCTGCACTAGTTAAGCCAAGTAGTTAGATATTTTATTATTAGTTACTTCATCTTAATTTCCATTACATATGATTCTTAGATGGCAGCGACACCTCCTGTCCAAACGCACTCACCCCGACATACAAGGGCAATACATTACACTGCTGGAGAGATGGACATGAGGAAAGATATTTTAATTCTAGGCCATGGAATGGGCGGAATGGGCAAAATCGACTGGCATACATCATGTCTGTCGTACCCTCCTCATAAATGTTAATCAGGGATCAATGATGCTTTGCAATATCAGCAACTTCTGTAACATGTCAATTACAAGAAGATATCTTGACAAATGTTGGGCAAATATTATGTGATGTAGAATGTTTAAAGAAATGCCAATAAAGATATGTTTAAAAAAAGGAGAATGGGCTGAGTCCTGGTACCTGTTGAAAGATAAGGGCTAGAAAGAAAGGTGAATTGGTTGAGTGACGAGACAAAGTCCTTGGGAGCAAGCCATGAGAGAAGAAAGCTCTGTGTCTGTTGAGGCTGAGTGGGACAAGTTGAAGTATTTTTGAGGCATTGTAACAGTATTGTTCTTCTTTTTCCAGGACCTGGTGGAACTCTCCCTTACTAACTGCGAGAAGCTGTCCGCTAAGAGCCTGCAGACACTGGTTGACTTCAGCCCCACCCTGGTCTCCTTGAGTCTCTTCGGCTGCTGTAACATTTTCTACGAAGAGGAGAATCCAGGTGGCACGGAAGATTATGACTGCCTGGTGAACCCATCCCGGCAGGTTCTAGTCAAGGACTTCACTTTTCAGGATTTCAGACGCCTGAGATTCCTTAATCTCGGGAGCATGACTAAAGGAGTGGACGTGAAAAGACTGATTCAACCTCTGACCTGCTTGACCGCCCTTGACCTCTCTGGGATCCAGCTGTCTGATCTTGGCTTCCTCACACAGTGGAAGGACAGCCTCGTCTCTTTAGTGCTTTACAACACTGACCTGTCCGAGGATCACATCCGTGCAATCATCCAGCTGCAGAAACTCAGGTCAGCATCTGGCACCAGCTCTGCCCAGGGATGTCCTGGTTCACATTATACATCTTATTGTCCCTCTAATTTTCACCCATATATTTTTCTTCCTACTGAATCTGGCTGTGTGTCCTTTATGTGCCCTCCTAGACCTTCGTGTTGTGTGTTTAAGGGTACATTTTCCATACTCGTGGGGTGTCCTGTCCAAAGGCCAGAGAACCTAAACATATTTTGCACAGGAAAGTGTTAAATGTTTTATTAGGAACTGGTGCATATTTGCACATCCAGGTTTAAAAAAACAAACATATTTTATTAATTTTCCAACTTCAGCATCATACATGGGAGAAAATCAAATAAACATTTGGTATTCATCAGGCTTCTTCAGACCCTCAAGCGCGATTACATCTTAGTGATTTCACAGACAATGTATCAGACAATTTACATTCCCATTACAGTCACGCTAGCTAGTGCAAGCGGTCTGAGTTGTACATTTATAGCCTCTAGTAGGTTACTGAATTTTGTTACGCTTGCACTGGGATGCCTGAGAAGGTAGAATATTACAGTAGAGCTTCACAACAATAAACTACCCCCCGTCTACCCCCTAACTTAGCTGACCATGACCCATCCCTGTTGTTATGTGTGTTACTGCTGCTGCTGAACCTTCCCTCTCATGCGTTTTTCCTGTGAGTGTTGTCTGATTTTAGTGTTGATTTTGTTCGCTATGGGGGATGGGGGGGATAGAGGGTGGAAGAGAGAGGGGGGGATTGGGGCAAGTCCCAGGAGGAGAGGGGTTGGCGGGGCAAGGGGGGGGGGCACACCTATTGATCCTGCGCACCCGGAACTGGCGCCAGGGCAAGCAGCTTGAATGCTTCCAGACTGGTATCCCACTCCATGGGGATTCACTTTTTGCACTGCCCGTGGGCTTCCTCTCGCCTAATTGATGCACTTTCTGCGCTTCCCCATCTCACTACCTCCCCATGCTAGCCGTGGAGCAGTGAGGGTTTAGCTGACTTCCAACGCATGGTGATGGCGCGTTTAGCTAGAAGCAGTGCTAGATCCGTGAAGCAAAGCTGTAATTTCTGTGCTTTGGGGCGTAATCCCCAATAGGCTGTTGGCTGCCGTGCACAGCACAGGGGCACATGTCGCCACAGCGGTGACTGACACCACCTCCGCCCTCCGCCCAGAACTCACGAAGCGCCAGTCACTGCCATAGCACGTGGATCAGATCTGCCTCTTCTGCCTTGCATCTGGGGCAACAGTGTTGTGTATTTGGGAATATAAGCTGCGGTCGGTGTGGTGTTAGGTATGCCCTGTGTAGAATCATGTGTTGATACATTTATATTTGACGTTTCATGGGATTTTCTTGGGGTATTCTAACATCGAGTCCCATTCTTTGTCTGTCAGTTCTTTGTCCAGGTCCCTGGACCGTCCGTCAGGGCGATGCCCGCATGTGCTCTGATGTTTTGTATAGCCATTTGGTGACATGTCGGCCATTGCCCATGAGATATGTCATATGGACCAGTTCGTGTTGGGCGGGTGCTTCCTGTGCGGAGCCCACTGTTTCTTCACATACTGTAAAATCACAGCGTGTGTGATGTGTAACCGGTCTGTAACCTCATTGTGCCTGGTGAAGTTACCATGGTCCATAAGGGTGCCCACATCAAACAGTGCTCCCACCGTGGCTACCCCACCCATGACCCAAGCCCGTATTCGCCGTTTAGTAATTAGGCCGGTAGAGGTGGGTATTCCCATTAGTGGCGTGTTATTCGAGCATTGGGAGCAACTGCGTATGTAGTGTAGGGATTGTTTCCAGTATGCGAGTGCAGTACAAAAAAGTGTCGGGCGGTCGAGGGCGTCCTGGCAGGAGTGTGTGCAATTCCCGTCGATCGAGTTCTAGGGTTGTGTATCCTATTTCGTGCCCTGTGAGCCAGAATGATAGCCACTGCAGTTGGCCCGCGTAACAATAGGCGCGGAAATCCGGGACCCCCAGTCTGCCCTTGTCCGTATCCAACAGCATTTTAGCCAGACCCACTCTATGGCGGCTGTTGCCCCAGATCAAGTCAGTCAGTAACTTGTTCAGGGATGTAAGCGTATTTGTTGGGATCACTACTGGTAGATTTGTAAAATAATATAAGCGGGGCAGAACCACCATCTTCGAAATCGCCACTCTACCCATTATAGAGAGTGGTAAGGACGTCCAAAATGTGACTCGCGCTCGGATAGCTTTGTTCAGGTTCCTCTCAATGAGATCTATCGTGTTCCTATAAATTTGTTTTCCCATGTATTTGAAGGTGTGGCGGCGACCGTCAAGCGGAGTTGTCCGAACTGTATCCCGTCCGGCCTTCCTTCCGGGTGGATGAAGAAGACCTGCAACTTGTATTCATTTATTGCCAGTCCCGAGAGTCGTGCAAAGTGAACAAAGGTCTCAGGTAGCGGTGCTAGGTCGGTAGTTATTTACATATAAGATTATGTTGTCTGCGTAAGCAGATATCACATGCGTTGTGTGGTCCAGTCGGACCCCTTCTGCTCCGCCGTCAGTCGTACCTTAAAAGCCAGGGGTTCTATAGATAGGACAAATAACAGGGGAGACAGTGGGCATCCCTGTCGAGTGCCTCTGCCAATAGGGTGCTCCCGTGAGATATGTCTGCCGGTACGAGCCCTGGCCATGGGGGTTGAGTACAATAACTAAATCCATTTCAGATAATCTGGGGGGATGCCAAACTTTCACACCGTCCAGATCATGTAATCCCATCTAAGGGTATCGAATGCTTGCCGCAGGTCTAGTGTGATGCAACCCACTGTGTGATTGGTTGGGAGTGTGGATTCCATGACGTGGTACAGCCTCCTGATATTAAGTGAAGTGCTCCTCGCCAGCACAAACCCGCATTGGTCAGGGTGAATAAGTATGTACAAATGCGGGAGTAGATGACGCGCCAGGACGTTGCTCAGGATTTTGTAGTCTGTTGCGAGTAGGGATAAGGGTCTATATCCCGAGATGTCTAACGGAAAGCGGCCTGGCTTAAGGAGAGACACCACTAATGCCTGCATCTTGGTGCGGGGTATCGTTCCTGAGTCTATTGCAGCATTGTATAGTCGCTCAAGGGGCGGGACTAGGGCATCTGCGTATGTGGCAAAGAACTCAGCGGGGAGCCGTCTAGGCCAGGGGCCTTAATGCGGGTAGGGCATAAATGGCTTCTTTGAGTTCTGCTCTCGTGATTGGGCCGAGAGGTCTTATTGCGCTGCTTGTGTAAGTTTAGGAAATGGGAGGTCGGTCAAGAATGCATGGAGGGAGTCTTCTTCCAGTGGTGGCTGTGATTGGTATAGGGTTTGGTAATGCTCACAGAAGGCTGAGTTAATGTCTTGCTGCGTGTCCACAGTATTCCCGCTTTGCTTTGAGTATCTCATGTATTGGAGCCTGTGGGGGATCATCTTTAATTATACGCGCCAGGAGCGGGCCAGCTTTGTCGGCTTCAGCATGCTTTGTGCGCATGTATGTGGTGTAATCGACTTGCCTTAGTGTTTCTAATAGCTCTGTGTGCTTAATGTGGGCTTCTTGTAGTGCTGCTCCCTTGGTGTTGTCTGCAGCTGCGTCCTGCTCTAACTTTTTCAACATATTTTCAACCTCTATGACATTGTTATGTATTCCCTTCCTGATCCCTGCTGTGGTGCTAATTGCTATTCCCCTGATCACCGTCTTGAATGCATCCCACTCCACCTGCGGCGAGGAGGCAGTGCCAGCGTTCTCCGCGAAGTAGGTGTTGATTCCCGCAGATAATGTGCTACGAAATACCCGGTCTTCGAGCATCTGGGGCCATAGCTTCCAGGTGGGAACCGGAGTAGGGATTCTAACCCAGGCAAGAGTGACCTCTAAGGGGTTATGGTCTGAGAAGGTTGATCCCAGATATGTGGCGTGTGCTATCTTGGAGGTGGTAGGGAGGGAACAGAGGATCCTGTTGATTCTAGTGTGCAGTTGGTGTGGGTGTGAGAAAAAAGAGAATTCCCTCCTATTAGGGTACTTTAGTCACCAGGCATCCCCCAGGGACCATCACTCCGCCCATTTGCACAATGCCTCTGCCTGTCTAATTGTGCCAACACCGTGGAGGGGAGGGTGTGATCTATCCTTGTCTATATCCAGTACAGCGCTGGGACGCCCCATTGCTGGGGTAGCCATGCGCTTTACAAGACAACATAACATAACATAGTGATCTCCAAGTATCCATGGGTGTGTTGTCGAGGGCGCAAGGAGAGGGTGGAGGTTCAAAAGGAATTTATCCTGCTCAAAGTCAGGGGCGCATATGCTCCCTAGTACTATTTGTGCGCCATCTAAGGTACCTCTCACTAGTACAGGGTGCTTCCCTGCTTACAGAGGTTGGTCCGACTGGGTACTTCTTGTACAGAAACAGTGTTCCCCATTACCAATCCTCCCTCTAACCCAGGAAACCCTCTGCTGTTTGGGGCGTAATACCGCTAAACGATGCAATACTACTCCTAGAGTCCGAGTGTACAGTATGTTCCTCAGAGGAGTCTGAGGATATATGATGCGTGCCCTCCCGGAACTTGTTGGCCGTCTCCAGTGCCTCTGCTCGTCCTTTTGGGCCAGCCCCGGTGAGGGGTTCCTATTTTGGGGTACAGTTTTCGTCAATCGGAGGCACAGTCGTCGGCTCCGTTTGGGCTTAGGGGCGCCAGTTGTGCTCTGTGAGGAAGGGCCAGACCCTGATGGGGGGAATGTGATCTCAACCCATTCCTCCACTTCTTCCGGGGTGTTGTAAAAAACATTTTTTGATCAAATATCACTTTGAGCCTGGCTGAGAGTAACAGGGCCTATTTGATGTTTAGGGTTCTGAGTCTGGTCTTTACTTCCTGGTCTCTGAAATTCAGTATTTTTACTATCAGCGGGCGGGGTTGGGCTCCCGCCATTGGCCTGCCCGTGGGAATTCTGTGTGCTCGTTCAACACAAAAGAAATCTGATAGGCCCTCTGGGGCCACATGGTCCCTGAACCATCGTTCCATAAATTCAGTTGCGTTCTGTCCCTCACAACGTTCTGGCAGGCCAATAACGTGGATGTTATTGCGTCTGGCCCTCCGCTCTGCGTCGTTCACACTGTCCTGAAGACCCTCCACCTGCAGCTGAAGCTGTTTAAGTTGTTCTCCATGCTCTTTGTGTTGCAGCAGGTTTTCCTCAATCGCTAGTTTGTTGTCTCTAGCTGTGGCGTGAGTTTGGCGTGGTTGGCCCTCAGGTGAGTAAATCTGGTTATCAGGGATCCCAGTTGCTGCTCAATCGCCTTCCTCGAGTCCCTCACTTCTTGCAGTATAAGGTCCAACTTATCTGGAGGGTTCTCTAGGTTAGTTGGTGGTATTGTGCTAGTCATTTGTGTAGGGGCCTCTATGTCCACTGTGGGCTGGGTATCAGCACTGTTCGCGTCGGCATTTTTCCCCTTCGGGCAACCCATAATGTATACTTGATTTGTGCCTCACCTTTTGGTGGAGATGTGCAGCCCCTATGTGAGGAGCTCCAGGCCACTGCCTCTAGTGACCGGTACAGGCGCCGGGGCGGCCAGTCCAGTCAAGGCAGCGACAGAGTGAGGGAGCAGTCCAGCTTGTGTTTATGCCGTGGTGGTGTGTGCTGCTTAGTGTGAATCTCGGTCTCGTGGCCCTTGTGCCCTCCGGTGGGGGAGTCCCACATGCATGTCGACTATATGTCAGGGCTTTCGGGTGTCCGCCAGTGTCAGTCTAGTTTCTATAATGCAGGTGCGTGGGGGGAATGGGTGCGCCTCCAAGCCGTTGACATTCCGCACTCACCTCACCCTGTGTAAGTTAAGTAATGCACCCCCCGGGCCGGCTGTGCCACACTCACCACATGCCCAGTGTAAGGTGTTCAACAGATCAGAGCGTGTGCGCCGACCCCACTGGGGGGGTCGGGCAATGATCTCCAGCAGAGGCTCTTCTGGTGGACAGCTTTTGTCGGACCTCCCTTGCACACCTGCGTAGCACTGCCAATATTGCTACCCGACTCCTCCGTCACAAGGGATATTGACACCTGAAGACGATTAGCCGGCCTTACCTTTGCCAGGTCGGGACCCGCTGTGACGCAGCCCACAGCAAGCAATGGAAGCCCCACTCCGGGGGCCCCGTCGACGACCAGAGTGTCCGACACAGCCACTCCGCAGGTTCTGGGGCTTCGCCCGATACTGTCAATCTTCACCGCTGGCCAGTCAGGGCTCCACAGCCCCCCACAGGTCGCGGCCGCCGGCCTCCGCCAGTGGGTCTGCACAGGCCTGCTTTGCACTCCCAGGCCCGCGTACATCCGGCACCAGCCTAGAGTCAGATGCCCAAGAGAATCCTGTAGATCTGGGGTCTGTGAAGGGCACAGCATCATTGGCTGTAGATTCACACAACCACAATGCCTCATTGTGGCTGTGTGTCTGCTGGTACAGCCGATCTGACTGTTGCCACTTCCTGTTTGTGTGCATGTCTAAAGAGCAATCCATCAGCAAGTGGTCCACTCACTCCTTGGCGTCAGGGCAGTATGCACAACTTTTGAATTCCAACCATCCTAGCACCAAGCTTTAGAGGATTTGGCAAGTGTAACAATTTGGAGACTATATTTTTCGTTTTCAATGCTCATTTTGACAAAACTGCATCAAGTCCAATTACAGCGCTCTGCTGAATGAGTCATGCAATTGCAAGTACTTATATGTAGTTTCTAAAACTACCACAGTGTCTTCATTTGCGGCACTTCCTGACCAAATGTACTCCACCCTCTCATTTCAGAGGTGTTTATAGGTCTAAATGTATTAAAACAAATGCCAGAGATGCCCTTGGTGCATTATTCCACTGGAGTGTGTTGCAGGCCCAATTCTGAGAGTTAAACGAGGCAAGTGTTCTTTAAAGGTGTCTGTGATGTCTGCCTATACGTGCAGGAGTTCTGATATGCCAGTGGGTCTTAATGCCCATAACCCTTTTCTGAGTTGATTCGATTTTGATATTTATATAGCGCAGCAGTCACTCAAGGGCATCAAGGCTCTAGAGAGAGACCGCACATACCACTGAGTCCAGAAGCAAGATGAAGAACTTCAGCTCACCTTTTGCCTGCGAACAGCCAGGTCTTAAGGGCTTTTCTGAATGGGAGCAGAAGAGGGATAGATCTGAGCGCCAGGGGTAGGGAATTCCAGAGCTTACACGCTGCCACTAAAAAAGCCTTATCCCCCACTTCCTCTTCTTGGTTCTTGGTACCAGAAGTTGCATTTGAGGTGAGGAGCGAAGTAATCTGCTTGGGAAATACCATTTGAACATGGTCTTCAGCCTTAGAGGATAGGAAGCGTGCAATGACTTATGGACAATACACAGTGCTTTAAAACTGATATGTTGTTTAATGGGGAGCCAGTGTAGGTGTTCTAGTCCCTTCTTGGCTGATTGTCTTTTGGGAATGTTCAGAATAAGTCTTTCCAATGCATTCTGCAGTACCTGGAGTTTATGTTGTACGTCCTTCCTAGCAGCCAGGTACAGGGCAATGCAAAAGTCTGGGCATTACCAGGGCCAGTGCTGCCTGGATCCTAGCTGAACGCTGGATGAAAGGGAAGATTTCTTTTAACATCCTTATGTGACAGGAGCATGTGGAAATGGTTCACTTGGGCCTTGAAGCTAAGTTCCATGTCCATCAGGACTTCCAAATTCTTATCCTTTTCACTTGGGACAGGACAGCATCACAAGGATTGAGGCCAGCAGTTACTGTTCCATTTTATTACCCCTGATCCAAATATCATCACCTCCGTTTTTTCCCATTAAGTTTAAGGAAGTTAGCAGATATCCAGTCTGCCACTCTGGACATGGATCCATGGACCTTCTCTGATCATGAACCCAGCCCCTTAGGGATGGTAATCATAATTTGTGTATCATCTGCATAAGACACCACTTCTAATCCAAAAGAATGGATTACGGTAGCGAAGGGTGCCACATACAGATTAAAAAGGATGGGACTTAAGGAAGACCCCTGCGGGACTCCACAAGTAGTGAATAGGAGTCTGAGTGAAAAGAGTTTAAGTTCACCCCTTGGGATCTCCCTGTCAGGAATGTCAGGAATGAGGACAGAAGGGCAAGTGCTTGATGAGAAATACCAAGACTCCGGAGCGTGTCCAGCAGCAACGTAGGAGAGATGGTGTCAAATGTTGCTGACAGATCCAAGAGAATTAGCACTACTCCCTGCCCTTCGTCCACCGTACGCCTGATGTAATCCGAGGCTGTAACCAAGGCCGTTTCTGTACCGTGATGCCTTCTGAATCCGAACTGTGACTTATTGAGCTAAGATTGCCGATCTGCAGTTTCCATAAACTGCTTGTTGAGATGTGATTCCAGAATGTTTGTTGGAACAGGGAGCAGGGAGATGGGATGGTAATTCTTACAGTCCCTAGAGTCCAAATTTGGTTTCTTCAGAAGAGGTCTAATGATAGCTTGTTTCCAAGAATGAGGATAGATTTCAGAAGGATAATGATATTCATCAATTTACTGAGGGGTTCCGCTATGGTATCGGCAACCATTTGTAAAATTGACAGAGGGCAAGCCCCCATAGGAGAGCCTGAATGAATTCTCCTAAGATAATGTACAAGAATAGGAGCCGTAAGGTTACACAATGTTGAGAGACCTCTGTGTTCACTGTTGGACATCAGTGGACCATCTTTGGTAGGGCTGTTGACTGTTAGATTTAAAATGGGCATTTTTGAGTTTGACTCTAAACCAGTGTATATGTCTGTGATCTTATTTTGAAAAAAGGTAGCTAATTGATCACAAAATGCTTGTGATGTATCAGGTTCTGCCAAGGATTGGGAAGATGAGAGCTGTTGTACCAGCTGAAACAGTTCTTTGGTAGATTTAGAATGATCAATTACCTGTGTGTAGTACAAAGAGTTGATGGAGACAACATCTCATGAAAGCTCCCGTCTGAGCATAGAGGTGACAAGGCTTTCACGTGCTTCTGTCCCAAAAAGCCCAACACACTCTCCAAGTCTTATATGACATGTACTGCAGACCCGAGCAGCTTTAAGAGAGTGAACCACAGATTGCTCATTTGTCATATGCCCTGAAATAGTACTATCTAGTAACTGGGTATTTCACCATGAGATTTCAAGTACGTCTTTCATCCGCAAGAAGGCAAAAATGTTCTAGTCGATCCCAGTAGCTGAGGGGCAGAGGGGGGCAGGGACCAAAGTTCAGTCACTACCAATGTGCTGAGTCTCTGTGGTGAATACCCTGGATATGTCCATGGTTCCATCTAATGAACTGTGTGGGGTGAAGAATAACTTGATATTATTTGACCCATTGCTCCTTGACCATGTCTAAGCTGTGGTCCTCACTGACTTCTGCATCGATGTTCGGTGATTGCCATTAGGTGCTGGTTCCCACCAACTCTTGCTTTGATGTTCGGTGACTGCCATTAGGTGCTGGTCCCTCATCAACTTCTGCATCGCTGTTCGGTGATTGCCAATAGGTGCTGGTCCCTCACCGACTTCTGCATCGATGTTCGGTGATTGCTGTTAGGTGCTGGTCCCTCACAGACTTCTGCATCGATGTTCGGTGATAGCCATTAGGGGCTGGTCCCTCACTGACTTCTGCATCGATGTTCGGTGATTGCCATTAGGTGCTGGTCCCTCGCCGACTCTTGCATCGATGTTCGGTGATTGCCATTAGGTGCTGGTCCCTCACTGACTTATGCATCGATGTACGGTGATTGCCATTAGGTGCTGGTCCCTCACCGACCTCTGCATCGATATACGGGGATTGCCATTAGGTGCTGGTCCCTCACCAACTTCATCAACGATGTACGGTGATTGCCATTAGGTGCTGGTCCCTCACCGACTTCTGCATCGATGTTCGGTGATTGCCATTAAGTGCTGGTCCCCACCGACTTCTTCAACGATGTACGGTGATTGCCATTAGGTGCTGGTCCCTCACTGACTTCTGCGTGGATGTTCGGTGATTGCCATTAGGTGCTGGTCCCTCACTGACTTCTGCATCGATGTTCGGTGATTGCCATTAGGTGCTGGTCCCTCACCAACTTCTTCAACGAAGTACGGTGATTGCCATTAGTTGCTGGTCCCTCACTGACTTCTGCATCGATGTTCAGTGATTGCCATTAGGTGCTGGTCCCTCACCGACCCTTACTTTGATGTTCGGTGACTGCCATTAGGTGCTGGTCCCTCATCAACTTCTGCATCGCTGTTCGGTGATTGCCATTAGGTGCTGGTCCCTCACCGACGTCTGCATCTATGTTCGGTGATTGCCGTTGGGGGCTGGTCCCTCACTGACTTCTGCATCGATGTTCGGTGATTGCCATTAGGTGCTGGTCCCTCACCGACTTCTGCATCGATGTACGGTGATTGCCATTAGGTGCTGGTCCCTCACCAACTTCTTCAACGATGTACGGTGATTGCCATTAGGTGCTGGTCCCTCACTGACTTCTGCATCGATGTTCGGTGATTGCCATTAGGTGCTGGTCCCTCACTGACTTCTGCATCGATGTTCGGTGATTGCCATTAGGTGCTGGTCCCTCACCAACTTCTTCAACGAAGTACGGTGATTGCCATTAGTTGCTGGTCCCTCACTGACTTCTGCATCGATGTTCAGTGATTGCCATTAGGTGCTGGTCCCTCACCGACCCTTACTTTGATGTTCGGTGACTGCCATTAGGTGCTGGTCCCTCATCAACTTCTGCATCGCTGTTCGGTGATTGCCATTAGGTGCTGGTCCCTCACCGACGTCTGCATCTATGTTCGGTGATTGCCGTTGGGGGCTGGTCCCTCACTGACTTCTGCATCGATGTTCGGTGATTGCCATTAGGGGCTGGTCCCTCACTGAGTTCTGCATCGATGTTCGATGATTGCCATTAGGTGCTGGTCCCTCACCGACTTCTGCATCGATGTACGGTGATTGCCATTAGGTGCTGGTCCCTCACCAACTTCTTCAACGATGTACGGTGATTGCCATTAGGTGCTGGTCCCTCACTGACTTCTGCATCGATGTTCGGTGAATGTCATTAGGTGCTGGTCCCTCACCGACTTCTGCATCGATGTACGGTGATTGCCAGTAGGTGCTGGTCCCTCGCCGACTTCTTCAACGATGTATGGTGATTGCCATTAGGTGCTGGTCCCTCACTGACTTCTGCATCGCTGTTCGGTGGTTGACATTAGGTGCTGATCCCTCACTGACTTCTGCATCGATGTTCGGTGAATGCCATTAGGCGCTGGTCCCTCACCGACTTCTGCATCGATGTTCGGTGATTGCCATTAGGTGCTGGTTCCCACCGACGTCTTCAACGATGTACGGTGATTGCCATTAGGTGCTGGTCCCTCACTGACTTCTGCATCGATGTTCGGTGATTGCCATTAGGTGCTGGTCCCTCACCGACTTCTGCATCAATGTTCGGTGATTGCCATTAGGTGCTGGTCCCTCACCGACTTCTGCATCGATGTTCGGTGATTGCCATTAGGTGCTGGTCCCCACCGACTTCTTCAACGATGTATGGTGATTGTCATTAGGTGCTGGTCCCTCACTGACTTCTGCATCGATGCTCGGTGATTGCCATTAGGGGCTGGTCCCTCACTGACTTCTGCATCGATGTTCGGTGAATGCCATTAGGTGTTGGTCCCTCACCGACTTCTGCATCAATGTTTGGTGATTGCCATTAGGTGCTGGTCCCTCACCGACCTCTTCATCGATGTTCGGTGATTGCCATTAGGTGCTGGTCCCCACCAACTTCTTCATCGATGTTTGGTGATTGCCATTAGGTGCTGGTCCCTCACTGACTTCTGCATCGATGTTCAGTGATTGACATTAGGTGCTGATCCCTCACGGACATCTACATAGATTTTCTGTGATTGCCATTAGGTGCTGGTCCCTCACTGACTGCTGCATCGATGTTCGGTGATTGCCATTAGGTGCTGGTTCCCACCGACTTCTTCAACGATGTACGGTGATTGATATTAGGTGGTGGTCCCTTACCCTACTTCTGCATCGATGTTCGGTGATTGCCATTAGGTGCTGGTCCCTCACCGACTCTTGCATCGATGTTCGGTGATTGCCATTAGGTACTGGTCCCTCACTGACTTCTGCATCGATGTTCGGTGATTGCCATTAGGTGCTGGTCCCTCACCGACTCTTGCTTTGATGTTCGGTGACTGCCATTAGGGGCTGGTCCCTCATCAACTTCTGCATCGATGTTCGGTGATTGCCATTAGGGCGTGGTCCCTCACCGACTCTTGCATCGATGTTCGGTGATTGCCATTATTTGCTGGTCCCTTACCGACTCTTGCTTTGATGTTCGGTGACTGCCATTAGGGGCTGGTCCCTCACTGACTTCTGCATCGATGTTCGGTGATTGCCATTAGGGCGTGGTCCCTCACTGACTTCTGCATCGGTGTTCGGTGATTGCCATTAGGTGCTGGTCCCTCACCGACTCTTGCATCGATGTTCGGTGATTGCCATTATTTGCTGGTCCCTCACCGACTCTTGCTTTGATGTTCGGTGACTGCCATTAGGGGCTGGTCCCTCATCAACTTCTGCATCGCTGTTCGGTGATTGCCATTAGGTGCTGGTCCCTCACTGACTTCTGCATCGATGTTCGGTGAATGTCATTAGGTGCTGGTCCCTCACCGACTTCTGCATCGATGTACGGTGATTGCCAGTAGGTGCTGGTCCCTCGCCGACTTCTTCAACGATGTATGGTGATTGCCATTAGGTGCTGGTCCCTCACTGACTTCTGCATCGCTGTTCGGTGGTTGACATTAGGTGCTGATCCCTCACTGACTTCTGCATCGATGTTCGGTGAATGCCATTAGGCGCTGGTCCCTCACCGACTTCTGCATCGATGTTCGGTGATTGCCATTAGGTGCTGGTTCCCACCGATGTCTTCAACGATGTACGGTGATTGCCATTAGGTGCTGGTCCCTCACTGACTTCTGCATCGATGTTCGGTGATTGCCATTAGGTGCTGGTCCCTCACCGACTTCTGCATCAATGTTCGGTGATTGCCATTAGGTGCTGGTCCCTCACCGACTTCTGCATCGATGTTCGGTGATTGCCATTAGGTGCTGGTCCCCACCGACTTCTTCAACGATGTATGGTGATTGTCATTAGGTGCTGGTCCCTCACTGACTTCTGCATCGATGCTCGGTGATTGCCATTAGGGGCTGGTCCCTCACTGACTTCTGCATCGATGTTCGGTGATTGCCATTAGGTGTTGGTCCCTCACCGACTTCTGCATCAATGTTTGGTGATTGCCATTAGGTGCTGGTCCCTCACCGACCTCTTCATCGATGTTCGGTGATTGCCATTAGGTGCTGGTCCCCACCAACTTCTTCAACGATGTATGGTGATTGTCATTAGGTGCTGGTCCCTCACTGACTTCTGCATCGATGTTCGGTGATTGCCATTAGGGGCTGGTCCCTCACTGACTTCTGCATCGATGTTCGGTGATTGCCATTAGGTGCTGGTCCCTTACCGACTTCTGCATCAATGTTCGGTGATTGCCATTAGGTGCTGGTCCCTCACCGACTTTTTCAACGATGTACGGTGATTGTCATTAGGTGCTGGTCCCTCACTGACTTCTGCAAAGATGTTCGGTGATTGCCATTAGGTGCTGGTCCCTCACTGACTTCTGCATCGATGTTCGGTGATTGCCATTAGGTGCTGGTCCCTCACTGACTTCTGCATCGATGTTCGGTGATTGACATTAGGTGCTGATCCCTCACGGACATCTACATAGATTTTCTGTGATTGCCATTAGGTGCTGGTCCCTCACTGACTGCTGCATCGATGTTCGGTGATTGCCATTAGGTGCTGGTTCCCACCGACTTCTTCAACGATGTACGGTGATTGATATTAGGTGGTGGTCCCTTACCCTACTTCTGCATCGATGTTCGGTGATTGCCATTAGGTGCTGGTCCCTCACCGACTCTTGCATCGATGTTCGGTGATTGCCATTAGGTACTGGTCCCTCACTGACTTCTGCATCGATGTTCGGTGATTGCCATTAGGTGCTGGTCCCTCACCGACTCTTGCTTTGATGTTCGGTGACTGCCATTAGGGGCTGGTCCCTCATCAACTTCTGCATCGATGTTCGGTGATTGCCATTAGGGCGTGGTCCCTCACCGACTCTTGCATCGATGTTCGGTGATTGCCATTATTTTCTGGTCCCTTACCGACTCTTGCTTTGATGTTCGGTGACTGCCATTAGGGGCTGGTCCCTCACTGACTTCTGCATCGATGTTCGGTGATTGCCATTAGGGCGTGGTCCCTCACTGACTTCTGCATCGGTGTTCGGTGATTGCCATTAGGTGCTGGTCCCTCACCGACTCTTGCATCGATGTTCGGTGATTGCCATTATTTGCTGGTCCCTCACCGACTCTTGCTTTGATGTTCGGTGACTGCCATTAGGGGCTGGTCCCTCATCAACTTCTGCATCGCTGTTCGGTGATTGCCATTAGGTGCTGGTCCCTCACCGACTCTTGCATCGATGTTCGGTGATTGCCATTAGGTGCTGGTCGCTTACCGACTCTTGCTTTGATGTTCGGTGACTGCCATTAGGGGCTGGTCCCTCATCAACTTCTGCATCGCTGTTCGGTGATTGCCGTTAGGGGCTGGTCCCTCACCTAAAAGTTGCTGATCTGTAGCCCCTGTGTTTGGGAAGCGCATGCGTCCTCCCTCGTTTGGATTCATGTGATCCGTTCTACAATCTGAATGTTTTTGGGGCTTTTCATTTCCTGTGGCAAACGTAGCAGCACCAGCCAAGAAGGGAGCAGTCAGAAGTTCAAATGGTGGGTACCATGGCTAATGCCAAGAACTCAGAGTCACAGAAAGACTTTTCCAAAAATATAGTTGCCCAGATGCTTCCTGCACCCTCAGCGACCATACTTGGTGCTCTGAGTCCACCTGCATTGCTAGGCCTAAAGCACCAGTACTTGTTGGCCATGACCCTTGTGCCTATCTCTTCAGGCTGCTGTCTTTATTGTGGCCCATGAGATCTGGTAGACGTCTTATACTCTGCCACTGGTGAAAAAGAGGTTTAAACCAAACACCGTCACCATCAGAAGAGGTGGTTTGTTCTCGCACACAAACCTGTCTGTTTCCTTTAAGTGGGTGCGCCCCTGAATGTGGGCATCACTTTTGCTACGTGACTTCACACAATCCTGACTAAAGAGGCCAAGGTTCTTGATTGCACAGCATTAAATCCCATTTGAATGCATCCAGTAGTGTTAGCTAGGTCAGCATGGGTGCTATGGTGTTTCCTTATTACATTCTCAGTCCTGACAGTGTCACATTTCACATCGACAATACCTTTACATGCACCTCATTGACTGAGTACCCCATCCGCCAAGATCGTAATCAGGGCCTATATCTCCTAACAAGCAATCATTGACGGGGTATCCCATCCACCAAAATCGTAATCATGCCCCCTGTATCCCCTAACAAACAATCATTGACGGAGTATCCCATCCGCCAAAGATCGTAATCAGGGCGTATATCCCCTAACAAACAATCATTGGCGGAGTATCCCATCCGTCAAGATCATAAGCCGGCCCCCTGTCCCCTTACAATCAATCATTGATGGAGTATCCCATCTCCCAAGATCGTAATCAGGCCCTGTATCCCCTAATAAGCAATCATTGACGGAGTATCCCATCTCCCAAGATCGTAATCAGGCCCTGTATCCCCTAACAAACAATCATTGACGGAGTACCCCCTCCGCCTATATCCCCTAACAAACAATCATTGACGGACTACCCCATCCGCCAAGACCATAATCAGGGCGTATATCCCCTAACAATCATTGACGAAGTATCCCATCCACCACGATCGAAATCAGGCCCTGTATCCCCTAACAAACAATCTTTGACGTGGTATCCCATCCACCAAGATCGTAATCAGTCCCTGTATCCCCAAACAAACAATCATTGACGGAGTATCCCATCCGCCAAGATCGTAATCAGGCCCTGTATCCCCTAACAGCCAATCTTTGACGTGGTATCCCATCCACCAAGATCGTAATCAGGCCCTGTATCCCCAAACAAACAATCATTGACGGAGTATCCCATCCACCACGATCGTAATCAGGCCCTGTATCCCCTAACAAACAGTCTTTGAAGTGGTATCCCATCCACCAAGATCGTAATCAGGCCCTGTATCCCCTAACAAACAATCATTGACGGAGTACCCCATCCGCCAAGATCGTAATCAGGGCGTATATCCCCTAACAATCATTGACTGAGTATCCCATCCACCACGATCGTAATCAGGCTCTGTATCCCCTAACAAACAATCTTTGACGTGGTATCCCATCCACCAAGATCGTAATCAGGCCCTGTATCCCCAAACAAACAATCATTGACGGAGTATCCCATCCGCCAAGATTGTAATCCGGGCGTATATCCCCTAACAAAGAATCATTGATGGAGTATCCCATCCATCAAGATCATAATCCTGCCGTATGTCCCCTAACAAGCAATCATTGACGGAGTATCCCATCTCCCAAGATCGTAATCAGGCCCTGTATCCCCTAACAAGCAATCATTGACGGAGTATGCCATCTCCCAAGATCATAATCAGGGCGTATATCCCCTAACAAGCAATCATTGACGGGGTATCCCATCTCGGAAGATCGTAATCAGGCCCTATATCCCCTATCAATCAATTATTGACCGAGTATCGCATTCAACAAGATCGTGATCAGGCCCTATATCCCCTAACAAGCAATCATTTGACCAAATGTTCCCAAAAAAGATTATGAGCCAGGTCGCATGATACATCATCGGTCATCGAGCCTTTGTCCAGTTCTTTAGTCCCATTCAGATAGCTTGATACTCTGAGCGATTCAGTCCTCTGCTCTGCCCTGTGCTGATTATTCACGAAGGGCCAATTGATTAAAATTGTGTTGTGTTGGTATGTTAATTGTAATATCTCCACTCACCCCCACTGTTGACAATGGCCGTTCTCATCTCACACAAACAGTCAACATGCTGTTGCATTTATCAGCCAAGTAAGGCCAGAGGCTTACTTTATAAATATGGACATAATTATAAATCCTTTCCCCCGCACTTCATAATGTTTTATGCAAAGTATGTGTGTGTGTGTGCTCTAAATGAAATCTCAAACCTCCTCTGTGGTTACAGATCTTCGAGGCAGAATTGAAAACTCATTTACCAGTCATGGACACTCAGATTCCCCAAATCACACGGTGTAGGAGTCAGGCTTGGTATATGGTTAGCCCTTCAAGGAACGATGCACCTTGTATTAATCCAGGCAACCCTTGTGGTGATTTTAGTGGCCTTGATAACCTTCGGCTCTCATAGTGGTCGCTCTGGAGAGCATGTATATATTCCCTCTGGCGAATACACCTTCATCATACTACCACTCATCCTCAAATATAACCCCAAATGGGTGTGTGAGGCTTTAAAAATATATATATAATATATGTAGTGCCACCACACAAAACCGTTTGTAATTTTTTTTATTGTGTTAAAATTATTGTTTATAAAAAAGTCAAAGTTCCCCTGCCCTAGTACGATTTGTAAACAAGTTCATCTAATAATCACAAAACAACCACACATAAACCGATCGATAGCATAAAAAATGAATGGAATTGAATTAATGAATAACACAATAAAAGACCAAAGAGAGGAAACATAAGACAGTCCACTTTGTCATGAAGAACCAGCAGTCTGTGTGAAGATTCAAGCAGGGGGGGCACAGGTTACTTCCAGTGTTTTCAGGCGTCATGCCCACATGTTCCACAGATTATGCTGCGATGCGTCGCGACCCTTTCAAGCCTAATCTGTGGAATTGTTGGATGAACAGGTTTACAAATCATTGTACAAGGGCACCGGTCGTTTTAACATAATTAAAAAAATTAAAAACGGTTTTGTGTAGTGGGACTACATATATTATATATATTAAAGTCTTATACACCCATTTGGCAGGGGTAACTTTGACTTGATTGGTATTAACAATATGTTTTATACAATAAAATATATATTTTTTAAAGCTTTTGTGTAGTGGCACTACATATATATATTTTAAAAATAGCCTTATAAACCTATGCAGAGTTATATTTGAGGATGAGTGGTAGTATGATGAATATGTATTAAAGTGAATATTTTCGCTAGAGAGAATATATATATTCTTTCATCTCTATACGGGACGCCATTCCTTTGGTTGTGAAGGGTCACTCTTATATTGATTTTCCCGATTAGAAGAGCAGCCTTTGGGCCTATCTTGAAGGAGTGAAAAACAGCTTGTCTTACCACATTTAATCAAGAGTGAAGATTAGATAAAAAGGACGACACAGTGATCATACAAATAAGTCTATTTATTACATAAAACAATCACGAACACATTGGTATATCTCCTACCCTGAGATATCAACAAAATACATATGAAAATACTCAAAAGAAATCAGTTAAGTAGCACAAATAAACAATGGCCTCCAGGGGGAGACCAGACCAAATACTAAAGAAGTGGAATGTGATCTGCAAGGAAGAACGGAACTGAATGAATGAATGAATGAAATAGCATTTATATAGCGCATGGCTACCCGGGAGCATCCCAGCGCTAGAACTGTAACTGGAGCAGACGAGTACCTAAGGAAATAGCCAGGTTTTTAACTGTTTCCGGGACGTGAGATGATTTGATTCCCTACGCAAATGCAAAGGTAGGGAATTCCAGAGCCTGGCGGCATTATACGAAAAAAGGCGGCCACTACTTCTGGCCTTTTTAATCCTAGGGACCACCATCAGGTGGAGATCATCTGAGCGGAGCTGTCTGGTCGCCCTGTAAGGGCGAATCATTTCATTGTTCATTGTTGATCAGTGTTCGCTCCCTCCCAGAGACTTATGGGTGACACAGAGGGCCTTATAGTTGATTCTCTCCTGTACTGGAAGCCAATGGAGAGAGCGCAGCGCAGGCCTCGCTGAGCGACAATGTGAAATTCTCAGAAGCAGCTTTGCCGCACAGTTTTGTACAATTTGCAGGTTTGCAACTACTGAGATCGGTGCACCTAGATATAGGGCATTGCCAAAATCTATTCTAGATAGAATGAGTGCCTGAATCAACAGTTTTTGGCTTAGAAGGGAGCACTTTGCAGAGCATTCTACGCAGGCAGGAAGCAACAGCTTTCCTGGCATGAGCTTTGAAGCTGAGGTCCTGATCTAGCCAGACGCCGAGACTTTTTAACTCGTTTCTAGGGTCCGGAACCGGGCCCATACAGGCTGGCCACATTGTGCTTGCTTTGAAACTTAGAGGGTTCCCAAAAACCAAGAGCTCAGTCTTTTCGCCGTTTAATTTTAGATACTGAGGTAACGGGTTTTTAGGAACCCGCCGGCGTCAGGGGATAACACCCGAAGACCTCTGAGTTCTCCCTTGTTCCGGACCACAGAAACAATGAGTCTTCTATCGCAGTCAAAGATCAAGTTTTATTGGTAGCTACCAAGTAACACGTGTCCCAGAAGTACACCACACGGAGAGTAGGTTTTGGGAGACTGTTTGTTTTTACAGAACCAGCCGTCTCCTTATATACAAGATATATGGCTTCAAGCAAGAATTCTTGAGTTTATGGTATGGCAATATACATACTTCTACAATAATACAAAGAGCGAAGTCATGTAAGCAAGCCCATATTTTAGATGTCCAGTTCGTTGATAGATTACCCAGTTAGGCCTGGAACTCCCATCAGATATCGATGAAACTCAATAAAGAACGGTACAACCCAGTCATAAAACTGGCCATAAACAAAGAGCGTGGACAGGTGCATGTTTGCAGAAAGCATGGTCTGTATGTAGTGAATGGTTCGTGGAATGTTATGCGTAGATGCTATCGCATTCGGCCACTGGGCGAGACGCTGCCTAAACAGGTTTGGCCGAAGACAGTGGAGTCAGTTGGGACAGGTCAGGGGAAAGTCACGAAAGGTGGACGTGTCTATTTGGATCAAGCTCTACCTTTAATTGACTTATCATGAGGGCAAGATGCAAGATGGATGCCGTTCACAAAATGGAGTTTAAGGGATGGGACGGAAACTGTGATTTAGGGGTGTTGGCAACCCTCGATTGTAACGCAAATACATAGGAATGATGTCCTAATCATTATCGGTTCGTAGACACAAAAATCGTCTCGGTACGTTGAGGTTTTGTGACACGGGTATTGGACCTCGATATCGGGAGAACAACGGGGTCCGGATTTTGAGAACCACAGACCCTCCTTTTGCCCTCATATAAGGCAATAACTCATGCTAGTCTGAGTCCAAATCGGTATGAAGAAATTCGTGGAGATGTTGCTGTAGCATCATTCTGTTACTCAGCTCGTCCTGCGACACAGGCTTCCGTACACACAAGGTAGCACAGAGGCCACATAGTGCAGGAGCACACTGTATACACAAGCAAAACATGAACAGAAGTGCCAGGATCATCCCAATGAAGATCAAGGTTTTCCATCCCCAGGCAGTGATCAGCTCCCAGAACCACCCCAGCAGGGACCAATCCCCTTTCTCAACGTGAAGGGAACCAGATATTTCGTGTAATTTGGAGATGGCCTGGTATACTGTCGGTGCGTTATCAGGGATGAAAATGCAGCAACTGGATTGGATGACTCTACACACACCACCACGATCGGCGAGTATGATGTCTAAGGCAATTCGGTTCTGAAGGGTCATAAGTCGATCCGACTGAAGTTCTGTTGTCAAATTGCCAAGTGCTCCGGCCGTCGTAGTCACGGCGAATTCAACTATCCTCGCTAACTGACGAATATTCCTGCTGTTCACCATAGGCCCCCAAAATGGCAGAAAACCCTTTGCGAAGTCAGCGAATTCCTGACCCGCGGTGTCGTCTTTACTCACGACACCTCTAGCTGTCCTTGTCCGATGGTAATCTGCTCGGGCCGTATAGGTGGGAGGCAGCAGAAATGAAATAAAACATGTACCTGAGAAATCAGGGGGTAACCACGTGTAGGCTTGGTCGTGGCAAACGAAATACGTGCCTTTGGCTGCCAAGAGTATAGGGGAAGTTCGGGAAGCAAATACATATGTTTCCGTGCAAACGCTCTTTCCCAACTGTGCTGTGGGGTTCCTACCAATACCCTGTAAGCATAAGTGACCTCGGTGGGGCACTATCCAAACTGGGCGAGATTTCTGTGCTGCCTGGCTCTTGACCAGGTAAACCCAATGTTTAGTCACATTCCAACGGGTGTAGGGACTCAGTTCATCTTTGGGCATTGTCAGATATGTGTCGATATCCCTACTCATGTGCCTTATCCCTGCGATTAGTGCCTTGTTACTGGAATCGCTCGCAGCGGAACGGGTCGGGTATGGTTCTAGGGCGAATAAGAACATGGTCTGGAAAGCCCACAGAGAACCATAGTAGCTAAATGGCAAAATGAAGTATGGGATCCCCTTATCGGTTGTGTGTGGCATAAGTCCGCATATCCAACAGTTTGACGTGTTCATTATGGACTGGTGTTGGTGTAGAAGCTGAATGAAAGAGTTGTTTGCAAATTCGAGTCTTCGGGCAGACTCGTGTTCAGGTAAAGGGTGAAAGTAGTGTGGAGAAATAGTGGGAGGAGGTGGTGGCTGGGTGTCATTCGAAAAGGTAACTTTAAAAACGAATAGTGTATAACTAGTAAAAAACACAAGTATGCTACATAACATTAAAACACATAGTATCAGGAATCTTCTTCTGGACAGTATCGTGCATAATTGTTTTTCGAAGTTCGTGAGCCTGACAGGTCTCTCTACCCTTGGAAACTCCATCCTCTAGTTGCTGCCCGCGGTGGTTGATTGATTCTCCCAGGGAGCAGGCTCTGCTCAGTCCGGGGTAACTCCCGTGGACCAATCAGAACCGTGGACCTAGAACTTCCCAGTTGCACTCCCCAGACTTCAACCGCGACCCTAGCAGCAGAACCGGATGGCGGTTCGAAAAATCAAAAATGAGCTAGTTCCCTTGGGACGAGAGAGCTGAAAATCCAAAAATAGTTCTTAGGGGAAAAAGGAAATTACATTAGATCAAACTTTTATTAGTTCTTTTGTCTAGACCGCAGGTTGTATCGTCGTTTCCCAGGTACGGTGTGATCTTCAAACAGCGTTTCAGGTTCAGTAGTGTCCAATTGCATAGATGGTGACACAAGTCCTTGCAAAATATGATCACTCTCCTTTTCTGTACTAGTTTCTTTCAAACGGGCATCGCTGAAAGGGATGAAGCGAGGTACGGATTCTGTCTCAGAGTCGGCAAGTCCTTTGTTGACCCACCGGTCGTATGGAAGGGGTAGAGGGACTCGTTTGCAGTGGGTCCCATGTACCCAGTTCTTCTTGCCTTCAACCCGAACAGCAGATCTCGTTGAAAGCAACACCAGGTATGGTCCGGTCCACCTCGGCTGTCCGTTGTTGGTGCGCTGGAAATTCTGCACCAAAACCCACGAACCGGGTTCGATGAGGTGACCTGGATCGTCGGAGGCTGGTGGAGACGAACTGTGAACCTGTTGGTGTAAAACACGCAATTTAGTTGTCAATTCGCACAAATAGTCAAGCAGTACGGGGTGTTCTATCTCGCTTAGTTTCTTGGGTCTTGGCACGCCCCAGACGTTGGCTGGGCGGCCAAACACAATCTCATGGGGGCTAAGTCCTAACCTGGAGTGGACAGTCGTCCTGGTTGATAAAAGTGCTAGAGGCAGGGCGTCAGGCCATTTAAGACCTGTACTGGCTTGGATCTTGGCTAGTTTGAGTTTTAGAGTGCCATTGTAGCACTCTACTAATCCAGCTGATTGGGGGTGATTTGCAGAGTGGAATTTTTGGTGGATCCCTAAACACTCACACACTCTCTTCATCACGCATCCTACGAATTCACTTCCGTTATCACTCCAGACGATTCTAGGCATACCGAACCTAGGGAAGAACTCTTTGACAAGGGCTTTGGCAGTTGATAAGGCGGTATTGTCCTTAAGGGGGTACGCTTCCACCCACCTTGAAAAGGCGCAAACAACAACGAGAACGTATTTCAGATTGTTGCACCTCTCCATGTGGATGAAATCGAGCTGCAAAACCTCGAACGGGTACGTTGGAGGCGCAAAATGACCAGCTGGAGTTGGGGTTCCCCTACCGGGATTGTACTTCAAACATACCATACACTTTTCGACCACATTCTTTGCACATTTTGGGATATTGCTATTCTGCCATACTGGTGCCAATAGTTTACATATTCCTCTCGAACTGATGTGTGCCATTCCGTGAGCCATCGTTACTACTGCAAGTACGTATGCATTAGGTAATAACCATCGCTGGTGTTCCGATAATTCGACCCAACAACCATTCGCATCCAATCTACCTGTGCTTCCTCTCCATTCATTCATCTCGTTCTCAGTGGCCTCGGCTTGTATTGATTTTACGCTTTCAATGGTGTCCTCACACATTCCCACATCGGCAATCCATCTAGCGGGACCCATGACATACATCCGACTCATTGTGTTCCTTGCAGTTTCTTTCGCAACCTCATCTGCAAATGCATTCCCCCGGCCAACATCATCCTGAATCTTTCTGTGTGCACTGCATTTTATAATGGCGACTTGTAGGGGCAAGGTGAGTGACTCAAGGAGCTCATTGACTAGCTGGCCATGTTGTATCTTTGCACCATGGGACGTAAGGAACCCTCGTTCACGCCATAATCTCCCAAAACTGTGAGCCACGCCAAAGGCATATTGGCTGTCAGTGTACACATTCACTCGTTTTCCTTTCGCCAGCACACATGCTCTAGTAAGCGCTACAAGTTCGGCGGCTTGTGCAGAACCGTGGGAAATGCGTGCAGTCTCTACAATGGTGTGTAATGTCGTTATGGCATATGCTGTAGTCGTATCACCATTCGGCAACTTGAAACATGAACCATCAACCCATAGAGTATCATTGCATTCGGGAAGGGGAGTGTCTTGTAAATCTACTCTCCCTTTTGTCTCTTCCTCGGTCCTGAAACAGCAGTCATGTTTGTCAATCTTGTCTGTCTCTGTCGGGATGGGTAATAACGTAGCGGGGTTGAGTGTATCACACCTCTTTATATGGATGTGACTTGCTAGCAGGGTAAGTTCGTAACTGGATAGTCGAGCGCTAGTAAGATGTTGTGTCTTGGTCCTATTTAGCAAAATGTCTACTGCATGCGGAACCATTACGATCAAAGTGTTATTCATGACTAATCCAGCAGACTGTCGAATGCAGACAGCTGCTGCTGCTGTTGCTCCTAGACAACTTGGCAGTGCCTTAGCCACTGGATCCAGAGTTGCCGAAAAATACGCGCATGGGCGCTGTTTGTCCCCAAAGAGTTGCATTAAGACTGATAATGCACAACCTTCTTTTTCGTGGACATACAATGTAAAAGGCTTACTGTAGTTGGGGTTTCCCAACACAGGAGCCGAACACAATGCATCGCGCAACTCGAGGAAACTCGTCTGACAATCTTCAGACCAAGGCATAGGTTTAGGCGTGTCTTTGCGGAGTAGTGACAGTAAGGGTTTGGCTAGTAGGGAGAAATTCGGTATCCATTGTCTACAGTACGATGTAATGCCCAAAAAAAGCTCCAACACCTCTCTGTGTCCTTGGGGCACTTAGTTCTGTGATTGCCTGTATTCTTTCTGGTGTCAGTCTCCTTCCCTCCTTCGATAAGATGTGACCTAGGTAGGTTACTTCTTGTCGACAAAATTGCAGTTTTGAAAGGGAGACTTTGTGCTTCATGTCACATAGGTGACGTAATAGCGACAACGTAGCTTCCTTGCAAATCTCTTCAGTGTCTGCAGCGATCAGTAGATCGTCTACATACTGAATCAATGTTGACCCATCTGGCAATACAATTGTGTCTAGTTGTGTTTTCAGAGCCTGACTGAATATTGATGGGCTTTCGCAGTAGCCTTGAGGAGCGCATTTGAAGCGGAAGCTTCGTCCTCCTAAATTGAAGCCGAAAAGGTCTCTACTCTCTTCGGCGATCGGGATGCTGAAGAAAGCGTTCTTCAGGTCAATCACCGAGAACCAAGCTGCTGAAGCTGGAACCATTGTCAATAAAGCAGTAATGTCGGGGACGACTGGAAACTGCGGTATAACTACCTTATTTACTTCTCGGAGGTCAATCACAAACCTATACACAGGGGGTTGTGAAGGATCAGTACGTTTTAAGACCGGTAAAACTGGACTGTTACAAATGTTTCCTGTTGTTTCTTCGATAACATCTTTATCGATCAAATCATAAATGATCGTTAATAATGCCTTCTCGCATTCGTTAGATATTTTGTATTGGGGAATACGTGGCAATCTGACGTTGGCTTTCAAAGTTATGACATACGGTGCTATCTCTAAACGACCTACATCGTTGGGACCATTAGCCCACAGTATATCCGGAAGTGATGACAATTCGGTTGGGATACCTTCTTTTGACAAGTACATTGGAGAAATGACTTTTTTCCCTAAAGTAAGCTGTACTCCCGAGGGAGAACAGTACAAAGTCGCGTACAACCTCTTTAGTAAATCCAATCCTAACAAATTTTCACCGCAACCTGTTGTAAGAATGAGGGGTGCTTCTAATTCACAGGGGCCAACAGAAAGGGAAACAGGACTAGAGATCGGGTTTCTAACAGGGGCGCCAGAGAAGCCTACTGAGACATTCATTTCGCCAGACAAAGGTGCGCCAGGAAGTTTTGAGTGCATAATAGAACTTTTTGTAGCACCAGTATCCAGCAGAAATGGCTCTGACACTCCTGAGGTAATTACCTCGACATAAGGTCCATCCTGATCTACTGGAACTGAAACAACTCCCTCTCTTTGTCCATGGCTGTCCTAGCGTTCGTTACCCTCATTGTCGTGTTCGGTGTAATAGTCGTCAGCATAGTACTGAGCTGACTTGGACGATGATTTATTCTGTTGATCAAAGCTATTCATGGATTTCTGAGGCGGAAAAGAAGTTATATTCTGAGTGAAATTTCCACGGCCTCTACCTCTAGAGGCATTCTGAACACCTCTTCCCCTTACACCTTGGGCACCGTTTAAACGTCGTGCAAGAGCCGGACAATTACCTTTAAAATGACCCTCTTCTTTGCAATATGCACATTGATTCGGGCCATACGTAGGACGCTGATGGGAAAGCTTGTTTCCTTGCGCGTCTCTAGAGTACTGCTGATTCTGTTGATAATTGGGCTGGCTAGCCATACGAGGCGGATAGGCCTGTTGGAGAAGAACTTTAGTTTCCAAATCTTTCGTCTTTTTGTCTGCCTTGTCTAACTCGTCTTTACGCCTATTTTCATAGTACTGGGCTGTTGCTAGAATCTGCGCTGACGTAGAGACAGCCCAAGCACTTTCTGAGTCTTTTAGTTTAGCACACAATTCAGGAAGCAAATTGTGTACAAACTTGTCTACAAACAGTCTTTGGCCACCCTCGGTAGCCATATCCTGACCACTATGGTCAGTGAAAGTTTCCTCAAATCTCGTAAAGAAGTCAGACACATTCTCGTCTTTCTTCTGCTTGCACGCGGATAGCTTGTCCCAGTTTACACGTACCTCCGGCATAATTGTCTTCATGTACGCAATAATTCTACCAGGAAGTTCAGCTATTAACGGCTCAGGTTTGAAACCACCGATTTGTCTAGCATCTGTAGTCGCAATGTTCGCCCATGAGTCACCTAATTCTTGGTCATGATCCGTATGACGTATCTTACTCCATAAAGGATGTGGAACAACGTTCCCAAACAACATGTCTATATCTGCTAAATTCATTATACATGAGCTTGCAGTTTGGGACAACTCCTTATAATACCCAGTCGGGTTTTTACGGGGATCGGGTAGTGTCTGTTTGAGTGCTAAAACTTCGGATCTTTTCCAGGGGACATGTACCCATACACGCTGGAAATGAGGCAGAACCGGTGGAACTGCGTTTGCATCACCTTCCCTCCAAACCGGAGGAACCTCTCTCATGGGGTACTGTCTCGCTCTTTTCCTACTAGACGTACCACTGTCAGAGGATGACCCAGAATTACCACCCGTACTTCGATGTGATAATAATATCTCAACTGCTTTTTCAACATCGGGACCAACTATCATACCCTCCCCAAATTTAAATCGCACACTACACAACTCTTGCTGGCTGCTCTTCTGACCATTATCTTCCAAATCCTCACACAGGAAAACACACATCTGCTCAAAGACGTATCTTTGCGTTGGTTCATCCCATTGACGGAAGACGTTCATGACAGACTCTACATCATATCTCGCTGTATCCATAGCCCAATTTCGTGCTAACTTATTCAATGACTCTCTTTCCTGATAATCAGGCATTTGGCTTCGTAATTGTCTTCGTTCCGTGTTAGGGGTCGTTTTAGGCGACCGAAAAAGTGGTGAAGGAAAGTTAGTAACAATGCTGGCCATTTTATGCCAGACGGAAGGTGAAAGTGGAGGAATAACTGGTAGTAGAACAGAGTCACGCAAAGCAGAAACAGAAATGTTCGTAGAACGAGTATCAGAGAGACTAGAAGGTGCGCTAGGCGAAATTTTAGAAGGAACGGTAGGAGAAGTAGACGTGATCGGTGAGCCTTGAGGAGGCTGTGCCAAAGAAACAGGAGCCAGCTGAAGAGTAGCCGGTGGGTGCGGTAAAGGAGCCTGTATTACAGCTACCAAAGGTGCAACTAAAGGTTGCGGAGGTGCTGTAGCATTTTGTGCATAGGGTGGCGGAGAAGTTAATAGGTGGGACATTAATGGATCTTTCTCGGATCCTTCGTTTTGACCTTTTCCTCTATTTGGCAGCATCGGGTAACATTTATCTATCGCTAGTTTCTTGCTCCTAAGCATCTGTTCGCTCTCCTGCTCTTCCTCGTTATCTCTGTGTGCAACGGCAGCTTGCACCATTGACATACCTCTTTTATTCTTTTTTGCTAATCTTATTTCTTTCTGTTTGGCTTCTTTGCGCCATAAGCGGAAAGAGTCAAACATCGCCGGCCGGGCTTTCTTCTTGAACAATTTGACCTCTAAGTTATCTAATATTTCTTGGTCGAAAATACCATATTGGGGCCATTTTAAAACACCATCCTTGCGGGTGTATTTTATCCATACCTCGTTATATGTTATAGGACCTACGCCGTGCTTTACATAGAGTTCATACGTTGGAGTTCCAATTGGAGGAACCGGACAAGAATCTTCCAATTGGGAGTCCTTACTACAACCAAGACAAAACAAGTTTCCGAGTCTGCTAAAACCAGGCATCTTCGCTCACTAGTCTAGCTTCAAACTTCAAAGGATTATCTATTACGATAGTTCTCGTGAATACACGAGTCCTTCGGCTTTGGGGCTTGCAAGTACCAAATCAAGTCGTATCTTAAGGATACCAAAAACTAAGGACAAACTAAGGACTAGGAGACGCTCCACTTATACTTAACTGAAGTATTTGAAGATCTGTGACGTCGCTAGAAGACTCGTCTATCGTTTCGCTCTACCAAGGATCACTGGGTCCAAAACAAGGCGATAGTCAGGGCAGCAGTCCTTCGTAGCCGTCGGGACGCGGGGAACCTCGCAGCAAAGACCTTCGGAACCACGTCGACATACAGGGGTCGCTGAAGTGGCTGGCCGTCCTCCGGAATTTTCACACGAAGCTCCTCACGAACATCTGGCTTGGACCGTCACCGCTTGATATCGCCCCGAGTTGGGCGCCAACTGAGGTAACGGGTTTTTAGGAACCCGCCGGCGTCAGGGGATAACACCCGAAGACCTCTGAGTTCTCCCTTGTTCCGGACCACAGAAACAATGAGTCTTCTATCGCAGTCAAAGATCAAGTTTTATTGGTAGCTACCAAGTAACACGTGTCCCAGAAGTACACCACACGGAGAGTAGGTTTTGGGAGACTGTTTGTTTTTACAGAACCAGCCGTCTCCTTATATACAAGATATATGGCTTCAAGCAAGAATTCTTGAGTTTATGGTATGGCAATATACATACTTCTACAATAATACAAAGAGCGAAGTCATGTAAGCAAGCCCATATTTTAGATGTCCAGTTCGTTGATAGATTACCCAGTTAGGCCTGGAACTCCCATCAGATATCGATGAAACTCAATAAAGAACGGTACAACCCAGTCATAAAACTGGCCATAAACAAAGAGCGTGGACAGGTGCATGTTTGCAGAAAGCATGGTCTGTATGTAGTGAATGGTTCGTGGAATGTTATGCGTAGATGCTATCGCATTCGGCCACTGGGCGAGACGCTGCCTAAACAGGTTTGGCCGAAGACAGTGGAGTCAGTTGGGACAGGTCAGGGGAAAGTCACGAAAGGTGGACGTGTCTATTTGGATCAAGCTCTACCTTTAATTGACTTATCATGAGGGCAAGATGCAAGATGGATGCCGTTCACAAAATGGAGTTTAAGGGATGGGACGGAAACTGTGATTTAGGGGTGTTGGCAACCCTCGATTGTAACGCAAATACATAGGAATGATGTCCTAATCATTATCGGTTCGTAGACACAAAAATCGTCTCGGTACGTTGAGGTTTTGTGACACGGGTATTGGACCTCGATATCGGGAGAACAACGGGGTCCGGATTTTGAGAACCACAATGTGACAGACTCATCCACTTGGCAACTTCCTTGAGACAGGAGTGGAGGTCATTAGACATCTGGTCAGCGTGGTTTAAGGCTCCGACCAGTTGGGTGTCACCGGCATATGTTACTATATGGATCCGCCAAAGGAGCCATATATTCATTAAAAAGAGTGGGGCTTAACGATGAGCCCTGAGGGACACCACACTGTAAAGGGATAGGTTTTGATATGGCTTCGCCTTCAAATACCTGGAAGAATCTTTCTTCTAAAAAAATTGCAGCCTTAAAAAGGCTGAGCCAGTCACCCCTACACTTCTGAAACGGCGGACCAGAATTCGATGGTTCACCGTATCGAAGCTTACGCTCAGGTTGAGGAGAGTTATGGCTGATGAGTCTCCTGAATCAAGAATCTTTCTGGATTCTTCAACCACCGCTAGCAAGTCGGTTTCGGTGCATTGACGTGGGCGAAAGCCTATTTGAGAAGGGTGGAGAAGATCATGAAGGAACGAGGATAGCGTGAGGTTAGCATATTTTTCCACAGCTTACTGACTCCAGGAAGGAGCGATATGGCGGATAGTTGCACAGATCAACAGGGTCCAGGTTGTGCTTTTTCAGTAGCGCTTTCACCATTGCCCTTTTCCACTTAGGGGGAACCGTACCCGTGTAAAGTGATGCATTGATCAAGTCCATGATAGTTGGGGCAACTGTCTCCGCTACCCGTTGCATGATGTTGAGTGGAGCTGGGTCTCTTAGCGACTCACTTCTGATCGATGTCAGAATGGCTTGAAATGGGGACAAGGCCTCCAAGGATTGTTCACTTTTATGCTGGCCGGAATCCCCATGCTTGATTATCATGTCGCCATCCTTTGGGGGAATGCCCTGGAGAACATTTGGGATTTTAGTGGAGAAATACTCAGCATGTTCATTGCTGCGGTAACCAGAAATGTCAGGTACGGCTGGAGGTGGGGGGGGGGGACTTTGAGCAAATATTTTCTAATGTGAAAGGTTTCTCTTGGAGAATTGGCGGTTAACAAGATCTTTTCCTCATAGTAGGAGGCCTGAGCTTTTTTTATTTCAGCCTTATACGTTCTAATTACCGCCCTGTACTCCAATTTCTTATTGGGGGAGAAATATTTCCTCTGAAGCCTTTCAATCTTTTTGCATTGCTGTTTTAAGTTACGTAGTTTGGGGGAGAACCAGGCAGACTTGTTAGATCCATCTTTCTTATGGATCAATTTTTTGGGAAGCACCAAATTGAGTGATCCCTCAATCCAGTCGCAGAATCTTTCGTTAGCAGCGACTGGATTGGAGTCAGGTTTAGGCTTAGTCTTTTCGAGTTCTTGAATCCACCTGTCATGGAGAAGCTTAGACCAGGGGCGAGTTAGGATTCGTATTGGCTTAATTTGAGATGTGGTGGTTAATGGAGACCAGAGGCAGGGGAATCAAAAAATTATCTGACCACGGAAGGGAAATGGGTTCCTTCCCTATTAAGTCCCCCAAGTTAGAGAAAATGAGGTCGAGGAGATGCCCTTTGACATGGGTCGCATGCAGGACCTTTTGTGGTTTCCCTTGCTCACTTGGCCACTGGAGTCAAGCTAGCCTGGCTGATGAGGGTTATGAACCCGAAACCGGTCCCAGGATGCTTGTTTCCGTTCCAGGGAAGACATGGCTTGGCAGTTCGGGCTGGACGGTTCCCATGAGGCACAGGGTCAGACTGATTTGCATATAGCCATGTATGAACTGGGGTGGCGAAGTGAGCTAAAGAATGATGATGGATTAAACCCAGATCAGTTGACTGGGGGTGAGTGTTTGTATATGGGATCATGCCTCCAACACAGGAATCAGTTTTGGGGTAGGATTTCAACATGTTTGATACCGAACATAACCAGGTTCGGCTCAGCCATCATATAGTTAGACATCTCATGATGACTGAATTCCACTATATATCTTAAAAAGGCTGACCACACTTATAAAGCCTGGAGAATCGACTCCGGAGTTTGTAGGGGTGTCCTGCTCATGCAGGGGCACCCTAACACTTATGACCAAGCACCCTGCCCTCCGTAGGAGTGCCTTCCGGAGGAATAACTTATAAGTTTTAAGTGTGGTGACCTCAGATATAAGGAAACATATATATGTTGTGAGGAGTGCAAGCACCACCTCACACAGGCTGCAATGGCAGACCTGCAGTCCGAGTTTAAGTGGACTCCCATGGGTAGCAGAATACATGCTGCAGCCCATGGGAGACCCCCGGTGTATCTATGCCCTGGGTACTATAGTACCATATACTAGGGACTTATAAGGGTACACAAATTGTGAAGGTACAAAAGTACTTATCAAGGTCTTTTTGGGGGAGAGAGCACAGATGCTGGTGTCCTGATTAGCAGGATCCCAGCAAACTACAGACAAAACACACTGACACTAGGCAAAAAACGTGGGTAACCTTTAAAGCAGATTCTACTTTGCTACACACGGTTTGCGACTTCATAATGGGCATTGCTTTGTAATACACCAATTTTTGCAAGTCTGAGCCATCCTGAATAGCAATTAGAAAGGGTCTGAATTGGGGCGTTCCTTCCTTATTGCGGTTCACCATGGTACGTATCAATTTTTTGCTCTCCCCAATGTCTTCTTAAACAGTATATTTTTTTATAGCAGTACTGCTTTCAGAAAATGTTTCTCATTGAGTTGTGCAAATGCGAAGATTGAGGTCTGGTTTTCTTTGCAGGACCCGAACCTCCATTTGTAGGTAATCACAAGGGGTTGCAAATTGCAACCTGCTTGATTAACAATATTTATTGAGCTGGTCATGCTTGCGACCCTCCGTGAATATACCATTTGTGATGCGACTTATCAGAACATAGCCATCTCAAATTGCGTTGTTTAGAATAGGAATGATATATCTGGCCCGACTGCCGGAGTAATAATAATAACTTTATTGCATGATTAGTTAAAATCTTACAATTAAAAAATCATCAAACATAACTATAAATCCGAGATCCTTCATAACCCTTAGCATAACTATTTCCACAGCGAATAATTGAGAATACATTTTATACACTAATTTAGTTAATCATTATTGCTAGTCAACAAAGCCGATATTAAAATAGGAGTAATTTACAGTTATGAATTCATTACTTATGTGCAAATTTGCATGTGCAATTCAGAATTATTCTCTAGCTATCAGTAACTTCCAAATGTAGTACACTCAATTCACTGACTTCCAATTTCTTTTTCTCAAGAATCAGAAACTTGCTAAAATTTGCATTCATTATTATGTCCATTGGCTTAAAACAAACTACCAAGGCTTGTCTACATGATTGTACACATCTATCAATAAAAAAAAATCTTTAAATATCTAAATCTTTCAACCTTCAATGATGTACATATGCAAACCAAATGTATAATATTTTCTTCCCACTGATTGCATAGTCTACAGGGAATCGGGTTAGTGGGTCTCAGCCAAGGCATTGCCTGCATTAGTCCTGGTAGGTTGCCAAATCTTGCTTTCAGAAATATATTTTTGTTTGAACTGTCCAAGGTATTTCTAGATATGGCTGAACTTTAAGGATCGTTTATTCATTCACTATCATCCCGGCATGCTTTCGCTTAGTAAATTACTCTCTATCTTTCACAAGTGATAGATGCTTTGTAGACTTATTAATTATTTGTTTTAAAGATAGTGGTGTTCTTGACATTTCCCAAATCTCATGTGAATCTACAGTTCGACATGCCAAGATCAGAAGTTTACTGGGTAAGTAACATTGGGGCAGATGTAATGAGCATTTTTCAGTTCTCTGCCCATTTGTGAAGGCATAGATTGCTTTTCCAATGCAGCAAACCTAATTTTACGATTTGGTAACCTGTTGCCGAATCACAAAATGGGTTTGCGATTCGGTATTAGGAAGGCGCGTGTTTGGGGCGTCCCTTCCTAATACCGAATCGCATCGGTATGTATGAATGTTTTGTGACCGCAATTGCGGTCGCAAAACATTCGCGTTTTACCACCTACTTCAAGTAAGTGGTAACCCATTCACAAATGGGAAGGGGTCCCATTGGGACCCTTTCCCCGAAAGTTTGTAAAACTATTTGTAAGGGCATGCAGTGGTCCCACGGTACTGCCTGCTCTTAAAAAATTAAAAGAAACTTTTCATTTTTCGTTTTGTAAAGCATATTGTTTTTCTTTAAGGAAAAAAAAAAGATTGCTTTATTGAAAAGCAATCAGGGACATGATGGTCTGCTGATCTCAGCAGGCCACCATCCCCGTGATTTTTTCGATTCCTAAGGGGTCGCAAATTGCGACCTACCTCATTAATATTCATGAGGTAGTTCATTTGCGACTCCTTAGGAATCGCAAAAGGTGTACTATACACCTTCATACATTTCATTTTGTGATTTCTTAATTGCGAATCCTTGTGATTCGCAATTAGGGAATCGCAAAATGCTAGCCACATACATCTGGCCCATTATTCTTCTTGCTATTTGTACATCGTATATATCTGTGTCAACCTGGTAATATCAGGTAAATGGCAAATGTGAGTCATTGTCACCAGCATCTTTATGCTTTACAGATATTCTAAAGTTCTATATTAATTTAAACGGAAGATGTTAAATCCAGTGCATGTCGGCCATGGGGTAAGCCAGGGCTACAGAGTCGCAGGCGATGAGGCTGGGTTCATTTGCCTCTGATGTCCTGGAGTCTGTCTTACCATGGGTCAGAAATCTGGGCCAAATAAGGTACCTCAGCACTTAAGTCGAAGCGATGGTGAGCCGTCACAGGCTTCTCAGGGAGGTTAGTGTGGGGGTACAATAGGTTCAATGCTCCACAGAAATCCAGCAGCGCCGTTATGTGCTTGTCCAGTCCAGTGCTTATCCTTATAAAAATAGAGTATCTTATTGCACTATAAAACTCAATACTAAACTCTAAGACAAAAAGTATTGAATTCCTGGGTAATGGCGTGAGGCTAATCCTTCCATGGAAGCTTTTCCCCCTTTCTCACTGTGCACCCTTCCCTCTTTCCACTGTTGTTGCTCTGGTGTGGGTAGTAGTGTAGGTGCAGTGCTTTTCCCTCCTTGTTACCAGTTTTTGCCGTGCTCGCTCTTGTCCTGGAGCCACTGTAGGCCTAGTGTTGGCCTCCTGTTGTTCAGTCCTCATCCTCCCTTGCTGGAGAGGAGGTGTGCCACCAGGATCTGGCCAGGTGCCTGCTCTGCTCCCAGTGGCCAGACGTGGGCCCCACCACAGTGGCTTGTAGGCAACAGTGGTGCATGGCAGTTGTCAGATGATGGTCCTGTTCGTGGTGGACAGCATCGGCTGCAGGATGCAGTTGGACCTCTTCCTTCAGAAGGGGTGAGTCTTAGGCTTAGTCACTCCTGCCTCCCTAAAGCAAGGAGTTAATGCAGTCCTCTTTTAGATGCATGTCCAAGGTTGGCAACTGGGTTGCTTCGAGGTGCTTCTTGGTAGGGGCAGCTGTTCCCGATCAGTCGCACTTGGGTTTAGCGTCCTGGACAGCCATTCAGTCGCATCCACTCACTAGCAAGTACCTTGAAGTGACACATTCCACAACCTGCAGTGTACTCTGCATGGGTAAACAATGGACAAATGCCATGGAAAGGTCACAGCCTTCATCTGTTCGGTACACTTGGGCGAGTGCTACAGCTTCATAGGTTTCTTCTTCTGTGGCACAGACTGCTCGAGCACAAGTGGGCAGGTGCCTTGGCTACGTCAGCAAGTCACTTCATGCGCTTAAGCAAGTGCCACAAGTCGGGGTTGGTCCCTTTTTCAGTAGCGCAGACCACTCGGGTACACATAGGCAAGTGCCACCCCTGTGCAGTGGCAGGTTCGATGGGTTGATTGGCTCGGGTACACATCAGCAGTGCCAAAAGTCCTCTGTGTCAAGTGACTGACTCCAAGTTGGGAGCATGCCAGTCACACACTCTACTCTCCTCTGGTGGATGGACCGAGGAGACCTACTCCCCAGGCTCAACCACACAGATTAAGGGGAGAATTGCGAAAGGCCGGAAAGAGGGAGCTTCGGGGCCAAATGGAATTCCCCCCGCCCTCTACAAGCAAGATCCAAATTACTGGGCCGAGCAAATGCTCCCTATCTTCACGAAAATCTGGGCGGCCGAACAATTCCCGAACTCTTGGATGGGATCAATTATCGCCCCGATCCATAAAAAAGGCAACAGGAGCGAAGCAAAAAATTATAGGCTCATTGCCCTTATTGACATAGATGCCAAATATTTTTCGGGGCTTTTACTAGAAGAACTAACAGCCTGGGCATCAAAGAAAAACTTAATTCCCATTAACCAGACCGGGTTCCAAAAAAACACAGGGACATCAACAAACATTTTGGCCCTCTCCTTGTTAATAGACTCTACAATTCAACATAAAAAAAACAGCTATACGTCTGCTTCATCGATTATTCAGCAGCATTCGACAGCATAGACAAAAGAAAACTTTGGGCTAAGCTTTCAAGCTGGGACCCCGATCCCAAACTGTTGACCTTACTGATCTTATTGCATTCAGAAACCTGGATCCAAATAAAACTGGGGGCAGGTAACTGTCTATCAAGAAAAATAACTACCACAAAAGGTCTGAAGCAGGGGTGCGTCCTCGCACCGACCCTGTTCAACCTTTTTATGTCCGACCTTTCCGAAGATCTTGATAAATGCAATCATCATGCCCCAAAGCTAGGGCGCCTCACTTTGTTGAACCTGCTGTACGCGGACGACCTACTATTAATAAGCCAAACCCCCGTTGGTCTTCAACATCTCATTAATACAACGAGTAACTTCTCTGAAAAGAACGGATTAAGCATAAACTTGGGCAAATCAAAGGCGATGATATTAAATCAAAAATCTAAAAAGTCGCGCCCACAATGGTTCCTGCGAGATCAGAAGTTTGAAACAGTCAAGGAATATAAATATCTGGGCATCATTTTTGACTCAAAAGGCTCGTTCAAACAACATAAAATGGCAATTAAGACCAGAGGGATATCACTGGCAATTGCTCTAAAAAGCAATAAGAACAAAATAGTTGGCCCAAACCTAATCCCTCTGTTAAACGTTCTACAAGCAAGACTACTGCCATCGATAACTTATGGTAGCGAATGTATGAGAGGGAGAGACGAGCCTATATTAGACAAAGTAGTAGCAAAATCAATGCGAATACTCTTCAGTCTCCCACAGTACACCTCGCCAGCTCAACTGAGGCTTGAGTTTGGCCTACAGAAACAACAAATAGCACGTAAGGGTGCTTACGCAAAATGCTGGCACAAAGTAAAGAGCTCTGAGACGGGCACTCTGAACACTTACCTATGGAAAGAGCTGGAAAGAAATATGGACAGTCCTGCAATGGTCTATCTTCAAGCAGCAATAAACACCCTCGCGCTAAAAGATCTTTGGGATGCAAGCTGCACACACAAATGCTTCAAACGGCTTGTTAACAAAACTGCGAAGTATCAATCCCTGGAAGAAGATAAAGCAGCACTAACCAGTAGGACTCATGGGTGGTTCGTGATTCAGAGCTACACCAGGCCCCAACCACAGGCCTATCTAGGCACTGGCTTCTCAAGGGCGGTGAAGGAATCCTTCTTGCATTTGAGAATGGGGGTAATACCATCAAAAGAACATCTTCCCCCCTGGAAACGCTCAGAGCCCAACACAAAGTGCAGACTCTGCGGGGATCCAAAAGAGGACATTTTGCACTTGTTATGCAGCTGCAAAGCCCTTGAGAGTGAACGAAGGAGACAATTAACACGGATGTGGAACCAAAGACGTTTGCGAACCCGTAGACAGGCACTGCTGGCATGTTTTAATGGGGAGGACATCCAACTGGCCTGTAGACTGGTTCGCTTCATGAAACTGGCAAATACCGCACTAAATCCAGCCGTTAGTCCATGATCCGGAATAACTGTGACCTGCGAAAAATCCCCTAACATGAAAAGAGCTCCCATCTGAGAATGTTTGATAGTGTCCTTTTTCTTTGCCACATCTTTGACCTGCGAAAAACTCTAACATGAAAACGAGCCTGTATTTGCGAATGTTTCACAGTCCCCTTTCTTCCTGCTATAGCAAGCATAGAAATCACACACTGACAGTGCCTAAAAGGAATCCTTGGGCTCCCAACTTTTCTCTATTGAAAAATATCACAACTTTCTTTTTGCTCACATTTACTCATACATTTATCAACACTGCTACATTTTTTAAATGTTTTTATACGACTGTAATGAAATGTACTACTTTTACCTTTGCTATTTTTATGTATCTTGCAACAGTGCTCAAGACAAGCACTTTTTATACCTATTTCAAAGATTTTTATTAATCAAGCAATAAAGAATTACTTACTTACTGGTGGATGGACCCTCTGCACCAGTTTCAGCTGCTCTTGCCCACACCAATAGTCAGCTCCTCCTCCAGTGATCACTTGCTCCTTCCCCCTTCTTCCAGGCAGGACTCTCAAGGTGTTTCATGATAGAGAAACAGTTCTTCCTCTAGATCAGAATCCAGGGGCTATCCCCCTCCGCTAGGACCTTGGCTGTCAGGCAGACACTAGCTCTCATTGCGCAGTAGTTTTCGCCATACTCTGGAACACCCCCTCCTAGTTCAAAGAGATTGTTTTAATTGGAACAACAATTGGGCCATCAGCTCCCACTGTTATGCAAAGATGGACGACAGGGATTGTGTATTCCCTGTCCGTCCTTAAAGAACCTGTAAAGGTTGGTTCGTCTTTCATGAGTCCGTCTCACGCTGCCTTCCATACTCTGCCTTGTCTAGAGTGATGGTCTTCACAGCAGTGTCCTCTGCAGGCTGCATCAACCGTAACAGAGGCACTGAGGGAGGTGAGCATTCTGCACCGGACTATCAACAGCCGCGCCTGACAGTGATCAGGAGAGAGACAAAAGATGGAGTCCCCTAAAGAACCCTTCACACTTTGACAGCGGGAACCAGAGTCCCACCATTGACGACTAACATCCCCCAAATGTCAGTCTTCCAGAAGCCTTACCAGCAGCCCTCTGTGCCAAAAGGGCCTAATCAGATTTCTGAGGGGAAGCCTGCCTTCTTTTTTTCCATGTCAGAGTCTGTGTTCCCTCCATCCAGCCTCAGGATTGTCATCCATACACTTGCACTGTCTGGGAAAGTAACCTCGCCTCCATCTTCTGCCCATGGACCGGTGCTTCCAAAATGGAATCAGCAGGCCTGTACCATTCTGGTTCATTCAGACAGTCATTAAGTGTCTACCATGCTTACCACAAGCAACACCTATCCATGCATTCAGGTTCTCGATGCTAAGATCCGGATATATTGGTGACTGGGGCACTTTGTACATGTGGGCGAGTAGGCCTTCACTCTCTAGGTACAGATAAAAAGGTCTGATCATGCAATGATTTCTAGAACCCAAGATATGCCACTCGTAAACGCATACACCCATTACCTGTGATGTACTATCGTTCTCTGCTAAAGTGGAGAGCATGCTTGGTGAGCCAATCCTCAGCCAGGACAGGAACAAGACCAGCCTCTGTATCAGAGGCTGGGATAGGCTGTCATGCTCATGCTAGATCAGTGTGATGATGGGGCCAAAAACCATAAACTTAAATACCAGATACTCGCACTTTCAGCATGCAGAGTGGGGGGCACAACTCTACGCCATGCACGGGACCTTCCCATCCCAACAGAGGTTGGGGTTTGTATCCATTGCATTAGTACTTTTTCAATCTACCTCATGAAAAGAGACCAATTCTCCTTGGCCAATTTAAATTATATATAATATGACTTTGATCAATTATCGTGATTATCTTACTACTTGTTGTAAACCTTGTCCCACTGTTACCTAATCTAGGCACAGTTTGTCTCACTATCCTTTGGCGGTTCAGCATACCCCCACCTGGATTGGGCTTGATTTGCCAGAGAGTTTAGCAGCTTTATCATTCAAAGGACCCATCAGCACAGGCCTCTTAGTGATCAGAAGAGGAAGAAGTACTGACCTCCTGGAACCTCTTCTTCTCTGGTCGACAACTCAACAGAAGCAGCAGAATTGACCCTCCGCTGGGGTTGCGGGAGCGTACTGTTTCTCTCAGAGGAAAGAGTTCCTTCAACTTTTCTGCCGAGATGTCCATTACTTAGAACCCATGGGCACTGTCAGTAATGGGTCCTGGGCTCAGTTTTCCTGTCTCCTTTTACTGGTACTCTCCTAGTCTTCACTCATGATTTCCTGGCACAGGCGCGCACAAGTGAATATACCTGGGAGCCATGAGGATCGCCCCCTAAAGGATAGAACCATGAGCTCTTTTATTTCGTTTCTTTGGAGTGGACTAGAGATCTGTGCGCTATCTTAGACCTTCATTTCTTCAACGTACAAATGGGGTACCTACGTTGTGCTATCGACTGTATGCGTTCGATTGACCGCAAGGGTTCCTGATTCCACATTCCTTGTTTCTCCCACACAGCATGGTAATGCTAATGAGCTTTGTAGCAGCAGGTTTGGGGGCTTCCTATTATTAATACAAGGGACTCTCATTCAGGTTGAATCACAAACCCATCCATTCCCCCAGACCTCATCAAGCTGGTGGCAGTCGTGGCTTCCTTTCCCTGCGCAGAGTGCACATCCATCCTGATTTTGACAAATGGCTAGTCTGACACCGCTCTCTTAAGGAAGCAGACACTTGCATTCAGCTGATTCTTACAATGCTTCAGGAATTGAGAACATAAATGAATGCCATTCCAGCTGATTGCCATTGAATGTACTCTTGGGTCCCAGAGGAAAACTGCCTTCCTCTGCCTCCAGAGTGGTAGCTCTTCCAAGGGCTTTGATTCTCTCCTGTACCGCTTCCCACGCTGCTGCGAATTGGTTATGAAGTCACTGGGGTTTATGACACAGTGTTTTAGGTAGTTCCACTTACCATCTCTAAATATTCATGGTTTGTCATCATCTCATAAAAATTGCTATCAGGGATCCAGCATTCAATCAGCCAGAATTCCTATCTCACAGGAGAATTGTCACATTCTTCTTTGTTCAACTCATAAGGCCAACCTGCTTGTGGGGTGCCCCATTTTCCTTCTCCAGAACCTCATTTGTCCGTCATCACTGACTTCTGCAATTATTGCTGGGAGTAGTTGAGAGTCATCTTAAAGTTCCTGACACTTGGCCCCATGGATGCTTGCTTATGTTCTGAAGGTTGTTCTTGGCATTTGCACTTTTTCCAGCTCTGTGTCCTTCCACTTGAATGATAGAATCAGCAGCACCTGTTCGAGATCTTACCAGTCTTTTCTGAGACTGGATCTTGTGGCATCCAGGCAGGGCTACCGTTGCAAGCTGTTTGGATTTGGGTTTACATTTCTTTTGGATGCAGGAATCAGTAAGCCAATGCTTCCCCTCATCTCCTTCTGCTTTGCAGGGTTGTGACACAGCTGAGATGATTCACTGAATCCACTGTGTTTCTTGTGTGTATTATTGAGTCCATGCCATTGACCCCAAGCTCATTTACCTGATCTCCGAGTATGTTTCCTACGATCACTTAGGCCTCTATAAAGCTAGCAGGAACACCAGGCTCAGATGAACTCAATCAATCAATCAATCATATGTAAAGCGCACTACATACCCGCGAGGATCTCAAGGCGCTGGGGGGAGGGGCGCTACTGATCGAACAGCCAGGTCTTGAATATCCTCCTGAAGGTCCGCAGGTCTTGGGTCTGTCGTAGGCTCAGTGGGAGGGTGTTCCATATTTTGGCGGCGAGGTGGGAGAAGGATCTCCCGCCGGTGGTTGTTCTTCTGATGCGCGGGACGGTGGCAAGTGAGAGGTCGGCGGAGCGTAGCTGGCGGTTGGGGATGTAGAAGGAGAGCCGTCTGTTGAGGTAGGCTGGGCCGGTCTTGTGGAGTGCCTTGTGTGTGTGAGCGAGGAGCTTGAAGGATATCCTCTTGCTGACAGGGAGCCAGTGCAAGTTTCTCAGGTGGGGGTGATGTGGCCGTGGCGTGGTACGTCAAGGATCAGTCGTGCCGAGGCGTTTTGGATACGTTGTAGTCGTTTGATGAGCTTGGTCGGGGCTCCCGCGTAGAGGGCGTTTCCGTAGTCGAGTCTGCTGCTGACGAGGGCCTGGGTGACTGTCTTTCTTGTATCTGTCGGGATCCATCTGTAGATATTGCGCAGCATGGGGAGGGTGTTGAAGCAGGAGGAGGAGACGGCGTTGACTTGCTTGGTCATTGAGAGCGCTGAGTCGAGGATGATTCCCAGGTTGCATGCGTGGTGAGTGGGTGACGAGGCTACCCCCAGTGCCGTCGGCCACCAGGAGTCGTCCCAGGCTGAAGGGTTGGAGCAGAGGATGAGGACCTCCGTCTTTTCTGAGTTCAGCTTCAGACGGCTGGTCTTCATCCAGTCAGCGACGGCCTTCATTTCTTCGTGGAGGTTGGTTTTGGCGGTGTGGGGGTCCTTGGTGAGGGAGAGGATCAGCTGAGTGTCGTCGACGTAGGAGATTATGTTGAGGTCGTGCTGTCGGGCTACGTGTGCGAGCAGGGCCATGTAAATGTTGAACAGTGTCGGGCTGAGTGAGGATCCCTGTTGTACGCCGCAGATGATCTCGGAGGCTTTGGACGGAATGGGGGGAGGCGGACGCTCTGGGTTCTGCCGGAGAGGAAGGAGGTGGCCTAATCCAGAGCCTTGCCTCAGATCCCTGCAGCGTGGAGGTGTGTGCGTAGTGTGCGGTGGCAGACGGTGACTGGACTTAGTTTAAAACCACATTTCACTCTTTGCAGCATATAGGGGGTAGGGCTTTCCCATCATACCGGGGTGGTATTTCTAGTGCAGAAACTCTAACAAGGCTCATTTTCCTTACATACCACTTTAGTCCGGCTTCATATCATGTATGTTTTTTTATGATTTATGTTGACTTTTGTAGCGCGCTAATCACTCATGAGGTTATCTAGGCACTTGAGCAGGAATGTAAGCATAGGGTCTCCGTAGAGTTAATCGAAGAGCCAGGTGTTCAACGTCTTGCAGAACTTCAGCAGTGAAAATGAGGCTCTGATGTGTTGAGGGAGGTTTATCCAAGTTTAGGCGCGATGTAGGAAAACAAGCGACCTTCTACCTTGCTTTTGTGAATGTGGGCAGTGTGTGAGAGTGAGCTGAGCGTAGGTGTCTGTCGGCTGATGAAAGTGTATGCAGTTGTTGAGGTATGTTGGCCCAATGTTGTATACGGCTTTGTATGCGTCAGAGCGATGCTGAGCGTAGGTGTCTGTCGGCTGATGAAAGTGTATGCGACTGATCAGGTATCTTGGCCCAATGTTGTATACGGCTTTGTATGCGTGAGAGTGAGGTTGAGCATAGGTGTTTGTTGGCTGGTGAAAGTGTATGCAGTTGTTGAGGTATGCTGGCCCAATGTTGTGTGGAAGGCTTTGTATGTGTGGAAGTGAGAGTGAGGCTGAGCATAGGTTTCAGTCAGGCAACTGACAGTGTATGCGGTTGTTGAAGTTTGCTGGACCCGTGTTGTGTGAGGCTTTGTATGTGTGGAAGTGAGAGTGAGGCTGAGCATAGGTTTCTGTCAGGCAACTGACAGTGTATGCAGTTGTTGAGGTATGCTGGCCCAATGTTGTGTAAGGCTTTGGATGTGTGGAAGTGAGAGTGAGGCTGAGCATAGGTTTCAGTCAGGCAACTGACAGTGTATGCGGTTGTTGAGGTTTGCCGGACCTGTGTTGTGTGGAAGGCTTTGGATGTGTGGAAGTGAGAGTGAGGCTGAGCATAGGTTTCAGTCAGGCAACTGACAGTGTATGCGGTTGTTGAAGTTTGCCGGACCCGTGTTGTGTGAGGCTTTGTATGTGTGGAAGTGAGAGTGAGGCTGAGCATAGGTTTCAGTCAGGCAACTGACAGTGTATGCGGTTGTTGAAGTTTGCTGGACCCGTGTTGTGTGAGGCTTTGTATGTGTGGAAGTGAGAGTGAGGCTGAGCATAGGTTTCTGTCAGGCAACTGACAGTGTATGCAGTTGTTGAGGTATGCTGGCCCAATGTTGTGTAAGGCTTTGGATGTGTGGAAGTGAGAGTGAGGCTGAGCATAGGTTTCAGTCAGGCAACTGACAGTGTATGCAGTTGTTGAGGTATGCTGGCCCAATGTTGTGTAAGGCTTTGGATGTGTGGAAGTGAGAGTGAGGCTGAGCATAGGTTTCAGTCAGGCAACTGACAGTGTATGCGGTTGTTGAGGTTTGCCGGACCTGTGTTGTGTGGAAGGCTTTGGATGTGTGGAAGTGAGAGTGAGGCTGAGCATAGGTTTCAGTCAGGCAACTGACAGTGTATGCGGTTGTTGAAGTTTGCCGGACCCGTGTTGTGTGAGGCTTTGTATGTGTGGAAGTGAGAGTGAGGCTGAGCATAGGTTTCAGTCAGGCAACTGACAGTGTATGCGGTTGTTGAAGTTTGCTGGACCCGTGTTGTGTGAGGCTTTGTATGTGTGGAAGTGAGAGTGAGGCTGAGCATAGGTTTCTGTCAGGCAACTGACAGTGTATGCGGTTGTTGAGGTTTGCCGGACCTGTGTTGTGTGGAAGGCTTTGGATGTGTGGAAGTGAGAGTGAGGCTGAGCATAGGTTTCAGTCAGGCAACTGACAGTGTATGCAGTTGTTGAGGTATGCTGGACCTGTGTTGTGTGAGGCTTTGTATGTGTGGAAGTGAGAGTGAGGCTGAGCATAGGTTTCAGTCAGGCAACTGACAGTGTATGCGGTTGTTGAGGTTTGCCGGACCCGTGTTGTGTGAGGCTTTGTATGTGTGGAAGTGAGAGTGAGGCTGAGCATAGGTTTCAGTCAGGCAACTGACAGTGTATGCGGTTGTTGAAGTTTGCTGGACCCGTGTTGTGTGAGGCTTTGTATGTGTGGAAGTGAGAGTGAGGCTGAGCATAGGTTTCAGTCAGGCAACTGACAGTGTATGCAGTTGTTGAGGTATGCTGGACCCGTGTTGTGTGAGGCTTTGTATGTGTGGAAGTGAGAGTGAGGCTGAGCATAGGTTTCAGTCAGGCAACTGACAGTGTATGCGGTTGTTGAGGTATGCTGGACCTGTGTTGTGTGGAAGGCTTTGGATGTGTGGAAGTGAGAGTGAGGCTGAGCATAGGTTTCAGTCAGGCAACTGACAGTGTATGCGGTTGTTGAGGTATGCCGGCCCAATGTTGTGTAAGGCTTTGGATGTGTGGAAGTGAGAGTGAGGCTGAGCATAGGTTTCAGTCAGGCAACTGACAGTGTATGCGGTTGTTGAAGTTTGCTGGCCCAATGTTGTGTAAGGCTTTGGATGTGTGGAAGTGAGAGTGAGGCTGAGCATAGGTTTCAGTCAGGCAACTGACAGTGTATGCGGTTGTTGAGGTTTGCCGGACCTGTGTTGTGTGGAAGGCTTTGGATGTGTGGAAGTGAGAGTGAGGCTGAGCATAGGTTTCAGTCAGGCAACTGACAGTGTATGCGGTTGTTGAAGTTTGCTGGACCCGTGTTGTGTGAGGCTTTGTATGTGTGGAAGTGAGAGTGAGGCTGAGCATAGGTTTCAGTCAGGCAACTGACAGTGTATGCGGTTGTTGAAGTTTGCTGGACCCGTGTTGTGTGAGGCTTTGTATGTGTGGAAGTGAGAGTGAGGCTGAGCATAGGTTTCAGTCAGGCAACTGACAGTGTATGCGGTTGTTGAAGTTTGCCGGACCCGTGTTGTGTGAGGCTTTGTATGTGTGGAAGTGAGAGTGAGGCTGAGCATAGGTTTCTGTCAGGCAACTGACAGTGTATGCGGTTGTTGAAGTTTGCTGGACCCGTGTTGTGTGAGGCTTTGTATGTGTGGAAGTGAGAGTGAGGCTGAGCATAGGTTTCAGTCAGGCAACTGACAGTGTATGCAGTTGTTGAGGTATGCTGGCCCAATGTTGTGTAAGGCTTTGGATGTGTGGAAGTGAGAGTGAGGCTGAGCATAGGTTTCAGTCAGGCAACTGACAGTGTATGCGGTTGTTGAAGTTTGCTGGACCCGTGTTGTGTGAGGCTTTGTATGTGTGGAAGTGAGAGTGAGGCTGAGCATAGGTTTCAGTCAGGCAACTGACAGTGTATGCGGTTGTTGAGGTTTGCCGGACCCGTGTTGTGTGAGGCTTTGTATGTGTGGAAGTGAGAGTGAGGCTGAGCATAGGTTTCAGTCAGGCAACTGACAGTGTATGCGGTTGTTGAGGTTTGCCGGACCCGTGTTGTGTGAGGCTTTGTATGTGTGGAAGTGAGAGTGAGGCTGAGCATAGGTTTCAGTCAGGCAACTGACAGTGTATGCGGTTGTTGAGGTTTGCCGGACCCGTGTTGTGTGAGGCTTTGTATGTGTGGAAGTGAGAGTGAGGCTGAGCATAGGTTTCAGTCAGGCAACTGACAGTGTATGCGGTTGTTGAGGTTTGCCGGACCCGTGTTGTGTGAGGCTTTGTATGTGTGGAAGTGAGAGTGAGGCTGAGCATAGGTTTCAGTCAGGCAACTGACAGTGTATGCGGTTGTTGAGGTTTGCCGGACCTGTGTTGTGTGGAAGGCTTTGGATGTGTGGAAGTGAGAGTGAGGCTGAGCATAGGTTTCTGTCAGGCAACTGACAGTGTATGCGGTTGTTGAAGTTTGCTGGACCCGTGTTGTGTGAGGCTTTGTATGTGTGGAAGTGAGAGTGAGGCTGAGCATAGGTTTCAGTCAGGCAACTGACAGTGTATGCGGTTGTTGAAGTTTGCTGGACCCGTGTTGTGTGAGGCTTTGTATGTGTGGAAGTGAGAGTGAGGCTGAGCATAGGTTTCAGTCAGGCAACTGACAGTGTATGCGGTTGTTGAGGTTTGCCGGACCCGTGTTGTGTGAGGCTTTGTATGTGTGGAAGTGAGAGTGAGGCTGAGCATAGGTTTCAGTCAGGCAACTGACAGTGTATGCGGTTGTTGAGG